>NC_035440.2:53468534-54207776 GCF_002127325.2 Helianthus annuus | reverse complement strand
AAAACTTATCATCTACAAACGACTTATCGGCTCCTGAATCAAACAAGACTCTAGCAAAAACATCATTTACAAGAAACGTACCGGTAATGACGTTGTCGTCAAGAACTGCTTCCTTTGCGTCCATTCTGAAGACTCTCGCATTAGTCTTCTTCCCATCATCTGCTTTCTTCGCGTTCTTTGGGCAGTTGGGCCGAATATGCCCTTTCTCGTTGCAACCGAAACAAGTTGCATCCTTCATTTTCTTGCAATCCACAGCTTTATGATCTGTGGACTTGCAGATTCCACATCGTTTCTCCGAAGACTGGGATTTTGTTTCCAAACGACATCTCCCAAAGTGGTGTCTCCTGCAGATCTTGCATCTGGGTTTCTCACCCGACTGATGATCACTCTTCCTAGACCCCGACCCTTTCCTGTGGTCGTTGTTCCCTCTATGTCGTTTCTCAGACCTTCGTGAGGTGTCATCCTCACGTTTCCGTTTGTTCTCCTCAGAGCTCTTCATAGCTCTAAGTCTGACGACATCTTGAGTGAGGGAGAGGGATAGATCTGCTACGGATCTAAATGTAGTAGGCCTTGAAGCTTTGACACTAGCCTTTATCTCTGGTGCCAGACCCCCAATAAATCGAGCAATCCTACGCGGCTCCGGGGTCACCAAGTAAGGCACTAAACGAGACAACGTGTTGAACGTAGTAAGATACGCTTGACAATCGAGGTTCTTCATAACTAAGGATACAAAATCCGATTCGATTCGCTCGACCTCGTGCTGCGGACAGAAGTTCTCTTTAATCAGGGCCACAAACTGTTCCCATGACAACCCGTACAGTGTGGCCTTACCGGCAGCTTGTAGGAGTGACTTCCACCATGCTAACGCATCTCCCTTAAACGACTGGGACACGTACTTCACGACGTCCCTATCAGCACACCCGCTGATATCAACCACAGTATCCATCTCGTCAATCCACGTCATACAATCGACGGCTCCCTTTTCCCCAGTGAAATCTCTGGGCTTGCAAGACACAAAATACTTGTACGTACATGACCTGCTGTACGTGTCATGTTTCAGCTTAATCTCCTGCTTTGGGACGCTGCTGTGGTTGGAGGAATGATTATCATCCTCAGCTTTCTTCGGCTCACTCTTTTTAGATGGCGGCTTACTATGAGCCTCAGAATGAGTCTTGGGCTTTGCGTGCGTTTCTGTTCGGGTCCTACTCCGAGTACCACTAGATTCCCTGAATTGCCTATCCATAGCTTTGGCAACAGCGTTATCTATCAGTGCTTGCAACTCTGCACCGGTAACGTGAATCTTTGCATTATCTGAGTGTTCCCCAGAATGACTGTTGGTCTCCTCCGATTTGGCCATTGTAGCTTTAAGCTACAATAAAGGACAAGGTCTAATTTAGAACCTAACAGTATTATCGTTCTAGACGATTTATTAACCATGGTATCAATAACCTTAGCAGTTAATTTAATAAATTTCATTCAGGCTCTTATTAGCAATCAAGGAATGAAAATATATATATTGGCACCATAGGCCTAGTCACAAGGACAATCACTAAATTATAAATTTAGATTTTTATAGGATTATAAATTGTAATATTAAACAAATAATCCTTTACTAGGCAGAGAGTCATAAACTACAACTGCCACTATATAACATAGTTATAACCCGTAGGTATCAAGTCATAAACAGACTTATGTACAGATAAAATCTGTAGATATTTCTTTTCTTGGCAGGGAGTCATAAACCACAACTGCCACTATATGACATAGTCATAACCCGTAGGTATCAAGTCATTAATAGACTTGTATACAGATAAAATCTGTAGATAATTTATTAAAAAAAAGGGGTGGCTTGTGTGATTTTACAGATCACGCTTAGCCAGGAATGTTAACATGTTTTCAGATGTTAACAGGGAGTTGAATCTTTTCAACCAGGTTTTACCATCACAGCCAGGCCTGTTTATAAGGCATTCAAGCTAGGTTATACCTTACTAAGATCCTTATAAAATGGCAAATCAAATAAAAATTGATATTTTCCATTATTTTAATATTATTCATGCATATAAATAAAATGATAAATTTAAATTAACCATTTCAAATTTCAAACAAGTACTAGTACATATTTTGCCCTAAACGGGACTTTGAAATAACATGAATAACATGAATAACATGCCCGCGCAGGGGCTAAACAAATAACAACAATAACAAAATAAAGTAAAGCAAACCCACGCAGGGGTCAACAGAACAGCATACCCACGCAGGGGTAGAATAAGATAGATATACCCACACAGGGGTAGAGTACAAGGATAGATGTCCACGCAGGGACATAAGTAAATGAGGCAATAATCAAAGGATTCAATGATCCCT
Organism: Helianthus annuus; assembly: GCF_002127325.2. Classification (NCBI taxonomy): domain Eukaryota; kingdom Viridiplantae; phylum Streptophyta; class Magnoliopsida; order Asterales; family Asteraceae; genus Helianthus; species Helianthus annuus. The sequence goes on along the minus strand of NC_035440.2, from coordinate 54,205,412 downwards.
CTTGCCCTTACCCTTGAGCAGGTCAAACACCTTCTTGAACATGCCACTGGTGCGACGGCGATCAGCTCGCATCTCGTGTTGAAACTCACGTCGCATGCTATCAATCCCATGCAGGATCTCCTGAACCTGCGGCGGCGACATCATAGGCGCCGGTGGCGGTGGCTGGTACTGCTGCGGCTGCGGTGGCTGGTACTGCTTCGGCTGCGGTGGCTGCTGGTAACCCGGAGGGTAACCAAAAGTAGACTGCCCAGCAGCCCAAGTGTCTCCCAATGGACCACTAGGAGGGAGTGAGCTGTAGTTCACAGCTTGCCAATAAGGGTCTCCTGTGTAATCATAACCCTGAGGGAAAACGTGCTCGAACGGGTTAAACTGAGCTGCACTAGCATAAGCCGGAATCGGCTCTCCATAGTTCTGCGGTGGCAGAGGCGGGATCGGTACAGAAGTAACCTCCGATACGGGATGCTGAGACTCCCCTGTCTCGGACTCCCCGGGAAGAGACGTGTAGCGGCTGCTACCAACATGTGGAGGGGTGCCTATGCGAATCCCTCCGCGCGTAGACATGCGCGCATTCCTCCTTGGCCTCTGAGGCGGAGGAGGTAAAACTGGTGGCGGCGGTGGTGACGGAGTGATCACGTCACGCCATAGGGCCTCAGATAGGTCCTGCGGTAGAGGCGGCTGCTGCTGAAGCTGCTGCTGCTGAGAGTGGTGCTGCGAGTGCACCGGCGAAACCTGGTGAGACTGGAGCATTGGAGAGTTGTGGCTGGGGGTGTAATACCAATCATACTGCTTAAATCTCTCCTGAAAGCTGTCCCCACCATTGTAGGGTGATCCCCTAAATGGCGACCCATCCGATATCTCAATGGGATGGTTGGGCGTACCTGACGGTGGTAGCGAGGGGTCCGTATCCTCGTCGACGTCCATCTCGTGACCACCAGAAAAGTGGTCCTCCGGTCCGAGTGGGTTATGACCCACTGGCTCATCCACAAAAACATCAGGGTTATATAAACCCTGGTAGACTGGTGCTGGATACTGGTGCGGTGACTGATGCAAAGGTATGTAGGATCCATGCGAACCATGGGGCCCATTCTCCGAGTGGGGCCCAAACGAGTGGGGTAATGACGGTGAAGTGCTGGCGGATACCGAGTGTCTAGCAGGCTCGGCGAAAGACCTCCAAAGGTCGTTGGCGGCTGTGTTGTGCGTGGCGGATGGAGCTCGCCTATGTGAGGGCCCTGCCTCATGGTCGTGAGACGTAGCAAATCCTCCTCGACCTCTCATTTGTGGCGGCATAGTGATCCTGTCAAAAGTCAAACAAGTTGCACAACAAAATATATAAGACAATGCAATAATAAATAAAAATAAATTAAACGAAATGTTGAACATTTCCTAAGTTCTTTGTCTAGACTCGAAAATCGAGGAATGTGCAATTGTGTAACTGAGATTAAACACAGAAGACTAGTGTTTAATTCACTCAGCGTTGGCTCTGATACCAACCTGTCACACCCCGATTTCCACGTGTCACCGGTGGGCCCGGTGTGGGGTACAGTGACGTAGTTGGCATCGTCATAGACAATCAACACAATATAATAATGCACAGCGGAAGCAGAATAGAAACATCTCAACTTTAAATAAAGTGCAATAATAAATATCACAGTAGTTGAAATGGATCCACAGGCGGATCAAATAAAATAAGATAAAAATAGTTCAACAGATATATTGTCGTCCGAGCTTGCGAGACTATAGTGGACGCTCTTAGGAAACAACCAGCCTATTTCCGTATAGTACCTGCACTTAACCTTTTGGGAAAAATACGTCAGTTTACACTGGTAAATACAAATCAACCGACTCATTTTGAAAATGATTGAAAATTGATTTAAATGCACAAGGCATAAATATTTTTATTAACTTGGGATAATTATATAATATAAACTTGTGAACGATTTACATGCACTTATATCTCTGGTGGCCCGGGATCTGCTGTCCGGGCTAGAGATTAAATGACACACCACATTAAAGAGTTATACACGTCGGGTGTACGCCTACACCCCGTGCTCTGGTCGTGGCCATCTCGTAAGATAATGCCAAGGATATCCGGGACACGGTCAATAACCCCCCAAAGCCTAAAGTAAGACAAGACTGTTTAAACGAAGTCGCACAAGCTATTCAAGACTGTACACCCATAAGGAGCAGGACTTGTGCGCCCGATCAAGCGGTATTTTAAATACCGTACCCCTAGCCCGTATAGGGAAAATAAGTCAAAATGTATTTACCTGAGCAAGTATAAGTCACAAATGATAAGTGTTGGTAGCTTTTACCGGGCCTCCTAATCTGGAACAAGGTTTATAATTAACCTATTAGATTCCTAACGGCCTTTCATTTAAGCTTAAGCTTTGACCGGTTAGTTTTAGGAATGATACGGTTTACGCACGATTAAGCGAAAGACCGGGTAGAATGTGATTTAGACCCGACAAGTTTGAATACTTGTATAATATGGGTATACTAAATACATTCTGGATTTTGAGATAAAAATGATAACGTTTGACCCGTTTCGGTCAATTTACGCAAACTAGTTACGTAAACCGAACCGAACGCGATAAGGGCGATACGGGTAGCCAAATGATTCAAATGCAAGTTCCCTGAGATAATATGCTTAAAATATGATATTATATCAGTAAGTTATGTTCTATTTTGCCCGGAATAATTTTAAACCCAATTTATGCCTTAGAAGGGCATTTTGGTCATTTAAAAGATTGTAAAAGAGTAAAATTAGAAATCTGAGTTTCGGGTCTGGTTCATACAGTAAATATACCTCATTTAACATATTATAACAGTAGGGTATGACCCATATACCAAATTTATCATTTTAAAATCAAACTATGCACCGTAGGGGTATTTTAGTAATTTCACAAGGGCTAAAAATGCCAAAACTGGAAACCTGGGTTCAAAATATTATACTTACTGTTATTATATGAAAATATGGAATTTACATCAGTAGGTATAAGTCTTATATGTTTAAAACAAGTGTAACGCTTACTATGCGCTTAAAACGCTAAATATGCGATTTAAGGGCGTTTTCGGGTTTTCAAATTAAATCTGAGATTTTTATATTTCCAGAATACTTAAAATAATTTATTCATCATATAAAATCAGTAGAAAAAGGTTTCGGGTCAAAAGAATGTGTAAAACTCATTTTATGGCTAAAATGGTCAAAACCGACATAAGCCGAAATGGCTAGGCGATCTAGGATCCGTTCAGCCAAAAATTAATTAAAAATCATCAAAATTCCCAGAATATTATATTACTTCTGTTGGTAAAGAGTTTCGTATCAAAACGTGGCCAGAAACGGGTTCTACGCGAAAAGGGCCGTTTATGTAAATTTATAATATAGTTTTACGCTAATGGCCATAACTCACAATCTGGACCACCAACTGATCCGAAATTTTCGGTGCAAGTTTATATAATAAAAATAAAGATTTCTACTCTTTCACTTTTCCAAAAATCCCGTTTTAAATCGAAAAGGGCAAGATAGTCAACTTTATGCATAAACCGTAAACATGCATTCGAATAGGCTAAACATAGACTCAATCAAAGAAAATTCCAAAAAGTTTAACTAAAATAAAAATAGTCAAAAATACTTTCCAATACAGATCTCGAACATGCATGTACGAATCCGAATCGATAGTCTACGAAATAATCGTTTTACAAGACTTTCGGTTCCGATTCGTGTCTATACTATAGATTGTCGAGTTGATGATGATTAAAACACATTATTATATGTATTACAAGTTATTTATGGTGATCAATCAGATTGCATGTCTAATATATTAACATTCAAGCTTATTTTTGCGAAAATCAATTCTGTTGACTTTTTAGAAACATGTTTGACTCGACATTTAGCATGCATGTAGTGGGAATCAGAGAGTACCCTTTAGAGGGTTTGTTTCCCACATAAATACCAATCTATAACAAGTTTCAATTCGAGAAATGACTGAAAGAAATCCGTTTAATCGGAAAGTCAAAGGTTATGAACACCCAGTTTGACTTTTAGCAATAATCACAACAAGAACGGATTAAAGAACGAATTGAAAGCTTACAAAGGTCCTATAGGTGTTTAGGGAACACTAGAAGTCGGCCTTGATGATCTGATTATCTCCAGAAAGTCTTGAGAACCTTTGCAAGTCTTGAGAGCTCTTGTTCACAATGAAAATGTCCAAGAAATGAGATAATAATCTGATTTAAAGCCACAAATTCGAGGTTACTGTTGTAGTAGCCATGCATGGCATTTGATTGGAGTAATTGGAGGCAGAAACCAGCTGTTAAGCACTTAAAATCGGACCCAAATCGACCCAAATCGAATTTCTGTTCGCTGGCAGCCCCACGCGGCCCGCTTGGGCTTTACCAGGCGGGTCGCCTGACCCTGGTTCAGCCAAAACAAGTTTCAAACTTGACAGCTTTGGCCCCTGAACTTGTACGCGATGTTTCGGCCACTTTTCTCGACCCGTAAACCCCCAAACTTGGTTTTTAAGAACCTTAGGACTTTTACCAACATGGTAATGTCCTCGGATAACTTTGCGCTCAACCGAAAAGCCATGAAATTCGACGTTGACGCTTTTAGTCCCTTAAGTACGGTTTTGGCCATAACTTTCTCATACGTTGATGAAACTTCATGAAATTTTTACCACATATTCTAGTGAGTATATTTTAGCTTTACAAAGCTTCGGGTCTGCCAAAAGTTCACTCAGAGGTATAAATTCAACATGTTGACACTTTTGGCCCCTATAGTTTACAATACTTCACTTTTGTGCAATTTCCGCGTCGTATGATCCATGAACCATCCGTTTAAGGTTATAAACATTATGTAGGGTTATCATAGAGCCTATTTATCCATTGTTGACACTTTGGACCGTTACGTTCCATAGTTTTCACTGTTTGTCACTTTTAGTCCCTCTAAAGTATGTTTTCACATAACGGAACCTTATGACACGTGTCAAGACATTATTGGACGAAATTTTTCGAGGTGTTACACTTCAACATCACCTTATCACCAATTTGAAACTCAATCGGTCTCCTTCGTTTATCTGCATACGACTTTTGTCGGTCCTGAGCCGCTTTCAAGTGAGCTCGGACCAAGTCAATTTTCCCATTCGTGTTTCGGACTACATCCTTATGTGCGAGTTCTCGCGGACCAACCTCATCCCAATACACCGGGGTTCGGCATTTTCTACCGATCTCGTACGGAGCCATACCGATGCTTGCATGGTAACTGTTATTATATGAAAATTCAACCAACGGTAGGTAGACATCCCAACTACCCCCGAAGTTGATAATGCATGCCCGTAGCATATCTTCCAACGTCTGTATTGTTATTTCACTTTGTCCATCTGTTTGTGGATGGTACGCGGTGCTTATGAACAGTTTAGTTCCCATTCGCTCTTGGAATTCTCGCCAAAAGTTTGAAGTAAACCGAGTATCTCTGTCAGACACAATAGATATCTGTACCCCATGGCGTGCCACTATTTCATTGGTATACACCTCTGACATCTTTTCAGATGTATAAGTCTCACGAATCGAAATGAAGTGAGCACTTTTTGTCAATCTATCCACAACTACCCATATAGCATCGTATCCGCAGTTGGTTTTGGGCAATTTGGTCAACAAATCCATTGTGATTTGCTCCCATTTCCATACTGGGATGTCCAACAGTTGCAGTTTACCATACGGCTTTTGGTGCTCTGCTTTGACTTGTAAACAAGTCAAGCACTTCTCTACATACTTTTCGACATCTCTTTTCATTCCGGGCCACCAATAATTTTGCTTTAGATCGTTATACATCTTAGTTGCCCCTGGATGGATAAAATAACGGGATTTATGGGCTTCGTCAAGTAGAAGCGTCTTGACTCCACATGAATTTGGGACCCATATCCTCCCGAAACGAGTCCTTAACCCGTTGTTACCAATCACCAATTCTTTCAACTGACACACCATTCTTTCTTTCTTCAAGTTTTCCTCTTTCATTTCTTCAACTTGAGATTTTCGGATTTGTTCAAGTAGACTCGATGTCACAATTGGTTGCATCGATCGTACTCGTATCGGTGTATAGTCTACCTTTCGGCTCAACGCATCGGCCACCACATTAGCTTTCCCGGGATGGTAATGTATATCACAATCGAAATCTTTGACCATTTCTAACCACCGCCTTTGCCTCATGTTTAATTCCTTCTGGTCGAAGAAATATTTCAAACTTTTATGGTCGGTAAAAATAGTGCACTTTACCCCTTACAAATAATTCCTCCATATTTTTAAGGCAAATACCACTGCCGCCAACTCGAGGTCGTGTGTACGGTAATTCTTTTCATGAGTTTTTAGTTATCTCGAGGCATAGGCTATAACATTACCCTGTTGCATCAGAACGCACCCAAGACCCAAATGTGACGCATCCGAGTAAACTACTATGTCGTCAACCCCATCCGACAATGTCAATACCGGAGCGTGGGTCAATTTTTCTTTAAGCGTTTGGAACGCTTTCTCTTAATCTTCGCCCCAAATAAACTTTTCGTCTTTACGAGTTAGTTTGGTCAATGGCGTAGCAATCTTGGATAAATCTTGTATGAATCTCCTATAATATCCCGCAAGCCCCAAGAAGTTTCGATTTCCGAAGAATTCTTCGGTGGATTCCATCTCGCCACTGCTTCTATTTTCATCGTGAGTTTGTTTAACTCCCGTTAATCGATAGACATGCGCATACCTCCGTCTTTCTTTTTCACAAATAGCACCGGTGCACCTGTCACACCCCAACCGATGGCGAAAATATCGGGATGAGACGAACAAATTGCTCAAAACATCATAACACTATTGTGACAATATGGTTTAATCAAATTTCATAAAAATTCTAAATGTCATACATTGTTCAAACATGGCAAAATGTATCAAAAATGACAAAATAATGTTTATTTCTAAGATGAGTTTCTAAGTTCATCATAGCTTGATTCCTTGTTCACATCGACTATCAACCTGCAACATGTATTAAAATAAAGTCAACAAAAAAATGTTGGCGAGTATACAAGTTTGATACATAGCATAGTAGAATAAAATGTTTAAATGTGCTCATATCCAACATGAATAAGATGATACAAGTTAACAGTTATGCCGAAACGATGTTACTCTATATACTCAAACCCAAGAATACAACGCAATTAATGTTGCCTATCCCAAAAGTTTAGCGGGAGGTTAATATGTTCAACTTAAAAATACCCAAAAGAATAGCGGGTGGGGCGTTACAACCTATAGCATATGCATAGTACCATAATTGTTAAGGTAGGCTTGCGAACAAGTTAATGAGCATATAGTCATGAAGTGTTTACATTAGCATCACATGTATAACAAGCATCAAACATTTCATGTGTAATTTGGATAGAGTGTGAATAAATAAAGTTTAACGTGTTCGTGAATTTGAATATGAATACAAGTTGCACCCAAAAGTGTTTAAAATGAAAATGGGATCATGTATACTCACATTCGTTGCATTGCGATTTCTTGAAAGTAACGCACGAGTATGATTGAAATTTCCAAGAGAACGAACGTAATGGGTTAACCTATATATTTTAAATGGCACACAACGAGCTTGTTAATATAAGTTAATTAAAAGTTTCTAACTTGTATTGTTTATGATTTAATTATTTACGTATTATAGTATATCCCACTATTAATGTTTAGTGTTATAAAAGTCTCAAAAATGATACATAATTGAGGTGATTAAAGAAATTAAGGTTTTATTATAAAGAAAATGAATTAGAGATGAAAGAAGGGAACTGTTAATTGGATTTTTGGATTTTAAGAAAAGAAAAAAAAATAATATAATATAATAAAAGAAAGATGGAATAAGGCTTCAACAGTCAAAAATGAGTTGGACCATATTCTACTAATGTTTAGAAAATAATTCCGTCAAGAGCACATGAGGTCGGGTTCGAACCCGTGACCTCTTTGTGTCTTAACAACATCAACTACCACTGATTTTATTTTATAAAAGAAAAATAAGTTGAAAACATGGGTCATCTTCTTTGTCATAAAAGCATACGTATAAACTGTAAGTATGAGATTCATGATTTCTGTTGTTTAAATCATGTATAAAGTCAGATGAAAACAACAGGAGATTAAATGAAATGAATGAGGAAGTATACCGATCACGTAATAGAACTGTCACGACTTCTCCCGTCATCTTCCCGAACTCCGACGAGTTTCCGACGATTGCTCGAGTTACTGAAGACTTGCTATCGAAACAGAGAAGGTGTCGAGATGTGTGAGGGATAGAGGATGGTGTGTGATGGTCGTTTAGTTGTGGTGGTGTCGAGATGGAGAATAGAACCGTGATGATGGTTCGGTTTTATTGTGTTCGCAGTCTTGTAAATATGGAAAAGGTTGTGATTGATTCGTATGCATGTATGGAAACAATATATTTCAATCACAAAAGAAAACGCGAAATTGGTTTCAATCTCGGAAAATCAGCGAAGATGTAAAAGGAAATTATGGTTGTCAACTTTCTCTTCTTGGCGGCAAACAAATGAAAATGAAAGCGAAATTAGCGCTCACTTAAGTTTTAAGAAGGTAGTTTGTTGTCTGATATGAAGGCCGTAGTGGAGCAGTTGGTGCGCGTGACTTTAAACTGCTTAACCCTGGGTTCGAGTCTGCTGATGCACGTTTTTATTGTTTGTTTTGATTTTTAATAGTTACAAATTGCAGAAAGGCCCCTTAAGTTTAATTAACTAGGTGAATAACTTGGTTTACTTATAATACTTCAAACTAACCTTGAAACTTAACAAGACTAACTAGTTGAACTTGGTTAATAAACCAAAAAAACTCATTTTTAAACTCTATAGCTAATTAGTGTATATATTTATAAACTTTTTAATTTATTAAATTAATTCAATAAATAACTATATCGATAATTAACAAAATGAATAAATAACTAGATAAAATCTCTCATCATTTATTTAAATTCGCGAAAAAATATTCGAGGTTCCAAAGTTTGTGATCTGAATTTCAAAACGGGTCGGATTTTGGATATCCGTTTTTTGACGGATGTTACAGCACCCCACGGAGACACACTCGGTCTCCTTCTAAACGGATGGTCATCCGAGCGGATGACCATTCAAATGGATGGCCATTCGAATAGTGTGTGGGTGTCTGTGAACTGTTATGGTTTTTGATGTTTTGATCATAGTGTCCTGTAAAAACAAACAACGATTGTTATCATAGGCAGATCATCTGGACGGATGGTCATCCGATCGGATGGCCATTCGAACAGATGGTCAGTGTGTGAAGTTTCGTAAAATTTCTAAGTAGAAGTTTTGAGTTGACGGAGACGGCGTGACAACATGTCAAACAACGGAAACACACCAAACCCAGCTCATTCGATCGGATGGGTATCACCCCCCTTCGAACAGACGAGTTGTTCTTGATGGAATTTCATGTTTGGACCCGTTAATCGGTCTGTTTTTCCAGTGGAATCCAGTTTTCAAGCCGACTCTCGACTTAGGAACCAGTCGAGAGTCTAATTGAGTCCGATTTCACCCAAGTTTTGTATAAAAACTGAAGAAGGTGTTGGATCGTCGTGTGACCCTAACGAGGCAACCAGAAGAGTTTATGATCCATATCAAAGGTGGAATCAGTGATATAGACGTGTAACAGCTTGATTCTCCTTAATTATCCTTTTATTAATGATTTCAAAGCAATTCTGATCGTTGGACAAACTGGCAGCACCTCGGCTCTGAAATCAAGACGTTCCCAATGAACTAGCAACACAACTATATATAGGGCTGGTGATTTCGTGCGAAATAGCACTTGCTATTTCGTGCTAAATACCTTTGTGATATTTCGTACGAAATAGCTAATGCTATTTCGTGCGAAATACCCCTTTGTGTTATTTCGTATGAAATAGCTAAGGCTATTTCGTGCGAAATACCCCTTAAACATGAAAACCCTAATTTCTAACCTGCTGTGCACTGGTTTATCCTATCTAGACACACGACTCGATACAAGACGAAGTTAACAGACATTTATGCACCAACAGACTCCCCCTTGGATGTTGACGAAGTCTTCAAGATCGAGTCTTCAGTCTTGATCAGTCTTATCTCTCTTTTCAATTTGATCTGACACTGTAAAGCATCCTTCAATCTCTATCTTCAAACCCCCCCTTTGAATGTTGATCCAGAATCTAGACTCCCCCTTTCGAAGACTCCCCCTCTCGATAAGCTGGGACTTGAATTCTGGCTCAAACTTTACACAAACTTTGCCATGGGGATTTCACTTTACTGCTTTCACACGTTCATAACTGTTACATGCTTCTCAAAGATTTGACATTTCAATTTATGCACAATTGAACTTCTTTTATTGTTCTTCAGTTTTAATAATCCACTTAACTCTCCAGGTCCAAGTTAATGACCCTGGATACTTAATTTGTCTATCAAGTCCAACTTAATGACCTTGGTTGACCTGAGACAAAAAAACAAAACTGATATTTAGTTAAAAATTTCTAAACGTTTTCTGAAAATTACAAGTTTCAAATGAATGAACTAGTTTTGACTTTTCAACTTTCAAGTTTTATCATGATTAGCTCCAAACTCATCTTCCAGCTAGAATCTTCCTGCATCTGCTTCAGACTGTGAATCTGACAATCAGCTTTCCACTTTGGTTTTTCGGAAAATAAAGCAGAAATGAAAAATCTTTTTGGATTTTCAATAAAGATTCTAAACTAGAAAGCTATAAAATCTTTTTGAGTTTTGGAAATGAAATGCAATAAATGTAAACTATTTACAAACATATTTTTGGTAAGCGTGTTAGGGAATCATATCAGCTATCGACAAGTTACTAGCACGGTTAAGCTTGATAACATACTAAGAATTAAACAATTCACATCGATTGTCGATATACTGATCCATCTTAAATTTTCATACAAATTTCAATCTGTTCAGGATACATGTTAGGTGAATTAAAGACTTAGCTCATACGTGTGTTCCATCTCAGAATATACTCCCATATCCAGACCACTATATTCAGTCTTACAGGTGAGTGCACACTAATGATATCTGTAAAGGGGTGAATGCGAGACCATGAGAGCTCGGGCTAGAACTTCCGTTCGTACAAAGAGATGATTGCTCGACTTTAGGTGGGCCCCCTTTGGGGATCTTTTATTTCAACAACACATGATTAGCATTTTGCAATGTTTCATCATTTTTTTATGCTGAGGGTGAGCTTTTAAGAATAAAGCAAATGCAAAGCATTATACGAGGATTAGGCTATTGCTCCCGCAAAATCAGAAGTCCTGGTATAATACCCCAGATATCATCACGTACAAAGACCTAGTATGCCAGAAATAGCGTCTTTCAAACAAGATTTCAGGGGTTACCTATATATCCGAGAAATGTTCCCCACGAAATAAGCAAGTGATGATTTTAGGTTTATATCCCGAACAAACCTACTAAATGTATAAAAACCTATCGACATATCATCAGTAAGACTGTTTAACACTTTATTCATTACAAATCTTTAGCATACTGTAACTGTCTAACTGATGTACTATCATTTTCCCTTTTACACATGCTCTTTTTCAGTTTTCTATTGTTTTTGGTTTTTAGAAATATCTCATGTTTCTGGATTTTTGAATTTTTTACTGTTTTTGTATTTTCTAGAATTAAAATCTACTCTACTCCCCCTAAATACCAAAACAAGTAAAAAATCGACAAACCATTGCAGATTGTTTTTCATCATCATCTACAGTGGTACCTTCATCTACGCTAAGAATCCCATCCGACACCGATAAAAGCTTCATAACGTTCAGTTTTAAAAGATATTTAAAACGAGTTTTATCAAACGCTTTGGTATGTAAATAAGCTTTTTGATTGTTAGTGTGGATTTTCTCAATTTGTATCAACTTCTTCTCGAAACAATCGCGAATGAAGTGATGACGAATCTCGATGTGTTTAGTTTTCGTGTGATGAACAGGATTTTTAGTGATGTTTATCGCTACCTCATTATCAACAAAGATAGGGGTGTTAAGAAATTGCAAACCGTAGTGGCGCATCTGTTGCTGGAACCACAAGATCTGAGAGCAGCAACTGCTAGCAGATACATACTCAGCATCACATGTGGATAAAGCTACAGAGGTCTGCTTCTTACATTACCAGGTGACCAATCATGGTCCGAAAAACTAACATCCCGCTGTTGTTGATTTAGCGTTAACCTTGCAGCATCCGAAATCGCCTTCTTTTGGATACCACAACCCCAATGATGGAGTTCCTTTCAGGTAGCGTGATATCCGTTTCACAATCACCATATGCGAAGTTCTCGGGTTAGATTGAAATCTTGCTGTGAGGCAGGTAGGATACATGATATCGGGTCTTGAAGCTGTTTAGTACATCAGCGATCCAATCATGGAACGATACATCGTTTCATCTACCTTCTCTCCGGTGAGATCAGGGTTTATCCCATGGTTCGTCGCTAACGGGGTGGAAGCTGGAGTAGATCCTGACATCCCAAATTTCTCTAAGATATCATGAACATACTTCGTCTGATGTATGAATATTCCCTCAGGCAGTTGATCAACTTGAAGTCCCAAGAAGAATTTCATCTCACCCATCGATGACATTTCAAATTTTTGCTTCATAACTTTTTCAAACTCTTTGCACAAATCTTCATTTGTTGACCCAAATATGATATCATCTACGTATATCTGAACTATCAGAAGATGTCCGTCGACTTCTTTGGTGAAGAGAGTGGCATCCACTTTTCCACGGATGAAGCTGTTGAGACTGTGAGACAATGCTCAGGCTAGAACTTCCGTTCGTACAAAGAGATGATGGCTCGACTTTAGGTGGGTCCCCTTTGGGGATCTTTTATTTCAACAGCACATGATTAGCATTTTGCAATGTTTCATCATTTTTTATGCTGAGGGTGAGCTTTTAAGAATAAAGCAAATGCAAAGCATTATACGAGGACTAGGCTATTGCTCCCGTAAAATCAGAAGTCCTGGTATAATACCCCAGATATCATCACGTACAAAGACCTAGTATGTCAGAAATAGCGTCTTTCAAACAACATTTCAGAGGTTACCTATATATCCGAGAAATGTTCCCCACGAAATAAGCAAGTGATGATTTTAGGTTTATATCCCGAACAAACCTACTAAATGTATAAAAACCTATCGACATATCATCAGTAAGACTGTTTAACACTTTATTCATTAATAATCTTTAGCGTACTGTAACTGTCTAACCGATGTACTATCATTTTCCCTTTTTACACATGCGCTTTTTCAGTTTTCTATCGTTTTTGGTTTTTAGAAATATCTCATGTTTTTGGATTTTTGAATTTTTTACTGTTTTTGTATTTTCCAAGATCTGTTTCACGTTGGATTATGGATAATGGAGCTTCTCGACACATGACGGGGAAGAAAACCCTGCTGTACGATGTTAGAGGGTTTAACGGAGGATATGTGGGATTTGCAGGAAATCAAGGTGGTCGAATAGTTGGTGAAGGAACTCTATTTAATGGTATCGTCACGTTTGAAAGAGTGAACTACATTGCCGAGCTAGAGAATAATCTTCTGAGTATTTCTCAGATCTGTGATCGCATGTATACAACGCACTTCACAGACAAAGTATGTTTGATCTTGAAACCAGGATTTGTTGTTCCCGAAGAGTGGGTTATCATGAGAGTACCTAGAGTCAATGATCTGTATGTGTTGGATATGAGCGTAGCTACTACTACCACAGGTCAGGCTCATTGCTTCATGTCAAAAGCAACGGGAAAAGAATCGAAATTGTGGCATCGAAAGATGGGCCACATTCACCTGCGAAAAATGAATCACCTGGTGCACAATGATTTAGTAACTAGTGTTCATTTGAAAAGTTTCCATCTGGAATGGGAGTGCATTAGTTGCATCAAAGGCAAGCAGAAGAAGAAATCACACCCTCAAAAGAAAGTCAACTCAGTTTCAAGACCTTTAGAGAGACTTCATATGGATCTTTTTGGTCCAGTGAACGTCAAAAGCATAACCGGTGATCTCTACTGTCTTGTAGTAACTGACGTTGGTGTTAATCTTCCTGTGACCATCAGGCAAGTCAACCAATTTCCACACTCCCAACTTCTCGAATTGACCCAACTCTTCTTGCATAGCATTGACCCAAGAATCTTCAGTTAGCGCCTTTTTGTATGTTCGCGGTTCGATCTGCGAAATAAAACAACTTAGTGAAAACTCAGTTTGTAAAGGAGCTACTATAGAATAAAAACAAGTAAGGCCTTGGTCAATTTGTCGTCTTGTGCGGTGTCACACCCCGACCACGTGGGACAATCAAGCGTGGCGGAAACGTCGAGGAGTGTTGCAACAGAATTATTTGTTTCACAACCATGGCATACAAAGTTATATTTTTTTATCAAACAAGCGTGTTACATTGTCTTTAAACAGGAAATAAAGAGTTTATAACATAATTAAACTAAGTCTATCTTCGTTTTATGTCTCTAAGGCACAGGTCCGCCCTAGTGTCACAATCATCATCCCAAGCAATAGCTCCTGAAAACACATGTGAAAGTAGGTACGTCAGCATAAAAATGCCTGTGAGATACATAGGTTTTGTGAAAATAGAATTCATGACTTATGATTGAGAAAATGTTTAGTCATGAACCTTGTAATTTGCTTTGTCTTGTAAATCACTTGAAAAACGATAAGATCAGATGATATGTATAAATAAATGTAAGGTTAAACGAATAACTAAGTAAAAATGAGTTTGTATAAGATAAGTTGTTTGTAAAACAATGTCTTGTGAAGAATATGTTATTTGTGTAAAATGTAATATGTCTATACTGAAATGATTTAAATAATGCTACGATAGGTAATATTATACAAACATTTATATATAGGAAGTACCAGCGGCGTATCCACCATGTTTGTATCATATTACATACGCCACGTTACTCAAACCATTTACCCAAACCAACCACCACGTAAATTGTTCAAGTATAAATCAATTGTCAAGTGTTATTGTGTAACCCATATCAAATGTTCATGTCTAATTTAAACCACCAAATGTGTATATCAATGTCAAATTGTTTATGTTTAATGTAAATCATATAATGTGTATCCAAAATATCATGTATGGCATGTGAAATATATCAACTAGGCCATAGGTAAAAATGCACAAAAACAGGGTATTGAATTAAATATACTTTAAGACAAAGTTATGTTTTGTGGAACAAATGCATGCTATACTGATACAAACATTTATGCGGTATTGTGAAAATGCATACATTCAAGCCTTTGTGACTGTGGTGATAGACCTTTAAACAAATTAAAGGTCTATATGTGTTATTGTTTATCGAATTCGGTCATTCCTTCCAATCCAAACAAACCCGAGATTTCAGGAATGGGAGTTGTCAAGTCCTATGGTACCACTACCTACTAACGAGTGGCGTAGCTAATGTTAATGAATGTACATTGTATCATTTGAACAAACCAAATGTCATACCAAAATGTAAGCATGTGATGAATAACAAATGTACTAAGTATGCAACAAAGGACATACATAGCATAAAATGTAATGTAAAACAATGTACTAAGTACGCACACAATGGGCATACATAGCATAAAATGTAATGTAAAACAATGTACTAAGTACGCACACAATGGGCATACATAGCATAAAGTGTAGTGTAAAATAATGTACTAAGTATGCACACAATGGGCATACATAGCATAAAGTGTAATGTAAAATAATGTACTAAGTACGCACACAATGGGCATACATAGCATAAAACAAAATGAAATCATGTACTATAAATGTACCAATGAACATAGCAAGTATATGATGTGAAAACAGGAAAGCATGAAAGTAACAAGTAGGCACATGTGTTCCACCCCAAAACAGTTTGGAAAACAGTAAAAGAGGGGTCTATGTACTCACATAAACACCTTGAAAACATTTAAAAGATGGGGTTCTATGTACTCACCTGAGATTGCTTTGAAGTCCTTGTATAACAACCAAATAATGCTAGAGATCACGGATATCAAACGACACCTAATATAGGTAAGTATGTTAATATACCAGACCTAAATCGGAGGATTTGGATAGAATGAGGGTTTGTAAACCAAACGAGTATGGAGACTCATGTAATATGGTTTAACAAAGCCTTCATACTAAAATGAAACCTAACCTAAGTGCTTACGACCCATTACGACCCGTTTAGGTAGCTTATGCTACCTTAACGCGTCGTTCGCGTAACACGCGTTTGGAATGCCTAACGTCGTGACCATAAGGTATAACCTCGGAAGGTTATTCCCTATACAGCTATGGTCACCTAATGTGTTTGGTCGGATCCTAATGATCGACCAAATGGGTCGGGTTTGAAAGTATAAGCGATTGTTTAGATCGCTTACCTTACGACCCTATATAAGCACTATACTAAAAGTGACGAGCTAAGCATGTTAGAACATGCTTAACTAAGTTTAGAAAACAGGTTTGGTATCAAAACAAACGGTTTTGATACCTATGAGTAGTTTGGTTACAAAATACGCAAAAATGCACATTTTGGCCGAAACTACGACTCGTCACTGAGCCTAGATAACGTGGTGATCAGTAGGTGTAGTCACTAGAGACTATAACCATCGTGATCACGCTCACGTTATGAAGTTCAAACGAACTTCGTGTTGACCATAAACTGGTCAACGCAGAAAGTCAAATAAAGCTTGACTTTCGGACACGAAAAGCGAATAAAAGAACGAAAGAACACTTACGAAGGGTCCCCGAAAGCTAATCTTGATCCAGGAGCTCAAGTATGAAGCAATGGCATCAACTTAGAGCTTTTAGATCAGATTTGTGGGTTTTACACCAAAATGGGGGGGGGGGAATTGATAGGATATGCAAGACCGTTAGGGATTTGACCCCACCATAGGGATTTGACACGTGGCGTTGCCCTTTGGAGGTTTGAAAGGCTATTGCAAGTGGATTAAAACATTGAATCTGGTCCGGAAGGCTGACGCGGGCCATGTAAAGGTTCACCTTGGCTTTACGCGGGCCGCCTGGAGGTCCAGATCAGAAAACAAGTTTCAGAAATGACAGTTTAAGTCCCTGTTGTGGTTTAGGGCCATTTCCGACATGTTTAAGGCCCGTTAAGCCATCTTTGAGGCCCTAAAATGATGCTTAAACACTGAGGACATGAAGCATGCTCAAAAATATGCCGGATGTTGGTTCGTTTGGCCGTACGATCGTGATGTTCGCTTAATTACGACGGAATGCGCATAAGCGCGAAAAACGATCCAAATTCCGCGACGAATGGATTTTTCTCATGCCAAACACTAAGGCATAATATTAAGATGCTTACATAAATTTTGGATGTCCGGATGTATTCAGAACGTAAGTTATGCGCGAAAGTGCAAACTTATGCACTTTTTGACACTTTTAGTCCCTGAATGATCCAAAAGTTTATTTTAGCATACCGAACCCCTCAAAGCCTATTTCTAAGCTATTTAAAGGATATTTATGGTATGTTTAACTTATGGACATGTTCCAGAATGTCTGTTTTAGTACGAATCGTCATACTTTCGCAGTTTGTCGGATTTAGTCCCTGTAGGCGAATTAACTTGTTTTTGCCATACCAAAGCCTTCAAAACTTATTTCTAAGTTATGTAAAGGTTATTTAAGGTATGTTAAGTATATGTTGATGTTCCGGAGTATTTTTCGCATTAAACTGAGTACGTTTACGCACCAGTTTGCGTATAATTCTCCAGAAAGCGATGTAGAGTTTGAATTTGAACAAAAGTCAAAACATGAAAAATGTAAAACATAACTAAACAAACATTGGGATCAAATGACATTATTTTATTGATAACTGAACTGTTCACAATGATTTCAAGCACAAATGTCACAGTCTCCCCTACTTGTGGAAATTTCGTCCCGAAATTTATTTAGAGGAAACTCGTGGAAAAAGATCTTCACGTTCCCAAGTAAACTCGGGTCCACGTTTAGATTCCCAGCGAACCTTGACCAAAGGAATGCGCTTGCGTTTAAGCCACTTGACTTCACGTTCCATGATTTCCACCGGTTGCTCAACAAATTTCAGTATTTTATCAACACGAATTTCGTCAAGCGGTATGTGGAGGTTCTCATCAGCTAAACACCTCTTGAGATTGGACACGTGAAAGGTTGGATGAACATTTCCAAGTTCAGGAGGTAACTCAAGTCTGTAGGCTACCTTATCGATTCTTTTGACGATCTTGAATGGTCCAACGTATCTAGGTGCAAGTTTTCCTTTCTTTCCAAATCTGATCACACCTTTCCAAGGTGAGACCTTAAGTAATACTCGATCACCGACTTGAAAATCCAAGGGCTTGCGTTTTATGTCCGCGTAACTCTTTTGACGGCTTCTAGCTGTCTGAAGGTTATCACGAACTTTCTTAACCTTATCTGTTGTCTCTAAAATGAGGGCAGGTCCAGTAAGCTGAGCCTCGCCAATCTGATTCCAGCAGACTGGTGAATGACATTTTCGACCATAGAGAGCCTCGAAAGGAGCCATGTTGATGCTGGAGTGATAACTGTTGTTGTAGGAGAATTCAATTAACGGAAGATGTGAATCCCAACTACCACCAAAATCGATCACATAAGCTCTAAGCATATCCTCCAGTGTCTGGATTGTTCTTTCAGACTGACCATCCGTTTGCGGATGATAAGCTGTGCTCAGATTAAGTTGAGTCCCCATAGCAGATTGCATGGTTCTCCAAAAATGAGAAGTGAAACGAGCATCTCTGTAAGAAATGATGTTCAAAGGAACACCATGTCGAGCTACAATTTCATCCACATAGATTTTAGCAAGTTTGTCAGCTGAAAAATCCTCACGGATTGGCAAGAAATGCGCTGACTCAGTAAGACGATCAACGACTACCCAGATGGCATCATGACCTTTCTTTGTGCGCGGGAGTTTAGTAGTGAGATCCATAGTAATGTTTTCCCATTTCCAAACTGGGATCTCTAGTTGCTCCAATAAACCAGAAGGATGCTGATGTTCAGCCTTAACCTTAAGACAAGTAAGGCATTTTGATACATATAAGGCAATGTCTTTCTTCATACCAGGCCACCAATACTGAATACGAAGATCCTTATACATCTTATCTGAGCCAGGATGAATAGAATAACGAGACTTATGGGCTTCATCCATAAGCAAGGTACGAAGATTATCTTGGCTTGGGACCCACAACCGGTCCATGAAGTAATACGATCCATTGTCCTTCAGTTCCAGATCAGGCGTTATGTGGTAGGGAAATTCCTTATCCATCAAGCCTTGTGAAACACAAGATTGTTGAGCCTGAGAAATGCGTGCTTGGATATCGGATTGAGCTTGAATAACAGATTGGACACGAACACAATGAAGCTTAGTACGTTCCTTGGCTTACCAGGATGGTAGCGAATTTCGCAGTCATAGTCGTTTAGAAGCTCCACCCAACGTCGCTGCCTCATGTTGATTTCTTTCTGATTGAAGATATGCTGAAGACTTTTGTGGTCCGTGAAAACCACACATTTTGTACCGTACAAATAGTGTCTCCAAATTTTAAGAGCGAAGACAACTGCACCCAACTCAAGATCATGAGTGGTGTAGTTTTTCTCATGTATCTTCAACTGCCTCGATGCGTATGCTATGACTTTGTTTCTTTGCATCAGGACGCAGCCAAGGCCTAGTTTAGATGAATCGCAATAAACGACGAAATCATCATTGCCCTCGGGCGAGGTTAGAACAGGCGCATCGCAAAGTTTTTGTTTCAAAGTCAGAAACGCTTCCTCTTGCTTGAATCCCCAATCAAATGGCTTGTTCTTCTGAGTTAGAGCAGTTAGAGGAACTGCAATCTTCGAGAAATTTTCTATGAAGCGGCGGTAATAACCCGCTAGACCAAGAAAAGAACGAACTTCAGTAGGAGTAGTAGGCGTATCCCAATCCTTAATCGCACTGATCTTGGAGGGATCTACATGAATACCTTGTTCGTTGACAATATGTCCTAAGAAATGAACTTCTTTAAGCCAGAATTCACACTTGGAGAATTTGGCGAAAAGTTGCTCTTTCTTTAGGAGTTCCAAAGTAAGACGAAGATGTTGCTCATGCTCAGCTTGCGTCTTAGAATATATCAAAATGTCATCAATGAAGACGATGATGAACTTATCCAAATAAGGCTTGCAGACCCTATTCATCAAGTCCATGAAAACAGCAGGAGCATTAGTCAAACCGAATGGCATGACTGTGAACTCATAATGCCCATAACGAGTGCGGAAAGCTATCTTGGGAATATCTTCTTCATGCACATGAAGTTGATGATATCCAGATCGCAGATCAATCTTTGAAAAATAAGAAGCTCCTTGCAATTGATCAAAGAGATCATCAATGCGAGGTAGGGGGTATCGATTCTTGATGGTAAGCTTGTTAAGCTCACGATAATCGATACACATCCTAAAAGATCCATCTTTCTTCTTGACAAAAAGAACGGGAGCACCCCAAGGTGAAAAGCTAGGACGGATAAAACCTTTGTTAGATAGTTCCTGAAGCTGCTTAGACAACTCTTGCATCTCAGACGGTGCAAGACGATATGGAGCTCTGGCAATGGGATTTGCACCAGGTACGAGATCAATACAGAACTCGACTTGGCGTGCTGGGGGTAGACCAGGTAACTCTTCAAGAAATACTTCAGAATAATCCCGAACGACAGGAATATCTTGAATAGATTTACCTTTGCCCTTATCTGCTACAATATGTGCCAAAAAGGCCACATAGTTCTTTCGCGGATACTTCCGAGCTTTAAAACAAGACATGAGTTTAAGACCACCAGCAGGTTTCTCACCACGAACTTGTAGGATCTCGCCTGTCGAAAGTGGCACACGAATAATCTTCTCAAAACAAATTACCTCTGCGCGATGCTTGGCTAACCAATCCATACCCACAATAACGTCGAAGCTTCCAAGTTGCATAGGCGTGAGGTCAATAGGAAAAAGATGGTTGTTAAGGTTCAATTGGCAGTTGCGGAGAACAGAATTAAGAACAATGGGTTCACCGCTCGCCACTTCTACTGTCAATGGTTTACCTAGTTTCGTTCTAGACACGCGAAGCAATGGTTCAAAAGATAACGACACAAAACTCTTATCGGCACCCGAATAAAAAAGAACAGATGCTGGCTGATTATTAATAAAGAACGTACTGTTCACCACATTATCATCTGCTTGTGCCTCTTGTGCGTTCATGTTGAAGACTCGAACTCGAGCCTGAGCCTGATTCTGATTCTGGTTGGCTAGCCTTGGGCACCGGTTTCTGTAGTGGGTCAGATCCCCACAATTGTAGCACGAACCAGGAGGAAAATGAGGTCGTGCAACTTGACCCTGTTGTTGAGCAGGAGGCTGAGCAACCTGTTGAACCGGGTTCTGAACTGCCTGATTCTGAGCAAAACGACAAACACCAGCAAGATGACCTGGCTTCCCACAGTTAGTACAGATACGGCACGGAAATTGCGGCTGATGGTGACCGTTGCATCTAATGCACAAAGGTGCATTCCCTGCATAAGGTTTCTTCGCTGGAGGCTGTGCGGGTTGGTTGGGAGCTGCCTGGTTAACCTGGGCAGTGACAGCAAAATTTTGGGAAGCCTTACGCTTCCTTGACCCCCTTGAGGAACTAGAATCCTTTCCCTTCTTGTTTTAACCTTTCTTGCTATCTTCTTTGTCAGCTGCCTGCTTCTTACCCTTGTCACCCTTTTTGTGCAGCTTTCCCTTTCGATTCTGCGACTCAGTCAGTGTCGCTGCTAACTCGATCGCCTGACGGAGTGTGGTAGGGTTACTACCAGTAATGATGTCTTGTACCGAGTCAGGTAGGCCGTCGGTGTACCTTTCGATGGCCTTGTCGAGTGGGGCAACCATTGTCGGGCAAAGCAGACTCAACTCCTCAAACCTATCAGTATATGCCCGGTGCTCGCCACTGTATTGTTTTAAGTCATTAAACTCTTTCTCCAAAGCTCGCTGTTCATGACGAGGACAGAACTCCCTCATCATTAGTGCCCTAAGTTCAGCCCATGTCTGTGCTAGAGCAACTTCTGCACCGCGATCCCTCATAACCCCGTTCCACCACGTAAGAGCCCTCTTCTAAAACACACTCGGAGAAATCTCAACCTTGCGATTGTCAGGACACTGCACGTGTCGGAATGTATTCTCAATGCTCTCGAACCATTGAAGAAGCCCAGTTGCTCCTTCAGAACCACTAAACTTGAGTGGTTTAGCCGAGTTAAAATTCTTGAAATTGCATGGAGCATTGTTGTTGTTGTTGGCTTGGTTCCATTGAGCAAAGAGGTTTGGGAATTGAGCAGCCATTTGCTGCGCAATAATTTCTGCCAGTTCGGCAGTCGCGATCTGGTTTTCGCGTCGAGGAGGCATTCTAAAAGAAGAAAACATGAAAGGAAACGAGTGAGATGATTGGATGAAGAGAATGAGATGAAGCAAAATTAACAAAAGCAAAGATGGTGGTTATTTGTCCGCATCGCAAAGCAACAAGCGACACACAGTGTCTAGTAAATGGGTCAAAAATAATGTATCGCGAAGACATGTTCGCCTATAAGTGAACACTCACCCCAAGAGTTCCCAGGTAAGAGTGACTGGTCCGATTATGTGGATTTGTACGAACAATCTAGCCTTAGACAGAAAACTCAGGGTACAGGCATTCACTCTTCCAGTTTGCACGTGTTCACACTATTAAAACCCAAAACTTTGACGAGATTTTTGAAAATTAAAGGGGTTCAAAACCATATAACAGAGGGTTCAAAACCTAGTAATCAATCATCCTAGAACAGATGATTAATTTTTAAAGCGGATTCGGAATCACTGTTCTCGTTGTAGTTATCACCTAAGGATAGGTGAAGTGCATGTTTTAAAATCTAAACACAAGATAACTTATGTTAGGGTCCTAGAAAGTTATAGTCTAGGTCAAAGTATTACTAATAACCTAATTCCCTATAACCATTGGCTCTGATACCAGCTCTTCTGTCACACCCCGACCACGTGGGACAATCAAGCGTGGCGGAAACATCGGGGAGTGTTGCAACAGAATTATTTGTTTCACAACCATGGCATACAAAGTTATATTTTATTTATCAAACATGCGTGTTACATTGTCTTTAAACAGGAAATAAAGAGTTTATAACATAATTAAACTAAGTCTATCTTCGTTTTATGTCTCTAAGGCACAGGTCCGCCCTAGTGTCACAATCATCATCCTAAGCAACAGCTCCTGAAAACACATGTGAAAGTAGGTACGTCAGCATAAAAATGCCTGTGAGATACATAGGTTTTGTGAAAATAGAATTCATGACTTATGATTGAGAAAATGTTTAGTCACGAACCTTGTAATTTGCGTTGTCTTGTAAATCACTTGAAAAACGATAAGATCAGATGATATGTATAAATAAATGTAAGGTTAAACGAATAACTAAGTAAAAATGAGTTTGTATAAGATAAGTTGTTTGTAAAACAATGTCTTGTGAAGAATATGTTATTTGTGTAAAATGTAATATGTCTATACTGAAATGATTTAAATAATGCTACGATAGGTAATATTATACAAACATTTATATATAGGAAGTACCAGCGGCGTATCCACCATGTTCGTATCATATTACATACGCCACGTTACTCAAACCATTTACCCAAACCAACCACCATGTAAATTGTTCATGTATAAATCAATTGTCAAGTGTTATTGTGTAAGCCATATCAAATGTTCATGTCTAATGTAAACCACCAAATGTGTATATCAATGTCAAATTGTTTATGTTTAATGTAAATCATATAATGTGTATCCAAAATATCATGTATGGCATGTGAAATATATCAACTAGGCCATAGGTAAAAATGCACAAAAACAGGGTATTGAATTAAACATAGTTTAAGTCAAAGTTATGTTTTGTGGAACAATTGCATGCTATACTGATACAAACATTTATGCGGTATTGTGAAAATGCATACATTCAAGCCTTTGTGACTGTGGTGATAGACCGTTAAACAAATTAAAGGTCTATATGTGTTATTGTTTATTGAATTCGGTCATTCCTTCCAATCCAAACAAACCCGAGATTTCAGGAATGGGAGTTGTCAAGTCCTATGGTACCATTACCTACTAACGAGTCGCGTAGCTAATGTTAATGAATGTACATTGTATCATTTGAACAAACCAAATGTCATACCAAAATGTAAGCATGTGATGAATAACAAATGTACTAAGTATGCAACAAAGGACATACATAGCATAAAATGTAATGTAAAACAATGTACTAAGTACGCACACAATGGGCTTACATAGCATAAAATGTAATGTAAAACAATGTACTAAGTACGCACACAATGGGCATACATAGCATAAAGTGTAGTGTAAAATAATGTACTAAGTACGCACACAATGGGCATACATAGCATAAAGTGTAATGTAAAATAATGTACTAAGTACGCACACAATGGGCATACATAGCATAAAACAAAATGAAATCATGTACTATAAATGTACCAATGAACATAGCAAGTATATGATGTGAAAACAGGAAAGCATGAAAGTAACAAGTAGGCACATGTGTTCCACCCCAAAACAGTTTGGAAAATAGTAAAAGAGGGGTCTATGTACTCACATAAACACCTTGAACACAGTTAAAAGATGGGGTTCTATGTACTCACCTGAGATTGCTTTGAAGTCCTTGTATAACAACCAAATAATGCTAGAGATCACGGATATCAAACGGCACCTAATATAGGTAACTATGTTAATATACCGGACCTAAATCGGAGGATTTGGATAGAATGAGGGTTTGTAAACCAAACGAGTATGGAGACTCGTGTAATATGGTTTAACAAAGCCTTCATACTAAAATGAAACCTAACCTAAGTGCCTACGACCCATTATGACCCGTTTAGGTAGCTTATGCTACCTTAACGCGTTTGGAACGCCTAATGTCGTGACCATAAGGTATAACCTCGGAAGGTTGTTCCCTGTATAGCTATGGTCACCTAATGTGTTTGGTCAGATCCTAATGATCGACCAAATGGGTCGGGTTCGAAAGTATAAGCGATTGTTTAGATCGCTTACCTTACGACCCTATATAAGCACCATACTAAAAGTGACGAGCTAAGCATGTTAGAACATGCTTAACTAAGTTTAGAAAACAGGTTTGGTATCAAAACAAACGGTTTTGATACCTATGAGTAGTTTGGTTACAAAATACGCAAGAATGCACATTTTGGCCGAAACTACGACTCGTCACTAAGCCTAGATAACGTGGTGATCAGTAGGTGTAGTCACTAGGGACTATAACCATCGTGATCACGCTCACGTTATGAAGTTCAAACGAACTTCGTGTTGACCATAAACTGGTCAACGCAGAAAGTCAAACAAAGCTTGACTTTCGGACTCGAAAAGCGAATAAAAGAACGAAAGAACACTTACGAAGGGTCCCCGAAAACTAATCTTGATCCAGGAGCTCAGGTATGAAGCAATGGCATCAACTTAGAGCTTTTAGATCAGATTTGTGGGTTTTACACCAAAATGGGGGGGGGGTAATTATAGGATATGCAAGACCGTGAGGATCGTTTCTTGAATATCGTGCCTCGATCTAACCCGTACACTTGTCGCAATGTTGTGGTGGCTTATTTTGCCCCACCATAGGGATTTGACACGTGGTGTTTCCCTTTGGAGGTTTGAAAGGCTGTTGCAAGTGGATTAAAACATTGAATCTGGTCTGGGAGGCTGATGCGGGCCGTGTAAAGGTTCACCTTGGCTTTATGCGGGCCGCCTGGAGGTCCAGATCAGAAAACAAGTTTCAGAAATGACAGTTTAGGTCCCTGTTGTGGTTTAGGGCCATTTCCGGCATGTTTAAGGCCCGTTAAGCCATCTTTGAGGCCCTAAAATGATGCTTAAGCATTTAGGACATGAAGCATGCTCAAAAATATGCCGGATGTTGGTTCGTTTGGCCGTACGATCGCGATGTTCGCTTAATTACGACGGAATGCGCATAAGCGCGAAAAACGATCCAAATTGCGCGACGAATGGATTTTTCTCATGTCAAACACTAAGGCGTAATATTAAGATGCTTACATAAATTTTTGGATGTCCGGATGTATTCAGAACGTAAGTTATGCGCGAAAGTGCAAACTTATGCACTTTTTGACACTTTTAGTCCCTGAATGATCCAAAAGTTTATTTTAGCATACCGAACCCCGCAAAGCCTATTTCTAATCTATTTAAAGGATATTTATGGTATGCTTAACTTATGGACATGTTTCGGAATGTCTGTTATAGTACGAATCGTCATACTTTCGTAGTTTGTCGGATTTAGTCCCTGTAGGCGAATTAACTTGTTTTTGCCATACCAAAGCCTTCAAAACTTATTTCTAAGTTATGTAAAGGTTATTTAAGGTATGTTAAGTATATGTTGATCTTCCGGAGTATTTGTCGCATTAAACTGAGTACGTTTACGCACCAGTTGCGTATAATTCTCCAGAAAGCGATGTAGAGTTTGAAATTGAACTAAAGTCAAAACATGAAAAATGTAAAACATAACTAAACAAACATTGGGATCAAATAACATTGTTTTATTGATAACTGAACTGTTCACAATGATTTCAAGCACAAATGTCACATGCGGATGCCTGGTTGTAATTCTCCAATAATCAACTCTCCAGGATGGTATGAAAGAGTTCTTGGCATCACTTCGCCTGGAACATCTACCTCGCCTTCCAAATTTGTGACATTATGATTTACATCTTGTTCACTGACTGGATTTGTTTGACTTGAAATCTGGATCTGCTCCCCCTCAGAATCTGAATCGCCATGATAAAAAACTGCCATATTATCAGATTCTAGATTATCATTGACTGCCGTCTGATTATCAGGAGCAGTTTTTCATGTCATCTTTCACAAATTTCTTCGATCATTCTCTTCAAAAATGACAAAATCGAAGTCATCTGCAAAACCCACATCCAAATCATCATCGAAAACAGCCTCTCAAAAGGCAATCTCCACTGAAATCCCATATAAATCATCTCACAATCTCCTGGGTCTTCTCACAAAACCAGGAACCACCGATGTTTTCGATTCCATCATTAACATCATGGCAAAATCAAAGTACAAAACTTTGTTCACCGCCAATGGATCAATCTATTTGGAGACCCAAAGGGAGTTCTGGAAGAATGCAACCCTTGAAAATAAGGAGACACTGCAACTACCATACACTCTTCTATAAAGGGTAAAGCTATCCAAATCACGCCACAATCCATTTCAGAGGTCTTTCAACTCAATGATCAGAAAGGTAAAACTTCTTTCACTAAAAACGAGTTACAAACTGACTTCATTGAAAGAGGGTATGAAGCCACAATGATGAAGAAACTTACCTTACAAAAAGGTTATTTTCCTTCTGCAACCAAATTTTTATTTCATACCCTCCTACTATGTGTTTCAAACAAGACCACTTCTTTTAATGAAATTCCTTTAAAGATTCAAAATCTGGGATATGCAATTCTTCAAGAAGAAAATTTTAACTACTCTCGGGAAATCTTTAAAGATCTGGTTAATAATGTTGAAACAAAGTCATTCTTACTGTTTCCAAGGTTTTTGAGTTACTATTTTGAAAAGAAATTCAGTAAGAATGATTTAGCTGCAATAAATCAAGGTGAGTCTACTCAAATAAACAGTTTAACAAATGAAACTTTTCAAGAATGTTAGCACCTTGCAAAACACAAGCAGAGGTGCCTGAGCAGAATTTAGCAGCTACCACTGCTCCTCAGGTATTTGCTGCTGAGCCCACTGCTCTAGGTGATCAAAGCAGCAGACCAACTGTTTTGAAACCCACACCTACAAATCCCAAAAAGCCAAACAAAAAGAAAAATCAAAACCCCCCCAAACCAATCAAAACGGCAACTCTGGAGGATGAGATACCAGAGCTACTGCCTGTGACAACACAAATGTCACAAGAAACCACTGCTGCTACTTCCTCATAGTAGTTGGTAAAAATATCTCAACCCATAACCAAAACTCCTCCTGCTTCTTCACAAAAAGAACAGGTTGTACTCATAGGGCCACCACATTATGATGCTCTGGAAACACTCGTTTCCATCATCCACAGCCCAATGCCCGAGGCAAATCCTCTTTCTACACCCCACCTCACATCCACAATTCCAGCAAAAACACAACTTTTGTTGGATGCAATAGATTTGAACCAGGCATTACTCAGTCCTTCTCAATCACTTGTTAATGAGAATATGCCTCAACAACTGACTGAGCCTGATGTATCACTCATTGCTAACCCACCAACACAACCTGAGGAGGTTACACCCCTTGAGTTACAAGTAACTCTTGGTGGTAATCCAAGTGAAGCAGCCACTACAACTGTTGAACCCACTGTTTTACAGTTGGACAGTGGTTACATCAATAAGACTTCCTTGGAGGCAATTCCTTTTATAGCACCTCTGCCAACCACCAGTGGATTTATTTATCCTACTGGCAACATCAAAAGGTTGTCAAGTGTTGAAGGGAGAAGACCCCAGTACCAAGAAAAAGGGGCATCAGTGGTTAATGTTTGGAGTATACTCCCTACCTCTACCACTGATAAAACCACTGTTAGTGGGAAATCAGATGATCCCATTAAATTTGGTGATGATTTAAAATATCAGGATTTGACGGAACGAATTGAAAAGTTGGATACATCTGTTGCAGATCTTAAAAACATGCTAAAGCAGGTGTTGAAAACTCAAAAGATGCAATCCACTGCTGTTCCACCTCAAGCACCTGTTCCACAACAGGCACCTGCCACAAATGAGCTCTGGAATCTATTTCAACCTTTTCTCCATCATCAAGCACAAATAGTAGATCAGCAACATGAAAAACATGTTCAACAGCTGAGAAATGCAATGGAGTCAAGATTCAAGAACACTCAGGCGGATTTAAAGGCTCTCAAAACTCAGATCCTGCACACCACTGGCAGTGCTCCTCCAACAGTTCTCTTCATTGATCAACTTCCCCCAGATAATGCCAAAAAGGGGGAGAAAATTCAGGAGTGGAAAAAGAAGGGAATAGAGGATGGTCTCTACATTACACCAGAAAATGCAAACAGGACCAAACAGATCCCTCTGCCAGATGGAAGCAAGAAAATTGATGTGACCACAAATGCACTGGCAGAAGCAGTTTCAAGTGTAAAAAGGGATAGAGAGGCCAAAAGGAAAGCCAGGGTGAATTATCCGGGTCAGGGTACTTTAGGGTCAAAAGATGATGAAAATCTTGTTGATGAAAAGAAGAAGCCTACAAGAATAGTACGGCTACCCAAATCCATTCCAACCAGACGTTCAAAGTCTGTTTCAAAACCACCACCTAAAACAGCTGTTGTAACTCCTGTTGTACCCACTACTGTTGGTACTTCAGTGGTTTCAACATCTGCTCCCACTTTAACACACATTACATCCACTGCCTTACCACCATCACCACCAAAAACAAAATCACCTCCTGCCAAAAGGCAGAAGACAGCAGTTGTTACAACATCTACTGTAAAGACAACAGTGGTTGGAACACCAGTTGTTTCAACAACTGTTTGTCAATCACAAATCACTGCCACTACATCCACCACCACTTTTCCATCCAAAACATCATCAGCCCCTCCTCAAACAAAGAAGAGAAGGCTAATTCTCAAAGATGATGACACTTCACCACCTCAAACATCCTCAAAATCTTTAGCTCTTGTCACAATACCAAAACCAGTTACTCTCTCTTCAGTTCGAATGCACAAGCCCTTACCTCCTGCAGGTGTTCAGTTTCCTCTTGAACTAGCAGCTGTTAGAGAAGAAATAAAATCTTTTTACTATCAGGATGACCCTGCCAAAAGGAGTTTGCCATCAATAAGAGGATATCCCTGGCCTAAAAATGTTAATGAATATTTGAAGATCAAGGCCAAGCAAGCAGAGGATATCTCAAAAAGAAGCACACAAGGGAAATCTGACAAAGAAATTTCTACAAACTATCAATATCTGCTCACACAAGTCAGTTCCCTAGAACGATTTGCCAAAAATGTCAGTCAACAAATTTCAGAAAGAGCAGCTGAAACTTTGAAGAAAGACTACATTGAAAGCATTATGGCTCACAAGAAGTACAAAGGAGAGAGATACATGTACAAAGAGTGGACTGTTCCTGAGCTTGAAAATGAAGCAGCAAGAATTCAAGACATGATAAAAAGGAAAGTCACTCACACTCCTCCTGACTGGGCAAAGTTTAGAAAGAATGTACCTGACAAACAGGTAGAACTGAAAAGAATGAGAGAAGAACTGGTTGCTGCTGAATATGGAAACAAAAGACAAATTGCTAGATGGAAAGAAGATGTGGTCAGGATCACCTACAAAAGGTTGGAGGAATTAAGAAAGAAAGATCCAAAAGTTCCTCAAAAGCCTGACTATCCTGAAGCTGAGGTTTGAAAAAGACCATCAAAGCTGCAAATCAGGAGAGCCACTCCTCCAACTGGTGTTGCCATCTATAAAAGAAGGACACTCAAATAGTTGGGAGCTGAAACCATCCAAGAGATGATAAAAGGAGATGACCTTGTAAAAGAAGGCATAAAAAAATGATCATAGAAACTCTTGGTTTGGGTCAATCTGCAAATGCTGGTCAGCCAGTTATGAATAGGCCAGCCTCACCAAATACCTCTGCAAATAAACATCTCCCAAGAAACCCACCAGGCTCAAAAATACAAAAGTGGGAAACTGACAAACAGACCTGCGTATTGACTTTGCTCAGGTCTGGTGGAGAAGTGGAGAAAATATCAAGGGAACAAGCTCTTGGCCTGAGTCTTGAAGATTTGCAGGATCTCCTTGATCTTCCACTTAGCAGGGATGATGAAGACACAGATGCCCTTAACTTTGAACTACAATTTAAAGGACAGATAAGGGAACTGTTGATGAGGCAATAAATGTCCACAATAATGAAGAGTTTTGGCATTATCTGTTCCAGGGGGAGATTGTTGGGATTGAACCCTATCAGAGGAACATATAATTAAAGCCAAAACTGGATCAGAGCAGTGGATCCAGAATAAGCAGTTGTTTACATACAAATCTCTCCCCTTGAAAGTGATTTCAACATCTGCTGACCTCCTATCTGCTGATCTTGCTAAATGCTGACCTACAAACTGCTGCTCAAGTAAAGACCTGATGAAAGACTAAAGCCCTGCTGATTCAATCTACTGCTTTGAGTCAAGCTCTGCTGATCCGGACAAGTGCTGCTGGGTTCACAGCAGTGGAAGGTTGCAGCAGCGGATCAATAGTCTGTTTTGTATTATAATGTAATAGCAGTAGTTAACATAGCAGTGTTTGTATAGATCAGAGGTTAGAGTTTGTTAGGAGGTTAGATGTCACTTTCATGGTGACGTCAGCTAAGATGCTCAGTAGTTTGCAAGTGCCTATAAATAGATCAGTACTTTGTACTTTTCTATTAGCTCTTTTGCATCATCGTCTTCTTTGCATGAACAAACAACTGAGCTCTGGCTGAGGGGGAGTTTGCATTCATTCATTGTAATCGTTACTGAAATAAATTCAATCTTCTGACTCATTGTGAAAAGATGTTTGATCAAAGTATTACTCTCGTTTGATTGTATGAAAAGTTTGTTTTCATCATAATTCTGCTGCACACTCATCCATTTTCATTTTAGTCACAAACACAAAATACAATCAGAATCAAACTCAGATCCAACACATAATGTTCTCCAGTATTTCTTGGACCGGCTTCATTATCATTTGAAGTTTGCCGATGATGCCTAAAAGACTCAGCTGGGAACCTTTCTTGAGATGACTCATACTCTCTTAGAATATCCAACTCATCAAAGAACTCCGTTTCTTCCTCCATGTCAAACGAATCCCACAGAGTATCGTAATTGAATCGCCATGAATCACCTGGATTCTGCGGTGGCATTGTGTAACCTTGATATTCAACATTATGAGCTTCAATAATCCGCTTCCAGCTTGGTACAAAGACTCGTTTCAATGGACTTGAGTTTCCCACGAATATCCCTTCGATGCTCTTTGGACCAAACTTTCCAAAAGGCTCTAGAACAGTGCAGGGAGACCCAAACGGTTCCAGATACTTCAGGTTTGGTTTGCGGTTGTTGATCAGCTCGAAACATGTTTTGTTGAATTTCTTTACGGTGAGAACCCAGTTGAGAGTATAACAAGCGGCTGACACTGCTTCTGCCCAAAAGTTGACTGGTAGCTTTGAATCAGCAAGTACCGTCCTGGCCGTTTCGATTAGCGTCCTGTTCTTTCGTTCAGCTACTCCATTTTGCTGCGGAGTGTAAGGAGCACTAAATTCTTGCAATATACCTCTCTCATCACAATACTCTTCCATTCTGTTGTCACTTCTGATTCTTCTGCTTCGTGTCTGGTACAAATTCTCAATTTTTCTGAACAACGCCATTAAACTTTCAAATGTCTCATCTTTTGATTCAGAAATGATACCCACAAAAATCTGGAGAAATCGTCAGTTACTACAAGACAGTAAAGATCACCGGTTATGCTTTTGACATTCACTGGACCAAAAAGATCCATATGAAGTCTCTCTAAAGGTCTTGAAACTGAGTTAACTTTCTTTTGAGGGTGTGATTTCTTCTTCTGCTTGCCTTTGATGCAGCTAATGCACTCCCTTTCCAGATGGAAACTTTTCAAATGAACACCAGTTACTAAATCATTGTGCACCAGGTGATTCATTTTACGCAGGTGAATGTGGCCCATCTTTCGATGCCACAATTTCGATTCTTTTTCCGTTGCTCTTGACATGAAGCAATGAGCCTGACCCGTAGTAGTAGTAGCTACGCTCATATCCAACACGTACAGATCATTGACTCTAGGTGCTCTCATGATAACCCACTCTTCGGGAACAACAAATCCTGGTCTCAAGATCAAACATTCTTTGTCTGTGAAGTGCGTTGTATACATGCGATCACAGATCTGAGAAATACTCAGAAGATTATTCTCTAGCTCGGCAATGTAGTTCACTCTTTCAAACGTAACGATACCATTAGATAGAGTTCCTTCACCAACTATTCGACCTCCTTGATTTCCTGCAAAACCCACATATCCTCCGTTAAACCCTCTAACATCGTACAGCAGGGTTTTCTTCCCCGTCATGTGCCGAGAAGCTCCACTATCCATAATCCAACGTGAAACGGATCTTGGAAGCTCCTGCACATGTCAAAAACACTTAGTTAGATTTTGATGCTACCCAAGCCTCTTTTGACTCAGGTAGCTGGAAATTGAGGACATTTCTTTTGGTGAACAATGGTGGAAAATTCTTGTTATTCATTTTTAAGTTCTCTTCAGATCTAACCTCAACCTCTTTGTATAAGAAAAACTCATCTTTCTGAAGTTGACCAGATGATTGGTCTTTCTTTTGAATATCCTTCTTTTCAGAATTGAGCATTTGTTTTTCAAGTTTCTCATAGTAATCCAAAGGAACATTCATCTTTACTGGTGTAGTAGAAGACGATTGTTTTTCTGACTCTTAAACCTTTGGTTTTGGAGAACTTGTTTTCTTTTCAATAACTTTTGGCTTCCATGTTTGTTGAGATGATGCAACCCGTGTGTAAAACTTGTCATTTTTAGTTACCACATTCTTTACAGGATCAGTTTTGATTTTGGTGTTTTCATTTTTCAAAACTTTCTTCTCAACAACCATTGAAGCTTTACCTTTTGCATCAACTTTCTTTTTCTGATTTTCAACAACTTCAGACTTAGGCTTTAAGTTGGTACACTTTCGTGCAATATGTCCAACTTGATTGCATTTGAAGCATGTACTAGTATCAACTACCCGACTTGTGCCTTCAGTCTGAGGCTGTAAGGCCTTCTTCTCAAAGAATTCTTGATTTGATTTTGAGAAAATTTCAGATTCTTGCTCGGAAAGTGAGCTTGAACTTGAACTTTTCACAAAAACCTTTTTCTCAACAAACTTTTTGTTTTGAACATTCTTTCTTTGATAATTCTTACCACCCTGATAACCACCCGACCATTTGTTTTGGTTGTTGTTATAAAAACGCGGAGGTACAACAGGTTTTTTATAGTAAGATTTATCTTTTTCAAAGTTCAGTTGTCTTTTAGAATGTTTCAAACCTTCAATTTCAGACACATCAATCTCAATTAACTTGAACACATTTCTCAGTTTGTCAACATTCACATTCTCCAAAGGAAAATCATAATCCGAATATAACTTATCAGATCCCGTCATCTTGTACATCACAAGATTAGGTTCTTCACTTAAGTTGTTTTTGGATTTTGATTTCGGAATGTATTTGTCCAAAAAGCATTCATCATCCTCAGTAGTGTCACCTTCAGTTTTCAAAACATTCTCAGCCATGCTTTTAACAATTTCAGATTGGACACTATCTTCATCGGAAGATGAAGTGAATGTGACTTCAATCGTGTCTGGAAGCTTAACTTCATTTTCTTCTTCATCATTAACCAACCCTGATTTTTTCTTTGAAAAATTGTTTAAAACTGCGGTGGAACCTGATGAAACCCAACCCCGGTTCCATCCGAGTATACATCTTCGCCTGCTTTGTTCTTCCCAATTGGTTTAGGAATGATATATTGAAGAACAAAACTTGCAGAGTTATAACTGTTCAGTTTCAACTGGATGCGTTCATTTTCAATTTTAGCTTCTTGAAACTGAAGCTTCAACTTAGCAATTTCATCCAGTTGTTGGTTGATTTGCTCTTCTTTTACTCTAAGAACTCCTGATAGTTGCACATTTTCTTTGTTTGTCTTACCATTTCTCTCATCAGAATCTTTTACCGTTCATTTTAGCTTCTCAAGATTTTCTGAAAGTTGACGATTCTCATGAATTAACTTTTCGTTTTCTTTCCTAGTTCTTTCTACGTTAGTTTTATCATTTTCGATTTTCTTAGTTAATTCTTTTAATCGTTCATTTGAAGCTTTTAACATTTTGTCACGGTTTAGAATCTGATCTTCAACATCTCTGACTCTTTTTGTCAGTTCTTCAGTCTTTTTACGGCTGAGGTAAGCAAGTGTACTACAAACCTTGCAGTCTTTCATGCAGTTTTTGCAGTCACTTTCAGTTTTAGCTTTCTTACCTGTCTTATTGATTGCATCATTCTGACTGACCTTGCCTATAGACTCAGTTCCAGAACCAGAAACTACCTCTAGCTCTTTTGCAGCAAGTACTTTGTCAGCCATCTTCTTCAAATTTTCAGCAGTAAATTCTTGTGACGTATCAATAATCCCGTCATCAACTTTCTTTAGCTGCGACTCCTTCTCTTTTTCTGTTTCTTTTTCTTCAGTTTCTCCTCCTCCCCACCACATTCTTTGTCTAGCTTCTTCTTCTTCAGCAATTTGTTTGGTGAGAGTTTCAACATCGACAATATCTAGATCAACAGCAATGTTTCCCTTGGGATCTAGGTAACATTCTCTATCAGCATCCCAACTATTCGCCCTTTTTGCTTCTTTGTATGTATAATAGATTTTACTTTTCCTGAACTGAGCTGACATCTTCCTGTTGATGTATTTCTCTTCTTCTGTTCTGGAGTCTTTGAACGGAAAAATCTTTGTCATAAACGCATAACCAACTGCATCTTCTTCTGGTAGAAGTTCACTCCAATCGAAACCTTCGTCATCATGAATAACAGCAAGTGCTCTTGATTTTTCTTTGGGAGTATCTTCTAGCTGCTTCATTCTGGGAGGTTCAGATTTGTTCTAATGATAGATTGCACCCAAAAGTGTTTAAAATGAAAATGGGATCATGTATACTCACATTGGTTGCGTTGCGATTTCTTGAAAGTAACGCATGAGTAAGATTGAAATTTCCAAGAGAACGAACATAATGGGTTAACCTAGATATTTGAAATGGCACACAACGAGCTTGTTTATATAAGTTAATTAAAAGTTTCTAACTTGTATTGTTTATGATTTAATTATTTACATATTATATTATATCCCACTATTAATGTTTAGTGTTATAGAAGT
This sequence comes from Helianthus annuus, assembly GCF_002127325.2. Taxonomy (NCBI): domain Eukaryota; kingdom Viridiplantae; phylum Streptophyta; class Magnoliopsida; order Asterales; family Asteraceae; genus Helianthus; species Helianthus annuus. The sequence goes on along the minus strand of NC_035440.2, from coordinate 54,169,380 downwards.
CTCAAAAATGATACATAATTGAGGTAATTATAGAAATTAAGGTTTTATTATAAAGAAAATGAATTAGAGATGCAAGAAGGGAACTGTTAATTGGATTTTTGGATTTTAAGAAAAGAAAAAAAAATAAACTAAAATAATTTAATAAAGGAAAGATGGAATAAGGCTTCAACAGTCAAAAATGAGTTGGACCATATTCTACTAATGTTTAGAAAATAATTCCGTCAAGAGCACATGAGGTCTGGTTCGAACCCGTGACCTCTTTGTGTCTTAACAACATCAACTACCACTGATTTTATTTTATAAAAGAAAAATAAGTTGAAAACTGTCACACCCGCTCATAGGAAGCGCGAGGTGTGTTCTGATCGGTTCTCATTGCATAACAATATAAGTGAACATACTAAATGAATAAAAACAAGCTCCAATGCCATTGTCATAATCGTTTCAAAAGAACACAACATAAGTTAAATGTATTGGTTGCAAACCATCAAATGAAAATAAGATGTCATTGTTTTATACATCAAAATGTAAGTCTTAAAATGTCAAGGCTTTGACCACTATATCACCGCAAAGAGGTGGTATATAACGGGTAAACCCTTCAAATGGTGGCATGGAGTCTTGATACTTGCTTTCCTTGACTGAAATGTCTGCGTGGTCCACTAATTTCCTGAAATACATTAACATCAACAAAAGTTGGCGAGTTCATGCAGTTTAGTTGCATGAGATGTATCTGTAAATTGTGAGTTGTATAAAATGTATATGTAAAATGTGAATTGTATAAAATGTATCCATAAAATGTGAGTTGTATAAAATGCATCCATAAAATGTGAGGGTTATAAAATGTATCCATAAAATGTGAGTTGTATAAAATGTATCTGTACGTAATGATGTAGTATGTAAAGCGTTAATGAAATCGTTGATCATAAATGTTTCGCGAGGACATTAATATGTGTGACAAAATAGGAAGCAATCCAAACCTAGAGGATTTTGTGTCAACTACTATCGACTGGGACACAAACGCACTATTCTGTATGGGTCCACGACCAAGAGTGGGGCTCGCCAAAACCCATTAGATCTAACCCTCTGTACCTAGGTCCAAAATGGATTAATGGTGCTTAGATGTATGACCCTAATCGCACATGATCTAAGGTGTTTCATTCCATGACTTAACATACAAATGAACATGTATTTTCCCCGATAGTTGTAAAGTTGTAAAGCATTTAAAATGAATAGGGGACATGAACTCACAGAATTGAGTCCGTGAATGGTAAGTAACTGTGATCTGACGTACGGTCGTCCTGAATATTGTCACGACCTACAAACGTTCTATATTTGTTAGACACTTCGGTCTTATAATGACTTGAGTACAAGTCTTTTATCTTGAATATGTGTTAAGACTTGTATGTCTTCGTTATTCATTGAACTGTGTCTTAGATGTATGAACTGATAACTGTTTAGTGTATATATTTCACCAAATATATATTCTTGTATCTCGTGAGTTGTATCGTAGTTGTATAAATGTGTTTTCACCAAGTGTATATAGACTTATATATTCTAAGATATGTTTCATAAAAATATATATGTTATACTTGGTAAAAGGTATAGGAAATATCTTAAAAATAATCTATTTTTAAGATTAGTTCTAAAAATATATTTTTAGTCTTTCACTAAAACAATATATTTTAGATGGTAAGAAATATATATATGTATGTTTATATATTTCAAAAACAATACCTTTTTAATATAAACCATAAGTAATATATTTTGTATATTGTAGAAAATATATGGTTACTTATTCGGTTTAGAAAATGTAGTTTACCAAGTCGTCGATATATTGTGTATTATAGTCCATATAGTTGTCCGTAAGTCCGATTTGTCCATAAGTTGTGTCCGAAGACTCGGATCGTCTGTAAGTTGTTTTTAAGGTGTCTTTATATGTGTAGTCTTGTAAGACTTTAGTTGTAATGTGTCTTGTGTTTATTTGTACCATTGTATTCATGTTACTTGTTTTCATACATATAATACAAACAAATAACACATAGCACATAAGTTGTTAAGATAACTAAATATATATTTTCTCAAAAATATATATTTATAACTAGTTTTGCTTTTATAAAAACTATTCTTTAAAATCTTTTTATTCTAATAAAGATTTTGTCAAAAATGATAGTTTTTATAACACATGATTTTTAAGAAAAATGGCCACATTTCCTTTGAAATATATACTTAGCCATGTTTAATAAAACATATATTTTTCTTATTAAAATCACCAATAATCTTCTCATATTTTTCTTAATAAAAACATATGAGATTTATATCAAAGTCTTAACAAGATGAAATCAATAACATGTAGGGTTTTGGTATGATCATATCATAAGTTAACTAGTTCAAAATCCATACTTTACTTCTAGTTTTAACAAACTTTTTATAAAACCCCATCTTGTATGTTTCTTTTTATAACTTTGTAAAAGTATTGTTTTTAGTTAAAAACCTGATATACTTTAACAAAATCAAAGATTATGATCATCCATCTAAACATTTGTGTTTAACAAAACCCTTAAAACATTTTCATGTATACTTGTTAGATTATGTTTTTAGACATCATCTAACAAGTTATTCATATGCTAATCATCAAAACTAGATCAAATATGCAATAAATAAGCTTCAAATCATAACAATAACAAACTTACATATCATGATTTTTATTTTGCTTCTTTGTATTTTCATATTATTTTGTATGATTGTTTATTTATTACATGTTCTTTAAACAAATAATACATAAATAAGTATGAAAAAGGGATTTTAGAAGCTTACTTCTAGCACTAATGCTAGGGATGATCTTGATGATGATTAAAGAAAAGAAAAAGTGTTGATCTTGGTGTTTGGAAGCTATGGAATGGATGGAATGGCTTGCTTCTTCTTGTTGTTGCTTTAGATCACCTTAAGTAACTTCAACCTCCATCTTGATCATCAAAAGGTGTTAAAATGGTGAAAGATTTTTGGTGGGTGTTCTTGGCTAGGATATGAAGATTGAGAGAGTTTCTTAACTATGTGAAAGTAAAGGTGAAAATGAGATGAATGTGGTTAGGAGATTATGGTAACTAGTTGTTAAATGTCTTCACTAACTTCACCACTAGGCCCACTTGCTTCACCAACTTGCATACAGGGTAACTAGCAACACATTTTTGGAAACAAGGTAAAAAAAAATGGGCCCCACATGATGTTATAAGGTTATAGGGTGTGGTCATGACCTTCATGACCATCATCACCCTCCATGTTAGTGCCATGTAACCCACCTCTAATCTACCATCCAAAATCACTACCCTAAGGGTGTGGTCATGACCCAAACCACTAGCCCTTATTTATTTTAATTTATCTTTATCTAAAGAAAAAAGGAAATGATTTGTTGAAAAATGGAAAGGAGGACCATGGTTGCCATGGTTTAATCCATGCAAACCATGGTGGATCAATCAAGGGGGTGGTGTAGTCTTCCATTCATGTTCCTAGGTGGCAAATCATGTCCCAACCATGATCCCCACACCCTATAGCCTAACCGTGAATGAAGGGGGGGGGGTACCCTTACCTTGTGAATTTGTTTCATGACTTTCCTTGTTAAAAAGTGTTAGGATTATTGAGGAAATTGTTTAGGGAACTTATATGTATAAGTGTTTAAGTGATAAGAGGGTGTTAAGTGACCATTCCTAGACCATAATAATCCAAATAACACTAGATGATCATTAAAAAAAGATTTGATATTGTTCAGATATTCGTTTCGAATTGTTTCGGTTAGATGTTATTTGAACGCTAAGTTGTGTAACTTGTGTGAATTGATGTAGTTGTTGGTTCGGATGATACCCGAAGGTATCCTCATATGAATTCTATGTTAAACATCATTTTTACATGTTGTAAAAATATATAAAAGCTGATTTCTGTAGAATTTCTGCGCAAAAGTGTTGAAATCGTCGCTTTTAGTACTTTTCGGGCAATTTTTAGTGTTATCGGACTTCAGAAAGGTTTTAAATCAAATCCTTGCATTCCTAGTTAGGGTTTAATATATATTAGATGTTGGACTTTCATCTGAGTCCTAATGATGTCATTTAGATGGTTTCTGCGGATCCTGCGTTTTCGTCAGAATACTAGTTTACTAGGTGCTTTTCTAGTAGTTTCGATGCATTGTTTAAACTGTTTCAAATGTACTTAATAAAAATGGATCATGTGCATCATAAGTAAGTATTCCATGAGTATTTTAAGTGTATGTCACGAAATAAGCAGTTCGGATGTTCAAAATGCATAAAAATGTAGCTAAAATGAGTACTTTATGTGTAAGAAAGTTACCGAAAAGTGGTAGTTGTCACAAAAACATGGGTCATCTTCTTTGTCATAAAAGCATACATATAAACTGTAAGTATGAGATTCAAGATTTCTGTTGTTTAAATCATGTATAAAGTCAGATGGAAACAACAGGAGATTAAATGAAATGAATGAGGAAGTGTACCGATCACGTAACAGAACCGTCGCGACTTCTCTGGTCGTCTTCCCGAGCTCCGACGAGTTTCCGACGATTGCTCGAGTTTCCGAAGACTTGCTATCGAAACAGAGAAGGTGTCGAGATGTGTGATGGATAGAGGATGGTGTGTGATGGTCGTTTAATTGTGGTGGTGTCGAGATGGGGAATAGAACTGTGATGATGGTTCGGTTTTATAGTGTTCGCAGTCTTGTAAATATGGAAAAGGTTGTGATTGATTCGTATGCAAGTATGGAAACAATATATTTTAATCACAAAAGAAAACGCGGAATTTGATTCAATCCCGGAAAATGTAAAAGGAAATTATGGTTGTCAACTTTCTGTTCTTGGCGGCAAACAAATGAAAATGAAAGCGAAATTAGCGCTCACTTAAGTTTTAAGAAGGTAGTTTGTTGTCTGATATGAAGGCCGTAGTGGAGCGGTTGGTGCGCGTGACTTTGAACTGCTTGACCCTGGGTTCGAGTCTGCTGATGCACGTTTTTATTGTTTGTTTTGATTTTTAATAGTTACAAATTGCAGAAAGGCCCCTTAAGTTTAATTAACTAGGTGAATAACTTGGTTAACTTATAATACTTCAAACTAACCTTGAAACTTAACAAGACTAACTAGTTGAACTTGGTTAATAAACCAAAAAAAACTTATTTTTAACCTCTATAGCTAATTAGTTTATATATTTATAAACTTTTAAATTTATTAAATTCATTCAATAAATAACTATATTGATAATTAACAGAATGAATAAATAACTAGATAAAATCTCTCATCATTTATTTAAATTCGCGAAAAAATATTCGAGGTTCCAAAGTTTGTGATCTGAATTTCAAAACGGGTCGGATTTTGGATATCCGTTTTGACGGATGTTACAGCACCCCACGAAGACACACTCGGTCTCCATCTGAACGGATGGTCATCCGATCGGATGACCATTCAAATGGATGGCCATTCGAATAGTGTGTGGGTGTCTGGGAACTGTTAAGGTTTTTGATGTTTTGATCATAGTGTCCTGTAAAAACAAACAACAATTGTTATCATAGGCAGATCATCTGGACGGATGGTCATCCGATCGGACGGCCATTCGAACAGATGGTTAGTGTGTGAAGTTTCGTAAAATTTCTTAGTAAAAGTTTTGAGTTGACGGAGACGGCGTGACAACGTGTCAAACAACGGAAACACACCAAACCCAGCTCATTCGATCGGATGGGTATCACCCCCCTTCGAACCGACGAGCTGTTCTTGATGGAATTCCAAGTTTGGACCCGTTAATCGGTCCGTTTTCCGGTGGAATCCAGTTTTCAAGCCGAATCTCGACTTTGGAACGAGTCGAGAGTCTAATTGAGTCCGATTTCACCCAAGTTTTGTATATAAACTGAAGAAGGTTCGGAAATCAGTTGTAGAACATGAAGTTTATCAGATCCGAGCCGGAAACAAGTGAAATTAAAAAAAAAAAAAAAAAAAAAAATTCCATTAGATCTGGTATAAAAGTGTGATAATCCTTTAGATCTTGTATAAAAGTTATGAAAACACTTTAGATCTGGAACCAATCTTGGTTAAATGGTGCTCCACCACAGTTTGCATAAGCAACCAAGTGGAAATTTTACGAAACTTCACACACTGACCTTTACTTGGTTAATTTCTTTGTTCCTCAAACTCTTCACCTTGCGATCTAAAATCGCAATCGGCTTCACTGCGTAGTTGAGACTATTATCCGCCTCGATGTCGTCATAGTGGATATAAGCGGTTTCGTCAGCTAGACATTTCTGGAGATGTGATACGTGGAACGTGCTATGTATTCCACTCAATTCCTCGGGTAATTTGAGACGGTATGCGACTCTACCAACTCGTTCAATGATTCTAAATGGCCCAATAAACCTTGGGCTTAATTTTCCCTTTTTTCTAAACCGGATTATTCCCTTTCACGGCGATACCTTCAACATCACCTTATCACCAATTTGAAACTCAATCGGTCTCCTTAATTTATCTGCATACGACTTTTGTCGGTCCTGTGCCGCTTTCAAGTGAGCTCGGACCAAGTCAATTTTCTCATTCGTGATTCGGACTACATCCTTATGTGTGAGTTCTCGCAGACCAACCTCATCCCAACATACCGGGGTTCGACATTTTCTACCGTAAAGCATCTCGTGCGGAGCCATACCGATGCTTGCGTGGTAACTGTTATTATATGAAAATTCAACCAACGGTAGGTAGACATCCCAACTACCCCCGAAGTCGATAATACATGCCCGTAGCATATCTTCCAACGTCTGTATTGTTATTTCACTTTGTCCATCCGTTTGTGGATGGTACGCGGTGCTTATGAACAGTTTAGTTCCCATTCGCTCTTGGAATTCTCGCCAAAAGTTTGAAGTAAACCGAGTATCTCTGTCGGACACAATAGATATCGGTACCCCATGGCGTGCCACTATTTCATTGGTATACACCTCTGACATCTTTTCAGATGTATAAGTCTCACGAATCGAAATGAAGTGAGCAATTTTTGTCAATCTATCCACAACTACCCATATAGCATCGTATCCGCGGTTGGTTTTGGGCAATTTGGTCAAAAAATCCATTGTGATTTGCTCCCATTTCCAAACTGGGATGTTCAACAGTTGCAGTTTACCATACAACTTTTGGTGCTCCGCTTTGACTTGTAAACAGGTCAAGCGCTTCTCTACATACTTTACGACATCTCTTTTCATTATGGGCCACCAATAATTTTGCTTTAGATCGTTATACATCTTAGTTGCCCCTGGATGGATATAATAAAGGGATTTATGGGCTTGGTCAAGTAGAAGCGTCTTGACTCCACATGAACTTGGGACCCATATCCTCCCGAAACGAGTCCTTAACCCGTTGTTACCAATCACCAATTCTTTCAACTGACCCACCATTCTTTCTTTCTTCAAGTTTTCCTCTTTCATTGCTTCAACTTGAGATTTTCAAATTTGTTCAAGTAGACCCGATGTCACAATTAGTTGCATCGATCGTACGTATCGGTGTATAGTCTACCTTTCGGCTCAAGCATCGACCACCACATTAGCTTTCCCGGGATGGTAATGTATATCACAATCGAAATCTTTGACCGTTTCTAACCACGGCCTTTGCCTCATGTTTAATTCCTTCTGGTCGAAGAAATATTTCAAACTTTTATGGTCGGTAAAAATAGTGCACTTTACCCCATACAAATAATGCCTCCATATTTTTAATGCAAATACCACTGCCGCCAACTCGAGGTCGTGTGTAGGGTAATTCTTTTCATGAGTTTTTAGTTGTCTCAAGGCATAGGCTATAACATTGCTCCGTTGCATCAGAACGCACCCAAGACCCGAATGTGACACATCCGAGTAAACTACCATGTCGTCAACCCCATCCGGCAATGTCAATACCGGAGCGTGGGTTAATTTTTCTTTAAGCGTTTGGAATGCTTTCTCTTGAGCTTCGCCCAAATAAACTTTTCGTCTTTACAAGTTAGTTTGGTCAATGGCGTAGCAATCTTGGATAAATCTTGTATGAATCTCCTAGAATATCCCGCAAGCCCCAAGAAGTTTCTGATTTCCGAAGGATTCTTTGGTGGATTCCATCTCGCCACTGCTTCTATTTTCACCGTGAGTTTGTTTAACTCCCGTTAATCGATACACATGCGCATACTTCCGTCTTTCTTTTTCACGAATAGCACCGGTGCACCTGTCACACCCCAACCGATGGCGAAAATATCGGGATGAGACGAACAAATTGCTCAAAGCATCATAACACTATTGTGACAATGTGGTTTAATCAAATTTCATAAAAATTCTAAATGTCATACATTGTTTAAACATGGCAAAATGTATCAAAAATGATAAAATAATGTTTATTTCTAAGATGAGTTTCTAAGTTCATTCTAGCTTGATTCCTTGTTTACTTTGACTATCAACCTGCAACATGTATTAAAATAAAGTCAACAAAAAAATGTTGGCGAGTATACAAGTTTGATACATAGCATAGTAGAATAAAATGTTTAAACGTGCTCATATCCAACATGAATAAGATGATACAAGTTAACAGTTATGCCGAAACGATGTTACTCTGTATACTCAAACCTAAGAATACAACGCAATTAATGTTGCCTATCCCAAAAGTTTAGCGGGAGGTTAATATGTTCAACTTAACAATACCCAAAAGAATAGCGGGCGGGGCGTTACAACCTATAGCATATGCATAGTACCATAATTGTTAAGGTAGGCTTGCGAACAAGTTAATGAGCATATAGTCATGAAGTGTTTACATTAGCATCACATGTATAACAAGCATCAAACATTTCATGTGTAATTTGGATAGAGTGTGAATAAATAAAGTTTAACGTGTTCGTGAATTTGAATATGAATACAAGTTTCACCCAAAAGTGTTTAAAATGAAAATGGGATCATGTATACTCACATTGGTTGAGTTGCGATTTCTTGAAAGTAACGCACGAGTAAGATTGAAATTTCCAAGAGAACGAACGTAATGGGTTAACCTATATATTTGAAATGGCACACAACGAGCTTGTTAATATAAGTTCATTAAAAGTTTCTAATTTGTATTGTTTATGATTTAATTATTTATGTATTATAGTATATCCCACTATTAATGTTTAGTGTTATAAAAGTCTCAAAAATGATACATAATTGAGGTGATTAAAGAAATTAAGGTTTTATTATAAAGAAAATGAATTAGAGATGCAAGAAGGGAACTGTTAATTGGATTTTTGGATTTTAAGGAAAGAAAAAAAATAAAATAATATAATAAAAGAAAGATGGAATAAGGCTTCAAGAGTCAAAAATGAGTTGGACCATATTCTACTAATGTTTAGAAAATAATTCCGTCAAGAGCACATGAGGTCGGGTTCGAACCCATGACCTCTTTGTGTCTTAACAACATCAACTAACACTGATTTTACTTTATAAAAGAAAAATAAGTTGAAAACATGGGTCATCTTCTTTGTCATAAAAGCATACATATAAACTGTTAGTATGAGATTCATGATTTCTGTTGTTTAAATCATGTATAAACTCAGATGTAAACAACAGGAGATTAAATGAAATGAATGAGGAAGTATACCGATCACGTAACAGAACCGTCGTGACTTCTCCGGTCATCTTCCCGAGCTCCGACGAGTTTCCGATGATTGCTCGAGTTTTCGAAGACTTGCTATCGAAACAGAGAAGGTGTTGAGATGTGTGAGGGATAGAGGATGGTGTGTGATGGTCGTTTAGTTGTGGTGGTGTCGAGATGGAGAATAGAACCTTGATGGTGGTTCGGTTTTATAGTGTTCGCAGTCTTGTAAATATGGAAAAGGTTGTGATTGATTTGTATGCAAGTATGGAAACAATATATTTCAATCACAAAAGAAAATGCGGAATTTGATTCAATCCCGGAAAATCAGCGAAAATGTAAAAGGAAATTATGGTTATCAACTTTCTATTCTTGGCGGCAAACAAATGAAAATGAAAGCGAAATTAGCGCTCACTTAAGTTTTAAGAAGGTAGTTTGCTGTCTGATATGAAGGCCGTAGTGGAGCGGTTGGTGCGCGTGACTTTGAACTGCTTGACCCTGGGTTCGAGTCTGCTGATGCACGTTTTTATTGTTTGTTTTGATTTTTAATAGTTACAAATTGTAGAAAGGCCCCTTAAGTTTAATTAACTAGGTGAATAACTTGGTTAACTTATAATACTTCAAACTAACCTTGAAACTTAACAAGACTAACTAGTTGAACTTGGTTAATAAACCAAAAAAAAAACTCATTTTTAACCTCTATAGCTAATTAGTTTATATATTTAAACTTTTAAATTTATTAAATTAATTCAATAAATAACTATATTGATAATTAACAAAATGAATAAATAACTAGATAAAATCACTCATCATTTATTTAAATTCGCGAAAAAATATTCGAGGTTCCAAAGTCTGTGATCTGAATTTCAAAACGGGTCGGATTTTGGATATCCGTTTTTTGACGGATGTTACAGCACCCCACAGAGACACACTCGGTCTCCATCTGAACGGATGGTCATCCGAGCGGATGACCATTCAAATGGATGGCCATTCGAATAGTGTGTGGGTGTCTTGGAACTGTTAAGGTTTTTGATGTTTTGATCATAGTGTCCTGTAAAAACAAACAACGATTGTTATCATAGGCAGATCATCTGGACGGATGGTCATCCAATCGGATGGCCATTCGAACAGATGGTCAGTGTGTGAAGTTTCGTAAAATTTCTAAGTAAAAGTTTTGAGTTGACGGAAACGGCGTGACAATGTGTCAAACAACGTAAACACACCAAACCCAGCTCATTCGATCGGATGGGTATCACCCCCTTCGAACCGACGAGCTGTTCTTGATGGAATTTGTAGGATCGTGTTCCGACCCGAACGAGTCGTTCAGGGGAGTTTTGATCAGATACAGGTGCGGAAAACAAGTATCTGATTTAGAAACAGCTAGCAAATCACTTTTAACACCTTTTTGTATTGATATCTGACAGATTACATCCAAATCTCACACCGGCAGCACCTCGGTATGGAGTCGTACAACTGTTTATGTGATTTCGCTCAAGAAACCCTATATATAGGGTTGGTGATTTCGCTCCAAGGACCATATGTCCACATGAGCGAAATCAGTCATGTCCACAAGAGCGAAATCTCCTAGCTATTTAACCCTATGAGCGAAATCATGACCTAAACCACCTACACTCTCCTATTTTCTCGTAAATCGTGCCCTAATCTATACAATGTAATCTAAGACTCGATCCAAGACGAAGTCGACAGATGTAGTGCACCAACAAACTCCCCCTCAGATGTTGACGAGTCGTTCATCGAGTCTTTGACAATATCATGTCTTCACTTTTTCAATCTTGATCAGTCTCTGGGCTTCTCTCTCTCTATCTCCATCTCTTTCTCTTTTATCACCAACAAACTTCTTCTCTTAGATGTTGACATCTTTTAAACTCATCATCATCAACATGCACTCCCCCTCAAATGTTGACTCTTCCTGCATAAAACTCTACCACAAACATAAGTTTATGATAAACATTTAAGCATATAGACACCGTTTGAAGATCCTATCCAAAATTAATCAAACAATTAGATACTTATGAACCACTAGAAACTATTTCGTTTTTCTTATTAAAACAACACACTCTCCCAAACCATCTGTTCATCATGTTTAGCACTTGGAATTTTGAAAATCAGTTTTTCAATATCAGTTGTCGAAAATCTTTTTGAATTTTTTAAAAAATATGCTAAAACACATCGAAAATCTTTTTGGAATTTTGTGAAATAACCAAAATGAAATACAGTAAAGAAATATTTACAGACAATATTTTTGTGAGTTTGTGTAAGAGGATCATATCAGTTTATGAGACAAATCACTAACACCGTTAAGCTTCATTTCATTTTAAGTTCTAAACAATTCACCTAGATTGTCAGTATATTGACCCACTTAAATTTTCACACAAAGTTCAATTGTTTTGAGATACGATGTTAATGTTTTAAGCACTTAAACTTATCCGTGTGTCCCACTACTTGAATATACTCCCGTATCCAGATCCCAATATTCAGTCTTATAGGTGAGTATACCACAGATGATATCTGTTCAGGGGTTAGGTGCGAGGGTCGTGAGAGCTCAGGTCGATACTTCCGTATACGCGAAGAGATGACGGCTTTGACTTTTCGGTGTGTCCCCTTTAGAGGATCTTTTGATTTCAACAGCAGCGACTATCAATTTTATTGTTTCATCAGCTTGCTGACGGTGATGCTATGTTTTAAGCATTTGCGGAAAGCATTATCCGGGGACTAGGTCAGTACTTCCATACATCAGAAGTCCCGGGATAATACCCCAGATATCACTGAGCATAAAGACCTAGTATCTCAGAATAAGGGACCTTTCAAACGAGATTTCAAGGGTTACCTATATATCCAGGCAGTTTTGTTAACCCACAGAATAAGCAAGTTTGATTTTTAAGTTTCTCGTCACAATTTACTAAATGTGCAAAAACCTACTGGCATATCATCAGTGAGATTGTTTATCACATATAAACTTTCCAATTCTTTAGCATGTTGTGATAGTCCACTGATGTACTATTATTTCCTCTTTTCACAACAGAACTCATTTTTGCTTTTATCATGTTTTTGGCTTTTTTAAATTTTCTAATGTTTTTGGATTTTCTGAAATTTTTCTACTCCCCCTAAAATGCAAACATATTAAAGAAAAATTGAAAACAAACTATACAGAAATATGACAACCGATATCAAATCACATCAAATCGCCATCCACTTGGCATAAACAATCTGAACTCCCCCTATCAATAAACTATTTTCCCATTTAGATTTCAAAACACTTAAGTTTGTTTTAATCAAAATGGTTTTTTCGGAAAATAAGTTTGATTGATTTTACCACTTGTAGGTATATCAATAATAGTTTGGGGATGTGGTTCATCATTTTGTCTTTCAACCACTTATAGGAAAATGCAAGTACAACTTAATGTCCTTGATTTACCATATGCAAGTATGCTCAACCAAATCTTCTAACCATTTGTACAACAAACACAAACAAACCTCTTTACCATTTGTATGATTGACATTATCGTAGTAAATTCCTCAAGAAAAATGCCGATACCTGCTCCTCGCTTACCAACCTGGGAGCTCCGACAAGTCAGGTTTTTAGTTGAAGAAAATATCCACCCAAGCCTGACCAGTCTTGGGTGTCACCGAGTCACCATCACTCGGTTTCTTACCTTTCCTCTTCTTCTCATAAAATTCTTTAACCCCTTTGACTTTTCGGTCAATCATCTTTCCAAAGATATGTTTTACTTTGGGGTTAAAGACCTTCTCAGCATCAAAATCCTGTTTGTCATTATAAAATTGGTTAGAAATTTCAACTTTACCAATTTTCTTCTTATAATTTTCAGCCGGAAGTGATGGAAAATCCTCATCATTCACAGTCGGAACTGATTTTTCATCTTTTAAAATAGCTTCACCTTTTGAAACAACTTGTGGCTCATCTGACTTTGTGGAGTCAGATTCATCGCCAGAAGATAGCTCCTCTGATTTTGACCTATCAGAATCATTGCTAGAGCTTTCAGCAGCTTTCTTAACAACCCATTTCTGGTTGTCAGATTTAGCTCTCTTCTTGTTAAACTTGTTTGAACATTCACCAATTTCAAATGTAGAATTTTTAAACAATTTTGTTCTATCAATTGGTGGTTCATACTCAAACACTTTCTCTTTGAGTTTACGAGAAACTCCCTGTTTTGATTGTATTGCCTTAGAACAATCTCTAGCAATATGTCCAACAGTGTTGCATTGAAAACAGGTTCTCGTGTCTTTCTTCTGCTCAGCCATCTTCTTCATTTCATCTTGCTTCTTCGCAAGGAACTCATTGTTTGACTGCCTCCAGAAATCTTTCTTTTCTTCTTCGTCTGCTGACGTACCTGAAACAAATGTCATTTTGGATTTAAAATCACGAACATATTTTTCATTTTTCTGTTTTTCTGTTGGAGTAAAACCAAGACCTTTCTTTTTGAAATTACCGTTATGGTTAGATTTCTTTTGAAAACCTGAACCAGAACTGTAACCTTTTTTCTTGTTTAATCTTTGTTGTACTCTTGAGGTGTATTTTTTAGGTTTTACAATAAGATATAAATCTTTTATTTCAAAAATATTAATTTCTGTGAGTTTGAAAACCTTGTTTATCAGTTCAGTTTTGACACCTCTTATTGGAAATTCCTCATCAGAATATAATTTGTCAGAATCATTCAAAGTGTAAGCAACTTTAAACGGTTCATCATCCAAATTAGATTTTGATAACAGAAATTCTTTGTCAAAAACTATTTTACCCTGTTTTTCTGTTTGACCCGGAGTGCTTGACTCAGACTTTGACTCTGAACTAGACTCCAACTTTGACTCCTCTATCTCATCGTTATCTAACACATGATCCATGACTTTCTTCATCAATCGAGACTGTTGATCATTGTCAGACGATGTATAAATGACATCAATGTATTCTGGTAGATTGACTGACGACTCCGACTCCCATTGTAAGTTTGTTGCCTTTTTGACTCTTTCATCATTTGGATTTCTAGCCAAATATCCATTTTCCAGAGGGGGTGGACACTTGTTGTAACTGACACCTTGTTTCTTACCAGATGTCGTCTCGAAAGTGTCTTTCTTCTTTTTAGTCTTTTTCACTGGAGTCTTTTCTTCAATCTTTTCTTCTGAAACTTTCTTTTCTTCAGTTACATCATTGTCCTCAAATGCCTTTAAGCTTTCAGCTGTCGGATAAATCCTGTCAATAACATAAGACGAACATGAGTAACTTTTCAACAAGCGATTAACTCTTTCAGTTTCAATTCTCTGAAGTTCAAGTTTCTGTTCGAGATCAGCACACTTCTTGATATAGTTGTTTACAACTTTTTGCTTGATCATGAAAGCTCCCTGAAGTGTTTTCATTGCTGTAGCCTGCTCTTCACTTGTGTCATTGTACATATTCATTGCCCTGTTCAATACATCATATGATTCTTTCAATCTGTTCATGTTGTGGATCAATGAACTGTTCTGTTTCTTTACAGCTTCACAATTTTCACAAGTTATTGGACTCTTCTTTGCAATGGCTTCTTCATTAATCTCGAACTTTGAAGTTTCTTTCACTTTTCTTCTCACTACCGGTACCGTCTCATCATCACTGCTAACCGGTGTCTTTACCGTTTTCTTTTTCTTCTTTGCCTTCTCATCCGCACTATCGTTCTCTGCCATCATCTTCAAATGTTTTGCCATCTGTTTAGCATAGTATTCAGTACCATCATCATCACTATCTTCTTCAACTTTGGCAACAAAAGCTGTGTAAGCTATAGCTTGATCAGGAATATAGTTATCCCAAGAGAAATTCTCCCAACTAAAACCCTCAGGTAATTTTTCATTATCTTGATTGATCAAACAAACTTTTCCATCAGCTGAGACATATTTATCCCAGTTGAATGACTTCTTTTCATCCCAACTAAAACCATACATGCTCTCTTTCCAGAATCTTCAATTATACTTCTTCCATGTGCAGTTTGTGCTTGATGTTGATGCTGTTGAGATGGTTGTTGAGCAACTTGATGGTAGATGGCTTTCCGATAGTAATCATTGTTGTTGTTGAAAGGATTCTAAGCTCCACTTGCTTCACGGTTGGTGCACTCCCTCTTAAAGTGACCTTTCTCCCTGCAACGAAAACAAATGACTTTAGATTTGTCAAAACCTAAAGTAGAAACATTAGCCTCACGAAGATCATCTCTCCCCGTGATCTGCTTGAATTTCTCAGCTCTCCTTAACACGCTTGCCAAACACCATTTTATGTCCATCAGTTCCATCTCTTCAGCATCTATCTGGTCGTAATCTTCCTTTGTTAGCATTGGATTCCCGATACGACCTGCAACAAAACAACTATAAGATTCTAAAACCATTCCCAATAAAGACATGTGGTTTTTAGCAACTTCTTCAGAATAATCTTGATCATTTTCAAGATTTAAAACAATATTGCACTGAAGTTTTCTCCCATTTTTTGTTGCTGAAATGTTTGGATCAAAAGACGGAAATGATGTGAAACTTGTTTTGTTGTTTGATCCTGATGATGAACTTCCAGAAGAATTCTTGGCATTGTAAGCAGTTTCTATTTTTGGAGATAGATTTGTAGATTTCTCATTCACCCCTGCTTTGTAATACAACCGAATATCCTGTTCACCATCGAAATCTTTCATTCAAACAATCTTTCTTTGTTCCATTTCCTGAGCTTCCAACTTCTCAATGAATTTGCTCAAGGTTAACGTGCTAAAACCCTTTTTGTTCCTGAGCATCATCAGATATGTTCCCCAAGTTTCATGTGGTAACGCATCTGCAAGTTTTTCAATCAACTCTTCATTGTCTTTATTGATGCTTAACCTCTTCATGTTTACCAACAAGTTGCAATATCTTTCAAAGATTTGCTTTGTACTCTCGTTCTTCAATCCTCTAAACAAATCAAACTCCTTTTTCAAAAGCGACTTCTTATTCTTCACCATCTCCTGACTACCAACAAACTTTGATCGCAACGCTTTCCAAATTGAATACGAACTCCTGTTATGTTGCAGCAAGACCATAATATCTTCCTTCACAGCTTGTTGTAGCAGACTTAACATCATCTTCTCATTCTTATATTTCTTTTTGTCATCAGCACTCATATCTTTGATCGCAACTTCCTCTTCATCATCAATTAATGGTCTCACATAATTCGTTTCAACACACTCCCAAGCGTCTAGGTAGTTAGCTTGAACCCAGTTCTCGAAAGGACCTTCCTAGCCTTTATATTCTTCAATGTTCAATAGTTTGGGCGGTTTTTGCATTGTTCCCGTTTCGTTTTCGAGCATTGTGTTCTGTGCAATAGTAATCGGGGTAACCGGAGTAGCGAATGCGTTGTAAAATTCCTCGTCCATTTTTCAGATTTTAAAAATTTATACAACTGTCATCTTGAGCGAAATTAGAGTTCTTAGTTGCCTTATGAGCGAAATTACATATTTATGTGTACTCAAAAGCGAAATCAAGGGTTCTGAGTGTACACAAAAGCGAAACCTCTAATATTGTGACACAAGAGCGAAATCTCAGAATGACTTGGAGCGAAATTACTGCTTTAAACACTAAGAGCGAAATCCCAAGAATGATATGTCACTATGAGTGAAAATAGATGGATCTTTGGAGCGAAATAGCAGATTTTGTGTAGCTATGAGAGAAATTAACACTGTCACAGGAGCGAAATCACAGGATGTCCGTATAAGCGAAATAGACTCGGGTCCAATTTTAGTCCATTTTTAATTCGTATTTCAATGCCAAACTCTCAGGGATTTGTCTATGTCCAATAACACACAGTCTATGAAATTTTGAGCGAAATTTGACCGGTAAAACTTGATCTGGTAAAGACAGAAGGTATAGAAGTAAGAAAGCAAGATGAATTCCAGCTAATCTCTGCAGAACTCCTCCTCCTGAAGCTCTGATACCACTTGTAGGATCGTGTTCCGACCCGAACGAGTCGTTCAGAGGAGTTTTGATCAGATACAGGTGCGGAAAACAAGTATCCGATTTAGAAACAGCTAGCAAATCACTTTTAACACCTTTTTGTATTGATATCTGACAGATTACATCCAAATCTCACACCGGCAGCACCTCGGTATGGAATCGTACAACTGTTTATGTGATTTCGCTCAAGAAATCCTATATATAGGGTTGGTGATTTCGCTCCAAGGACCATATGTCCACATGAGCGAAATCAGTCATGTCCACAAGAGAGAAATCTCCTAGCTATTTGACCCTATGAGCGAAATCATGACCTAAACCACCTACACTCTCCTATTTTCTCGTAAATCGTGCCCTAATCTATACAATGTAATCTAAGACTCGATCCAAGACGAAGTCGACAGATGTAGTGCACCAACATAATTTCATGTTTGGACCCGTTAATCGGTCCGTTTTTCCGGTGGAATCCAGTTTTCAAGCCGACTCTCGACTTAGGAACCAGTCGAGAGTCTAATTGAGTCTGATTTCACCCAAGTTTTGTATAAAAACTGAAGAAAGTTCGGAAATCAGTTGTAGAACATGAAGTTTATCAGATCCGAGCCGGAAACAAGTGAAATTCTGTTAGATCTAGTATAAACGTGTGATAATCCTTTAGATCTTGTATAAAAGTTGTGAAAACCCTTTAGATCTGGAACCAATCTTGGTTAAATGGTGCTCCACCACAGTTTGCATAAGCAACCGAGTGGAAACCCCCTTCAAGATGTCCAAATCAGTTGGTTTTCTAGGAAAAGTTGAAGTGTTCGTGTGATTTTGATTAAAAATATGGTGTAGAAGTGATTAATGATGAAGATTATACAAGTTTTAAGGAGAAATACTAACGAAATGGCCTTAAATCCCGATTAAAAGTACCTGAGAGCGTGTGAGAGAATGGCTGAGTGATAGGTGAGAAAGGAGGGTTAAGTGTCCTATTTATAGATGATAGTGACAGCTCCAATCGAATGGGAGCGATCGGATGGCTTAAGTCGGTGTAAGTGGCAGTCGATCGGATGGCGTTTCGGTCGAATGGCCATCCGGTCGGATGTCCATTCGGACAGCCGATTTGCGTTTATTAGTTTTCCGACTTGGGTTCGTTTTGCGAGCGGGATTTAAGTGTTGTGTTGCGTATTATTGTGAGTAGCCATATAGTATCATCATATTTAGAAGTTCAAATAATATAAATAACACAAGAAGTTTCCCTGTTTCAAGTTCACGTTTAAGCTAGTTTCTCATTCATTGAGTATCAAACATAACAAGTGTTAAGTTTCTAGAATAAATACCTCGCTCATATATAAAAGCATCACAAGAGTCAAGAATCTAGGGTAAATACATCGGTCACACGTATATATATAAGAAGCATCACATAAAGTTTCACATAGTTTAACACAAAAAAAAATTAAGATTCAAACAGTATCATTTCTCATTATGATCGATCGTCTCGAGTGTAAAAGCATCACAAGATAGGAAGTGCGGTAAACCTTGCTAAGTGATAAATGTTAGTAATGAAGTTCCCGTCGTTTAAGTTTAGGCATGATTTATTATAATAAATGTTAGTAATAAAGTTCTCGTCGTTTCAGTTATTGTTTGTAGTTACTGTTTATTCGGCTTTATCTGTTAAAGCTGTAAGGCGTCCCATCATTAAGTTTGGCTTTTGTATGAATGACGTTTTAGATAAAGATGACAAAATACAAGTAATTAACTATTGTAAGGCAAAATAATATTATGGTGTTGTGAAACATACATGTAAGACCCAAGCTTACATAACTGAGAATTTATAAAAACTTTTGCATTTACATATAAGTAATGCAATATTTCGAATTTAATTACTAAAAGTTCATAAGTATTTAAACACTTTAGACACATTAACACGTTAATAAAATATAAAACACTTATAAAGTTCATGATTGTTTCAGTTCGTAAAATAACGAAATTAAGCGGAAGCTTGAACTTCGGTTGTGTTCGGTTCGTCCATTATGCTTGATCATCATCCGTAAAGTCCTAGCTATCACCTATACACCAATAACTACTCATGTGTTAGTTATATGGTGCTTAGACATGGATTTGTAACCCAAAAATATCAACAAACAAACAAAATCATTTTTTTTTGGTGAAACCCGCCATAGGCTATGGCTGATGTGCCGTAGCTTACGGCACACATGTACAATCTGGGCAGTAGATGGCTACCATAGCCTACGGTTGGCAACCATAGGTTACAGTTTGGCTACTCTGTAGCTTTTCCAAACTTATCCTATTTACGAAAAATTGCGCAACTTTCCGAATACTTATCTGTTTTACACGAAACTTGAGGCAAATTGAGGCAATGAAAGAATTTTAATCGAGTTCTTATAAATAATCTTTTTCAGATAATAAAATAGCTAAACCGTTTAATGTTTCTTGTGACATTGTAGATCTTAAGTAATTTTTTATTAGTTTAATCTTTCTTGTTGAATTGGGATGGAATTAGAATGGTGAATGGTTATGTCTTTAGTTTAACTCGAAAATGGGTCTTGAATGTGGGTTTTTCCTAAACTATCTCGGTTTTGACAAAGCGAACCACACCTTTCCAAGGTGAGACTTTTAGCAAAACTCGGTCTCCAACTTGGAATTCCAAAGGTTTTCTACTCTTATCAGCGTAGCTTTTCTGACGGTCGCGAGCTGCCGCCATTCGTTGTCTAATCTGGGCAATCTTTTCTATGGTATCGAGTACGAGTTCCGGGCTAGTGATTTGACTATCACCAACTTCAGCCCAACACAAAGGTGATCGACATTTCCGTCCGTATAACGCCTCGAACGGTGCAGCCTGAATGCTTGTGTGGTAACTGATGTTATAAGAAAATTCTACTAGAGGTAAGTGTCACTCCCAGCCGTTGCCAAAGTCGATGACACATGCTCTCAGCATATCTTCAAGAGTTTGGATGCTACGTTTAGTTTGACCATCTGTCTGCGGGTGATAAGTGGTGCTCATGTCTAAATGCGACCTGAAGGATTTGTGCATAGCCTGCCACAATTCAGATGCAAAACGTGGGTCACGATCAGAGATGATAGAAGTCGGCACCCCATGCCTAGCAACTACTTCTTTCAAGTAGATGCTTGCAAGTTTCGAAAACTTGTCGGTTTCTTTGATCGCGAGGAAGTGCGCAGACTTGGTTAAACTATCCACGACCACCCAAATGGTGTCGTTCCCGCTTTGGGATCTAGGTAACCCGGTGACAAAGTCTATGGAAATTTGTTCCCCTTTCCATGTTGGTATTTCTGGTTATTGCGGTAGCCCTGATGGCTTTTGCTACTCGATCTTGACCCTAGCACAGGTCAAGCCTTTGCTCATGTAGTTTGCTTTGATCGCTTTCATGTTAGGCCACCAGTACAAAGCCTTGAGGTCGTGATACATTTTGTCATAACCAGGATGTACCGAGTAGCGAGACTTGTGTGCTTCGTCCATCACAAGCTCTCATAGGTTTCCGTAGGATGGAACCCATATACGTTCCATGAAGTAGTGGATGTCGACGTCTTTGAGTTCGAGTTGCTTTTCCATGCCCCTCATGGACTCAGCTAGAAGATTCTCCTCCTTCAGTGTTTCTATTTGGACGTTTCGAATTTGGTCAGGGAGGTTCGAATGAATGGTAAGTTGAAGCGCACGGACACACTTTTGTTTGGTTTCCTTTCGACTGAGGGCATCGGCTACAATGTTTTCCTTGCCCGGATGGTATTTGATAGCGTACTCATAATCGTTTAGGAGTTCGACCCATCGGCGTTGCCGCATATTTAACTCCTTCTGATCGAGTATGTACTGGGGACTCTTGTGATCAGTGTAAATCGTGCACTTGGTACCCTACAAGTAATGTCTCTATATCTTGAGTGCGAAAACTACACTTCCAAGCTCTAAGTCGTGGGTAGTGTAGTTCTTTTCGTTAATTTTGAGTTGCCGTGACGCAGGCGATAACTTTCTTGTGTTGCATCTACACGCAACCGACTCCTTGGATAGACGCATCGCAGTAGACAATGAAATCGTCAGTGCCTTCAGGTAATGAAAGAATAGGTGCAATACAAAGCATCTCCTTCAGCAGCTGAAATGCAGATTCTTGACCATCACCCCACTTGTAGGTGATACCCTTTTAGGTTAGAGTTGTAAGGGGTTGAGCGATCTTCGAGAAACCCTTGATAAATCTTCGGTAGTAACCTGCCAGACCCAAGGATTGACAGATTTCTATCGGAGTTCTAGCTGTAGGCCAGTTCTTGATAGAGTCTATCTTAGCTGGATCAACGTGAATCCCAGCTTCATTAACCGTGTGTTCGAGGAAATGGACTTCACGAAGCCAAAAGTCGCATTTCGAGAACTCGGCGTAGAGTTATTCGTTTCAGAGGAGTTCCAGAATAAGGCGTAGGTGTTGCTCGTGTTCCCCCTGACTCTTCGAGTATGGAACTACGACTCTTGCAATGTGGAACAACGACTCTTGCAATGTGGGGGAGGTAAGGTAAATGTTTAGGTCATTGCATTCCTCTGTGAGCTTACTAATCCATATCTTCGTCCTCCTATGTCTTTAAAGCCACCAAATCATTAGGAGACATCCATTTGCTGAGTTGGGTACGCTAAGGTATAAATCAAGTTGATCCAAAAGTTAAACACATGACAGGGTAATGAGGGTAGCCATGCGATCAAAAGGGGATGCGATATGGTTGTCGGTACCACCATGAGAAAGTATACACCAGGTATACTTTTCATACTTGATACGAGCAAACAAGAAATAGAACAATGCGAGCATATCTAAAACAGTTCTAGTCAAGCATTGGAACTCTAGGTCATCAATCGGATAAGGAAACAAGTCTCTCCATCTAAGTTAGAGGAAGAAGTGTGTGGACAAAATGGGTAAATGATGTCATCAGTCCTCCTCAACTTCGTTATAAGCTTCGCTTTTCGCTTTCTACACTTGGTTTTGCGCGTGAGCGTGTCGTAAACTGCTTCGCATTCCGAGCACCCGCGTCTACAGTTGCTTCATGTATGTGACCAAGTTGTTGTGTTGTTGTGCCATATAAGCTTGTCCCTCTAATAACGTGTGATTTAGGGATGACTTTTCTTCGGTGTTTCGCTCTCGTGGCCTCTCTCTCCAGGACCCGTAGCAGGCTCCTCAAAAGTATGTATCTTGAGTAAACGTTTGTCTCGTCAGTTCGTTCTAGACTAGGGGTAAGATTTGGGAAATTCGCGGAGGATGGTTGGGAACGACTGGTTCCCTGCCCGTAGCGTGTCGTGGTTACGAATTCGAGTTAGGAGAGTTCACTCCTGCTTAATTCACATCATGTTTGCATATTTTTGTTCACGTACAAATCACAGTGTTGAATACCATATATATATATATATATATATATTAGTGTGCATATAGCGTTATATGATTTTATTAATATTTTAAGCCCGTTTTACGCATTAGTCAAGTTTTAAATTTATAAAACACGATATTGTACTAATACTAAACACACACTAGGGCAACTGCACCCATCGCGAGCGTAGTATAGTGTTGGTAAGATACCGAGGTCGTCCAAGGACACAAGAGTTTTTAGTACCGGTTTATCGTCAACGTCTAATCGATCTAAATTTTTGAAAAGAGGTTTTAAACATGAAATTAAATCTAAAAGTTAAAAAGATAAATAAAATGAAAAAACAAATAGACAAGATAGAATCACTTGGATCCAACTCATCTTTAATGTACCCTTTGATGATTTCCGCACTTTCGGATTTTTAAGAGATTATTTTAGTTATAGTAGTAGGCTATTCTTTCGAAGGTGACGTTACCCTCAACCCAGTGGTTTGAGTTAGCAGGGATACAATACCAAAGTATCAGAATATTGAAAGACAATTAAGTAAGTTATTAATGCGAAAAAAGTGGTAGGCCCCTCTTTTGAAGGTGACGTTACCCTCGGCTAAGTGGTTTGAGTCAGCAAGGATACAATCCCAAGAAGCCAGTTTAAAGTTTTAATAGTAGTTTACATGTGAGGGGTTCAAGCTATTCGCACCCCCGCCATCCAATACCTTTGGGGTATTGAAGGAGGTCCTAGTAAGCTTGAACTAAGTCCTCGGAGGATCTATACACTGAACGATACAAGAACTTTACCAAACCACCCTCCTAACCCCCTTCCAAGTAGTTAACGCGCTTTATATAGACTGTAAAGACACGAATGGGCAAATCAATGACACCATGAAAAATGGTAAGGAAAATTCACTTTCAACATAAGACACTAGTTATTAAAGCCATTAATACAAACCCAATTAAAAAGTGCCGAAAGATTAAAAATCAAAAGTAATACATTAAAGACTTGTCTTCACCAAGTGATGTAAGAGATTGGCCAAGCATGGCCTTTGATTGACAAGAACTCTTATGATCAATCTTGGATCCCGAGACTACTACACACTCTAAAGATGATAATGGATGATGGTGTTGGTGTTGTAGTGGTGGTGGAGTGGTGGCAAAGCGGGAGAGAAGTGCTTTGCCAAGGGATGCCTTTGAAGTGAACCAAGCACCCCTATTTATAGCCAAAACAGAGCCCCGGCCACGGCCCCGTGTCCACTGGGCACGGCCCGTGGCCAGTCTTCTTCTTTTCCTTCATTTATTGCATCTGTTAGCAGAGGGCCCCACACGACCTTGTGGCATCTGGACACGGCCCCGTGGTCAACTCTTTGCTGTACTATGAAAATTCTGCAAATCTAAGAGTTGACCACGCCCTATGGTGAGCTGGGCACGACCTCGTGGTGGGTGTAGAAGCTTCTGCAGCTTTTGTCTTGTTGTGTAAGGGATGACCATGCCCCATGCCCGGCTAGGCACGGCCCCGTGGTCAGTTTCTGTCTTCTTGTTTTTGCTTTGGGGGATGCTGCTGAGCGGTCGGGCATGTCACGTTATTCCTTCTTCTTGTATTTATGTTGGTTTTGGCTCCTTATTTGTTCCTTTTTTCTTTTAAGCTCGTTTGGTCCTGTAAATTCAAAAGGAAGAAAGAAACGCGCTTTTTTCCAACATTAGTACTACAAAAGGGTTGGTTTTATGCCTCTATTGATGTAATTTATATGTTGCATTTTCCACACATCAATATCATGCACAAGTAAATGCCGATTACTACCGTTACCATGTAAGCATCTAAGTTTAATGAACCTTGCAATCCGGAGTGTGGTGTGTTGTGGTTTCCACTAAAGAACGGTTATAGTCTGGTTTCCTTCAAAAGACTTTCTTTTTAAAACCGAGTTCACTTTAACCAATGGCTCCGATCTGTCACACCCACAATTTCCACATGCGGGGTATTACTGCGAGACATGTGACTGACCAGGATCCAGCCACTAATCATGTTGAACCATTTTCATAAGTTATAAATTATCACAATCAGCATGACTAGTGATTAATGTTTGTAAGTCCAAAAATACAGTTTAATTTCGCAGCGCAAATATAAAGTAAACCCATTATAACTTAAAACCACAGGTTCTTTAAAGATGTGTTAACATGAAGCTTACAAACCATGCACTCCAGCCGATTGCAACGTCCATCCGTAGCTGTACCAAGCAACCTGCAAAGCATACAGTACGATGTCAACATAAAGTTGGCGAGTTCATGGTTTTCCTGTGTTGTTTCCAAAATATAGGTTGTTAAATTACTCATTTATAAACATGTACCCCATCTTAAGCTACTAAACTGTGTGATACCGAATACTGTGACTGTTGAGTTGTTTGTGCCCCAAGTAAATGTCTATCATCATTGACCAGTTGCTAAGGCATAATAGTTCACGCCTGTCCTCCCAGGCACGGTGTGAGGTTTGTCAAACCTAATAGCGTTACCAACTAATATCACGTTCGCCCCCGGCGATTAATTGGTATAATGTGTGGGGACTTTCATGATAGAGTTTCGTTTAGTACGCTAAAAGCATGAAATGTAAATAGCATTTAACGGTATTCCTCCCATGAATACTAGGTAATACCAAACCAGGGAAAGTGAGGTTTGTTCCCAACCACCGGGAATACATGCTTTTAGTAAATGTGTGAATTCACCTTTGCTTTGCTCGGCAGATAAATTATTTGTGTTAAGCTGGTCAACCACACCCTATTATGGTTAC
Organism: Helianthus annuus; assembly: GCF_002127325.2. Classification (NCBI taxonomy): domain Eukaryota; kingdom Viridiplantae; phylum Streptophyta; class Magnoliopsida; order Asterales; family Asteraceae; genus Helianthus; species Helianthus annuus. The sequence continues at coordinate 54,143,711 of NC_035440.2, read as the reverse complement.
CAATATTTATTTGGTTTGTATGTAAGTAGTACACGTATCTAACAAGTAGCATGCAATTATAAGCTATCGTGTAACACGTTTATTCATGCAAATCAGACCTGGATCCATAACAAAAGCCCAAGGTTGTATTAAATAGTGAGAGTGTGCGGTCCAGCCTAGGTGTGCGGCCCAATTTTTAATGTGAGACTTCCTTATAATTGTGCGGCACACATATAAGTGTGCGGTCATGCAGTGTGCAGTTGTACCATGTGCATCAGGTGTGTGTGCCCTACTAGGAGTGTGCGATCATAAGTGTATGGCTTCATGAGGTGTGCGTATGGTAGTGTGTAGTGTGGGTAGTGTACGGCACCGAAGTGTGTGGTACCCGGGTATGCGATGCCCACTTAGATTCTGCTGTAAACATTCTTGTTTTTTTTTGAACGGTGACTTTCTTTTTGAGTGACCCAATGTCACACCGCCAAATCGGCGGCCCTAGCCAAGTCTGCCCAGACTTACGTTGCCTTAACCGGGCCCGCGCTGGGTTAGCCAAACTTGGTTACGGCGTTCCTGTCACAGCCCTAGCCCCGGTTTGACCCGGTCAAGAGCCGCGGGACAGGAATCACGTGGTATTTAATAAATGCGACAGTGGAAGTCTTTATCAGGATCATTTGAATATTTGGAATGCCCGTTTGATTTATTATATAATTTAGGGATAAAACCCTGTAATTTACAATAAAGTGATTTCACTGGGAAATCTTTATTTTTATAAAACATGTTTCTTTATTTTATTTTGAGCCACTTCCTTAAGCTTGTAGTGCTTCATGGCACTTTTCCTGGATCACAACAGATCACCTGAAACATGTTTGAAAAAGGTTTTGTCAGCGGGGAAATACTGAGTGAATCATTCTTTTTGTTTAAAACAATGTTTAGTTATAATTTACAGTATTAAGAGCGATTACAATGTTTCTGTTTATCAAACATATACCCACAGTATTTGTCACTCGACCACCTATTGGCTATCTCGTTGTCCAATTGGTGTCTGTGACTGTGGTCATATCACCCCTTGGCTAACTCGTTGTCCAATGGTGACGGTTATCAAGTAATGTACACAAAACCCCACATACCGGTTGTAACTTGGTGATTACAAAGACTTAATCCCTGTAATTATAACTTTGGAATAAATAGAGTTTTGGAAATAATTTGATAAAAAAGAGAATGACTCACATTGCAGATTTATATGGGCAAAGCTTAGCCTATTGATTATCCTGATAACCTAATTTAAATAACAATGCACACGAACCAGGTTAGTAACTAATACAGCATTTACGACAACTCATGAGATCAAACCCTCACGATAAATGACAAAGTGCAATACTTAAACATCCGACGAATGACAAAGTATAAACCCTAATTTGAGCAGCACTTAAACATTCATCAGATAGTTTTAATCGATCGGACATTGAATCGTAACAGCGATCGAGTTAATACCCGGTATCGTAGCAGTACCTCACTATATGAATTTATGATTTTGAACAGCCTAACTTCGTTTTTGAAAGTTTTCGTCGACACGGAATGAAATCCCCTGAGCTAGGCTATTTATAGCCTGAAAATGGGTTTTACGCGGCCCGCGTAAACCCACACATACATCTTACGCGGCCCGCGAGGCCGCCTAGTCTAGGCGTAGGTTTGATTGGTCATGAGTAGGTCCCTAGATGGTCAACACGTGGCCCCGGAATACTTATCCGGTCAAACTTAAGTGGACGCGGCCCGCGTAAATATACCTTATGTTTTACGAGGCCCGTCTGGAAACCTTAAAACTTATCCGGTTAGTTATCAAGTTGTAGCGGCCCGCGTAAGCCATAGGCTTACCCTTACGCGGCCCGCCTGAACCCAATTTTCTTGATTTTCCTTGATTTTTCATGAACAGTAGGGTTTCAAGGTCCGATTTTGTATTTATGGGTTATTTAGGGACATTTTTGAAGATCCTTACAGTTCCCCCGGAAACCGTACTGCCTCCACACGAGTTGCCTCGCTGAAGTAACAGCCGGATGAAAACCGTGGTGCGGCTCCGGATCGAACCCCCCTTGGTGGGTTTGTCACCATCATTGTCACACCCTGACTTTTGCGGAAGCGTATGAAATGTGACTTGTTTAATATCATTGCATTCAATCATAATAAACAAACTATATGATCAAAAAGATGTTCATCCATTCATTAAGTTTAAAGTATTACAAACACCATTTATTTAAGTTTCAAACACCACACCCTTCGACTAAGTTACAGATCAACAAAAGTGGATGACATCTAAACTTGGAATTTACTTCTAGAAACAACACACGTGCCCAAGATCCAACTTGTTACCTGAAATACATGTAATTTTGGAAAACATAAACAAAAGTTGAGCGAGTTCATGCGTTTTGTATGAGTACTGAAAAACTTGTAAACCTTTGAGAAACTCCTTTGAAAACAGGTATGAAAAGCATTTATGAACAGATCAAATTAATGTTTTTGCAAGGACATTAAAGCATGTGAAGACATAGGGAGCACTCAAAATGAGTAGGCTTATACCCTCGTCGATTCCCTCGACTATGTCGAATTCCCCTTCGACTATGTCAATTTACCTTGACTATGTCAATTTTACCCTTGACCGTTGTTGATTTACCTCGACTGGGACACCGAAGCACTCAAGTGGTCTCATAAGGACCATGAGTGGGGCTCAGTCGTACCCGTTAGATCTAACCTTCGTCCCTAATTAAGAATTAATGGCATTTCAAATTCAATCTATGCTCACATGATCTAATAGTTCATTTCCTAGTCAATTCATACCGTTTAAACAATCGTAACATGTATTCCACCCCCGAGAGTTACAAAACCAAAACCAGTTAAGAAAAAAGGGGGACATGAACTCACAGTTTTATGTTCTTCAGTCCGACGTAACTCAAGCTGCTACTAGTGTGCACGACTACCTACAACGTACTACGGTCTATTAGACGAGCGGGTCGTGCCTTGACTTAGTGTGAAATCTGTGTCACTTCAACCATCAAACAAATACCAAAACAATGAAATATTGTATTTCATACTTGGGATTTGTATAAACATGTGTATCATTTGCACATATCAACTCTTGTTCGATTTCGGGCTTTAAATCGCTTTCTGGAAGGTTATGCGCGCACTAATGCATAAATATAACCAGTTTAGTGCAACAAACACTCCGGAACAGTGACATAGGCTTAACATACCTTAAATAACCTTTACATAACTTAGAAATAAGTTTTGGAAGGTTTGGTGTGCCGAAATCAAGTTTATTCGCTTACAGGGACTAAATTCGACAAACTACGAAAGTATGTCAATTTGAACTGTAACGAACATTCCGGAACATGACCATAAGTTAAACACACCCTAAATATCCTTTACATAGCTTAGAAATAAGCTTTAAGGGGTTCGGTGTGCTAAAATAAACTTTATGCTCATTAAGGGACTAAAAGCGTCTGCATAAGTTTGCATTTTCGCGCATAATTTACGTTCTGAATACATCCGGACATCCAAAAATTTATGTAATCATTAAAATATTATGTTTTAGTAATTGGCTTGATAAAAATCCATTCGTCGCGTAATTTGGATCGTTTTTGCGTCCGTTACGACTTCCGTCGTAATTAACCGAACAACGCAACCGTACGGCCAAACGAACCGACATCCGAGATATTTTTGAGCATGTTTCAAGTTCCCTATACTTTAACTTCATTTTAGAGCCTTGAAATGGGGTTAACGGGGCTTAAACGTGCCAAAAAAATGCATCAAAATGCAAGATTCTCAAGTTCAGGGACTAAAACTGCCAATTTTGAAAGTTGCTGACCTGCAAGGTCCTTACGGTCCATATGGACCTTTGCTTATGGTCCGTAAGTAGCCCCCAGATCAGCAGAAACTTGTTTCCAGCTTGTTCCAGCTGTTACACACAATTGCACATTGTTTCCTTGATTCTATGGGCCAATTTTGATGGTTTTCAAGTGCCCCTTGTATTTGTAAACCATGTGCCCACATTGATGGTTGAGATTGAAGCTTGGTTTTCGATAAACGATCTTAACGGTTCAAGGAAATCTATAAATACCCACCTCCTATCACTTGCAAAACCCACATTGATCTGATTTTGGCTCTCTAAGTTGAAGTTTATGCTTCATACCTGAGAGTAAATCGGATCAAATCTTGCGGGGACCCTTTGTAAGTATTCCTTCGTTCTTTTTATTCGTTTTAAGCGTTAAAGTCAAACTACGTTTGACTTTCTGCATTGACCAGTTTATGGTCAAAGCGAAGTTTGTTTGAACTTCATAACGTGAGCGTAATCACGATGGTTATAGTCCCTAGTAACTATATCTACTGATTACCACGTTATCTAGGCTCAGTGACGAGTCGTAGTTTCGGCCAAAATGCGTATTCTTGCGCATTTTGTAACCAAACTACTTTTAGGTATCAAAACCGTTTGTTTTGATACCAAACCTGTTTTCTAAATTCGTTAAACATGTTCTTACATGTTTAACTCATCACTTTTAGAATTATGCTTGTATAGGGTCGTAAGGTAAGCGATCTAAACAATCGCTTATACTCTCGAACCCGACCCGTTTGGTTGATCTTTAGGATCTGACCAAACACATTAGGTGACCATAGTTGTATAGGGAATAACCTTCCGAGGTTATACCTTATGGTCACGTCGTTTAAATAGTTGTATGATAGGTAGTTTATATGCCTTAGGAAAATTACCAAAATATCCCTTTTACGCATAATTTCATTTTAAGCATATGTAACTTAATTTTTGACATCTAAACTGATTTAACAACAATATTAGACATGTTAAGGCATATAATACTTGTCATAGGACTAGTTAAGCGGTCCGAACGCGTTTTACGCGAACTACGTGTTAAAGTAGCATAAGCTACCTAAACGGGTCATAATGGGTCGTAAGCACTTAGGTTTGGTTTCATTTTAGTATGTGGGCTTTGTTAAACCATATCATATGAGTTCCAATACTCATTTGGTTTACGAAACCTCATACTATCCAATCCCCCGATTTAGGTCCGGTTATTTATGTAGTTATCTATATAGGGTGCCGTTTGATTCCGTGATCCATCTAGCTTTGCTTGGTTGTTATTCAAGACTTCTAAGCACCCTCAAGTGAGTACATAGTCCCCTCTTTTACTGTTTTCAAACATTTTGGGGTGAAATACATGTGCCTACTTGTTACTTTCATGCTTTTCATGTTTTTCACATCATATACTTGCTATGTTCACTAGTACGCATATAGTACATGATTTCATATATGTTTTGCTATGTATGTTAACTTAGCATGTTAGCACATTGATTTACATTACATTGTTTTGCTACATATGTTTACTTGGCATATTAGCACATTGTTTTACATTACATTTCTGCTATGTATGTTGACTGAGCATGCTAGCACATTGATTTACATGACTTTCTGCTTTGTATGTTAGCTTAGCATACTTAGTACATTGTTTTCATATAACATGTTTACATTTGGTATAACATTTGTTTTGTACAAACGGGACTTATATACATTCATTAACATTAGCTACGCCGCTCGGTAGTAAGTAATGGTACCATAGGACTTGACAAATCTGTTCCTGACATCCTAGGTTTGTTTAGGTGAAAGGAATGACTGAATCCAAAAACATTTCTTTTGATAACCTTGACTCTAGAGTTCTCCGTCTGTCTCAAGGCTTGAATGTATGCGTTTAACTTACCGTATAAGTGTTTGTATCAGTAAAACATGCATTTACTTTGCAAAACACAACTTTTTGATATACTCAAAATACTTTGTTTTGTACAGTTTTACTTTTGGTTTAGGTAATCATATATTACTTACCATACATAACATTTGTCACATACTACTTGATTACATTTGACTTTTAACATATGACATTGGTTTATACAAGAACATTTGACATTCGGTTTAAACATGAACATTTTACCTTGGTGGTTTGTTTGGGTAAGTGATTTAAGTAACGAGGCGTGTGTAGTATGATACAAGCATGGTGGGTACGCCGCTGGTACTTCCTATATATAAGTGCTTGTATTATATTACATGTCGTAGCGTTATTTATTTCATTCAATTTGGACTTATACATTTTACACAAATAACATATTTTTCACAAGACATTAACAGTTTGTTTTATACAAACTCATTTTACTTGGTTATTCATTTAACCTTACATTATTCTTTTAAATATACATATCTATCATCGCTTTTCAAATGATTTATAAAACAAAACATTTTACAAGGATCATGACTGACTTTTTGTTAAACAACTTTTTCTAAACTTATAAGTCATGAATCCTAAATCAATAAAACCTATGTACTCGCTGGCATTTTTATGCTGACGTACCAATTTTCACATGTGTTTCAGGAGACGATGCATAGGATTGATCAAGATACACATAGGCGGACTTGGGCCTTAGTGACAATAAAAGATGCAAGACTAGTTAATTATGTTATACTTCTTTGTTTGTTTAGACATTGTAATTCATTTAATCAATAAAACAAAATTTAAATTTCCATGTGTTATGAAACAATGATTCTGTTACAACACTCCCCGACGTTTCCGTCATGTTTTGTTGTTTTACGTGGTCGGGGTGTGACACTTAGTATTAATTAGTGTCTTTGAGTTACGTTTCTTTGTGTCTTCAATATTATTCCAAGTTATATAATTATTTGTTAAAATAATAAATATTTTAACTTAAGTTATATTTATTAAATTTTTGGAATAATAGTTAAACCAATATATTTTAACTTGTTACTTTTCAAGTACTTATACATGTATATCCTTCACAAGGATGGGTGTTTATATATTTGTATTCTTATACTTGTATATTTTTGCCATGTATTGGTGTCGTATTCCAGAGTGTATTTATACGTACAAAAATACGTAGTTTCTTGTAATTGATAAGTATTCTTATACTAAATTTTGTATTAATTTTTCCAGAATAATATTTCTAGTAAAAATATATTGATATATATTTCCAAAATATATATTTTGAGGAATATTACTTAGAAAAATTATTTATAATTTTTCCCTTGGCAAAAATATTTATAAATTTCACATATGTCTCAAAAATGATATATTTTCTCCTTGTCAAAAATATGATATAATTTTGTAATAATTGTGAAAATCATATTTTTGTTTCCTTGGTGTCCAAAATATTATTTACCAAAAAAATATACTTGTGAATAAGTTTTTCAGAATATTTTTGTGAGTTATATTCCTTTGTTCGGTTTCACCAATATTTTGTGTATCCTTTGTATATTTATTCCTTGGAATTTTTGGTAATATTTCGGATTGTAATTTTTGGTATTTTGATGAATTATGTTATTTCAGGTCCTAAAATAATATAACTAATACACATAATATACAAATAATCACACACATGGTGACTTCTAAATATATATTTCCTAAATACATATTTAGTCACTTTTATTTATAAAAACCAACCACCAATACTTATAATCTTGTGACAAAAATAACGACAAACTTTATATAAAATTTCATGGTTAAAAATATACCTGTGAATATTTGTTTAAAAATATTTTTCTAAGTGTTTAATTTCTAGAAAAATTTTGCCATAGTTTCCCCTTAAAAATGGAGGTTTCCATGCTTTCAAAGCATATTATTTTCTTTTAAAATCATCATCAATCATCAACAAATTATTCAACACTTACCATATGAAATTTACACTATGTCATGAACTTGAAACTTTGTAAAAATTTGTAGTAACTTACTAGTGTACTTAGTAAGCTTAGTTACCCTTTAAAGTGTGGTTATTTATTTAAAAATATCATTCTTGAAGAATTTAGATCTTCACAACTTGTGAAGTGATTTTCTAAAAATAATTCTTCTTGAGTTTTTCTTGTTAAATATATATTTCTACACTTGATTAACCACTAAAAATGTGGTTAATTTCTTTAAGAACCAAGTTTATGAAAATCTTGTATTTTTAACTTGGTTTCTTGAAAAATATCTCTTGTATTCATATGTTTATAAGATTCACATCATACTTTGATCATCATACTTCAAGAAAACATTAAATCTTTGAAGTTCATGCTTTACATAATGATGATCATTATGATTTTCTCAAGATCTATCCTTATACTTGCTAGATCATGTGTTTAATCATCATCTAGCAAGGTTCTTGTGATGATCAACATCATAAACACAAGAAATCATCAATCAAGTATACTACATATACTTAAAACAACTTGTTCTTCATGTATTTAAGCTTTATGTTTATGTTCATGATTATGTTTCTTCATGATCTTCATGTTTAACAACTTATATCATCTTTTAACATAATATGAAGTAAAATGAGATTAGGAAGGTCTTACTACTAGCACAAGGCTAGGGATGATGTTCAAGAAGATGAAGATGACAAATGAGGTGGATAAAAGCACTAGAGAGAGGTCTTTCAAGTTCCGTTGCTTGCAACCTTCTTAGATAGACCCGAGACACCTTAGAATCACCTTGGATCACTTGTGAATGGACTAGAAAAAATGATGATGGTGAGGGGGTATTGGGCCGTAGCCTTGAGAGAGAAGAGGGAGAGTAATGAAGTTTGTTGTGGTGTTGAATGAAAGAGAAGTAAAGTCCTAAGGTTTTTGTAAAAATCATTCTCCAACATATAAAGCATATGGGATATTATGTTTGGTATATTCTTTACAAGATCTTATAAAATATGCAAGAAAATCCCCAAGTGGGACCCACATCTAACCGTCCACTAATGGGGGGGGGGGTAAGGTGTAACATTTCAATGGTTAGTTACTTGATTTAGTTGGAAAGTAATGGTGCTAGTTAGGTATTTTATGTATTTAATGTTTATGAGATGTATTATGATGTTCGGTGACCATAACTAGCTATGTAACACTTAAACAATGCTTCTAGTAAGAATTTGATGTTTTGGGTAGTGTCCGGTTGTTCGTTTCGTTACTATTCGTTAAAGTGCTAAATTGTGCAGTTTAGTTAGATGTTAAATTGCTGAAAATTGCTGAATTTGTTTATTTACTGCAGAATTCTGCAGTTTTAGTGTGTTTCTGGCACTTTCTGGTACCTATGTCATCACTAGGAAGGCAGTTTTGTAATCCCTACGTTCCTACACACTATACTAGTGCCCAATCGTTGAATTTGTTTATTTACTCATATCATCTTTTAACATAATAAGAAATAAAATGATTGGCGTTTACATAAAAGAATAATAAACTTTTGCCTAATCGTTGCTCATTCCGAGGTTATAATAGGAAGAGCAGTTGAGAAGTGTCTAACTGAATGGGGTTTGAAAAATGTTATGGCTGTCACGGTAGACAATGCTAGCTCAAATGATGTTGCTATCCAATACTTGCAAAAGGTGTTTAATCATTAGGAATGTAGCGTCTTGAAGGGAGCTTTCTTGCACGTGAGATGTGCGGCTCATATTTTGAATCTAGTGGTTAAAGATGGTCTTCGTAATTTGTCTTTGTCAATTAAGAAAGTCCGTGCCTTAGTGAGATATGTGAGGTCTTCTCCTGCTAGACTTCTAAAATTCATAGCTTGTGTTGAAGAAGAGAAAATAGAAAGTAAAAGTTTAGTTTGTATGGATGTGGAAACTTGATGGAACTCCACATTTTTGATGCTAGAGTCTGCTATTAAGTTTAAGAAAGCTTTTTCCAACTTACTTTTAAAAGATTCAAGTTGTGAGAAAGAGTTAAAAAAGTTTGGGGGTGCTTTGATTGATGAAGAAGATTGGAGCAATGTTAATGGCTTGTTACCTTTTTTAGAGATATTTTATGAAGCTACGTTGAGATTTTCAGGTTCTCGATATGTGACTGCTAATGCGTATGTGCATGAGATCTTTGGAATTGGCACCGTGATTGATAGTTACACTATGAATGATGATCTTTCGGTATGTTCGATGGCACTTGATATGAAAAGAAAATATCAAAAGTATTGGGGGGATGTTACTAAGTTAAACCATTTTTTGTTCATTGTTGTGGTTCTTGACCCAAGAAGGAAATGGAAATATATTGAATGGCTTATTGGAGCAAAATATGTAGATGGGTGTGTCCGTAAAAGTCTTGACTCCAACTTACATGCTTTGTTTGATTTTTATAAAAGGTCTATTCCTCAAAAGGAGAAAGACTTTGAGGTATCATCGACATCAACGGAGAAAGAGAGTTCTAATTCTAGCCAAGTAACGGACATTGACGAAATAATGACCAAGCGGTTTGAAATGGCCATGGGAAGTTCACAAACATCTTTGACAAAAAGTGAGTTAGATAAGTATCTTGATGAGGATCGAGAGCCTATGGACCAACGGTTTGACATATTAAAATGGTGGAAAGTTCAACAATGCCGGTATCCCATTCTTGCTAAAATGGCTCGAGATATTCTCGCCATTCCAGTGTCTACGGTTGCCTCCGAGTCGGCTTTTAGCACCGGTGGACGGGTGCATGATTCGTTCCGAACTTCGTTAACCCCAAGAATGGTTGAAGCGTTGGTATGTGCACAAGATTGGTTGCGTGCTTCTAATAACAAGATTTTTATCGAAAACACCATTCTTGACATCGAGAGCTTGGAAGAAGGTTATATAAATTATTACTTTAGATTTCAGTTTTATATTTATTATATATCATTTTAGTGTATTTTTTTACATGGAGAGCATTTTAATATGTTTTTTTTCTCTATTATATCATAGGTATGAAGGAGTTAGCCTTGGAACAACCCACCATTATCATTGATGAAACGGTTAATGAAGGTTATGAGGCATCCGAAACGGCGTAAGGTATCAAAAATATTTATTTATGAGTTAGTTTTAATAAAGTTGGTTTGTAGTTTGTTTTTTAAATAGATTGTCATTGCTTTTTCTAAACAATTTGTCATCAGCAAATGTATGAAATGATGAAAGTAGTTGCTTAACATTTGATGGCAATATTCACAGTGATGATATTCTAGTACATGGAAAGTGGGTAAAGTAATTCCTTTTTTTTTATGAACAAGTTATGGGGATTTTTGTGATGATATTCTACTACTTGGAAAGTTGGTAAAATAATTCCTTCTTTTTTAGGAATATTTCAATTTTAACACATACATGGCTCTTGTGTAATGGGGCTTATTATTTTAAGTATATGGCTGATGTAGTGATGTGCACTTGTGCTTATTATTTTCATTTTATTTGTCTTCATTATACAGGTTTATGTCGTAGATTTCAATTGCTAGCTTGGAAGTTTGGAAGATGGATTATCGAACTCGGAAGATTATGTCTTTATTTTGAAACAATGAATTGCGTTTATTGTTATCTCGTTATTAGTTATTATGTTACGATGAAGTGTGTTTATTTGGCTTTTTTGAACATCTTGTATTGTGTTTGGTATGTTGGAAAACTGGTTTGTTAGACTTTTAATTAAAAAAATGTTTTCTTTTAGAAATTTGGATATCCGATTCACTATCCGAATGGATATCCGAAAATTCGGATATCCGAAATTCGGATATCCAAAATTTCGAATACGGATTCAGATAGTGAATTCAGGTATCCGAAAATTTTGGATATCCGAATTTTCGGATATCCGGTTTTGAACAGCCCTACTAGTGTATCACTTGGTCCTGGGGCTTATTTTGTGTCTTAACATCATGTCTGTCTAAGTACTGAACTCCCGTCAACACTTCTAGTTTGTCTGATAACTGTGCCAACTCTGTTCTGTGCATTAATAGAACTATATTTTGTTGCATGTAATAATGATAAAAGTCTTGCAACATGAAATGCCATTGTATGTATATAACAGAAATCAGAAATTCATTCGTCTTATAGCTAGATCATGCACAGTCATTAAAGCATAGATTACTGTTTAATTATAGTACGGAATGCATGGAAAAGTGCCAGTTGTCACAATCATTGCCCAATATCCACCCAAATATGACACAAGTGGGATTTGAACTTGAGTCTCCATTAGAAAACCCAAGTCTCCTACCACTAGGCCACAATGGTAAACATATACTAACCGAGGAACTATGAAATGAGTGGGTGTACGCTGCCACCGTCCCTGCCCCAATCCTATTATAGCCATCAGTGGCACTACCACAACACCGTCGCTTCCGTCTGTGGTGGTCCCCACATCACCCCCGCCTTGAGTAGTCATCCAGATCCCACAATAACACCTTCTTCTCTGAATGTTACGGTTGCTGCCGCTGGCTTCCTTGTGATGCCAAGCTCCACCAGAACAATAATCACCCCCTTCATCATCTCAATACCACAACGACCACCATAGTCCCAGATGCGCTGTTGTTGTCTTTTACTGCCCTGACAAACGCCCAGATCCACCTTGAGCTGCCATTAATCACCACTGGTTTGATGAGACAAAGGGGAAGAAGAAGGGTGGGGCCACCGTCGTACACCACCATGTGCCTCTGCCTGCGGCTTCCGTGGATGGCTAGCGACCCACTGGTTCATCTCTCACCCTCGATCTCTCTGGAAATTACAAACACACATAAGTGTGTGTTATGTGTGGTAAGAATGGTGATAAGGTGTGTGTGTGTGTGTGTGTGTGAGTTGTGGAGAGAACATGGAAGTTGGGGGGCTAGGGTTTTTGAGAAAGAATGGGGATACGAGGAGAAGAGGATCTTAAATACTTAGGGTTTTTGGGGTAGGTGAGTTGGGTTGGGCATAGAGGAAAACTGGGCCGAGGACCAAAAGGCTTAGGGAGTGTGCGGCTGCTAAGGATTGTTCGACTCAGACCTTGTGTGCGGCTAGATTTCTAATAACAAAACATTCATATTTTAACAACCAACTCACAAAATTCACATATAAACAAATCAAAATAAAAATCAAACACATTTATCGATTTCACATAATGTACGCAATTACCACGTATAATGGAATGCGAAGGGAAAGGATACGGAGTTAAAGGTCATGAGGTTAGTCAATACTAATCTCAAAAGTATGAGTTGTCACATCATCCCCAAGTGGAAAGAAATTTCATCCAGAAATTTGGCTTGCAGTCACTGAAGAAGCTAGTGTTGTTGAGCGTTTTCGCAGGGTGTCACATCATCCCCATGTTGGTTTGGAATTTCGTCCCGAAATTCTTCAGTATTGGACACTTTGTTCTTAAACAACTGGGGATATTTGCGCATCATTTGATCTTCCTGTTCCCGAATAAACTCTGGACCATGATGTGAGTTCCAACGAACTCGAACTATAGGTATTTTGCTATGCTTGAGGGTTTTGATTTTCTGATCCATGATCTCAATCGGTTTCTCAGTGAAACAAATCTGATCATCGATCGTGAGTTTCCCAAAGAGGAATAATGAGAGTCTCGTCTGATAAACATTTCTTTAGATTTAACGCGTGGAAATTGTTGTGGAAAACGTTGTGCACATCAATTCCCTCAGAGATTTCGAGAGGCCTGATATAACGCAGATTAAGCTTGCCCTGTTTCCAGAATGAACCACACCTTCCCAAGGTGAAACTTTTAACAAAACTTGGTCTCCAATATTGGAAATTCAATGGTTTTCTGCGCTTAGCAGCACAGCTTTTCTGATGGTCGCGAGCTGCCGCCATTCAATGTCTAATCTAGGAAATCTTTTCCGTTGTATCAATTATGAGTTCAGGGCCAATGATTTGGCTATCACCAACTTCATCCCAACACAGGGGTAATCGACATTTCCGTTCGTACAACGCCTCAAGCGGAGCAGCCTGAATGCTAGTGTGGTAACTCTTCAGGAGTTTGGACAATATCTTCAGTTTGACCACCCGTTTGCGGGTGATAGGTGATGCTCATGCCTAAATGCGAGTAAGAGGATTTGTGCATAGCTTGCCACAAGTTGGATGCGAAACGTGGTTCACCGTCGGTGATGATGGAAGTTGGCACTCCGTGCCTAACAATTACCTCCATCAGGTAAATGCTCGCAAGTTTTGAAAACTTGTCGTTTTCTTTGATCGCGAGGAAGTGCGCAGTTTTGGTTAAGCGATCTACGATCTCCCAAATGGTATCATTTCCATTCTGAGATTTAGGTAAGCCGGTGACAAAATCCATGGTAATTTGTTGTCGTTTCCACATGGGTATCTTTGGTCATTGCAGCAACCCTGACGGCTTTTGCACAGGTCAAGCATTTTCTAACATACTTCTCAATAATCGCTTTCCTGTTAGACCATCAGTACAAGGCCTTGAGGTCGTGACACATCTTATCGGATTCAAGATGTATCGAGTAGCGAGACAGGTGTGCTTTGTCCATCGCAAGCTTTCGGAGGTTGCTGTAGGATAGATTATTATTATTAATTAAAATCAAGTTCCGTCTTCAAACACTCAGTGTATCAATAATCAAATCGGGATCTTCAAAATTCATCACAATATCATAATCATTTTTGTAAAGTTTTGTGTTTTCGTATTTTCTATTTTTAGAAACTTGTATTCGTATTCAATTTCAATCATTGTAATCCAGGACTTTTAATCATAATGGAAATACATTTTATATCACACTTATTTGATCATACATATACAATACGTAAACAACCACCAATATACATGTTTTATACAAATCATACGACCTACATGCATGATTATACACTATACATACTTGTGCACACCTTGAAACATTCCAAACATGCTTAACAATTCATTCACTGCATAACATAACCAAACAATCAAAACACGGGAACCAAACTGACTTACACGAGTCTACACGATCCTTAGAAGTAGTATAGATGCATGATCATACGTTACACACTCTTGTATATACTCTAAATACCTAAAATTATGCTTAAGTATTTTAGTTTGAAATAGCAATTAAATCAAGTTCAAGGGTGTAAAATGAACAAAACTCAACAAGTTTGGAAAAACCCACCCTCGCGTCATGCGAGAGCCAAGGGCCTTGTCTTGCGACGCAAGACCCCCAATTTCACAATAGGTGTTGTTTTGGATTCGGGATTCACTTGTTTTAACCAACTTCCAACTACTAACACTCAACTACTTCATTAAAACACTTAACCATAATCCTCACCTATAAAACCAAGCCTCCCACCACTCCATTTTACTTTAAACACTCTCTAATCTCTCTCAAAACTCTCAAACTTCCAGATCTTGCAACTTTGGGCAGAATAGTTCCAAGTGCAAAAGTGAGTTTCAACTCACTTCCTTCACCTCTTCTTCATAATTTCTTGTTTCTCCTTCTTTGGATAACCTCTAGGAGTGTTACCACAAGTTTACGATGGTAAACCAAGTTGGTACATCACCATTTTGTGGTCCAAAGTTAGGTTTATTTTATGTTTTGGTTTAAACTTTTCAAACAATTTTCATCCTCCTTCATCTCTTGGAGCATCATCAAGTTGCCAACAAATCTCTTTGTGGGGTAGGTTGGGATTGATGTTTGTTCCAGAAATGATAGTTATTTTAGCTTACTTTCCATATTACCTAAGTCACCAAACAACATTCAAGTAAACAAAGTGAACAAACTACACTAAGTCTCCAAACCACAACCATGTTTGGAATGCACTTGTCTAGTTAAAATCACTTGGTTGCTTGGTGAATTATATAAATTATTTACATTCTCGTACTTACATTCATGACCATCCGAATCATCAATGTGATGATTTGTGGATTAGTGAACTATAGGGTTAAAGGATTCATCCTACCCATGCATGACAATACATGACCGTATACTAGACTATAATATAATATAATGAGTATATTTAATATCTAATCCAAAACCGAACCGTGGTATCAACCAAAATAATGGTTGAATATTATGTGTTAAGGTGGATAACATCTTAGTTTTAGATTCCTCAATTTGGACTTCTAATGGGTGATATAATGCCCATGAAAAACACAACTAAACATAGTGTCTAGATAAAGATATACTTTTGTATACTTTCATTCTTATAAATTCTCGAACTCGTTCCATCATCAAACTCCATGAACTCCCACGCCTTCGTTTCCCATTTTAGGGTAACTTTGGTGCTCCATCTTTCAAATTCGTCCAACTCACCTTTGTGGAAAGCTTTGCAAACTGTGAGTATACTAGAACCCTTTCGCTTTAAGTCACTTTTGGTTTGTAACATGTATGATTATAAAATACACAAACACATTAAATCAATCTTATGCAAACACTCAATCCACTAAAAATGTTACTTGTCATACTATATGTTTATACATGCTAGAATACTTTTATGCACACTATTTGTCATCAGCTTTGCAAGCCTACCTTAACATGTATAGCGCTATAGGAATAGCACACCGCCCATTTTGTGGTCATTGTTAAGTATTCAGTCAAAACGATCTTGTTCACTTGGATGACGAGATTACACTCCTGGGCACTTTGATTTGACCTATAGTTGATGCTTGCTAGTATGATATATAATGTAGTGTACAATTTGCCATGTTGGATTTGAGACATTTTATATACTATGTAGACCAAACTTGTATGCTCATCGACCCTTTTTGTGGGTTGAAAGATACTCTAACACATGTTGCAAGAAATGTATGATGATGCTCAAGAAATCTACTTAAGGTGAATTTAGAAACGCACCAATTTTAGTTATGTATTTCCTTATGTTTCATCTTGTTACTTTCCAAATTGTTGTAATTTCTTTTGAAACAAGGTATCTTTCAAGGTTATGAATGAAATGAAATTTTGGATGATTAAATTATTGTCACAAATAGTATGTTATGATGTTTTGAATAATGTCGTTCGTCTCACTCCGATGTTTCACATAGGTTGGGGTGTGACAATCTTCATCATGTTCAGATCCAACATAAACCATCTTCATCTTCTTCAATATAAACCATCTTCATCATCTTCACAAACATCATAATTCCAGATCCAACCCTTTAAATCGAGTGAGACCCAATCTGTATCATCTTCATAAACATCACATATCCAGATTCAACCTTTTTAATCGAGTGAGACCCGATCTTCATTATCTTCACGAACATCACATATCCTGATCCAGAGTCAACCTTTTAAATCGAGTGAACCCGTCTTCACCTCTGACTACCGAACACCACCCCACAACCTCCGTCACCATCACCAAGCGCAACCACTAACAACCACGGTACACCACCTCCGCCACCCCTAACAACCACGGTACACAACCATTACTACCAACTCCTTCACAGTCTCTAGTAAGAAGAAGCAGAGTGTATTATTTTGGATGATAAATAGAGAGTGAAATGTATTATTGTTGAGTTTTTTTCCCAAACTAGTGTTGATGGAAAAATATTTACAAAAATGGCGTTCCTTTATAACTATTTACCAAAATAGTGTTTCTTGTTTATTTTGTATTTGTCTTTTCCTTTTTAATCAACATATTATTTTTTTATATTTCAATTAAATTAATCAAGTATCTATTTTTTTATTCTTTAATCATTTATATTTATTCAATCAATCCAATATATTTTTTATTTCTTTTATATTTCTAATCAACTTTTTAAACATTTTTAGCAGCATTTCTTTATTTTGTGGTGTAAAGTTCATTTATGTTCTTGAACTCATGATTTGTTTGTTCAATTACGTTCCTGAATGTTCATTTATTTACATTTGTTTATGTTCATTCATTTAAGTTAACAACCGAATAGGAACAAATTGTCATTTAAACCCGTCATAAATTTTGTTTCTCCGTACTCTCTTTTTTTCCTTACTAAACAAAATAGAAGCTAATATTTTGTTTTAAAAGGCTGATATGTTATTTTGTAATAATATAAGTATAAAGAAATGGATATTACGTTAATTGTGTAGGGAAAAAAAGCTACTATGTTGTTTTAAAAATAAAAATACAAATACAAAATAAAGGAAAAATTCGGTTCATATTCGTATGAAAATCTAGACATATTTACTTAGTGTTAATTGTGTTTCATATGTTTTTATATATGATCAAGAAACTTAAATATTTATAAATTATATTAACTCGTTGACACTTATTTTTATTTATAATATACTTTTATAGAGTGACCAACAAAATCAAACTAAAACAAAAGTTAAAAAAATGTCTAAACACAAATACCCACTACAAAAAATATATAAGGTTTGTTTTGTTCCTTTTTTAAACCGAAACTCGAAAAACCAAGAATGTGTTCTTGGTTGCATTATAATATAGTTTGTTGGCTCTGTACAATTACAAATTAGCAAAAAAAATTGGATTAATCTTGAAGTATTGCTAAAGATGAAGAGGAATAAAGAGATTAGCTCTTGTTTCGTCAAAGAGAAAAAGTTGCTAATTCGATTTACTAAAAATATAAGAATGTGTAATATAAGTATAAAGAAATAGAAAATGAGTTAATTAGATAGGGAAGAAAAGAAAGCTAAAATGTTGTTTTAAAAATAAAATACATATACAAAATAAATGCAAAATCATTAAAGAATAAAAATAGATACTTGGTTAATTTACTAGAAATATAAAAAAAATGTTTATTATGTTGGTAAAAAAGAAAAGGCAAATACAAAATAAACAAGGAACACTATTTTGGTAAATACTTTTAAAGAAACATCATTTTAATAAATAGTTTTTTCACCAACACTAATTTTAGAAAAAAAAAAAACTCTATTTTTGTTGATGATAAATAGAGAGTGAAAAGAGAGGGAACAATGATGGTTGTTTGTTTGAAATTGTTTTAGAGTTTGGTGTGTTTGTGTGCAAGCAACAAAGGAAAAATAAAGTCAAACTTGTTTGTTTGAATCTGGTACACTAAGTTAAATTAAACAATTTTATTCAAAGATTTGGTGACAAGATAAGAAAAGCTCTGGTTAAAGGGACTAATAAGTACGAGCATCGATGGTGGTGATTTATTTGAATATTGTTTGAAGATAGCATAGAGATAGTGGATTCATTGGTGGATTTTGTTTGAATATTGTTGAAAGATAGATTGACTTGTTATTGAAGATGTTCAGATTAATTTATTCTTGAATTTGGGATGAATATTGTTTTGTGTTTTTGATTTCGTTTTTATTAATTTTGTGAGATTATCATTTGTCCGAACGGTCAAACTAACGATATCTTAACGGATTCAAAGTGTAGCGTTTTTTCAAATATGCAGACCCAGACATCCAAAAATTAAAAATAGGGACTCAGCATGACACTGTCCCTTTACTTTAGGGACGCAAATTGCATCTTAATTACTCTATTATATATATATAGAAAAAGAATATCGTACAATATGCCTTAACGTACATTACGTACGCGATGTCATAATCGCACGTTATATTATTAAAAATTGAAAATCGCATGTGTATATATGTAGGTCGGATGTTATATTTATTTGAAAGTGGATGTATTTTTTAAATGAAATCACATGTTATATGTGTGTATATACTTTTTCTACATACTAAAAAAATCACATGTACATATACATGAAATCGCATATGTATATACTAATGAAATCGGATGTGCATATATATGGTAACCAAATTTCGCATGTAGATGCTGAGTCGCGTACACATCATACGTTAAGGCCTCTTGTATGTTTACCGGCCTATATATATATATATATATATATATATATATATATATATATAGGGGGTAATGCTAGACAGAAACCCCTTATATTTTTAGGAAACTCTGGAAACTCAAAGCTCCCGACTTTTTTTTTTTTGAAAAAAATAACACATGTAATATACATGTTTTTAAGAGTTTTGGGCCAAAAAAAAACAAAAAAGCGCCGAGTACTTTTTATAAAAAAAAATAAACAAGTTTCAAAAACTTCGTTGACTAACATGTGTTAGACAAAAAAATGCTGAAAGTTGCTGAAATTTGTTTTTTTTTTTTTAAAAAAAAAAACCCTTCGGCGCTTTTTTGATTTTTTTGGCCCAAAACTCTTAAAAACATGTATATTACATGTGTAATTTTTTTCAAAAAAAAAAGTCGGGAGCTTTGAGTTTCCCGGGTTTCCTAAATATTTAGGGTTTTCTATATAGCCCAACCCTATATATATATATATATATATATATATGGTAAGGTTATTGTAAAAAAGGTTAAAAGTGTGAGAAGGTGAGAAATATTGTGGAGATGACATGTGTCCAAAATCTAAATTAATTCAAAAGGGTAAACAAGTAATTTTATCATTAATTCAATTAATTAAAAACTTCCCATAACCGCCACCTTAATTATAGGAACTGGATTTTTTTTAAAAGATCTCTATAAACACCATTCAACAAGCATATAACACCATTCAGCAAGTATATAACATCATTCAGAAAGTATATAACACCATTCAGCAAGTATATAACACTATTCAGTAAGTATATAACACCATTCAGTATATAACACCATTCAGAAAGTATATAACGACATTCAGCAAGTATATAACACCATTCAGCAAGTATATAACACCATTCAGTAAGTATATAACACCATTCATGGACTAAACATCTGATCGATACATATTTTTTTCTCTATATAAGTATAGCAATATGGTACTCATATTAAAGATAAAAAATGCTCGTTATTATGGTGTAATTTTTTTTTTATAAAAAGTTACGTATAAAAAGTTATTGACGTTTAAAAAAGACGGGGGAAGTTACATGTACATTAATGTTAGTTTCTTAATTTAAAAATGTTAAATTTACCTATATACCCTTAATCTAGAAAATTAATATGTTTAATAGTAAACATTATTTACAATTTTGCTATTATGATCTCAACCATTAGATCAAAGATCTAATGGTGTAGATTCTTTCTTACCTTTCTCACAAAAAACATTTTTTACAGGAACCTCTACCTATATATATATATATATATATATATATATATATATTGTATACATCTTATTTTTTTCTGCTTTCCAAAAGATATTATATATTTTTTTTCAGAAATTGAAAGAAAATATAAATCTTTTTTCCTAAATGGAATGGTGTTTAAATAATTGATCAGATCTTATTTTAGAAAGTAACCTAAAATCATAATGGTGGATAATTTCTTAAAATTCAAACTCTCTTTTATGAAAAAGAAAAGTTATTAATCATAGTCTTTAGATTTTAAGAGAAGTCTGTTTCAGACTTTCTACGCATCGCTTGCGGTATGCGCATATAATGTATATATGTGTGGGTACTCGGCGAGCAAAAGTGAAAGTGCACTAATTTTAACGTTATTTTACTAATTTCGTGAAAATAATGTTAAAAAGTAGGGATGGTTAATCATGCATCATGTTGTGCGTTGATAGCCGAAAGACAAGGGAGTACATGCACTAATTGACCTTTGTCTTAATTGCCAAGTGTTATGTGCGTTATGTCCAAGGTTTGATACAAAACTACCATCGAGTCGGGGGTCTCACTGGAAGCATTCTCTCTATTCCTACGGGGTAGAGGTAAGGTTGTCTACATCTTACCCTCCTCAGACCCTACCTTAGCTTTTATTGGTGGGATTTACTAAATATGATGATGATGATCTGTTTCAGACTTTCAAGTGTATTAGATTGGTTTGTATATGATCAAAATTCGTTTGCATATAACATTTACTTATCTTTATCTTTGTAGTGTGTTGGAACATTGTCCTTATGCCACTCTCCCTCTTTACATACATATATATTTAACTAACACATATACATGCATATTAAGTCCAGGGCGATCCCGAAGCTACGACCTCAAGCCCCCTTCTAACGGGTTATCACATGCTACAGTTTTAGGTATGGCTCGGAAAGTCAAGATCTGACAATCGACAACTTAACAATTGCCAGTGAGTTAGATGATTTCACAAGCACCGTATCTCCAAAATTCAGATGAAACAAAGGTTATATTTAAAAGTTATAATTTAAACTCAATTAAAGCTAAATGAGAATAGCTTGTTATAGAAATGAGATTAAATAGTTGGATTTATACCCTGTAAATGGGCAGGACGGCGCATGTTCGGGTCAGAATGGATTTTATACAAAATGGTTATGAGTCAGAACAGGTTTGAACAAAGTAGTTAAGGATCAGAATGGGTCCATCTAGAAAAGGTTTAAAAAACAAAAAATGAAGGAAGATATACACAGAGTCGTTCCAATGTTTTTGGATACCCTAAATAAACTATGAAGTGGAGACCCTTTTGTAAAATTATCCTTTTCAAACATATTTAGTAACAAAATCTTCATCCTTTACCCAGCTTGGGACTGGCAATTATAAACTAAAAAGTTTCAACTTGGGGATAATGTGACAACTCAAATTTCCTCTTTCACATTCCACCACCGTTGTAATCTTGTGAAGTTAATGAATGTGATTAGTTATGGTTAATTGGTTCTTATGTGAAAGTGTGTAATTATATTTGATTATTTATACATAAATAAATAATAAATGTTGTGAGCCTAAATGTAAATATGTGAAATAATAATAATCATGGTCACACACTACATGAATGTGTGAGGCCGCACACTACACTATATCCATGTGCCCACACACATAGATTTGAGTCGCACACCCAGATTGTACTCACACACACACCACTGTGCGGCCAACTAGCCGCACACCCCTTTAATCTTGCCCATAACAGCCCAAATGTCAGCATTTTTGGACCGCACACTAAGCATATGCGGCCTTCACATGTGTATAAATACAGGTGTGGCCAAAACCCTAGAATGATTGTTCCAATCATTGACGGCAGCTCTCAAAATATTCCTTTCTTCTTTTAGCAAACATTCCTTTTCTTATTTTGAAGATTCAAGACAGCATTCCTGTGAGATTAAATATATAAATGTAATATTTAATCTTGTAGCCTATATAATCATTTATATTATATTAGATCAAAATATATTTATTAACCTATTAATAATTAGTTGGTAATTGTTGATGGACCATATTACCCTTATTAACTAATTGGGTTTCCTCTTGGGTGTATAAATAAGGGGCTTATTAGAGAGTTAAAGGGTTACACACATTACACAATCACAACCCTCATAACATCAAAGAATTCGGCTCTCTCCCCATAACCGATTCTCACCCTAGTTTCGGTTTCATCACCATCATAACTTACACCCTAAGGAGGAACCAGATCATCCTAACAATCATGACTAACTCGATGGCTGCATCCCTGACTGGATTCTCTGCTGGGTTATCTGCTGTAACAGGTATTATTCATGTTTTCCATTATGTTTAAACAGAACTGATCCAACATGTGGTATCAGAGCATATGTTGATTAATCAGTTCTAGTTTTGTATCCATTATTCTGGGATCAAAAATCTGGAAAACTGTTTTTTGAAAGTTCATAAAAATCAAAACTGTTTCGAGTCCTGTTACCGAAATCCCTGTTTTCGGAAATTAATTGAATGATAAATTGACTCGAAATCTTAATGGGTAACCTAGTCCGAAATCTGTTAACAAAATCTTAAAAATCTAGATTTCGGAACCCAGAATTATGTTTATTTTTTTTTAGGGTTCATCATAAGGTTCTAAGAAAACTCGAAAATTCCCTAAGATTTGGAATATAATTTAGATTAGTGGGTGTTTTTCCTGTTTTTGATCTTTATTTTATCTATTGAAATTTCGAAAACTGTTAAAAGATAATCAGTTATTATTACGAAATCTTTTGATAAGTTTAGATCAGCATTAAAACAGGAAACATTATCCCACAATCCCTTAAATTTCGAGTTTTCAGTTATTATCACAAAACAGCTGTTAACGAGGTTGCTACTCGCAACCATGAGGTTGCTACTCGCAACCATGAGGTTGTTACTCGCAACCATGAGGTTGCTACTCGAGACCATGGGGTTGCGACTCGCAACCATAACGTGATTGATCGAAACCATGAGGTTGCGACTCGCAACCATAACGTGATTGATCGAAACCATGAGGTTGCGACTCGCAACCATAACGTGATTGATCGAAACCATGAGGTTGCGACTCGCAACCATAACGTGATTAGTCGAGACTAAGGTTGCGACTCGAAACCATAACAGCATAACTCGAGACTAAGGTTGCGACTCGCAACCATAACGTGATTAGTCGAGACTAAGGTTGCGACTCGAAACCATAACAGCACAACTCGAGACTAAGGTTGCGACTCGAGACCATGACTCGAAATCTCAAAACTTAAGCTGTTTAAATGTGAACTAAAAATTTTTGATGTATTAAATACTTGGTTTTGTTAATACTTAATTCATTAATCAGAATCAGATAACTTTTTTTTTACAAAACCAAAATAGCTTAACTTGGATGAGCTTCTGATGTATTAATTCTGGCCAAAGCTGATTTAATACATCTATTTATTGTTCAAGTATTATAAAAGGCTATGTTAAGTATGCATTACAAACGTGAAATGTCTTAATTCTGGCCAAAGCTGATTTAATTCATTTATGTTTAGCATGCTTGACAAGTGCATAACTAAAGTGATTATCTCATTTCTGGCCAAAGCTGATTTGTCATGATTGCTTTGCACACATACTTAAATGATTACACTTCTGGCCAAAGCTGATTTGTCTTCGTTTAAGTAGAATTTTACTAAGTCTATTATTTTGATGTTAGTAATGGACATTATCACAGCTTCATAATTATAATGGTCTTTATTTATGCCTGCCTTAGTGTAACAAGCCCATTAGATCACATTAGGATTTCTTCTTTTGTATCATAACTTGCTCATCTTATTTCCACTACCAGCACCCAATTGCGGGATTCCACCTTTGACTGGTGATAACTTTGCTGAATGGAAGGATGCCCTCATGCTTACTCTAGGATTGCTAGACTTTGATTATGCTCTAAGAGAGAATAAGCCAGCGGACCTTACCGCTACAAGTACTGCTGCTGAGCAGATAGTCCATGATAAATGGACTAGGTGTAACCGCATGTCTCTCATGTTCATGAAGCAATCCATTCATAACTCAATCTGTCACACCCCAACCAATGGCGGAAACATCGGGATGAGACGAAGTGTGAAGATTGCTCGAGACATCATAACGCTATTTGTGACAATAATTTAATAATCCAAATTTCATTTCCAAAATAAATGTCAAAACATTACAAGAAAAGCAAATAACAACATTGTTCAACATAACATAAACAAAATTGATACAACACTTTAAACCTAAACGTCTAAGTGAGTATTTAGGCATCTTTGCTATCCGTTTTCATTTCATCATCATCAACCTGTAACATGTTTAAAAATACAATTCAATGCAAAAGCAAAGGCGAGTATACAAGTTTGGTACGTACATAGCATAAGCTAAAAAGGGTGATCAATTCCTCATGGCAAGCATATGATTCAAGATAAACCTTAAATATGGCATGTGTCTAACATATCAAACCAAGAAAACGCAATATGCTCAAGACATAACCTCAAGTTTACGGGCGGGTCGTTAATCCTATAGCGCTACATATGTCAAGGTTTGGCTCGTACGAAGTTAATGATAAGTTCAACACATAAGAATAACCCAAGTTTAAAGTATCAAGTCATCACGTATACAAGCATGTTATAGGAACGTTCATGTGTTTAACAAAGTGTTCATGTGTAAGTTAATAGGTAAACATGTTACACCCCAAAAGTGGTAAAAGTAAAAAGGGGGAAATACGAGTATACTCACAAAGTTTGCATATGTTTTCCGATTATCCAATTGTTGACGAGTAGAGATTTAGAGTCCGAATGTATAAGGGTTAAGGTTCAAGTATGTTTAGAGTCGAGATTCGGTGTTTAAAACAACATAAAAATAAGATATGAGAATAACATGGAAAATAATCATTTAGTACATATGATGCTTGTTCTTGACACTAGGAAACTCGAAGGAGTTTAGATGTTTTCATGGAACAAGGTTCCATTAGAATCGTGACAAGTTATCATAGTCTAGGATGATGTAATCTAGTACCCCGACATATGAACACTAGTTCATCATCAAAGATTCGATTATTCGAATAATATATTTAGGTTATATAATATATGTCCAATAGTTCAAGCATGAGGTAGAAGATTAAAATCTTCATTTTGGTACCTCTAAATGTCATAGAAGTCATGTAGGAGGTAGGAAGATCAAGTCTTCCATTTAGACACCTCTATGTGTTCACCACTACACTTGATGTAAAAAAAACAACCAAGGAGGGTCATGAACATACAATAAAGAATAAGAAATATACACACTAACTAAGAGAAATCATCAAATCATGTGAGGATTGTATGTTTGGACAACCCAAGTTGTTCCATAATCACTCATGTATCAAAGACAAAGTTTGACATGACTTGTGGGTTAAAAACCCTAAACAAAACACCAAGTTTATGAGGTTTAATCCTCTGATTTTAAATGTCTCAACCTTGTTTTTAAGCTTAACCAACCATGGGATAAGTTGTAAGCATTAGGACATAGGTATGAGATGTGTTAGACACAAGTTGCATAGGTTTAAACAAGTTTTTGATGAACATAAAAACAAACAGAAAGTTTATGGACTATTTCGGGGCATTTCCAGGTCTGATTTCTCCAAGGAGAAGTCTAGGAATCGAACCCCATGATTATACAAGCAAGTAGGAAAAAGAATCGAGTGAATCGGATAAGAATTGAGTGAGTTATGCTCATTTTCGTGAAGGGGTGTCAATCTACTCGAACCCTTGCTTTCAGCTACGGTTTGGTAGATGTTTTGAGAGTTTTTAGTGTTGCAAAAGTGGTAGGGAGGCTGGTTATAAGTGGTATTTATAGGGGGAAGGATTAGGGTTTCAATGGGTTGGGCTTTGGAAGTGTTTAGAAGGGGTTACACCTTGAAACTAGCCCACAAAACCCAACTATATGGGGCTGAATTTTGCTGAATTTGGGCTGCCATGTTTCTTTAGTTTTTTTTTATTTTTTTAAAACATTATAATGAGTAATTTTATTAGTTAAGTTGTGTAATAATATGCAACAATGTTTCCCCTAACTTGTAACAAGGTGAAATATGAAATAAAACATGATTTAACTAGGTAAAAAGTGTAATGTACAAGTTTTATTTACGAAGCAAGTTCCGTATTTTACAACGATTACGATGAAAGAATGGTTATAAGAACACAAGATTTCCAAAGATAGAATTTCACGTAAGGTTTCTAAATGTAGGATGTTTGAAAACGCAGGGCGTTACAGTCTCCCCTCCTTTAGGAAATTTCGTCCCGAAATTTATTCAAGAGGAAGGCTTGAAAGAGTTTTTGGCATAAAGGTGATCATTAAGAATTGAAACTTGGGAAGTTTGAAAGTTTTGAAAAGTACCAAATTTTGGAGAACGTCAAGGTAGATTTGCAAGGGGAAGTTTTTAAGGATAGTATAAAAAAATCATACTTTCGTAAAACCTGTTTATTGAGAGGAACGAAAAGGTTTGTTACTTTAAATAAAGCAATAGAGGTATACTAAGTATAGTTTCACAAGAATCAAGAATAGGGAGGCTATTTTATAGGTAACGAGGTAAGTTAGGACTCAAATGTTTAAACAAGCTGGATTGCGAACGAGTTTTGTATAAAATAATACGAGTATAGAATGAACGAATGACTCTTAAAGAGTACAAGTATGTGAATAGCATAAGTGTTGGATAGATGAACGTAGTGTGTTAAGGATGAAGTTTCGTCATGAATAATCGGATATAATGCGTTTGTGAGTTGCGTGAAGTTGTATTAGGTCCAAAAGGTCTGCAACACACTGAATTTCTCATGGCACGTTTTACGAAAGTTTGGTAACATGGTGAAAACACTTATATATAGGAAGTACCAGCGGCATATCCACCATGTTTTAACCACATTACGTCCGTTTCGTTACTTGGGGTCATGTTACGTTCCGTGTCTTACCATACACAGTAGTACACTCTATGGTTCTCATACGCCTATCACTATAATCCCGTGTGCACCCGTGATTATTTTGATCGTCGCATGATCCGCATAGCTTGTACTAGTTGTGTATGAATCGGGGTATACATAAAAAAAATTTAGAATGTGTACGTACAAGAATGTAGTATATAAGCAAGTCCATGTTTAAGTATGTGTGGGACCCACGCAAGCGAATCCCTCGGGTTGCGCTCGCGTATAGGTACGAATGTATGAATCATGAGTAAGGATTAAAGTATGAGCATAAGTTTAAGTATGAATACGCATGTATGTATGAGCATAAACATAAAACGTGTAAGTAGTATGTGTACAAGTAGAAGCGTAAAACGTATAAGTAGTATGCGTATAAGTACAAGCATAAGACGTATGAACATAGGTGTAGGTATGAAAAATAAATATTGCGTAAATAGTGTTTGTTGGGACACCACGGATCTAAGTGTATAAAACATTCAAAAGGTCGAGTATGTAAATACGAATGATATAAATGATGTTATCGCGAGGTATCGACCAAAATGTGTACGATGATATGCATGTATAGTTGTTTAAATGAAACATTGAGTTTATCGAATCAAAATTAGGTTGACCTTGGTTGAAAGGGTAGAATATAGTTGTGTATGTAAGAGGATATAAAGTACTAATTGGTTAAGCATAATGTATTTTTGTAATGATTGAAATGCTACTTTTGTTAAAAAAAAAAAAATTATGTAAGTCAAAGATTGTCGGTTCCCATGAAGACTTCTTGCCCGCGTGTTTTGTAAATTGGTGTAGGAAAAAGGTTTTCGTTAAAAAGTAAGTTCATTTCATCAAATAAGAAATTATGAATTTAGGAGGTCCTTGTGAAAACTAGGATCTTTAGAAGGGAAATTTAGCAAAAGTACTTAGAAATAAAAATAAAATAACAATTGATTTGTTGGTGTTGGAAAGGGTATTTGGTAAAACAATCATATAACTTCTATAAGATCTTATAAGTATTCGGGAAAGGTTGGTTGGATCTTGATTAAAAGTAGAAGGTGGGCGTGTTTTAGTGATTAAGTCGAATATGAAGTTCATGGGCAAGAGTTTCATTGAACCGATTAAATTGATAGGTAGCATTTCGTAAGGTTTTGAAGTTCGAGCAATAAAACGTTTTAAGACATGATTATGAATTTCGCGTATATGAGTTGAGTGAAAATAGATTGTAGAATAAAAAGTACGTTTGATAAAACAATGTATTTCGAAATCTGTATGAGTGGGTATTTTTAAATAACATTAAACAATTTGGGTATAAAGTATGATCGAGTTTGCATAATAAGATGTTTCGAAAGAGAAGTTTTGGTAACGGTCACCTAAGTTAGGGAATCACCCCTAACTCGTTGGTGAGGTCGTTTTAAGGAAAAGGGAGTGGAGCTAATCGTCAAGGTAAGGAAGTCACTCCCATCTCGATGATATTTCTCCACTTGTCGTTATAAGGAAAACGAATTTAAATTATATGAAATCATGCATATGTATTAATGTATGGAAAAGGTTCAATATGTTGTGTGTGTGAAAAGAGAAATCGAAAGTAAACTCGAGTTTGAAAAATTGCATCGTATAAATAAATAATAGAAACACATGTTTGACCAAAGTTTGGAGTGTTCCAAACGGAACTTTGACTAACCAAAGTGGTCGAAAAGTCTTTTGAATTTGAGGAGCATGCTTTGGCCTAATAGGTAAAATACTCTCGCCGACAAGTCGGTTAACGGTATTTACCCTTCCGGTTACTACATGTCCCAAATCAATCGAAATTTCGAGACTTGGCGGGATTTATGAAAAAAATCAAGGAGTGGAACTAGTCGCCAAGGTGCGGGTTTCACCCCTAACTTGACGGTTTCGTATCCTAAGTGTGGTTGGTACTCGTCGGGTCAAAATTTAATTTCAACACTTTGACGAGGGTCCACTAGAATTTGAAATTTGAACTTCTCCATCAAGGTGAGGATTTCACTCCTAACTTGATGGTGAATTTCGTGTAAAAAGAAAAGGAAAGTGGATGGATTGAGAGTTGTTCACCAAATTATGGGTTTCACGCCTATTTTGGTGAACTCGTCTCGTTTGTGTAATATGTGTGTTGTCGGATTTAGAATAATCGAGTAAAACGCGTGAGGAAAAGTGTATATTAAAGATTAAACAAACAAGTATAACATGTCAAGAACATCACAATAAAAGTGAAATGATGAAACGAATATTAACGCATAAAAAGTATGTCAAGAACACACATAAAGGATAAAATGAAGAAACAAGTATTAACACATAATAAAATCAAGTATAGCATGTTAAGTGTTAACCCACAAGTGACACATATGCTTACAAGATCAAAAGAGAATAAATAAAAGCAAATAAGATAGCATGCTAGTAATTTCAAGTAAAACATACGAATAAAGCTCTAGAACTATAGACTAGGTTAAAGCATTCCTACTTTTCCTAATTCCCTATAGTTATGGCTCTGATACCAATCTGTCACACCCCAACCAATGGCGGAAACATCGGGATGAGACGAAGTGTGAAGATTGCTCGAGACATCATAACGCTATTTGTGACAATAATTTAATAATCCAAATTTCATTTCCAAAATAAATGTCAAAACATTACAAGAAAAGCAAATAACAACATTGTTCAACATAACATAAACAAAATTGATACAACACTTTAAACCTAAACGTCTAAGTGAGTATTTAGGCATCTTTGCTATCCGTTTTCATTTCATCATCATCAACCTGTAACATGTTTAAAAATACAATTCAATGCAAAAGCAAAGGCGAGTATACAAGTTTGGTACGTACATAGCATAAGCTAAAAAGGGTGATCAATTCCTCATGGCAAGCATATGATTCAAGATAAACCTTAAATATGGCATGTGTCTAACATATCAAACCAAGAAAACGCAATATGCTCAAGACATAACCTCAAGTTTACGGGCGGGTCGTTAATCCTATAGCGCTACATATGTCAAGGTTTGGCTCGTACGAAGTTAATGATAAGTTCAACACATAAGAATAACCCAAGTTTAAAGTATCAAGTCATCACGTATACAAGCATGTTATAGGAACGTTCATGTGTTTAACAAAGTGTTCATGTGTAAGTTAATAGGTAAACATGTTACACCCCAAAAGTGGTAAAAGTAAAAAGGGGGAAATACGAGTATACTCACAAAGTTTGCATATGTTTTCCGATTATCCAATTGTTGACGAGTAGAGATTTAGAGTCCGAATGTATAAGGGTTAAGGTTCAAGTATGTTTAGAGTCGAGATTCGGTGTTTAAAACAACATAAAAATAAGATATGAGAATAACATGGAAAATAATCATTTAGTACATATGATGCTTGTTCTTGACACTAGGAAACTCGAAGGAGTTTAGATGTTTTCATGGAACAAGGTTCCATTAGAATCGTGACAAGTTATCATAGTCTAGGATGATGTAATCTAGTACCCCGACATATGAACACTAGTTCATCATCAAAGATTCGATTATTCGAATAATATATTTAGGTTATATAATATATGTCCAATAGTTCAAGCATGAGGTAGAAGATTAAAATCTTCATTTTGGTACCTCTAAATGTCATAGAAGTCATGTAGGAGGTAGGAAGATCAAGTCTTCCATTTAGACACCTCTATGTGTTCACCACTACACTTGATGTAAAAAAAACAACCAAGGAGGGTCATGAACATACAATAAAGAATAAGAAATATACACACTAACTAAGAGAAATCATCAAATCATGTGAGGATTGTATGTTTGGACAACCCAAGTTGTTCCATAATCACTCATGTATCAAAGACAAAGTTTGACATGACTTGTGGGTTAAAAACCCTAAACAAAACACCAAGTTTATGAGGTTTAATCCTCTGATTTTAAATGTCTCAACCTTGTTTTTAAGCTTAACCAACCATGGGATAAGTTGTAAGCATTAGGACATAGGTATGAGATGTGTTAGACACAAGTTGCATAGGTTTAAACAAGTTTTTGATGAACATAAAAACAAACAGAAAGTTTATGGACTATTTCGGGGCATTTCCAGGTCTGATTTCTCCAAGGAGAAGTCTAGGAATCGAACCCCATGATTATACAAGCAAGTAGGAAAAAGAATCGAGTGAATCGGATAAGAATTGAGTGAGTTATGCTCATTTTCGTGAAGGGGTGTCAATCTACTCGAACCCTTGCTTTCAGCTACGGTTTGGTAGATGTTTTGAGAGTTTTTAGTGTTGCAAAAGTGGTAGGGAGGCTGGTTATAAGTGGTATTTATAGGGGGAAGGATTAGGGTTTCAATGGGTTGGGCTTTGGAAGTGTTTAGAAGGGGTTACACCTTGAAACTAGCCCACAAAACCCAACTATATGGGGCTGAATTTTGCTGAATTTGGGCTGCCATGTTTCTTTAGTTTTTTTTTATTTTTTTAAAACATTATAATGAGTAATTTTATTAGTTAAGTTGTGTAATAATATGCAACAATGTTTCCCCTAACTTGTAACAAGGTGAAATATGAAATAAAACATGATTTAACTAGGTAAAAAGTGTAATGTACAAGTTTTATTTACGAAGCAAGTTCCGTATTTTACAACGATTACGATGAAAGAATGGTTATAAGAACACAAGATTTCCAAAGATAGAATTTCACGTAAGGTTTCTAAATGTAGGATGTTTGAAAACGCAGGGCGTTACACAATCAGAGGGGCCATTCCTGATTCTGAAAATGCTAAAACCTATCTGGCTTCTGTGGAGGATCAATTCAAGGGAACATCAAAAGCACACGCTAGCACTCTTATCCTCAAGCTGGTGACAACTAAGTATGATGGGAGGAGCGGCATTCGCGAACACATCATGATGATGCATGATATGGCCAATAAGCTGAAGGGCCTAGAGATGGAAATCAGTGATGGTTTTCTCGTTCACTTCATCATCACTTCGCTTCCTTCGTCCTATGAAGCTTTCAAGATCAATTACAACACTCAGAAGGACAAATGGACGATGAGTGAGCTGATCGCTATGTGCGTGCAGGAGGAAGAGCGTATGAAGATGGATCGCACTACTGATGTTGCTAACTTCACCACTTCCAGCTCAAAGAAGAGGAAGAACTCTTATCCAAGAAAGGATGCTTCTAAGGTTCAAAAGCCAAATCCAAATCCTAATACAAGTGCACCTTCCAGCTCTAAGAACTCCTTAGGCAAACCCTATTGCAAGTTCTGTAAGAAAACAGGACATAAGCAAAAGGAATGCCCTGACTTTAAGGAGTGGCTGGCTAAGAAAGGTAACGATTTTTTCATGATACTTGAGTCCTTTAATTTAAATGTTCCTGCTAATTCTTGGTGGTTTGATTCTGGTTCTATGGTTCATGTAACAAATTCACTTCAGGGATTCCTTACAATCCGGAAGCTGGGAAGAAACCAAAGAACACTTAAAGTTGGGGATGATCGGGAATTAGAAGTGAAGGCCATAGGAACATTACAATTATTTTTGAAAACTGGTTTATGTATTAAACTTTTTGATACCTTATATGTTCCTGAGGTAACTCGGAACCTTGTATCAGGACCAAAGTTAGACATGGACGGTTTTGTCGTTTCTCATGGTCATCGCAAACTCTCTATTCTCTATGATTCCGTTGTTTATGGTACTGGCATTCTGGATGGTGGTCTCTATAGATTAGAACTAGATGATAATTTTTCCAAATCTTTGTTGTCATATAATATTAATGAATCACTCACAAAGATAGAAAAGAAACAAATTCGAGACTTAGAGACTTCATCTATGTTGTGGCATCAACGTTTAGGCCACATCTCAAGAGAACGATTAAATCGTCTCGTAAAGGATGAAGTCTTACCTCCTCTCGATTTCACTGATTTTGGAACATGTGTCAAATGTCTTAAAGGCAAAATGACATCAGCGAATAAGAAAGGTGCCACTAGGAGCTCTAATTTATTAGAACTCATTCACACTGACATTAGTGGTCCCTATCAAATCGCTGGCATCACAGGACATACTTCATTTATCACTTTCATTGATGATTATTCTCGTTACATGTACTTGTATCTTATAAAGGAAAAGTCTGAATCTCTTACAACTTTTAAAGATTATAAAGCTGAAGTTGAAAAGCAATTAGATCGTCAGATTAAAGTTGTGAGATCAGACATAGGTGGTGAATATTATGGAAGACATACTGATGTGGGTCAAGCTCCTGGTCCATTTTATGAGTTTTGTAAGGGCCAGGGGATTGTGAACCAATACACCATGCCTGGTACACCTCAGCAGAATGGTGTCGCTGAACGAAGAAATCGTACCCTTATGAACATGGTGCGCAGTATGTTAGCCAACACTAATTTACCATTATTCCTCTGGACTGAAGCGTTAAAAGCAGCTGTTCATATACTCAATAGAGTTCCTTCTAAGTCTGTCCCTAAAACTCCTTATGAACTTTGGACAGGAAGGAAACCAAGTCTTAAATATATGAAAGTATGGGGCTGCATTGCTGAAGCAAAATTATATAATCCTTTCCTAAGGAAACTTGACCCTAAAACAGTTACCTGTTTCTTTATCGGGTATCCTGATCATTCAAAGGGTTATCGTTTCTATTGTCCTTCCCATGTCACCCGTATTGTTGAAACCAAGCGTGCTGCGTTCCTGGAGGATTTCAAGGTCAGTGGGAGC
This sequence comes from Helianthus annuus, assembly GCF_002127325.2. Lineage (NCBI taxonomy): Eukaryota > Viridiplantae > Streptophyta > Magnoliopsida > Asterales > Asteraceae > Helianthus > Helianthus annuus. The sequence goes on along the minus strand of NC_035440.2, from coordinate 54,109,343 downwards.
AGTACCAACCCTTATGAAGAATTGCAAGAAGTACAAGACGTGGGGGGGAGAGACTCGTCGCTTACCATTACTCCGTTTACTCCTCTTGTACCACATGCAACTGCACCTGAAGCCACTGCACAAACTCCAACTCCACAACCAGAACCCATTATACCTCATAACGAAGGCACATCAAACGCTCAAAACCAAGACAAAGCTCAACCCGAAAATCAGCTCAGGAGGTCATCTAGGCAAAAACGGCCTACTAATTGGGATGATTATATTACCTACCTGACTGAAATGGATGCTGGAAAGCTCAATGATCCTATCTCTTATAATGAAGCCATTAGCAGTGATCAGTCTTCTGAATGGAACAAAGCAATGATTGATGAGCTTGAATCCATGAAGAAAAATGACGTTTGGGATTTGGTAGAATTACCCAACGGTGTCAAACCTGTAGGTTGTAAATGGGTGTTCAAAACAAAACTAGATCCGAATGGGAACGTTGAACGCTATAAAGCGAGATTGGTTGCAAAGGGCTACACTCAGAAAGAGGGAATTGATTATCAAGAGACGTTTTCACATGTCTCTCGTAAAGATTCATTAAGGATCGTTATGGCCCTAGTAGCTCATTTTGATTTAGAGCTGCATCAGATGGACGTCAAAACTGCTTTCCTTAACGGAGACTTAGACGAAGATGTTTACATGAAACAACCTGAAGGCTTCAAACCTGAAGGTCAGGAGCATCTAGTCTGTAAGTTGAAGAAATCCATTTATGGGTTAAAACAAGCATCACGTCAATGGTATCTCAAGTTTGATGAAGTCATGAAGAGGCAAGGTTTTATGAAGAATCAAGTGGATCAATGCACCTACCTCAAGATGAGTGGGAGTAACTTTACTATACTTGTCCTTTACGTAGATGACATTCTATTGGCAAGTAATAGTTTAGACATGTTGCATGAGTCGAAGCGGTTACTCTCGCATAACTTCGACATGAAGGATCTCGGAGATGCTTCTTACGTCATTGGCATCGAAATTCACCGAGATAGACACAAAGGGATCTTAGGATTGTCTCAAAAGACTTACATAGATCGTGTCCTTACACGTTACAACATGCAACAGTGCAAACCCTCCGTCGCTCCAGTAGTTAAGGGAGATGTTTTCGGTTCATTCCAGTGTCCGACAACAGAGGTTGAAAAGGAGCAAATGAGCCAGATACCTTACGCGTCAGTAGTCGGGAGCCTGATGTATGCTCAAGTCTGTACTCGCCCAGATATCGCTTATATTGCTGGAATGCTAGGCCGTTATCAGACTAATCCTGGCCTAGATCACTGGAAAGCAGCTAAGAAGGTCCTCAGATATCTGCAAGGGACGAAAGACTATAAACTGACTTATAGAAGAAGTGATCACTTAGAAGTGGTAGGTTATTCTGATTCTGACTTTGCCAAATGCAAAGATGACAAGAAATCCACTTCGGGCTACATCTTTATGTTAGCAGGCGGACCTATCTCATGGAAGAGTCATAAACAACAGTTAACTACAACTTCCACAATGATGGCAGAATACATTGCTGTTTACAACGCAACCTGTCATGGAATGTTGCTTAGAAATCTGATCACTGGACTCAAAATTGTTAATTCCATTCTAGACCATTGAAGCTTTACTGTGATAACTCAGCTGCCGTTAGTTTCTCGAACAGTAACAGTTCGACTGGAGCTGGTTTATATCTCGATACAAAGTACTTGTTCGTACGTGAACGAGTTGAGGAAAATAATCTTTGTATAGAGTATATTAGTACTAAAGATATGCTAGCGGATCCGATGACTAAAGGTCTCCCACCTAAAGTTTTCGAAGAACATGTATCGAATATGGGACTTACTAAAGACCTTGTTTAATGGCATATTGTACTAGCTTATGTTTTAATTAATAAAATTTCCTCAGTTTGATTTTGTATGTCTCTAACATATGTTTTGCGGTGTAATGACATATAGACAAATATAAATACAAATCAGACGCTAAAGGGCTTATATATATTTTGATCGTAACTATTAGGTTTTAAATTGAGGCTATAGTATGACTAATGGGGGTCCTGAGTCGAATGATGATTCAACGGCTGTATTTCTCTGCTATAGTTCTTGGTTTAAAGCTAAAATGAGTGTTAACTCCTGGCCAGGCTTACCTAATACTCATGATAAATGATTACTTGGCTAAGTGGGAGAATGTGAGATTAAATATATAAATGTAATATTTAATCTTGTAGCCTATATAATCATTTATATTATATTAGATCAAAATATATTTATTAACCTATTAATAATTAGTTGGTAATTGTTGATGGACCATATTACCCTTATTAACTAATTGGGTTTCCTCTTGGGTGTATAAATAAGGGGCTTATTAGAGAGTTAAAGGGTTACACACATTACACAATCACAACCCTCATAACATCAAAGAATTCGGCTCTCTCCCCATAACCGATTCTCACCCTAGTTTCGGTTTCATCACCATCATAACTTACACCCTAAGGAGGAACCAGATCATCCTAACAATCATGACTAACTCGATGGCTGCATCCCTGACTGGATTCTCTGCTGGGTTATCTGCTGTAACAGGTATTATTCATGTTTTCCATTATGTTTAAACAGAACTGAAAAGTCCCCTTTTCTTTTGAAGATCTCTTCTTCCTCTCAAGGATTTCTCTTTTATTCTTATACACACTCTTGCTTCACCACTTCGGGTTAGTATAAATCTTATTATTTTCAATCTATAGTCTTTCTAACTGATATTGTTTTGGATCCATGAGATATCTGTTGTATGATGTAATGTTTTCAATAATGAAATATGTTAGGATGATTCATTCATAATATTAAGTCTAAATCCATGAAGTGGTTGTTTAGATGATTGTAAAGTGTGCTTTTCGTAGTGCTAATATGATAAATCTGTTCCAATGATGAATTCATGATATGAGTGTTCTTGAGTAAGGGTGAGAGGGGCACTCCTCTCTTAGGGGAGTCCTCTCTCTTACTCACGGCCAATCAGCACGCGCCACGTCAACTCCCCTCTTAAGTCCCCATTTTGCACTCAAACGTTAGCATCACTCCACTCACACACCCCCTCTCTCTCTCCTCTCTCTCTCCTCTCTCTCATGCGGTAACCTCTCACCGATCCCCCTCCCCGCTTACGTTCCCCGAGCCGATGGTGGCGGTGTTCCCGCTCGGGGACTGAGGTCTCCGCTCCCCTCCCCGAGAAGTGCCCCGCTTACCCTAATGATCTTGCATGACATGGTGTTCATATATATGCCGTATTGATTAGTTTATGAAATAGTTGTTATGAATGATTGGTGTTATTAATAATCTAGGAATGTAGGATGTCGAAAGTCTGATGATTTCTGTATGGATAGATTTATTAGACTGGAGGGTATGGGGGCTGGCTGAGGCCCGGCTAGGACCGGCGCCGGTCCCCCACACCGCCCCCTGGGCTCGGCTCGGCACAATCGACTCCCCACAGCCGGGGAGGACGGGCCACATGTTCAAAAAAGTAGCCGTTACAACGGCTATAATTTATTTAAAAAAAATTCCATTTTTCTATAAAACACACCCATTTTCACCATATTTTCCCCACTTTCAACCCAAAACACTCTCACTTTTATACCATTTTCTCCCCACTTTTATAAAAAACATATCTTTTCATCCACAATACCATCTAATTCTTGGTGGTCCTCGTCTTCGGATGACGAAGAGGAGATGTGAGTATGATGAGAATGCATCTTATGGGAATACTGTCCCGGTTGATCCGCCACAACAGGATTTAAACTCGTTCTCGCTAACCAACGACTTCACCCATGCAAACCTTCAACAGGATTTGGTAGAACATATTTAGAACAACGTTAACGTCGCGGACGGTTACGGTGACGAAGACGAAGACGAGTAGTTATGTAATGGATTTTATTATCTTCCTTTATGTGTTTTTATAAATCTAGTCTTTTTTTACAAATTTTAGGTAACATATTTTTTTTTTAGGTTATGTAATTTTTATTTATGTTATGTAATGAATTTTATTATCTTCCTTTTTGTCTTATTTTTATTTAAATGTTGAATAGTTTTTATAAAAGTTAAACAAATAAAATAAATTAAACAATGAAAAAATATATGGGGTAGGCTCATTCTCCACTTCCCTCAAAAAGCATGAAGACTCATCCTCCATGAGATGGTGATGTGACTTCTACGTGACGGCCCATCCTATGGGAATGAGCTTCCCCATACCCTTTAGCCTTAATGATAATAAGGAAATGGTAGATATGGTTGTTTTGATAATGGCGATGGTTGGTAAAATTGGTGCAAATGATTGACTGATGTTTGTTGAATAGACATGTTGTGTACGACAGAAATGACGTTAGGGTTCATGAGGATTTATGTAAAATCCATGATTTGTTTGATTTGATTGAGAGAACATATGAAGTTCCTGTTTGATTTGTTTGGAGCCGCACACCTGTCACCGCACACCCTTAAAATATACACCATGGACAGAATATTGTACAACCTTGTATAACATGTCTCACACTCATGCCATACACTTCTAAGGGTACAACCACTGATGCACGATGAACATTTATTTAATGCATGGTCGCACACTTCTAATGCAGCACACTCCCTATTATACAAGCTCCTCTTGCACAGAGTACAACTCTTGTATGCATGACCGGACACCTGAGGAAGCCGCACACCCTCATGTGTGTCGAACACTCATGGTGGGCTGCTTATGTTACTAAGTATTATTGGGCTTGTATAATAAATCCATATTTAGTTCGCATGACTGTTTATCTGATACGTAATGTTACCTTGTGTACTACTTGTTAAATACGTGGACTACTTGCATATGAATCTAATTAATATTGGTAACCATAATAGGACGTGGTTGACCAACCTTAAAACAAGTATAATTACCTGCCGAGCAAAACAAAGGTGAGTTCACACACTAAAAGCATGCGTCCCGGGGGGATAAACGAACGAACTATTATGCCTGGGAGGAATACTTTTCAAATTACTATTCCTGGGAGGAATACAGTTGAATATTATTTATATTTCATGTCAGTAGCAAACTAAACGAAACTCTATCATGAAGTCCCCACTTTCGATACCGATTGATCGCCAGGGGCGAACGAGATATTAGTTGATAGCGCTATTAGGTTTGACAGACCTCACACCGTGCATGGGAGGACGAGCGTGAACTATTATGCCTTGCAACTTGGTTAATGATGATAGACATTGACTTGGGGCACAAACAATTTGACAGTCATTAGTATTCGGTATTGTACAATTCAGTAGCTTACAGATGGAGTAGCTCCCCATAACATGATTATAAATAAGTAATAGAACAACTTATGTTTTTGGAAATTAAAACCGACAAACCGTGAACTCCCCAACTTTATGTTGACACCCTACTGCATCTCTGGAGCTTGCAGCGGAGGAGTGTAGTGGTCGCATTAAACCATCGTTGGTTGTGAATAAATAATTATGAACTTTAAAACTTATGTTTGGATTGTAAAACTTGGTGCTTCCGCTGTTTACTTAGACCTTGCTTTTGGATTTTTGAACTTTAGTCAATAATCGTATTGTGGTGATGGTTTTGCTATATTTTAAAATGACTGTTCAATATGATTGGTGGCATGATCCTGGTCAGTCACACGCCTCGCGGTAATACTCCGCATGTGGAAATTGAGGGTGTGACAGCGGTAATACTCCGCATGTGGAAATTGAGGGTGTGACATTGTTTTTCATTTAATAAAACGTTACAATATATAGAGATAATATGAAACCCTAAACATCTAAAGTGGGTCCGTGGGCTACACTCATAAACCCTAATAATATAGTCTAATACTCCCCCGTAGTCGAAGAAAATGGAAACCGGAAACGAAGATTGGAAAACAAAAAAAAAAACATTAAAAACAATAATACCAATAAACCCTAAAAAATATGGTCTTCAATCTCGGTCTAAGAATTCAGCCAAAACTTCATAATCATGTATTCTTCAAATCGTAACCTTTAATCTCTTCCTCCGTAATCTTCAATAATTCCACAATCTTGAATGGTCTTGTAAACGGCTTAAGCGGCACGACTATAATGAGCGGCAAGGCTGTGTTAGATTGTAGTCCTATAACAAAGCGGCAACGACTCAGCTGGTGGCTAGAGGATCGTAGTCCGACAAGAGGCAGCGACACAATGAAAATGCATCAATAAAGGATCGTAGTCTAATCTGTGAGGCGGAAGAACGATCCATGGGATAACCAGCAGTGTAGGACCGTAGTCCTGTAACATAGCATCGACAATGGGTAAAACTGATTTAGGAAACAAGATAATTCTCGGCTGTAAATCATTGAAGTCGGTTGGCAAGTAGCGGCTGGGATTTATGTAGGTCCGTTTGCGGATCGCCGGACAACTACGAGATCTTGTTTTGAATACCGTAACGAGTGTGGAATCCACGTTACGATACAAACCGAGCGAGAGATAAACACAACACAAAGATATATCGTTTAACTGTTGTATATTGATACCGATAGAGTATTGTTACATAAAGATATTACAATGAAATACAACTAAACTCTCGGTTCACTCTCTCTCTCTTCTACTTTTGTTGCCTTCTGTCTCAGTTGTTGTTTATATAGGCCAGGGTCGACGAAACCTCAGTTGGCGAAACCTTAGTCGACGAAAGCCTCAAAGTCGACGAAACTCTCAAGGTTTCGTCGACTTGCATGTTGAAGATATAAGGTTCGGCCCAAATGCAAGCCCAAGTGATTTGATTGGCCCAAAGGAAGTGGCCCATGCATTCTTTACGTAAACACGTTTCTCAAAATTCAGATTTGTAAGCTTAGTCAACATGTGACATCATCATGACATCATCATGATGATGTCATGATGATGTGTCAGCGGGATGGTTCGCGGCTCTCCGTGCTTCGCGTGTCGAACTCTGGGGCGCACGACAGAGGAATGTCGTGAGGTCGGGCTTGAGCCGAACCTAACCGAGTCGAACTGAACCGAATCGAACCGAGTCGAGTCGCGTCCACATAAAGTGTACCAACAAACTCCCCCTTGGACGTTACTCGTGATGGTTCGTTCTTCACATTGTCTTCCATATCGGAGGATCTTCAAAGTCTTCACGTGTCGTAAGCAGGAAGTGTATCAACAAACTCCCCTTTTCATTTAGGAAGTGTGTTAACAAACTCCCCCTTAACATAAACTCTCCCTTGAGTTATGCTCATGAATCTTTTGATCTTCAATTCTTTAGATCCTTGTGGTGTTGAAGAGTGATCAGCTGCAACTCGATCATCTTGATCTTCTGATTGCATCAACGTCGTGTCTTTACTTTACGGCTTGTCATCTAACACGTTCTCTTCGCCTTTAGCTGATTCTGATGTCGCATCTGCACATACAAGAAAGCTAAACACGTAATGAGAACAACCGCTTGGAATACAGACAAATTAAACAACGACACATATGAGATCAAATCTCAATCATACACCGACCGACAATAGTTTGAAAGTTTAAAAATTGATCAGTTTTAATCCTTTAACTTTCAAAACTTGTTAACTTCGACAGTTTATGAAGATGCAATTGTTTTCCGGCTTACAATCAGGATTTTGGGTAGGATAAACTCGAGTTCCAACATCGGTCAATCAAAAATAAACTAGAAGCAAAATTTTTTTGTCTTTTATAAAGTTTATATTAAAACACACCTAAAATCTTTTTTTTTTTTTTTGGAATTTTTCATTTTTCAAATGTAAGGACGATAAGCAATAAATAAATATATACAGAGATGCAGAAACTGAAAGCATTAAATAAATATTTACAGACATTCTTTTTGCGAGTTTCGAGGGTAAGAGAATCATATCAGTGTACGGTCACGCCAAAACGCTCTTGTCGTTCAGTTAGTTAACATTTAGATAAGCATCCTATAACGATTATCGGTATTGTTGTCCACATAAGCTCAACTTATCAGATGTAGTCATGTTTAGGGGATACGTTAAGGTATTATTTATACTAACCGACCGGTGTTCATCCACACACGTCACATTCCCGTATCAAGGTATGCACGAGAGTTCATCTTACCGGTGAGTATACCGATTATCATCTGTTTGACCGTATAAAAGATGTGAGAAACTCACTTATTTTGATTTGAAAACAAGCCCTATGTGATAGAATCACTTATTGATGAGGAACTTGATTTTCGATGCATTAGGGCACAGGAGCAAGTCCGTGAACAGGTCAGTACTTTCGTACAGCAAAGAGACGAACTTGACTCCCGCATAAATGTGATATATTATCACTTATTTTATTTGGACATGTGATTGTTGATCACTTATTGAGGTCGAATGCAATATGCACACGTATGTATATTATCATGGAAGATCTAGACTTTGTCTCCGTTATTTTTCGGTAAAAGAAACAACCATGATACCCAGATGATAAAACAACATAAAGACCGAATATCTCAGAACCTTTGCAATCTATCAAACGAAATTTCGGTACTAAGACCATATGCCAATGAGCGGTTCCCACCTGGTCTTCAGTCGATTAAGGTTTATATCACCCTGCACACTTTAACATGACTGTGAGCCTACCGATACATCTTATATAGAGCTGCTTATCGTTTTTCATTTTTAGGTTTAAAGAGGTTTGGAAAGACCACTGATTTACTATCATTTTCTCTTTTTCTCACCAGGAAACTTATTTTTGTTTTTCTATTGTTTTTGTGTTTTTGAAAATTGGATTTACTCCCCCTAAAATCAACAAACTATGATAAATTTTAAAAACACAAAGGTATTTTCAAAGACGATTTCCCGATGTCGGGTTAACTCATGTTTTACCTTAATGCCGTTTACCAATATTAATTTTAATCAGAATTGATTTCGAATTTTGGAAAAATCAGTTGGCATGTCGGTAAGCGGTGTGGACCATGACAACATTGGCGAGTTTCATATTGAAACAATCACGTGTGAGGTGATATTTGAGATCAACGTGTCTGGCCAAAGAGTGCTGTACGAGATAATAATTCAAAAAGCAGCTTATATATCGACAAGTATAGGAGAGATTAGAAATTCAAAACCGTATCCTGCAACTGCTTCGTGCATTGCCAGGAATCTGAGCGCTCTCCTAAACTGGATATCCACCCGGTGTGGATTTCAAAGTCGATTTTTGTCGCTACTTCAATTAACCGAGAAATCTCTTCACAGCAACAAGATCAGAAACCTTTGGGTCCGGCTGGTCTTCCACATTGCACCAGCGAAGGTCTTTGTCTTTCTCTTTCAGAAGTAGTGTGCGGTTGTGTAACACCTCGAATTTTTGTGTCCAATGATGTGTTAACACGTGTCATTTGTTTACACGTGGCATTGATATTAAATAAAGGACTAATTTTGACAAACCTTGAAAGTATGTAAATTCGAGGGTTATAAATGTCAACCAAGGGTAAATATTCTGTATAGTAACCCTAAATAATGCTTGTACCTTCAAACGAATAAATCATAGATCGTACGGAAGCGAAATGTGGAAGAAAGTGAGAGATTACAAACCACAGGGGTTAACTGTGTCAACATGTTTAATTATACCTCTGAGTGACCCTTTAACGTTCTCGAGGCTTTGTAACAGTATAATACACTCACTAGAATGCAATATATAAATTTCGCGAAGTTCCGTTTTAAAACGAGAAAGTTACGATCGAATTCGTGTGAGAAGGGTTAAAAGCGTCAATAATATAATTTAAGGCTTTCCGGATAATAAATAAATTAATCGGGGGCTTAACAATACGGGTAAATAGCGCGAGGTCCTTAACTGTAATTAATCAAGGGCCATATCGCAAAGTTACCCCTTCAAACCCGAAAGGTCAGGTAATTAATTACCAAGATTTTATAATCATTACTAAAAGATTTAAAAAGATTTAGTTTTAACCCCTTACGGACCGTAAAGGGTATGCCTTACGGACCGTAAGGAGGGGAATGATTGATTTTGATCCGCCTATGGCTTACGGACCGCAAGGCCGAAGCCATACGGTCCGTAAGCGACGCCCAGCGACAGATTGTTGGCTGTTGGCTGATTTAAACGGCCAAACAAGGAGTAATGGGTTTCTCAGAAGTATGGATGCCCCCTACTCGACCCATAACTCTCTAAGACACATGCCATCCATCCATGATCAGTTGTAGAGTGATGTGTGATGATCTTAGATGCCTTGCTTGACTATAAATAGGCCTCTTGTGTTCATAACTTTCATCACAACTCAAAACACTTCTCTGGTCACTTCTAAGAGCTCTCAAGCATTCCTCTTTGTTCTCTAAGCAAGTCTCAACTTCTATAAGTCCATTAGATCCTTTGAAGTTTGAATTATACTTAGTAAGTAGCTAAAAACCAAACCGTCGTAACTACGGTTTGACTTCAAAATAAATCCGTAATGGCTCAGTCTTATGACGGATCAAAAGTAGTTATGAGTTGGTATTTATGTGGGTAATAAACCTCTAAAAGGGTTCCCTCTGATCACCACTCTAACTAGCTCAAATGTCGAGTCAAACGAATGCTTAAAAAGTCAACAGAAAGCTATTTTTGCGATTCTTGCATAATCTGTGACATAAATGATATGCAACTTGTTTAGACACTCATAAAACATGATATTAAGTTTATAAACTTGTTTACGCTCGTTTGATTCGGTCATTTGCTATATTAAACCGGTTCGGAGTCGAATGTCGCAAAAGTTTGACTTTTGCTTTGACTTCAGTTCTGACCCGTTTTAGTGAGGTATAGATATGCCTTAGGACTCTCTTAGGACCAGGTTACATGACGGTATAACCCTCTGTGACCGGTTCATGATTTGTCCGAGTCTTTTACGCATTTCCGTTAATCGCCTAAAAGTTGACCGTAACGGCCTTTTTAAAATAAAACGAATATTTCGGACGAGTGAATGGACCATAACCTTGCTTACTAAATTATAAGCATGTCTTTAAAGTTTCACGTCAATCCGAGGTCTAGAATGAGAGTTATGCTAAATAGCGCATTTATAAGAAACTTTCGTAATAAACGGCGCAATTAGCGTAACGCCTATCTAGACCAAGATTTCGTCACCAAAACTTTTACCCACTGTAGTAAAATAATAATTTTAGAATTTTAAAGATTTTTAATAAATTTTACCTTGCTCATAACCTGCGGTTATGGCTACGGTTCGGTAAATACCGAATATATGCCCTTTTCGGCCAAAACTTGAGTTCTACAAGGTCTTTTGATCCGATTCCAGTTGCTACTGATTTTAAATAATAAACAAAGTATTTTAGACTTTATAAACTGTTCGGGAAACTCAGATTTCCTATAGAACTCGAAAAGCTCTTTAAAAGTCTTTAAAATGACCGAAAACCCCTACGGGGCGATATATTAACTAAAACTCGTTACGGGCATCACGGAAGGTATCCTACTGATACCACAACCTCTTTAAGGCATATTGACTTAGGAAATAAGCGTAAGACTCTCATGGTTAACCGTTTCGCCTATTACGCGCACGGTTCGGCTTATGAAACTAGTTTTCATAAAATAGCCGATACGGGTCAAATTATATTATTTGGACCCCAAAATCCAGAGTGTGAACCTTAAACCCATCTAAAACAAGTCTCTGAACTTGTTGGGTCAGAATCACACTCCATTCTCGGTTTTCGCCTTTTCGCGCGATTAAACCGTATTCACATATCGGAGCCAACCGGTCTAGGCTACGGCCAATATAAAGACTCGTTAGGATTCTAATAGGTTAATTAAAACCTTCGTTCCAGAATAGGAGCCCCAGTAAAAGCTATCGGTGATTTAATCAAATTAAGGATAATACTTGCAAAGGTAAATACTTTTAACTTATTTTCCCTATACGGGCTTGGGATACGGTATAATATTTACCGCTTGATTGAGCATCATATCTTCCATCGCTTAGGTGGTTAATTGAATAATATGATCGGCTCATTTAAACAGATTTGTTTCTTAAAAGCCTTTGGGGGTTAATGACCGTTGTCCCGGATATCCTTGGCATCATTTTACGAAATGGCCACGACCTCGACATCCCGGTGTAGGCGCACACCCGGTATATTATGTCGACATTATTATTTAAAAGACATAGCCGTTGGTTTTTATACTACGGTTTTACGCAATGTGGTGTGTCTATTAATCTTTAACCCGGACAGGATCCCGGGCTACTGAACGCATAAAAGGACATGTAATACGTTCACAAGATTTTAATAATTTTCCCAAGTTATAAAAGAATTTGTGCCTTGTGCATTCAAATCAATTTTAATAAACATTTTCAAATGTGTCAGTTGAACGTATTTACCAGTGTAATCTGACGTATTTTTCCCCAAAAGATTAAGTGCAGGTACTATACGAAATGGGCTGGTAGTAGCTTCCTAAGCATCACGAATAGTCTCGCAAACTCGATGCTGTATCTGAATGAACAATATTTTATCATTATTTTGATCCGCTGTGGATACACTCGACTTCTGTAATACATTTGATATTACAACCAGAGGTTGAAGTATATATTTATCTTTAAGCTTCCGCTGTGCATGTATATAATTGTGTGGTTTGACTATATTGTGCCAACTACGTCACGGTAATCCCCCACCGGGCCCACCGGTGATACACGTGGAAATCGGGGTGTGACAGGTTGTTCAATCCATGCCAAGGCATCTGCACACCCGGTTGGTTTGTTCAACAAACACATTTTCTTCAATCACATCGCGAAGAAATGTACACTGCACGTCCATCTTGTTGATTTTGAACTTCAGACGTGCTGCAGGTGCGTGCATTTTGATTTAATCTATCCTGGGGACCCGATTAAAGCCTTTAACAATCAAACTTTGAATTGATTTCCATTTTGTCGAAGCTATCAATTTCTTTCATCAGACATTCTTTCACTGACATCTTTGTCTCCTTTTTCTTTTTCTCTCTCCATCAAAAGGCAACAACTCCAAGATGTAACAATGATGATGTTTCGGAGCCGCATGTCGCCAATCTTGTACATGGACGCCCCACTATCAACAATCCTAAGAATATCAATAGTTCCTCCTGGAACATCCTGCACACTCACTCAGAGATTAGTTGGAGAGGGGGACCCAAGCCTTCATAGACTTGGGTCGTCCGTCATCATTGAGGATTGTGACTTCGATTTCCTGATGATTCGGAATAGATTGAGCTCCCCCTGAAACATTTACCGTTTTTGGTTTCCAAATTTGTTTCTGTTTTTCATGTTTAACATCCGATTTAACAGATTTTGTTTGGACAACCTCCGGTTTTAACATCTTTTCAACTTCTTTTCGTTGTTTCTTTTTCTGTTTCACTTCTCGTTGTTTAACAAGACGAGGGTCCTGTTTTGGTGAAACGAATCTGTTATAGTAACTTTTACAACGGGGGGCATCAACTTTTGCCTTTCCTTTTGTGAGATATGGACAGTTTCTAACAATGTGTCCATTCTCACCGCATTCAAAGCATGATCTCCGCTCGACAAACCTCGGAGTATCATAACTGTAAGAGCTTGATGATGAACTTCGTGATCTTGAGGTACTTGGTCCTACATCACAACCGTTTGTGTGTTGTGTGTAATTGTTTTGACTGTTTCTTTTCAAAATTTTAACTTGTTTAACAAAATCCGTGTTGGATTTGTTTTCGAAAGTTTCAATTTTATCAGTCCCTCTTGATTTCACGAAGTTCACCTTCTGAACCTTTTTCTTGTAACGAGCTCCCTTTGCTTCCACCCTCGGTTGTGAAATCTTGGGCTTTTGAGCTCGTTGTTCCTTTTGATTACCTTTAAAAGCAATAGGTTGTTGCTTTGTCGATGATTTTTTATTTCCAAATTTTCTTCTAACTTCAGCTTTTGGAATAGGATCACACTGAGTTACAGAAACTCTCAGGATCCCCTTTTCCAAAACTTACTTGTAGTATCTTTAAACACTTTGTCAATCAAAGATTGATTGACGTTTTTCATGGGAAAATCTTTGTTTGAATAAATTTTACCATCACTGACCAAACTGTATAACACGTTATCACTTCTAATGGCAGACACATATTCCTTCACTTCCTTGACAGGATCTATCACTTGTTTGGCAACAGATTGCACAACAGGAGTAGAAGGGTCACAAAGAATATGATTCTCAATTGGAATTTCTACTCCTTTCATCTTATCAAGTGATTTATCCTGGTCACTCACATCTGATTCATCATCAGACGAATCATAGTCCTCGATGATTGGAGGACTTTGATTTATCGATGCTGAATTTCCTGTTTCTACAGATGAGTCACTCGAGGAACTGTCCGGTTTGAACCCTAAGCCAGTAGTAACTTCCTCATAATCAAGAGGCACACTGGGTTCAAAATGTGGCATATCATCTTCATCGGGTATTTTGGTATAGTTGTGTCTCAAAGGGGGTGGACACTCCTTATACCCAACGCCTTTCTTGTTTCCTTTAAGCTGTTGAGCTTCTATGATGTGATCAAGCACATATCGGGAGTTAGAATAACTCTCCAATTTGAGCTTGATTGCATCATGCTCGCATTTTGCCACGGCTACCTCTTTCTTTGTTTCCTCAATGATATTAATGTAGTTGTTAATACCAATTTGTTTGTTAAAAACAGTTTTTGTCAATTCGAAAACACTTTTCTTTAAAGTTTCGATTATTTCTTTGAAATCCTTTTCATTTCGAGCTAAAGCCATGTTTGCCTCTTTGCATTTAGACAGCGCAATAACTAAACTTTGATTGTGACTATGGACCTTTTTGGATTCCTCTTTCAAATCTGCACACATATTACATACACTAGGAGTAGGAGTGTCGGAATTTACCTGACTCGTCGAGGCTGAGACATTTGCCATAAAGGCAGTCTGAAAAGAAAAAGATCCATCTTCAGAATTATAATCTCCCGCATTCGAGCTTTCTTCATCTGAACTCCCGCTATAACCCGAGCTATCATCACTCTCAGAAAATTCTTCCTTGTGAACATGCTTGATGTGGTTGATGATTTTTGCATAACATGCGGTTCCACCTCCTTGATCACCATCTCCAAATTGTACAGACCAATTACATCCTTCATCAGCTTGAACGGTCAATGCTCGATTGGTGTTTGATGGTCCAGACTGGTCTCGGTTGTTCACATCTACTATCCCTCTTTCACGGTTACCTTGATTTGCGTTGGAAGTACTTGTCTGACTTTGGAAGGGATTCTAATTGCCTTGTCTGCTTAGTCGGGTGCACTCACGTTTGAAGTGACCCTTTTCGCCGCAATTAAAACAAGTTACCGCATCCTTATCAAAACCGTACTTTGTATCATTTTTGCATTCTAAGCCTGTTCTTCCAGTTCGAGCCATAAAATCCTTTGCCCTTCTAACGGCACTTGCAAACGCCCACTTGATATCCATTAACTCCATTTCATCACGGTCTATCTGTTGATAATCTTCATTGGTCAAATTAATGTTTCCAATTTGACCTGCAACCAATCCACAGTAGGCACTGAACATTGTGTTGAGAAGTTCCATATGTTTCTTTGCAACTTCTACACTGACTTTTGAAAGATTGGTAGTATCAACTCTGACGGTGTTGGGGTTTTGGGAATGAAAGGTGTCACTGTAATTTGCTTGCTGAGGTTGTGGTTGGGCTTGCGATTAGGTTGGAATATAGGCACTTGGACTATATTGAGGTTTTGAAAAAGCGTGAGCTTGAGCAACAACGTGCGCTGGTGGAAGATATGCACTTGGATCGAAAACCGGAGGAGGAGCTGACTGGGGAAATGGAAAGGAACTTGTATTGGACATAAACGCTGTTTGTAGTTTTGGTTGCTGAGCTGCACTGGATCTAGCTAAAGAGTCGAAACCTGGAAGGTACATTTCAGTATTTTGAGGAACAGGAATTCGTTTAGCTTTCCGGATTTCTTCATCATTCTTGTGCTCCAGCTTCTGAATGAATTCATAGATATTGACAGTATCCAGACTACCCGTATGCTTTAGCAATTCAATGAAAGAACTCCATTTCGGGGGTAGAGCATCAGCAAACCTAGCAACCATTTCCTGTTGAGTTGCAAGAACACCATAAGAATATATTTCACTAATCAAATGATAAAAACGAGTTATCATATCATTTAGTGTTTCGTTGTCCAAGAATTGAAATGATTCAAATTCCTTCTTCAACAGATCATGCCGCGTCTTTCTTATAGCCGCATTCCCTTCACCTCTTGCTACCAAGGCATCCCATAACGCTTTCGTGCTTGTACAATAGCCGAATTAATGATAGATGTCTTTGTGGAGTGCTTGTGTGAGAATAGCAAACGCCTTCTTCTCTAGATCATATGCCTTTTTGTCGACTTCTTGCATATTATTGAAAGTTATAGCATTTGATCCTGCTTCTTCAAGAGCTTGATTATTAGGTGAAATGAAGCACGTCCATAACTCGGTGTTTTGCCCTAAAACGTATGTGTGGAAACGACCTTTCCATGTCGGATATTCGTTCATGTGATTCAACTTTGGTGGGCGGTTGTTGCTACCCATTTCGCTCTCACTTATCAATAGATTTTGAATGCTTTGATTCTGGTTCGTCACCAATGCCCATTGATTAGCACTAATCGATTGTTGAGGCATGACGTTCCTTAACCAAACGGCTGCAGAAGTTTGATCTTCACCTAGACTCGGTTCCATACTCCAATCCGAAGGGCTAGTACAACTCATGATTGATGTATGTATGTAAATACCTGATCACACACTTGAAAACACACTGTTATGATTGATTTGCAAGGTTTCTGTTAAAAATTGACAAGTTTCCCGACGAAACTCTTCTTTGACTTTTGATCGACGAAACTTTAGTTATTTTCGACGAAAATTTGTTGTGACGAAACCAATCTGTGACCAAACAAAGATAATCGACGAAACTATATGGAGATTGTTTAGCGAAACTCTGTGTGTGACGAATCCTTTTGTGATGAACAACTGTTATGACGAAGTTATTATGACGTAACTCAATGCGACGAAACTCCAGTGGTTTTGGCTTTTTCTGGCGAAACTCACTTTGATTGAATCTCTTGATTATAGCGACGAAACCTAGGGTGAGTTTGGTGAAACATTTTGACGAAACTACTGGTGATTTTGTCGCTTATGATATTTTGTCAACAAAGAGATAAGATTAAGTGAGGTTTGGTGAGATATTTCAAAAACAAATCATATCCTCTTCTAACAAAAAGACACAATTTTCAACTTTAGAGCATGACTTTCTTACCAAACTCACAACCCACGATGCTTTTGAGCACAATTTTCAAACAACATGTAATTTTTAATTCACAAACAAATTGCACAGTTACTTCACAAAGAATCAAAAAGTGGATAGTTTGAAGAACTCTTTGAAGGTTCTTTGTAGAAAACTTGAAGATTTGAATTTTCCGGCCACTGTAGACTTTTCCGAAACCCGAATTTGCTTAAAAAACTCGACACAGCTTGTACCTTCGATAATCTCCAACACTTTTCAACAAGTTTTGAACAGAAACGACACCAAACAACACCGATTTTCGAGTTTTAATTCGTATTTTCAGAAAAAAGAAATTGGGTTTATGATTTTTGTCCAAGAAAAGCTTAAAACCCACTCGAAAATGCCACCGGAAACTCGGTTTTCAACAAGAAATCGAGCCTTACGCTCTAATACCACTTGTAGGTCCGTTTGCGGATCGCCGGACAACTACGAGATCTTGTTTTGAATACCGTAACGAGTGCGGAATCCACGTTACGATACAAACCGAGCGAGAGATAAACACAACACAAAGATATACCGTTTAACTGTTGTATATTGATACCGATAAAGTATTGTTACATAAAGATATTACAATGAAATACAACTAAACTCTCGGTTCACTATCTCTCTTCTACTTCCGTTGCCTTCTGTCTCAGTTGCTGTTTATATAGGCCAGGGTCGACGAAACCTCAGTTGGCGAAACCTTAGTCGACGAAAGCCTCAAAGTCGACGAAACTCTCAAGGTTTCGTCGACCTGCATGTTGAAGATATAAGGTTCGGCCCAAATGCATGCCCAAGTGATTTGATTGGCCCAAAGGAAGTGGCCCATGTATTGTTTACGTAAACATGTTTCTCAAAATTCAGATTTGTAAGCTTAGTCAACATGTGACATCATCATCATGATGTCATGATGATGTGTCAGCGGGATGGTTCGCGGTTCTCCGTGCTTCGCGTGTCGAACTCTGGGGCGCACGACGAAGGAATGTCGTGACGTCGGGCTTGAGCCGAACCTAACCGAGTCGAACCGAACCGAATCGAACCGAGTCGAGTCGCGTCCACATAAAGTGTACCAACAATTTATTCTCTACTAAACACAAGAAACCAACCAACCAACCATCTATGAGAAAAGCTTAAGGCAAGGTATCACACACCTAAGGGACTTATGGCTTGAATTGAAGAAAACAAAAGCAAGCAGGTAGCTAGGGCTGTTCAAATCACTCGTCGCTCGCTCACCGATTGCTCGGAATATGCTCGCTCGGCTTGGTTCGGTTTGCAAACGAGCCAAGTATGAGCCAAGGTCCGCTCGGCTCGGTTCGGCTCAAATTAATTTTTATTAATTTATTACATATATAATTGTATATGCACACACAAATTACATGTATATTCATATTTTATACATAGTGCTCTATTAGATTTGGACCACTATACTCAAATATACAATTATATTTATCCATACCAGCCTAATCAAACCAATAAAAAATTGGGAAATTGGCCTGTAATAATCCCACCTAGACCTTATTGGCCATTAATAATCCCACCTCAGAATATTCCCCCCACCATTCCCACCTTTCACATATTTTTCCTACAATGGTCCCCCGTTAAAAAAACTTAACGGGGTTAAGTTTTTTTTTCCAAATTACAAACAGATTTTTTAGGGCTTTTGATTAGAACAACGATACGAGTCCATTGATGTAAAACTTGCCTCGAAACGATGCTCCAAAGATGAAAACGGTGCTTCAATTCGGGTGTTTAAATTTCCAATTAACCAAAATCAAGTCACTTGGAGCACCATTTCGAAGTAAGTTTTACATCAATGGACTCGTATCATCATTCTAATCAAAAGTCCTAAAAAATCTGTTTGTAATTTGAAAAAAAAACTTAACTCCGTTAAGTTTTTTTAACGGGGGACCATTGTAGGAAAAATAGGTTAAAGGTGGGACTGGTGGAAGGAATATTCTGAGGTGGGATTATTAATGGCCAATAAGGTCTTGGTGGGATTATTACAAGCCAATTCCCCTAAAAAATTTAACACCAAATTTAAAACTAATACTCTAAATCGTGAAGCGACAATATTTGAGATCTTTCTCTCATCAGTCGTCAATCGTCTCTCGCTCTCACCATACGCCACAATGCAACAATTGTTCTTTGTTGTATATTCATCGACTTACCTGTCTCAACAGAGCCTCATCCTCGGACGATCCAACCTCAATCTTAGTGGCATCCTTGGACAGTTGGACCTTAGTCGTAACCCGATAGTGGAGACATCAAAGGAAACATGCTAAATCTATGGTTGTCCAATATACTCGTCGCTCGCCGCTCGCTCGGAAAATTACATGCTCGAATATGCTCGTTCGGATTTCACTCGGTTGTAAATGAGCCAGGCACGAGCAAAGGCCCGCTCGGTTCGGATCGGCTCGTGAACAGCCCTACAGGTAGCCAACCACACACCTCAATTGATTTTATTTCATCCTGGTGTGGTGGAAAATTCAAGTAAGGAGTCCGATCGGAGTTGTGCGGCGGGCCGTTGTAGTGGCAACGGTGAGACGAAACAATGTTTCAATTTTTTTTTTTGGAATAGTGGGTATAATCTAGAACTGAGACCGAGACTTTATTAGAACGGGGAATAAGAAAAAGATGAATGGTGGCCGGACAGGGCGGGAGCGACGACACGCCGCCCAGTCTAGGGTTTTTCTCAAGTGGTGATGGCTAGGGTTTAGTTATTTGTGTGTGGCGCGGAGTAAACAATATAGAACCTAGACTAGCTCTAATACCATGTACGATTATGAAAGACTCATTGCATTTCATCAATAAGACGTTACAATATATAGAGATAATATGAAACCCTAAACATGTAAAGTGGGCCCATGGGCTACACTCATAAACCCTAAGGCTGGAGGGTGTGGTATAAAGCCCCTAGGGGCTTTATCACGCCACCTCACAGCTACGTTACACAGGGGGCTTTAAAGCACCTTCCCTTAACTTGCATGCAGTGGTATAAAGCCCCCGTCATCATTACCTAATTATTATTTTTTATTTATATATTTTATTTTTTTAAATTAAATGCCAATTTTAATAATTAGAAAATCAAAAGAAAAATAATCTTATTAAAATAAAAGGAAACATAGCAAAGTCCTTAATAATGCAAAGTTAAAAAATAAAGTACTAGAAAATAAAAACTACATCTATTTCGCTCGAAGTTGTGCATTACAAGCCTCCAAAATGACTCGGTCCTCCTCTGCTAGATGTGAAAAGTCTTTCGCGAGAAATTCCATGTCTTTCTGGACTTGTTTCTCCATTTTTAGTTCTTGCTTTTTTTCCTTCATCGAGATTATTTTGTTGAGTCTGTTTTCGAACTCGTCCAACCTTGACGGGCCATCCGATGGCGTTTAAGAAGACGTGTCTCGTGCTTGTGTCGCCGCCTTACTTTTATCCCTACCTTTTGGTAGTGGCAGCTCTTGCGGTTGTTCAAATTCATTGAAGTCGTCGTTTAGATTAATTGTTGTACGAGCATCGGACTCGGATGGTTCGGTAGTGGATGTTGATTTGGACCGTTTTGACCTATGGGCGGTTGGGTCAAACGGCGGTACAAGATGCCACTTGGGAGATTTGCGAAGAGGCTCCTACGAATTTAGCATCGTAAACAGATGCCCATGATGCAATCTATAGTCGTTGTGGGCTTGGATTATAACGTCCACGTCGCTTGAACCGCTTCTTCTTCTATGATTGTTGACGAGATTATTATGTATATTGTTGAAATTGCTAATCTTGGTCCGCATAGCGGTCCACTTTCCCGAAAAAGAGTCGGTCGTACGATATTCACCACGACCCATTGCGGTGAAAAACTTCTCACGTATACGCCTCCAAAATACTTTTATATCTTGGTCGTTTCCTATAAAAATGTTTTATTATAAAAATATATTTACAAAAGTATATTTATAAAAGTATGTAAAAAAAGTTTATGGAGATAAAATTTACCAAAAATCTCATTTTCCGATACGTCGAGTCATGCTTGTGCCAATACAAATTCTTCCTTAGGCGTCCATAATTCGACCTTCTTAGGAACACATGTTTCGGTCTCACCCTTCTTACGATGCCTTCTCGATCGTCCACCTTTTGAGGAAGTGGGTTCGGCTTGGGTTTCGGGTGTGTTATGGGTTTGGGGTATGTTTTGGGTTTGGGGTATGTTTTGGGGAAAAAATGGAGGTTGGGAATAATATCCGTAAAAATCGGGAATCGGTGGAGTGGTCGGATGAGGAGAAGTTCGGGTGCTAGGTGGCAGGATAATATCCAAGCTCACCCGTCCGTGGGTCTCTTCGATAACGATCTTTTTGCTCGTTGTTGGGATTGTTTGGCGTACTTTGCCAAAACGGATGGTTCGGATCCCACACGTTTTGGTTGTTAGGAAACATTGTGTGACTATTTAAAAAAAGTGTAGAGTTTTGGTATAAAGAATGAGGTAGAAGGGGTGAAAATTATGGAAAAAAGTTGGGTATTTTTAGGTGAATTATAAAGTTTAAAATTAATTTTTTTTGAATGTTACCGTTGCCTCAACGGTCATTTTGACCATTCCATCATCGATCAACTCAAATTGTGCTCGTTAACGTGCTTGCGAAAGGACGATGACGCCCCCCTTTACTTCCGACGGTGTGGTCGATGATGCCCCAGAGGCGCTATAGTTACTTAGTTGGTGAGGTGGCCTAATAATATAGTCCGATGATAACCTCACAAGCCTCAGAGTAACATCGAGGCTTTTTTAGTTGAGTTTTGTAAAACTAAACATGTGATAAGACATACGTGTTTTGTGTTATGTGATAAGACATAACTGCTTTGTAGTATGTCTTAAGTATGAAACCAAACTAGAAGAACCCGGCAAGTGAAATGCAAAAAAATATCATATGAGTTCTCATCACTGTATTGGTGTCTTATGAACAAAAAAAAAACTTTATGCAAACTACTATAGTATTAAAAATTTTCCACTGAATCGCATATTTATTGAGGTCAAGGAAAAATGGACTGCATTTTAACCTTTTACTTCCTACAAGAATCAATCCTGTTTGGAACAACAGAACATGAGTTTACCTTTCCAACTCATTTGGAACATGTAGATGTATGACAGTATGAGTAAAGCATAAGCTGCTTGTAAAGCATCTTGTCTCATTCTTTATAAACCTCTTTCGGGTTTGTTGCTTTACTTATGTGCACAACCCTATCTAAATTCTTCTTATTAGGTTTTTTATTAACTAAATAAATAAAACTTTGCATTGCACTAAAAAAAAACTTGTCAAGTTACATCAAAACAGAAGGTAGATGGGCAAGAAGCTGCGCCGCCACCCCTTTCTAAATTGATTTGTCATCTCGTCAGTAGGCGGTGTGGGAATGTCTGAAGGGTCCCCATTCTCAGGATTTTTTGACCGTTATCCCAATGAGGGGCTGGGACAATGTATGTTAACAGTAGAATACAGAGCAATCCTTAAATACCGGCTGATGATCCCTATGTACCCAGAAAATGAAACCTGCCCGATATGTCGTAAAGCTTGTATGGATAAATATGGAGAGCACGCAGTGCATTGTAAAGAGCTCCCTGGGTTCAAATATCGGCATGACTGGGTACAAGATGTTTTGTGGGACATCCTTAGAAGAGCTGTGATTTCGGCTAAGAAAGAGGCTCCTGTGATTTTCTTTACGTACCCTATGAAAGGGAGATCTACTCTGCGACCAGCGGATCTGCTCGTCTTTTGTTGGGCTAGGGGGAAACATGCTTGTGTAGACCTCACGGGGGTTTCCCCTCTGGTTGGTTTAAGGGAAAACTGATTTTTAGCTGGACAAGCAGCTAGAAATGAAGAATCGAAGAAAGTTGATAAGCACGCTAAAGCTTGTGCAGAGAACCGACATGTTTTTGTCCCTTTTGCCTTTGACACATTTGGCTCCCTAGCGCCAGAAGCTATCCAATTCCTGACCAGGGTCCAACGGGTCATCCACAACAATTGCTCAGCCTTATAGGGACGGGGTTTTGTCTTTGGTAGATTAGGGTTTGCAATTCAGAAAGGGGTGGCGGTGCCGCTTGTTACCCGTCTACCTTCTGTTTTGATGTAACTTGGCAAGTATGAATGAAATTTTAAAGTTACTTTAAAAAAATATTAGGTTTTTTTTAACTAAATAAATAAAACTTTGCATTGCACTAAAAAAACTTGTCAAGTTACATCAAAACAGAAGGTAGATGTGTAAGAAGTTGCGCCGTCACCTCTTTCTAAATTGCAAACCGTAATTTAAATATCAATATTAGGTTTTTTTTAACTAAATAAATAAAACTTTACATTGCACTAAAACAACTTGTCAAGTTACATCAAAACAGAAGATAGATAGGCAAGAAGCTACACCGCCACCACTTTCTAAATTGCAAACCCTAATTTAAATATCAATATTTCATTTATTTTATCTTCTTTTGTAATATTTAATTTATTTTATCTTCTTTTGGACAAATCATGGCTCGTTGCAAATAAATCCAGGAGAACGTAAACACAAAAATAATTAATTATACCTAGGGGTGCAAACAAGCTGAGCCAAACCCGAGCTCTACCAGTTGAGATCGTTTATCTCATAAAAAAACCAACTAATCTACTTGAAAATGGGTAAATGTGCATATTTCCACATGAAATCTGCCACACTCGTTATAGCAAAGAAAAATAAAAAATATGTCTAAAACGGTATTAACCCGTTCGTTAAAAAAAACTATTTAGAGGTAGAAAAAATAATTTGGTTAAAGTAAAAGAAAAAAAATGAAAAAGAAAACGATAGAAACTTTGTCGGTTTTGGCGTGCTTGTTATAGCAAAGAAAAAAAAGTTAAAAATTATGTTCAAAAGAGTATCGGTGTTCGTTAAAAAATATTAAACCAGAAAAAAAAACCTTTGCAACACTCGTTATAGTAAAGAAAAAGAAAAAATAAAAAAATATGTCTAAAACGGTATTAACGTGTTCGTTAAAAAAACTATTTACGGGTATAAAAATAATTTGATTAAAGTAAAAGAAAAAAGATAATAGTTAAACTATATGGGTTGTAAATGAAAATTTTTACACTAAATGACGAAATAGAATAAATGACAAAAAAACTTGATGAACATATAAAACATGCATTAGATTTGTACAACACTATTCATTTTCTCTTCTTTAATATTATTATATATAACTAGAATTACGACCCGCCGCAATGCGGCGAGGATTCTTTAGTTATAACTAAGTCGATTTAGGAACCGCACGTTATGTTGAACCTGTCAAACGGGGGAAAAATAGACGATGTAAAAACGTTCACCCACACACGTACACTGAGTCGTGTTAACTCATAAAATTTAGAACGAAACGTAAAAACGTTAAACCAAAGACGCACGTTGCGATGTGTTACGTCACAAAATTTAGAACGAAGCATAAAGCGAAAAATTTGCGGAAAATGGAAATTATAAAGGATCAAAGTTGAAAGTAAAAAAAGTTGTGAGGATAGATTGTAAAAGATAAAAAGTTTTGGTTTAAAAGTAAAAAATCAATTTTTTTTTTGAAAAACCCCCAAAGCGAAGGTTACAACAACCATATACATAACCATTTTTCTTTGAAAACCCTCAAAGCCAAGATTACAACACATATATGCATAAATATGTTGCTTCTTTATAGTGTTTTAATAACTAAGTTGATCAATGACCCACGCGTTGTGACGAACCTGTAAGATGAAAAACAATAGACGTAAAAACTTTGAACTACACATGGACGTTGTGCCGTATTAACTTGCAAAATTATGAACAAAACATAAAAACGTGGAACCACGCAAGCACGTTGCTCCGTGGTAAATCGAAAATTTGCGAAAGATGAAAAGTAGAAAATTGTGAGGTTAAATTGTAAAAGAAGAAAAGTTTTGGCTTTAAGGTGAACAAAATCAATTTTGTAAGTTAAATTTGCAAAAAATAGAAAGAATTGGGTTGAAAAGTAAAATTCTCATTCTTTTTTGAAAACCACCCAAAGCCAAGGGTACAACTACCCAAAGCTTAGAGATGTTGCTTATTTATAAAGTGGATAATATAATATATAATTACCAAAACATAATAAAATAATCAAGAAAATCAAATCGATTGAGAAACCGATGGCTTGGTTATGATTTTTCAGATAACACTTTTTTCTTTTTTGTGATTCGGTTATGGTTATACATGTAAAAGTATCTGAAGTAACCAAACCAATACTAAAACCATCATATATAATTTAAAATGTTATAAGTAACTAGTGGGAAACTCGCGCGTTACGGCGAGGTCGTAAATTTTTGTTAGTTTATTAACTATATCGTTTTATGTTAGATTAGTTTATGAATCACTTAAATAAATTAGCAATACCATAGGTAATAATCCTATAGAAATAAAAAAGGTAAAACACCAACTTGAAAGAGTTAATTGCCAAAATCGTCCCTGAGGTTTGGGCACGTTTGCCATTTTCGTCCAAAATGATCTTTTTGTACCATTTTACCCCCCCACGTTTGGCATCTTTTGTCATTTTCATCCAAATAACTAACTTAGTTAAAAAACACCGTTTAATGAGGGGTATGTTTGAAATTTTACATTTATTAATGTAATCCAATACAGGTAGCATTTTCAACCCATTTACTCAGAAATGGGTTGTTTTATGTTTAAAAGTCTAGAGTTTGCATAAAATTTACTAAACTATTTTATTCAAAAAACTACATTATCATACAAATGACCGGGTTTTTGTAATGCATTAGATGTTGTACAACACTATTCATCTTCTCTTCTTTAATATTATTATATACAGTGAATTGCAAGTTTTGTCCTTTATCTTTAGGCCATTTTGCAAGTTTTGTCCTTTATGTTTAAATTTGACGAGTTTTGTCCTTTATGTTTGAAAATCAAGCACGTTTTACCCTTTGGGGCAAAACGTGCTTGATTTTTAAGGACAAAACGTGCTTGATTTTTTAAACATAAAGGATAAAACGTGCTTGATTTTTAAACATAAAGGACAAAACGTGCTTGATTTTTAAGGCCCAAAGGGTAAAACGTGCTTGATTTTTAAACATGAAGGACAAAACTCGTCAAATTTAAACATAAAGGACAAAACTTACAAAATGGCCTAAAGATAAAGGACAAAACTTGCAATTCACTCTATTATATAATATATAAGTACCAAAACATAATCAAAATAATCAAGAAAATCAAATCGATTGAGAAACCAATGTCTTGGTTATGATTTTTCAGATAACAGTTTTTTCTTTTTTGTGATCTGGTTATGGTTATACATGTAAAAGTATCTGAAGTAACCAAACCAGTACTAAAACCATCATATATAATTTAAAATTTTATAAGTAATATTTTATATGTTGGAAAAATTGCTTTAATATTTTACAAATAACATATCAGTTGTCCCTTATTCTTCTTCATAAACTAAAGTGACAGTTAAATTAATATTTGACTCAAGGTATATTCCAAAATCGTTCAAAACAGTCGGTTAACAAAACCATTTTCAGACACTAACTCGTTTAGAACCAAAATTGATCAAATTTTAACATCTAAAAACCAAAACATTGATTAAATCTTCGTTAGACTATAGCCGAACCGATTCATGCCCACCCCTATGTCACAACCCCCGGTCCCTAGTTCCCGGGAACGGGCGGCCGTGAGCCAGTTTCGGTGGTATCACGTTAATTACTTATTTGGCAGCGAAAATTTTCATCAGGACCGTAGTTAGGAAATATCAAATCAGAGTAAACCACCATATTTTATAATCTTAAACAAATGGGTAAAACCCAAGTTTTTATTACAAACTGATTTACAGGGATAAATCCCACTTTATTGAAATAAACGCTTTCTTTTATTTAGGTAACTTTTATAGCCACTTTTCCAAGCCTTCAGTGCTGTCCAGCTGGCTTCTATTTGGCTTTCACATTTTGTTACCTGAAACGCGTTTTAAAAAGGTTTTGTCAGTGGGAAATACTGGTGAGTGAATCTGTAACAACTGCCACTAAAATCCATAATTAGGATGATAATTAGCTAGTAAGGAAACCCTAATTGAAAAACCCAAGTAATTCTGCACTAACCCTAAAATTTCCAGAATAATCGGAATCAGGATCAGGGCCCCTAAAACTCAGGGGGGGGCAAAACCCTAGTTACGATTATCATCATAACTCTCTGTCGAAATAGAATTTTAAAAATCTATCGACTCAGCAAGCCTACACACGCAAAAACCTAGTCTATGAAAGTAGGGTGGTCACTCGCGTAGCGCGACGCCTAAAGGGGTACCCCCTCGCGCTACGCGACGGTGTCAAAATTTCAGTATAAATAGCAGGGGTTGGGACTTGAATTTTGGCACTTGAACGACGAAGAAACTCGCTGTATACGCTGAGTTATAGCAGAATTCGTCCAACACACACACAATTATCGAAACGCTGCCGCAATCAGGGTAATAACTCGATCGCTATTACGATTCAACGTCCGATCGATTATAACTATCCAACGATAGTCCGGGTGCTGCTCAATTGAGCTTGTATTTTGATTATTCGTCGTGATTTCGACTTGAATATTAGAGTGCTGTTCGAATTCGGACTATACTCTGTTATTCGTTGTGAATCCGATTGAATTATCGAGTATTGCACTGATTAATCGTTGTGAAGGAGTAATCTCGTGAATTGACGTAACTGCTGTATTAGTTACTAACCTGTGTGTGTGCATTATGTTAAAATAGGTTTAAGCAAGGCTAATCAGTAGGCTTATATCTATTGCTCCTTAATCTGCAATGTGAGTCATTCTTCTTTTTTTTTTAAATTGTTTTCTCACAGTTTTGTGAGTAAGTATTACAATACCTCAAATTATTTTCAAAGGTTATAAGTACAGGGATTAAGTCTTTGTAATCACCAAATTACAGCTGGTATGTGGGGTATTGTGCGCATTACTGTTATTATCACTCTATGTGAGTGAATATTACTCTATGTGAGTAAATATTACTCTATGTGAGTTATTATTACTCTGTGTGAGTACACCGTCACTATTTGGGCAACGGGACCCAATAGTGGTATGACCACAGTCACAGAAATGAATCGAGTGACAAATACCCATTCTTGATAATTGGTTGATAGAAACATTGTAATCGCTCTTAATACTGTAAATTATAACTAACGGGTCGTTTTAGAAAACAGAATGATTCACTCAGTATTTCCCCGCTGACAAAACCTTTTTCAAACATGTTTCAGGTGATCTGTGTGATCCAGGAAAAGTGCAGTAAAGCACTATCAAGCTCAGAGAAGTGGCTCAGTATAAATAAACCAATAAAACGTGTTTTGAAAAATAAAGATTTCTGTGTGAAATCAACCTATTGTAAATTTACGGGATTTATCCCTTAAACTTGGTGTAATATATTAAACGAGCATATTTCACGGATAAAAGATCCTGTTATAAAAAGACTTCCGCTGCCGCATAAATTAAGTACCACGGGAACTGTCTCGCGGTCCCCCGACTCCGTCCAGGGTGGGTCGGGGAGCCGTGACAGCGAAGGTGGTATCAGAGCTAATAATTAAATTGAGCCACTGATCGAGCCACTGATTAAGCCTAAATTAAGGATTTGGATAATGTTTAATTTTACTAATTGTTATTCGGTGATTATATGTTTTATTAACTGGCTATTTTTAGTTACAGTATGGGTAAGCAAAAGCTGTCCGCTATCTACCACAAACTAGATGTAGCATCTTCTTCTAAAAATCCAGTAAATTTAGAAGAAGGAATCTTTGTCCGCAAGGCAAACTATGAGAATCCACTTTCCCCAGAGAAAAGGGATTCGATACTTAAAAAGAGTCAGGAGACAAAGAAACCCCGAACCAAGAGAGTTAGGTTTAACCCCGAAGTCCAAGAGTTAGGTAATAGTACACCTTGGGAAGATAAAATAGACGGGAAATGGGCAAATCTCTATATGCTAGCTACTGTAGCAGAAAATGCTAATCTCTAAATATCCGATAAGTTGGGTCTAGTAAGAGAAATCACAATCCCGTAAATAAATAAAGTCCTAAGTGTGTTTATTTCTGTTGTTCTTTGTATAAATTAGTATGCAATAAAACTTCAGTGTTTTGTTTGTTAAACTTTGTTCCAAAGTTTTAACATTACATTTTGCATATATGCTATGCAGCATGAATGAGATGTCGGAAACATTCCAGAATCTCAACTTATATCCAGTGCCTATCGAAGTCTCTCACGACTTTACTGGTTACATTGCTGACATAGAAGAACCTGTGGAATTCCAAGCTCCACCGCTGGAAAAAGCCAAACCTAAAAAGAAGAGAAGATATGTAGGGTGGAGGAAAGTGCGCCGTAGGAAAACTGCCACTAGGAAACTCCCTAAAATAGAAAATCCTGTGATCATGAACAAGGGAAAGGAAATAGAAACTGGAGAAGGTTCGAAATCACCTGAAAAAGAAATAGGAATAGATCTGAAGCAAAAGGGAATAGAGATTGGCGAAAGCTCTAAACAGTCTGAGGAAATCACGTTCCAGGACGAAATAGATCGCCTATTGGAGAACTGTGATGTTTTAGAGCCTATCAACGATAATCTCTTTTCTTACCCGGCTACAGTTCAATTCCCACTAAACCTAGGACCAGCTATTCCAGACCCACTAGTTCATACCAGACCATTAGGCCAAATGGAGGAATGGTGGACCAATGACTGGCAATTCCAAAATATAGTTAACAGTCCTTATAGTTTCCTTCCACAATTTGACCCAGAACCACTCCCAAATCCTCCCATGAGTAATGAAAACCTAGCTGAACTCCGTCAGTTCGGTGAAGAACTGATAGGTACAGGTAATAGGATCAGGGAAATGGGAGAGCATCTAACTTGGAAGTACGATGAGAGGGAGCACCGTTACTAGAACCGTCAGTTAAACCACAGAAAGCCGTATTGTATGATAGTAACTTAAAATTCTGTAAAATGGGCAATAAAACTCTGTAAAATACGGTGTGTATGGATGCATATACAATATACTAACAAAGTAAAAGTCGAGAAATCGACAATTTTGGTTATATTCGTATGTTGTGATAATCTATGTGTATCTATGTGAATTTTGTCATTGATAAGTTAGACACTAATAATTTTACCAATTAGCAGATGGAAAACGCTAATAATGAACCAATTAATGAAGAAAATCAATCTGAGCAAGAACAGGAAGATCAATATATAACTCGACAAGATATCGAGCATTTTATCGCCCAAGGGATAGCTCATGCTATTCCAGAAATCGTAGCTGCTGTTCGAAAACCTGTCGAACCACAATTAATTCCTAGTAAACGTATTCCAGAAGATAACGGCAGTAACAGCATAAATGGAGGCGGTAATCATGACGATCATAATCCGCAGCAGGCCCCACTCCCTAAAAGAATGAAAGCTGCAACGCCTGGTTGCACTTACAAAGAATTTCTTGCTTGCAAACCCGCTGAATTTGCAGGTAACGAAGGGGCAACTGCAACACTGCGTTGGTTAGAGAAAACCGAGGCAGTAATTGCAATAAGCAAATGTGCCGATGGAGACCAGGTGATGTATGCATCAAATCTGTTCAAAGAAGGAGCACTTGAATGGTGGAACACGGTCCTCCAGGCAAAAGGAAGAAGTATAGCCTATGCAATGAGTTGGGAAGAATTTAAGAGTTTAGTAGAAAGAAAATTCTGTCCCGAATACGAGAAGGAACAAATGGCAAACAAGTTCCTAAGTCATCGTATGCTAGGAGTAGATTGTCGGGGATATACTTCGACATTCTTTGAATACGCAAGGGTAGTGCCATCACTGGCTTCGCCAGAACCGGTACTTATCTCTCGTTACATCTGGGGGTTAATTAGTGAAATCCGAAACATCGTTAAAGCTGCGAGACCTCGTACCATTGACGATGCTGTAGAATTAGCTAATACCCTAACCGATGAATTGGTACGCACGAGAGAGGAAGATCGTAAGAAGGAATTAGCTCACAAGATTACCCAAGGATTTCGTGTGGGTAATACCAAGAAGAGAGGAACCGGACAATCCTCATCATCTCCTTTCTGCAAAGTTTGCAAAAAGAAGCATTATGGACAATGCAACATGGTTTGCAATTTTTGCAAAATGAAAGGACATAGGGAAGAAGACTGCAGGAAGAAAACAAAAGTTTGTTATAATTGCAGAGAAAGAGGTCATTTTCAATCTGAATGTCCTAAGTTAGCTAAACCTGTAGTTAACCCAGCCAAACCAGCTGAAGGAACAAACAAGAGAAATGCTCGTGCATTCCAGCTGACCACGCAAGAGGCCGAACTCATTCAAGATGTGATCGCTGGTACGTTCTTAGTTCACAACGTCTTTGCAAAAGTATTATTTGACTCTGGTGCGAACCAAAGTTTTATAAATACCTTATTTTGCCAAGATCTTAAGTTACCATTAACCACTCTTAGGCAAAACTTCACAGTAGAAACCGCAGAAGGAAACTCTGTGAAAATAGATAAAATCTGGCAAGAAGGAAAAATAGAGTTATTAGGCCATAAGTTTTCTGCAAATTTGTTACCAATGAATTTAGCAGGATTCGATGTAGTATTAGGAATGGATTGGTTAGTAGCCAACCATGCACGAATCCTATGTGACAAAAATGCAGTAGAAATTCAAACACCTTCAGGAGAAGTAATTTTAATTACTGGAGATAGACCCCGAAAGCCACTAAAATTCATCTCAGTAATGAAGTTGGCTAGTTATTCGAGAAAACAGGAAATGGTGTATATGATTTCAGTAATCATTAACACTAAGGATAAGGAACTTCAGGACATCCCGGTAGTGTCAGAATACCCAGACGTTTTTCCAGAAGAATTACCTGGATTACCACCTGATAGAGAAGTAGAGTTTAGAATCCATTTAATTCCAGATACTGCACCAATAGCTAAAGCACCATATAGATTAGCACCTACTGAAATGCTAGAATTGAAAAAGCAATTAGATGAATTATTAAGCAAAGGATTCATACAACCTAGTTCATCCCCTTGGGGTGCACCGGTACTGTTTGTGAAAAAGAAAGATGGATCGATGAGAATGTGTATCGATTATAGAGAATTGAATAAGGTTACAATTAAGAATCGATACCCATTACCTAGGATTGATGATCTTTTTGATCAATTGCAAGGAGCTAGGTATTTCTCTAAGATAGATTTAAGATCTGGATATCATCAGTTGAAAGTACAAGAAGAGGACATACCTAAAACTGCTTTCAGAACTAGGTATGGTCATTATGAGTTTACAGTCATGCCCTTTGGATTAACAAATGCCCCAGCAGCATTCATGGACATGATGAATCGAATTTGTAAACCATACTTGGATAAATTTGTAATCGTTTTCATCGACGATATACTTATTTACTCCAAAAGCCAAAAAGAACATTGTGAGCATTTACATGTTCTCTTAACTTTGTTAAGAAACGAAAGGCTTTATGCCAAATTATCAAAATGTGAATTTTGGTTGCAAGAAGTACAATTCTTAGGTCATGTAGTAAATCACGAAGGTATCCATGTAGATCCTGCTAAGATAGAAGCAATTACGAAGTGGAAAGTTCCACAAACAGCAATAGAGATAAGAAGTTTTCTAGGCTTAGCTGGATACTATAGACGATTTATCAAAGATTTTTCTAAGATAGCCGTACCATTAACTAAGTTAACCTGTAAAGCTGCTAAGTTTGAATGGGGACCTAGACAAGAAGAAGCCTTTAAGATTTTAAAGCATAGGTTGACGAATGCACCAATCTTAGCTTTACCCGAAGGAACAGAAGATTTTGAAGTATATTGTGATGCTTCAAAATTAGGATACGGATGTGTGTTAATGCAACGCAAGAAGGTAATTGCGTATGCTTCTAGACAATTGAAAAAGCACGAAGAAAATTATACGACTCATGATCTAGAATTAGGAGCCATAATTTTTGCCCTTAAGATATGGAGACATTATCTGTATGGAAGTAAGTTTACTGTCTATACCGATCATAAAAGTTTAAGATATATATTTGGGCAAAAAGAATTAAACATGAGGCAAAGAAGATGGATGGAGATGCTAAGCGATTACGACTGTGATATCCAATATCACGAAGGAAAGGCAAATGTAGTTGCCGATGCCTTAAGTCGTAAGTATCATGAGAAACAGAAACAAGTCCGTGCTCTGAGGTTAAATCTACAAGTAGATTTAATGGCACAAATTAAAGAAGTCCAGAAAACAGCAATCCAAGACAATGCTGAAGGAATGAAAGGTTACCTAAAAGAATTAGAACAAGGAAATGATGGAATTTGGAAATTCCATAAGAAACGAATTTGGGTACCTAAGCAAGGAGAGTTAAGGAATAAGATTTTAGAAGAAGCTCATAAATCTAGGTATACCATGCACCCAGGAAATAATAAAATGTACCAAGATTTAAGAAATAATTTCTGGTGGATAGGAATGAAAAAGGATATAGCTGAATATGTATCCAAGTGTTTAACTTGTTCACAAGTTAAAGCTGAACACCAGAAACCTTCAGGACTACTACAACAGTTAGAAATGCCTGTATGGAAATGGGAACTTATAACAATGGACTTTGTTACAAAGTTACCCAAAACCAAAAGAGGTAATGATACAATTTGGGTAATCGTAGACCGATTAACCAAGTCAGCTCATTTCCTACCAATGAAAGAAACCTTTAGTATGGAAAGGTTAGCACAACTCTACGTGGACGAGGTAGTATCCCTACATGGAGTCCCGCTCTCCATTGTATCGGATAGAGATAGTCGATTTACTTCGCATTTCTGGAAAAGTTTTCAGAAGGCAATGGGAACTCGACTAAATCTAAGTACTGCTTATCATCCACAAACAGACGGACAGAGTGAAAGGACAATACAAACTCTAGAGGACATGCTCCGAGCATGTGTAATTGACTTTGGTGGTAATTGGGATAGCCATTTGCCATTAATTGAATTCTCCTATAACAATAGTTATCATTCAAGCATTGAAGCTGCACCATTTGAAGCACTATACGGACGTAAGTGCAGAACTCCAGTATGTTGGGCAGAAATCGGAGAAAGTCAATTATCAGGTCCTGAAATAGTACAAGAAACTACTGACAAGATAACTCAGATTAAGGAAAGATTGAAAACGGCTCGAGATCGTCAAAAGAGCTATGCAGACAATCGTCGCAAGCCTTTAGAATTTCAAATCGGAGATAAAGTACTTTTAAAAGTCTCTCCTTGGAAAGGAGTAGTACGATTTGGTAAGAAAGGAAAGCTAAGTCCAAGGTACGTTGGACCATTCCCAGTGAGTCAACGAATAGGACCAGTTGCTTATCGTTTACAACTACCAGAAGAATTGGCTGGAGTACATGATGTATTTCATGTATCCAATCTTAAGAAATGTTTAGCAGACGAATCCCTGGTAGTACCTCTTCAAGATGTAGAGGTAAACGAAAAGTTGAAGTTTATAGAGAAACCACTACAGATCGAAGATAGAAAAGTCAAGTTTCTCAAACACAAACGACTAGTGCTAGTAAAAGTCAAATGGGAATCCAAGAGAGGATCAGAATACACTTGGGAACTGGAATCGGAAATGAAGCGAAAGTATCCTCACCTATTCCAGTAAATCTCGAGGACGAGATTTTTCTTAAGGTGGGGAGGATGTAACAACTGCCACTAAAATCCATAATTAGGATGATAATTAGCTAGTAAGGAAACCCTAATTGAAAAACCCAAGTAATTCTGCACTAACCCTAAAATTTCCAGAATAATCGGAATCAGGATCAGGGCCCCTAAAACTCAGGGGGGGGGGCAAAACCCTAGTTACGATTATCATCATAACTCTCTGTCGAAATAGAATTTTAAAAATCTATCGACTCAGCAAGCCTACACACGCAAAAACCTAGTCTATGAAAGTAGGGTGGTCACTCGCGTAGCGCGACGCCTAAAGGGGTACCCCCTCGCGCTACGCGACGGTGTCAAAATTTCAGTATAAATAGCAGGGGTTGGGACTTGAATTTTGGCACTTGAACGACGAAGAAACTCGCTGTATACGCTGAGTTATAGCAGAATTCGTCCAACACACACACAATTATCGAAACGCTGCCGCAATCAGGGTTATAACTCGATCGCTATTACGATTCAACGTCCGATCGATTATAACTATCCAACGATAGTCCGGGTGCTGCTCAATTGAGCTTGTATTTTGATTATTCGTCGTGATTTCGACTTGAATATTAGAGTGCTGTTCGAATTCGGACTATACTCTGTTATTCGTTGTGAATCCGATTGAATTATCGAGTATTGCACTGATTAATCGTTGTGAAGGAGTAATCTCGTGAATTGACGTAACTGCTGTATTAGTTACTAACCTGTGTGTGTGCATTATGTTAAAATAGGTTTAAGCAAGGCTAATCAGTAGGCTTATATCTATTGCTCCTTAATCTGCAATGTGAGTCATTCTTCTTTTTTTTTAAATTGTTTTCTCACAGTTTTGTGAGTAAGTATTACAATACCTCAAATTATTTTCAAAGGTTATAAGTACAGGGATTAAGTCTTTGTAATCACCAAATTACAGCTGGTATGTGGGGTATTGTGCGCATTACTGTTATTATCACTCTATGTGAGTGAATATTACTCTATGTGAGTAAATATTACTCTATGTGAGTTATTATTACTCTGTGTGAGTACACCGTCACTATTTGGGCAACGGGACCCAATAGTGGTATGACCACAGTCACAGAAATGAATCGAGTGACAAATACCCATTCTTGATAATTGGTTGATAGAAACATTGTAATCGCTCTTAATACTGTAAATTATAACTAACGGGTCGTTTTAGAAAACAGAATGATTCACTCAGTATTTCCCCGCTGACAAAACCTTTTTCAAACATGTTTCAGGTGATCTGTGTGATCCAGGAAAAGTGCAGTAAAGCACTATCAAGCTCAGAGAAGTGGCTCAGTATAAATAAACCAATAAAACGTGTTTTGAAAAATAAAGATTTCTGTGTGAAATCAACCTATTGTAAATTTACGGGATTTATCCCTTAAACTTGGTGTAATATATTAAACGAGCATATTTCACGGATAAAAGATCCTGTTATAAAAAGACTTCCGCTGCCGCATAAATTAAGTACCACGGGAACTGTCTCGCGGTCCCCCGACTCCGTCCAGGGTGGGTCGGGGAGCCGTGACAGAATCCCAGTTTAATCAAGAAATATTAATTTACTTTAAACAGTATCGAGAGCGATTACAATGTTTATATCTACCCAATCACTCATTCAGTAGTGTCAAGTCTGACTGAGGGTCATATTACACATTGGCTAACTCTTCGTCCAATGGTAACGTTACTCACATTTTGTATACAAAACCCCAACATACCGGCAGTAATTGTAGAATTACAAAGACTCAATCACTGCTAAATTGCATTGTAAAAAGGTTAAGGTTTTGTAAAAACTGTTAACAAAAAGGAGATTACTCACATTGCTGTCTTAGGTTATTCTTTAGGGTTTCCTGGTGAATATCTATAATTTACACAAATGCACGTGTGTTAGTATAATAACCCATTTTAACATTAGTAATACCCTCCCCGAGACGGCATTCCAACGACTACGTCGGGCAGAACCACGACAGCCGTTACGGAACCCTAGATCAATCGGGCAGCGTATCTAATACGTCTCCAGGGGTTATAATACTTACATCGTAGCAGAACCTCGCTATTTTAGGGGGTATAATGCCCGGGTATAATAACACTACTACAGAAATTGTGAAAGAAAGAACGATTTGAGCGATCGGAATATGAAAGCCCGTTGCATTCTTATATAGGGCCTGGTCTGGGTTTTCTCGCGGCCCGCGTGAAGGTAAGGCAGACCTAACGTGGCCCGCATTGACTTCGGTCAATGTTGTAGCTTGGCCCGGTCACCATATAGGCTCGACACGCATCGTACACGTGGCCGCACCGGGCTGTGCCACAATCCTGGACACTCGCGGCCCGCATTAACTTGGATGTATCTTTACGCGGCCCGCATGAACTAAAGATTTAAACGAAATCTGGTTATACTCTCGCGCGGCCCGCGTTAAGTTGAGGTGAGGTCCCATGCGGCCCGCCTCAACTTAGTTTTTATTGTTTTTATTTATATTATATGTTATTTTGTATTTTGGGCTCGGTTTTCACATACGGGGCACATATAAAGACACATTGAGATATTTAAAATATATTAGGGTGTTAGAAATATTATAAGGGTGTCGGTTTTACCGAGGGTTGTTATATCCTCCCCACCTTGTTTTAGAGCTCGTCCTCGAGATCTACTGGAACAAGTGTGGATATTTCTTTTGCATTTCTGATTCAAGTTCCCATGTGTATTCAGGTCCTCTTTTGGAGTCCCATTTCACTTTGACCAGAACTAATCTCTTATGCTTGAGATTCTTAATTTTTCTATCTTCAATCTGTAGAGGCCTTTCTACAAATTTGAGTTGTTCATTAACCTCTATATCCTTGAGAGGTACTACGAGTGATTCATCAGCTAAACACTTTTTGAGATTAGATACATGAAACACATCATGTATTCCTGCCATTTCCTCTGGCAGTTGTAGCTGATAGACTACCGGTCCTACTCTTTCAAGAATTTTGAAAGGTCCAATATACCTGGGACTAAGCTTTCCTCTTTTGATGAATCTTACCACTCCTTTCCAGGGAGAGACTTTCAATAATACTTTATCTCCCACTTGAAATTCTAATGGTTTGCGTCTGTTATCAGCATAGCTCTTTTGGCGATCACGTGCTGTTTTCAGTCGTTCCTTGACTTGAATGATTTTATCAGTTGTTTCCTGTACTATCTCGGGTCCAGATAATTGTTTTTCCCCAATTTCTGCCCAACAGACTGGGGTTCTGCACTTTCGTCCATAAAGTGCTTCGAATGGTGCAGCATTGATACTTGTGTGATAACTGTTATTATAAGAAAATTCTATTAAAGGTAAGTGTTCGTCCCAATTACCTCCAAAATCAATTACACAAGCTCTAAGCATGTCCTCCATTGTCTGAATTGTCCTTTCGCTTTGTCCGTTCGTTTGAGGATGATAAGCTGTGCTTAGATTTATCCTGCTTCCCATTGCTTTTTGGAAACTTGACCAAAAATGAGAGGTAAAACGGCTATCCCTATCAGAAACAATTGATAAAGGAATGCCATGTAAAGAAACGATTTCATTTACATACAATTTGGCTAATTGTTCCATACTAAAGGTTTCCTTCATTGGTAAGAAATGAGCTGACTTGGTTAACCTATCTACAATCACCCAGATTGTATCATTTCCTTTCCTTGTTTTAGGCAATTTGGTAACAAAATCCATTGTTATCAATTCCCATTTCCAAACTGGTATTTCTAATTGTTGTAACAAACCTGAGGGTTTCTGATGTTCAGCTTTAACTTGTAAGCAAGTTAAACATTTAGAAACATAAGCTACTACATCCTTTTTCATTCCTATCCACTAGAAATTTTTCCTTAAATCCTGGTACATTTTATCACTTCCTGGATGCATCGTATATTTAGACTTATGGGCTTCTTCTAATATACGGTGACGTAAATTTCCTAATTTAGGTATCCACATTCTCTTTTTATGGAACCTCCAAATTCCATCTGTTCCTTGTTCTAATTCCTTAATCATTACTTTTAATTTTTCAGTATCCTCCTTGATTACTGTTTCTTGTGCTTTTCTAATCTGATTGTTTAAATCTACTTGTAGATTTAATTTAAGAGAACGTACCCTTTTTGGCTTTTCGTGATATTTTCAACTTAAAGCATCAGCCACCACATTGGCTTTTCCTGCATGATACTGGATATCACAATCATAATCACTAAGTAATTCCATCCAGCGTCTCTGTCTCATATTCAATTCTTTTTGCCCGAATACATATCTTAAACTCTTATGATCGGTGAATATGGTAAACTTACTACCATAAAGATAATGTCTCCAAATCTTAAGGGCAAAAATTATGGCTCCTAATTCCAAATCATGGGTCGAATAATTTCCTTCATGACTCTTAAGCTGTCTAGATGCATAAGCTATAACCTTTTGACGTTGCATCAATACGCATCCATAACCTAACTTAGAAGCATCACAAAAGATTACAAAATCTTCAGTTCCTTCTGGTAACGCTAGTATCGGTGTATGGGTTAATCTTTGCTTAAGAATTCTAAAGGCTTCTTCTTGTTTTGGTCCCCATTCAAACTTAACAGATTTACAGGTTAACTTAGTTAAAGGAATGGCTATTCTAGAAAAATCTCGAATAAATCTTCTATAATAACCGGCCAATCCTAAGAAACTTCTAACTTCAGTTGGTGACTCTGGGGTTTTCCATTTGGTAATTGTCTCGATTTTTGTTGGGTCTACATGAATTCCTTCATGGTTAACTAAATGTCCGAGAAATTGTACCTGTTCTAACCAAAACTCACACTTTGAAAATTTAGCATAAAGCTTTTCCTTTCTCAATAGACTTAGAAGTAAGTGCAAGTGCTTTGCATGCTCTTCTTTACTTTTAGAGTAAATTAGAATATCATCTATGAAAACAATTATGAATTTATCCAAATATGGCTTACATATTCGGTTCATCATGTCCATAAATGCGGCTGGGGCATTGGTTAAACCAAATGGCATGACAGTAAATTCATAATGACCATACCTTGTTCTGAATGCGGTTTTAGGAATATCCTCTTCCTGTACCTTTAATTGATGATATCCTGATCTTAAATCGATTTTAGAGAAAAATCGAGCTCCTTGAAGTTGATCAAACAAATCATCGATCCTCGGTAATGGGTACCGATTCTTAATCGTGACTTTGTTCAATTCACGGTAGTCAATGCACATACGCATTGATCCGTCCTTCTTTTTAACAAATAAAATCGGCGCTCCCCATGGCGATGAACTTGGCTGTATAAATCCTTTCTCCAACAATTCGTCTAATTGTTTCTTTAGTTCTTGCATTTCAGCGGGTGCCAAACGGTAAGGTGCTTTGGCAATCGGTGCTGTTCCTGGTAACAGGTGAATTCTGAATTCAACTTCCCTGTCTGGCGGTAGTCCTGGCTATTCTTCTGGAAAGACATCTGAAAATTGGGACACTACTGGAATGTCTTTTAATTCTTTTCCTTTAGTGTTAGTGATTATAGAAATCAAATACACTATAGATCCTTTCCTTATACAACTTGCAGTTTTCATTACAGAGATGAATTTAGTGGATCTAGATGGTTTATCTCCTTTAATTGTGATCTTTTCACTTCTTGGTGATTTTATCTGTATTGACTTTTGATCACATAAGATATTGGCTTTATTGGCTATTAACCAATCCATTCCTAATAAGACATCAAATCCTACCAGATTCATTGGGTAAAGGTTTGCAATAAATTTTTGATTAAAAATTTCTATTCTTGCTCCTTGCAAGATTTCAGAAATCTTAATGGTTTCTCCATTTGCTGTCTCTACTAGACATTCTTGTGGTAGTTTAGTTAATGATTGATTTAGAAGTTTGCAAAATGAAGTATTAATAAAACTTTGGTTGGCACCAGAGTCAAATAATACTTTAGCAAAAATATCATTAACTAAAAACGTACCAGCAATGACGTCCGGAATCATTCTAGCTTCGTCTACAGTTAGAACGAATGCTCTAGCGTTTTTAGTGTTCTTGTTGTTTGCAGCTGGGGCTAACTTTGGACAGTTGGTCTTAATGTGACCTTGTTCCCCACAGTTGAAACACACCCTGCTATTGGCTTTCTTCCTGCAGTCTTCTTCTTTGTGACCTGATATTTTGCAAAAATTGCAATAAATGGAGCATTTTCCAGAATGCTTCCTTTTGCAATACTTGCAATAAGGTGCAGATTAGATCCTACATTCCTACGGTTGGAATTCCCAGAACGGAATTCTTGGGTAAGCCTTTGGGTTAGGTTTCTCCTCTGATCTTCTTCTCTAGTACGGATTAACTCATCTGTCAAGGTATTGGCTAGTTCTACAGCTTCCTCTATGGTTTGGGGTCTAGCTGTCTTGACTACATGTCTAATCTCTCCAATTAATCCCCAGATATAACGGGAGATTAATACCGGTTCGGGTGATGCAAGAGTAGGTACTATCCTAGCATATTCAAAGAATGTGGTAGTGTAACCCTTACTGTCTACCCCGGTCATTCTTAGATTCAGAAACTTATTTGCTATTTGTTCCTTTTCATTGGGAGGGCAGAATTTCCTTTCTACCTATTCTTAAATTCCTCCCATTCCATGTTATAAATCCTATCACTTCCTCTTGACTGGAGGATAGTGTTCCACCATTCTAAGGCTGCGTTTTTAAACAGATTTGAAGCAAACATTATCTTATCTTCTTCAGCACATTTGCTTATTTTTAAAACAGCCTCAGTTTTCTCCATCCAGCGTAGAGCTGCAATGGGTCCTTCATTGCCCGAGAATTCTATTGGTTTACAGGACCAGAATTCCTTGTAAGAACAACCATATGGCATGGTTCTTCTTCTTTTGGGAATGGGCGCTTGAAGTACGGGTCCATTGTTCACGCTGTGTTCCGGTTCACTTGGTCGCTTACTACTATGCTTACTTTTATTATTCGCTTCTTGAACCGTTTGAATAATAAATGGCATTGCATCTATAATTCCTTGTGCCACTATATGTTGAACGGCACTATTATCCATTTGGTTTCCATTGTTATTGTTGTCCAGATTCTCATTAACCACGTTAATGTTACTCTGGTTATCGTTATTCAGATTATCTTGATTTCCCTCGTCGGCCATCTGAATTTTAAACATTTACCAAATATTAATATCACAATTAATATTTGAATATAGCCAATCACATGACACGCACGTTTAACCAAAAACGTCGAGCATTGCGACTTTTACTCTATTTATATAGTATGCATCATTACACACTAGTACTGAAATTTAAATTACAATACCGGCTGAAATGTAAAGCTACAATACTAATAATAAGCATCCGTAGTTTTTTTTTTCTAACACATACACACATATATTATTTTATTATTATTATTATTACTGTTTCTACCATCACCTTCACTGATATGGATTCATCCAAAAATCCATATTACGCTCATCGTATTTCCATACGAGGCGTTCTCCCACCTGTCGCATACGATCACTGCTTTCTAAAATTTCATCCCCAAAAGTCCTAAGTTCCTGGACATTTTCTGCACTCATTGGGGGTGCAGGTTCTAGGACTGGGTTTGGAAACTGAGGTACGGGTTCCTGATACGGAGGCATAGGGGCCTGGTACGGGTATGGATTCTCTAAAATTTCCCTAACATATGCATCACTAATGTTGTAGGGATCTTGAGGATCTAACCCTGGATAAGCTCCTAAGTTGGGCATTGGCACATTTTCCTGTATTGGGTTTTGTTGCACGTAGTCCCTAACATCGTCCCACCAGGGGTCGTAGTTGTTTGGGTCTAGAGGATCAGGTGCAGGTACCCTAGGTATCTCCTCCGGGTTGTAATCAGGCATTTCTATCTGGTTTTCTATTTCCATGGGTTGGTCAGGATTTTGTGGTTGTGGTGCTAGCATTTGTTCCAGGTTTGGGTCAGCAGCAGTGGTTGCTAAAATATGGATATTAGCAATACCCCTATTGAGCATATCCTGATTATAAGCATCAGTTTCTCTTTTTGCTGCGACTAACACTCGCTGTTCCTGCAACTTTTTCATTCTTTTCCTACGCTCGTGCGCTCCCCTACTGAACCATCCCCTCTTTTTCTGAGGAAATGGCTCTTCAGACTGAGCCTTAAACACAAAGATCCCTTCTTCTGTGTCAGCAGAATACCCTGAGAGGGCAGGCTGAGAAGAGGAGGTGCCTTCGCTCCTAGGCGAACCAGACAGTTGACGATAGG
The DNA here is from genome assembly GCF_002127325.2 of Helianthus annuus. Taxonomy (NCBI): domain Eukaryota; kingdom Viridiplantae; phylum Streptophyta; class Magnoliopsida; order Asterales; family Asteraceae; genus Helianthus; species Helianthus annuus. The sequence goes on along the minus strand of NC_035440.2, from coordinate 54,066,227 downwards.
CGTCAGAAGGTCCTTGGTCACTCATACTGTAAACTAACAAATAGTCAGATAACACATAGCAAGAAATACAATTATACACGTATTTCCATAGTTTATTTCCTAACAATTTGAATTTTGATGTCAGCAGAACACTTCTGTGGCTGAATCAGTGGCATAGCTCTGATACCACCTTCTGTCACAACCCCCGGTCCCTAGTTCCCGGGAACGGGCGGCCGTGAGCCAGTTTCGGTGGTATCACGTTAATTACTTATTTGGCAGCGGAAATTTTCATCAGGACCGTAGTTAGGAAATATTAAATCAGAGTAAACCACCATATTTTATAATCTTAAACAAATGGGTAAAACCCAAGTTTTTATTACAAACTGATTTACAGGGATAAATCCCACTTTATTGAAATAAACGCTTTCTTTTATTTAGGTAACTTTTATAGCCACTTTTCCAAGCCTTCAGTGCTGTCCAGCTGGCTTCTATTTGGCTTTCACATTTTGTTACCTGAAACGCGTTTTAAAAAGGTTTTGTCAGTGGGAAATACTGGTGAGTGAATCCCAGTTTAATCAAGAAATATTAATTTACTTTAAACAGTATCGAGAGCGATTACAATGTTTATATCTACCCAATTACTCATTCAGTAGTGTCAAGTCTGACTGAGGGTCATATTACACATTGGCTAACTCTTCGTCCAATGGTAACGTTACTCACATTTTGTATACAAAACTCCAACATACCGGCAGTAATTGTAGAATTACAAAGACTCAATCACTGCTAAATTGCATTGTAAAACGGTTAAGGTTTTGTAAAAACTGTTAACAAAAAGGAGATTACTCACATTGCTGTCTTAGGTTATTCTTTAGGGTTTCCTGGTGAATATCTATAATTTACACAAATGCACGTGTGTTAGTATAATAACCCATTTTAACATTAGTAATACCCTCCCCGAGACGGCATTCCAACGACTACGTCGGGCAGAACCACGACAGCCGTTACGGAACCCTAGATCAATCGGGCAGCGTATCTAATACGTCTCCAGGGGTTATAATACTTAAATCGTAGCAGAACCTCGCTATTTTAGGGGGTATAATGCCTGGGTATAATAACACTACTACAGAAATTGTGAAAGAAAGAACGATTTGAGCGATCGGAAAATGAAAGCCCGTTGCATTCTTATATAGGGCCTGGTCTGGGTTTTCTCGCGGCCCGCGTGAAGGTAAGGCAGACCTTACGCGGCCCGCATTGACTTCGGTCAATGTTGTAGCTTGGCCCGGTCACCATATAGGCTCGACACGCATCGTACACGTGGCCGCACCGGGCTGTGCCACAATCCTGGACACTCGCGGCCCGCATTAACTTGGATGTATCTTTACGCGGCCCGCATGAACTAAAGATTTAAACGAAATCTGGTTATACTCTCGCGCGGCCCGCATTAAGTTGAGGTGAGGTCCCATGCGGCCCGCCTCAACTTAGTTTTTATTGTTTTTATTTATATTATATGTTATTTTATATTTTGGGCTCGGTTTTCACATACGGGGCACATATAAAGACACATTGAGATATTTAAAATATATTAGGGTGTTAGAAATATTATGAGGGTGTCGGTTTTACCGAGGGTTGTTATACCCTAACTTATCATGTCGGTAAGACTTGTTGGACAGAACGCTCAGAAAAACCACACATAAAAAATATCTTAGTTACTCACCGTATGAAATCATCATCATCATCATACTAAGTAAATCTCACCAATAGCAAGGCTAAGGTATGGTCTGAGGAGGGTAATATATAGACAACCTTACCTCTACCACGTAGGAATAGAGAGGTTGCTTCTAGTGAGACCCCCGGTTCGATAGTAGTTTTGCATCAACCCTTGGACATAAGGCACACAACACTCAGCAATTGGGACAAAGACCAATTAGTGTATGTACCCCTAGTCTTTCGGCTATCAACGCCAATACATGATGCATGATTAACCGTCCCCGTTTTTTTGCTATTTTCATGAAATTAATAAAATAACATTAAAATTAGTAAATTTAGGCTGTTTGTTTACCTCTTAATGAGGCTCTTAATGGTTCAGACCTCTTGCTGGTTCAGCACTTAATGGTTCAGACTGTTTGTTTCACGAGCAGATGTCTGAATGGTTCATACATTTCCCTCTGAATGGTTAAGATTTATACAAAGTATGAATGGTTAAAACCTTTAATCTGAATTTGTCAGACATTTGCCTCTGAATGGTTAAGCATTATACAGGCTCTTAATGATTCAGACCTCTTATTGGTTCAGCACTTAACCATTCAGATGTTGCTAAACAGCCCGTTACACTTTCACCGTGTAAAATAAAAACGGAATTAAATCGAATATTTAGGGGGTGTATTTGCAACTCAACCCAAACGAAAAAACTTTTACCTGCGCATATATATAAAACTCCAAACAGGGGTTGTGACAAAATGAAACAACAAAAAGGGGGGCTGACGCTGTAACAACCACCGGAGAGTTAAATCCAGAACATTCTTCATCAATCATCACCAAATTGCAACCGTTATTCCATCGGTGTGCTTCAATTCCGATTATCCGCATAGAATCTGATCGATTCACTAGAAAAAACCGAGCAGATTGATTCCAGAAGTTTCGTAACGCAAAAGTTAGGGTTCCTGTGAGTTTCTCTTAAAATTGAACTATTTTGTTAGGGTTTTTTCGCGATTTTGTTCGATCTTGTATTTATGTTGTTCGAATTTGTTGAATATGTCTTGATTTTGTTGATTTGACGAGTTATTGATTGTGAATTTGACATTTTGCATTGCGAATGTTATAAGAAAGTTTATCTCAAAAAGTTGAATTTTCATGTTTTTTAGTCTAATTTCTGGTGTTGTGGATTATATGTGCAAGCTATTGATTTGATTTGTTGCTTTGTTTTAGGATTTTTAACCCTAATTTAGTTTATGGATTGAGTTTTTGTTTTGTGCTTGTTGAAGTGTTGGTTAGGAGACATTTGAAGATTGAAGATTGAAGATATAATAGCACAATGGCAGAATATGATTTAGATGTAAGCAGCTTTGGAATTTATCTTTTTGATTTTTTTTTTTTTTGGTATTTTAGGGTTCATGTTTACATTGTTGTTTGTGTAATATGAATTTAGGAATATGAGGATTATGAAGATGAAGGTGGTGAATATGAAGAGGAGGGCGAAGGATATGAAGAAGAAGAAGAAGAGGAAGAGGATCGGTTGCCTACGCAGGAAGAGTTGGAGTACCTTGAATTGAGGCAAAAGTTGAAGGACAGTATTAGAAAGAAGATGAAGAAGGATCCAAGTTCGGACCTTGCCGGTTCTCGAGAAAAAAAGAATAAAATGCCCTATGACAAGTTAGTATCATTCTTTTTCAGATATGCATCTTGTTTGGTTTTTGTTACTTTGCACGTTGACATTCTTCTTACTGTCTCAGAGATAGTTTTGATAGGATTACATTGCCTTAGTATATGAGAGTCCGTTTTTTTTTGTATGGTATTCATGATGTATCATAATATTATCAAATTCATAAGAGTTCACTCATTATAAGTAGAGCATCTAGAGTTGCGTTGTTTATTAATGAAATTGTTTTTGTTGGCATGTATTGTGAACTGTAGATTTTGAGTCTAGATGTGTTACATGTTGCAGCTTTGGATCCTTTTTTGGGCCTTCACAGCCAGTTATTGCTCAAAGAGTAATTCAAGAAAGCAAGTCATTGTTGGAGAATCCGCATTTGGCAGAACGGTTTTCAAAACCTAAAACCGTTGTATGTATATCCCTTCTTTTTTCTTCAAATATAAGCATGTAAAATTTGTAAATATGTAATCGATCCAGCGATATCTTATTCATTTTATAACTTTATTAGTACCTTACATTCCATGTGAATATTTAATTATTTATCTATATCCTTACTGGCTCCTGTAGGAGAACAGGAACGGTTCTTCAACTCCAGCAGTATCTAAGCCTCGACCCAACGGGCAACAGCCTCGAAGAGTAGATAATTCAGTAAGATATACTTAATACTTTTATTTTACTATTGTATTCGTTATTAATCAACACACTTTCACATTGTTCTTTTCCAACTTTTTAGGCAAAACCTAAAGCAAAAATCCAGATGCTTAAGAATACTAGGGATTACTCATTTCTTTTATCCGATGATGCTGAACTTCCGATTCCTCCAAAGAATCCTCCTAAAAGTGGGCCCACTACACGACCTGGTATGTTGCTCTATATTTGTTCTGAAATGTTACAGGAAGTAAAAGTTTGTAAATACTTACCTGAGCTTTTTATATATTGAAGAGATGCATTTGTCACAACGGCAACCTAACAATAGTGGTAGAACACTAAGTAACGGTCATCGTGAAGAGAGGAAATCCTTACCTACATCCAATCAAATGCGACCAAAAGCTGGTCAACAAAGTCAAAGACTAAGTGCTGTCAGTAATGGTCAACAAAGTCAAAGACCAAGTGCTGTCAGTAATGGTCAACAAAGTCAAAGACCAAGTACTGTCGGTAAGTTGACATCAACATCAGTAGATTCTAGAAAACAGGTTGGTAGAAATGAAGGAAGTGGGCCGGGTCGGCCCGGCCCACCTCCAGGACAGAAACCTTTACCCTCGAAAATGCCGGCAGTGGTCAACAAGTCAAAGGTGATCCCTCCACCGGTTTCTAGAGGTTCCATACCAACTGGGCACAAACCTCAAGTATCACGACCGCTACCACCGATTCAGAAGAAACCATTGGAACAAAAAAGGGATGATAGGGGGTCAACCAAAGGAAACATCATCAGAAAGCCCGTTGTCTCTTCTAAGCCTCAGGTAGGCCCGTTTGACCCACAATGAACCCAAATTAACCCGTTCATAACTCAAAAGTGAATTGAGTTGAAATTGTCATGACATTATATACATTTAAAAAGATTGTGATGAAACATGCTTTTAACATGATTATAATTTGTAAATTGGACAGATGAAGCAACAGCCATCTAGACTGCCAGCTAGACCGCCAGCTAGTTCACACCAGAGGGAAAAGTTGCAGAAAAGGCCAGCTCGACCGTTCGATGATGAGGATGACGACAAGAATGCTATCAGTATGATCAGAAACATGTTCGGGTATTCATACTTTCTGTTATCTGATAACTGTTTAAGAGTATTAATTTGGCATTAGTTTTTGCACACTTTCAAATATTTGTAAAATTATGAGTTTTGGTGGTAGAATAAGATTATCTTGCTGATATATCGTTCACTTTGATTGTTAGGTATTGACTTGTTTATTTTGTGCGCAGATATAATCCCAATAGATACCGAGGTGTAAATGACGACGATGACAGTGACATGGAGGCTGGCTTTGATGACATCATGATGGAGGAGAAACGCAGGTAAGTAACGTAACATTCACATTTAAAATAATTAAAAATGAACAAAAATTCAGCCTACTCGTTTTGACCCGTTACCTAAACATTCCTTAGAGAATTTGGGAATTCCCCAAACTACCCTTGAATGGAATTTGTGACAGAATTGCATTTGATCGAAGCTTATTTTGTGATTTAGTGCGAGGATTGCTGCTAAGGAAGATGAAGAGGAGCTTAGAAAAATAGAAGAAGAAGAAAGGCGGGAACGGATGAGAAAGGCAGCTAAAAAACGGAAGCTTAACCAACGATAACAACAACGTTGTACAAGGTTCTTTTCAAACATTGGTAGGCCCAAATTGGTCCTGTGTTTATTCATAGTTTTTTGAAGACAAACCAACGAACCGTTTGGTGTTAACTTTTAACAGAATGGACCTTGTTTTGAATTTCTTCAACAACCTCAGCTTGGCTTTTGCTTGAAGTTTTCCTCCAAACCATAAATTAGTTGAGATTATGGTGTTTTTGTTATAATCTTATAATATGCAATCATAGTTGCTATTTCTAGAAATGTACTGTAACATTTTTTTTGTTTCTTTTAACAAATGAAAACCACATTCACCACCAACAGCGGCGCCCTAATCCGACACCGGCTACCTTATCTTTGGTGGCTGTGAATGCATTATGTCTATTGCCTCGCTCAATGTAGCGAGTCATAGTTGATTGTATAGGAATACGTCTCGAAAGTGTCAGATTTATAAAGTCAAGATCCTTTCCCATGAATGGACCTTTCGTGCGACAGGATCCAGTCGTCCCAAAACACCCTTTCGTATGTGAGAAGCCTGTCGTTCCAAGGAGGTTCATGCTAAAGGGCATGCCTATAAATAGGGGACTAGGTCTTGTCATTGAGAACTTTTGGTCTTTGGCAGCGAAGCTGTCTGTTTGGTTTCGTGGTTTTGTATCATCATATCATCAATAGAAACCAGTTTAATTAGAGAGTTCGTGTGTTTATCATCATCATACATGGATTTCGCACATGATATGGTGAATATCTAACCGGCCGGAGCATTCGAAGATCCGAAGCGGTCCTAACAAATGATATCAGAGCTTGGAGGCCGGTTTCAGTGACGAAAAACACAAGATTTCAGCCGAGTTGAGCAAATTTGAAGCCGATTTGTCATTATTTCACATCTTTTCGCTTCTACTTCTACACTTTCTGCTTAAAACTTCAAATTGAAAGGTCCCTTTTTTTCTGAGATACTAAGTCTTTATACTCAGTGATATCTGGGGTATTATCCCGGGACTTCTGATTTTGCGGAAGCAATGGCATAGTCCCCGTATAACACTTTGCATTTGCTTAAAATATAGCGCTGCCCTCAGTACAAAAAATGATGAAACATTGCAAAATGCTAATCATGTGCTGTTGAAGAAAAGATTCTCTAAAGGGAACACACCGAAAGTCGAACCGTCATCTCTCTGCCGAACGGAAGTTCTGACCTGAGCTCTCATGGTTTCGCATTTAACCCTTTAACAGATATCATCTAGGTATACTCACCTGTAAGACTGAATATTGGGATCTGGATACGGGAGTATATTCAAGTGGTGGGACACACGAATAAGTTTAAGTTTCTAAAGCATTAATCTCATATCTCGAAACAGTTGAACTTTTTGTGAAAATTTAAGTGGATCAGTATACTACAATCTAGGTGAATTGTTTAGAACTTAAAATGTCTAAAGCTTAACGGTGTTGGTGATTTGTTTCAAAAACTGATATGATCATCTTACACAAATTCACAAAAATATTGTTTGTAAATATTTCTTTATTGCATTTCTTTCAAAACAAAAATCCAAAAAGATTTTCAGTGTGTTTTAGCATAATTTTTTTTTTGAAAAATCCAAAAAGATTTTCGACAACTGGTGTTGAAGAGCTAATTTTCAAAATTTCAAGTGCTAAACATGATGATCAATTTGAGGGGGAGTTTGTGTATAATGAAAACAGATTTTGAGTGCTTGGCATACAAGTGATCAGAAGCTTTTAAATGATAAATCATTCTATATTTTAAAATGGTTCATCAGAGTTTAAATTTGAAAAATCATTTATTGATTAATTGTTACCTGCAAGTGGTATAAATTTGTCAAATTTTAAATTCATGAAATTTATTATGTAGAAGAGATTATGCAGGTATGAAATCTGAGAATAGCCAGGTTCTGACTCCTGAGGATTCTGTGTATAGAGAAAGCCAGGTTTCGATCCTGAATAGAGTGTGAACCAGGTCACGATCCAGACTGCGATCCCAGCTTATCGAAAGGGGGAGTCTGTAGATGCTAAAGAGCCAGGTTAAGTTTCTGGAAGCCTGTATTCACGCAAGCTGCTGATGAACTTAAGGTATCAAGAGATCTGATCAAGAGATTTAGAGAGAAGATAGAGCCAATTTTAGATCCTGATAAAAGAAAGAAAGGGGAGTCCGTTGATACTTAAAGAGAGCAGTCAGACTGATAAAGACTGAAGACGTTGAAGACTCGATACTTAAGACTCGTCAACATCCGAGGGGGAGTCTGTTGGTGCATACGTCTGTCGACTTCGTTTTGTATCGAGTCTTGCATTATTCAAGGCACGAAGATCGAGAAATCAAGTCAAATGGTTAATTCCGCTTGAAGCTGTCATCAAGTAATTCCGCACGGAATTACAATGTATTTCCGTTTTAATTTATAATCTCGTTTGTAGTATAATTCCGTGTGAACAGGTAATTCCACATGAGTCTGTTCAAGCGGAATTACCATGTCTATATGTCACACCCCCAAAATCCACCTGCGGATAACACCCGCTTTAAGGGCGTGACTGACCAGGATCCAACCACCAATTATACTAAGCATTGGTTAATAGTAAAGTAAAATGTTATCTCGAGTAGTTTAGCAACATCTTAGCTTAAGTTTGATAGTAAGTTTAAACAAAACAGCGGAAGCATAAACCAAATAGTTTTAAAAGACAGTTCATGGTTCAAGATAAATAAAACCCAACACACGGTTTTTGTCGATCACTACACATTCCCAAGTAGCAGCTCCTCAGTCACTGGTAACCTGCAAAGCATGCAGTAAGGGGTCAACAATAATGCTGAGTGAGTTCACTAGTAGTCCAGTTTTAAATACCAAAAACTTGTTTCACCAGTTAATTTATCCGTTTATACATGCCATGGGGAGCTACCCCAAAAGTTAGCGACTAAACTGTTTTTCCAATACCGAACACTAGGTAACCGTTTGCGTTTCCGCAGGATGCCCCGATGTCAATGTTCTATCATCATTGACGGATGCCTGAGTACATTAGTTCACGACCGATCCCATACCATGGCACGGTGTGAGGTTGGTAAAACCTAAATAGCGCTATCAACTAATAACCCGTTCGCCTGGTCCCGGCGACTAATCGGTATTATGTAGTAGGGACTTGAGTGATAGAGTTGCGTTTAGTGCCGTTTGGTTGCATTCCGTATAAACAGTAATTAACTAAAAGGTTTCCCAATGACAAGGGAAGGAAAAGTAAGTTTGTTCCTGATGTGCGTGAAGTGTGTTATATTTTTAGATATATATTTAAGCCCTTTTTACACTTTTAGCCAAGTTTTAAATTTATAAAACACGATATTTACTAACACTAAACACACATATGGGCAAGTGCACCCATCGTGGACGTAGTATAGTGTTGGTAAGATACCGAGGTCGTCCAAGGACACAAGAGCTTTTAATACCGGTTTATCCTCAACGTCTAATCAAATCAAAAAGTTAGAAAAATGTTTTAAACTAAGAAAAATAAAAACTAACTAAATGCTGAAAAAGAAAATAAAATAAAAAACAGATAGACAAGATGAATCACTTGGATCCGACACGTGTATTAGTATAACCTTTGATTATTTTCGCACTTTTGCACTTGTTTAAGAGATTATCTTAGTTATTGTAGTAGGCCCCTCTTTTGAAGGCGACGTTACCCTCAACCCAGTAGTTTGAGTCAGCAAGGATACAATCCTAAAGGGTCGGATTATTGAAAGATAATGAATTAAGTTATTAATGCAAATTATGGTAGGCCCCGCTTTTGGCGGTGACGTTACCCTCGGCTAAGTAGTCTGAGTCAGCAGGGATACAGTCCTAAATAGCCGGGTTATAGTATTAATAGTAGTTAGCTTATGAGGGGGTCAAAGAGTTTGGATCCCCGCCATCCAATACCTATGGGCATTGAAGGAGATCCTACTAAATTTGACCCAGGTCCCAAGCAGGACCTCTAAACGCTGAACAAGGGCAAGACCTTTACCAAACCGTTCCCTTAACCCCCGACCAGGTAGCCAACATACCTCCATATAGACCGTGGAGATATGAATGGTGAAAATCTTTTATTTTATATAGACAGTAAAATAATGCCAAGACACCACGGACAAACGATAAGGAAAGATCACCTTCAACATAAGTAACTAGTTATTAAAGTCATTAATACAAAACCAAATAAAAAGTGCAAAAGATTAAAAATAAAAAGTATTATACTAAACACTTGTCTTCACCAAGTGATGTAAGAGACTTAGGCAAACATGGCCTTGATTGTCAAGAACTCTTACGATCAATCTTGGATCCCGAGACGACTCACACACTCTATGATGGACAATGGATGATGGTGGTGGATGATGGTGTTATGGTGGTGGTGGGTGGTGGATGAAGTGTGAGAGAGGTGGTGTGCCAAGGGATGAGAGAGAATGAAGCCAAGCTCCTCTATTTATAGGCTGAACAGAACGCTGGACACGGCCCCGTGTTCGCTGAACACGGCCCCGTGCCCGTCTGACATTCTCTCTCTTCATTAATTGTAATTGCGAATTACAATTAATGCGCCTGCTGTACTTTCAACACGCCCCCGTGTCCGCTGGGCACGGCCCCGTGGTGAGCAATGGAAGCTTCTACTGGTTTGTCTTTTCTGCTGCTTCCTGGGCACGCCCCCGTGTTCACTGGACACGGGGCGTGTTCAGGCTCTGTTCTCTTCTCTTTGTCTTGGGAGGTGCCGTTGAGGGTCCGGGCAGTTTACTTTTGTTCCTTTTCTTGTATTTATGGTAGAATTAGTGGTCTTTTTGCTTCTTTTGTGATTTTGAGCTCATTTCATCCTGAAAATACAAAAGGAAGACAAAAACACTCTTTTTCCAACATTAGTACTTAAAAAGGGTTAGTTTTATGCCTTAAATGATGTGTTTTATATGTTGCATTTTACACACATCAAATACCCCCACACTTGAACTTTTGCTTGTCCTCAAGCAAAACTCTTTTAATGTGGCTTACACTCCCAAATGGAATAGGTAGAAGAGAAGTTTTTTTTTTTTTTTTTTTTTTTTTAACTTGTCCTAGAGTGTCGGGAATCCAAGGTTTGTATAGGTTCTATTTTTACCTTATTTACAATCTTATTCGTCATGGTTTATTTTGAACTTTTCATAAGATAAACTACTTATTTGGGCATAGCATGCCTTATTAAAATTCCATTTATATACAAGTTCACATACCTCACGGGAGATCACTCAATCACTCGGCCGAGGGTGTATATTTAAGTGAATCGCTCGAGAGCGGCACGGATTTACATTCTCCATATGCTTGCCAAGCGATCAATCCTCCTCCTTTTTAACTTTTTACCTTTGTAAATATCAAGAGGTCTTTTGGGGTGAAGGCTTGGGTTTAAAGGTGGGTGGTTGGTTAGTGGTTAGTAAAAAGGGCGAAAATCGTAACAAATGTCGGTTTTCGTGAAATACCTTATTTTTTTGGTGACATTTATTTTTGAAGTATTTCTCAAACAAGCTTTTTGTAGCTTATGTTTGTTTTTGACTTCATATATATATATATATATATATATATATATTTTTTTTTTGTCACGTAAAGGTATGTTTATGAAAAACCGAGTTTGTCACTAAAATAAAGGTGAAAAAATGAAAAAGGTTTTTGGTGGGTAGAAAATTGTTTTGGGGGTAATGAAATGAAAGGTTTAGGCTCAAAGGGGTTTTCTAGGGGGGTTTTGGGTAGGTAAAAAAATAAAAAATAATGGTTTTGAAAGAAAAATAGTTAGTCCTAATGCCTCCATCATTTACTTACTTGGGTTTAAGTTGGTAAGGACCGGGAATGTATCGTCGTGGCAAGTTCTAGATTTGTAAAGACCGAGCGGCTATTCACACAAGAAACGAAAAATGAGCATTTAATCTAAGTATGTGTATTTTTATGCTCAATAAAGGCTCAAAACTCACTTTTTGTGGGAATGGGTTTTTAATGTGACCAAGCATATATAATCGAATTTTAGCTAGACTTGTTATACCGTTTCATAATTTTCTTATGTTAGTTCTTTTTATCACGACGCTATCGGTTGTAAGTTTGTAAAAATATAACCCTTTTATAACTTGTTATTCCCAACTTAAACTAAGACAAGTAAATAAAAATGAAAAAGTTTTTTGAAAAAATTTGGGGTGTTTAGCGGTTCCAATAGAGTTTTGTGTAAGGCTTGTTTTAGGATTTTGCAAAATTCCAAGGTTTTAGCATCCCCCCCACACTTAAATTACACATTGTCCTCAATGTGTCCAAAAATAAAGTTTTTGGTTGATTTGAATATGTAAAATCGTGTTTAAAAACAAAGATTTGTGTTACTGGCACTCTGGACACGGCCCCGTGTTGACCGGGCACGGCCCCGTGGTCAAGTGCCAGTAACAAAAATTATAGAATTGAAACAGAAGCCTGGACACGGGGGCGTGTTCGCTAAACACGGCCCGTGTCCAGTTACCTGAACTGGGTGATTTCCTGCAGGGGGCTCAGCACGGGGCCGTGTTGGTTGGGCACGGCCCGTGTGGAGCCTTCTGTTATGGAGATTTTTGTCGGTTTGTTCTGTTCTTCTGCATGGTTCCATTTTTTCTCGTTCCCTTTTTCATCCATTACCACCATGAGTCCATAAATCATAAAAACCATCATAACATTGCTAATAGAGAGATAATACATAAAGATAAAAGTTACATAGATAGTAAGCTTATGGAGTTCTAGCCCTATGTTTTATTTTAATTTTAGCAAAATTTCCAAGAATCTACTGATCCTGGTTAGACAAGGCTTTGTAGAGCTCCAACTTTCGGATGCGTTTCTCCTCATATGTCGGCAAGCCACTCCTCTACCTCCCTTGGAAGGAGGAAGGAAGGCTCGTTCGCATTTGTTTGAGGAGTTTCAACTTCCGCCGGGACTTCTTGTGGGATTTCCATAGGAGGTTCCGCGGGGATGTCTCCCCACCCGGTAGGGTTGTTAATACCGAGTGCTAAGTTCCAGTCTTGTTGTGGAAGGACTGGTTCCATAGGAGGTGCCACCAAAATGTTTAACCTTTGGTGCAAAAGGTTAATCTCTTGGAAGCTGCTTTCCAATCCCATTGTAAGATCGTTGATACGGTCAATGAGGACCTCCTCTACGGACGTCATTTCGTCGAGAGCCTCTCTTAGTGCTATCACGTAGTGCACAAGTGTGGCTTCAACGGAGGGTCTCCTTCCCCTTCGGCTGTTTGAGGAATGCACGGATGATGTTTCGCTGTTTTCACTCGCCATTCTACGAAAAATAAACCAAAAATAGTTTATAAGACGAAACAGTTTCTGGACACGGCCCCGTGCTTACTGAGCACGGCCCCGTGTTCATCTTTCTGCAGAATTTTGGAGCAAGGAACCTTGGGTTTTCGAGTTATTTTCTGAGTTTGTGCAAGCTTTTTGACAGTAAATAACTCTAAACAATGTTACATAACATGTTTTTACCAAGATTCCATGATCAAAACTCCTTGTTTCCTACCATAAAGATTGAAAATTCAAACTTTTCATGGTGGCTTTTGAAGAAAGATGAAGAAGAAGGAAATGTCTAGAAGAGGAAAGGACAAGATGAGTTGTTGGAAACTTCTTTTAGACTTACCTAGGATTGTTTGAGAGAAGATTCCTTCAAATCTCTGTCCCCAAGTTGGTCCAAATGTGCAGGATTTTTGGCTGCATTTATAGAAAATGACAGCCTGCTGGACACGGCCCCGTGTCCGCTGGACACGGCCCCGTGTGCAGAGAAAATTCTGACACAGTTTGTCCGTATTCTGACGTCATGATCAGAAGGGAATCTTTTGATGGACACGGGGGCGTGTTGGCCGAGCACGGCCCCGTGTCGGAAAGCTGATTTATGAAGTTTTGTCTTTATTAAGGAGCTAATTCTTATCGGGTGGCTCCTGACTTGTTGGAACAACCCCATAGTGCCTAAGATACCTTAATTGTCCTATACTAAGGCGAGAACGCAAGAGGTTGTCGGTGAGGGTAATTCCTATTTTCATTCTAGGTGGACAAGTCCAACCCTTTCCCGGGCTCTCGTTAAAGAAGGTGTATGCCGAATCGCTCAGGTCTATGTATGCACCGAACGAGGTCGATGGGGAGTCCTTCACGGCACAATCGGCACAGGGACGACTATCGTCCACGTCTTGTCTAGGAAGAAAGGTATTTTCGGGAGCAACGAGGTTGTCAGAATGCGGTTCCAACATTTCCTCATGGTCATCGTCTTGGGATGGATCTAAGAAATCCTTCCTAAGTTCTTTTGACCAATTTAGAAGTAGTTCTTCTAGTTGAAATAGCTCGTCAAGGAGCATATCTCCTAGAATATCCGGTTGGGCGCATTCGAGGGAGAAATAGTGTTTATTTTTACTTTCGCCCCTCTTAAGGCTACAAGGAATTGGTGGGTCTATATAGTGTGGCCTATAAGTGAGGAAGAAACATTTTAATTCCTCGTGTTCGCCTCCACATATTTGACACCACAAACCATAAGAGTGCCGAAAGTAAAAAGAATCACTATTACTCATGTTTGTATCAGAAGTTACCAACCGCCGGGATCAAACGGTTCTGTTTTCAGCAACTGAATCTTGGGCACGGGGGCGTGTTGAGTGGACACGGCCCCGTGTTCAGCCTACTGTCTGATATAAAACAGGATTGCCAGTTCCAATGATTGGGCACGGGGGCGTGTTCAGCGGGCACGGCCCCGTGCTGAGCTCTGCAGAAGCTGAAAAATCAAAAAAAATCCTAAAAAATTAAAGAAAAATAAAAAGATGATTAGGCCGTTGATTCCTAACTTTCTTAAAATCCTTGTGTCCCCGGCAGCGGCGCCAAAAACTTGATGTGCGTGAAGTGTGTTATATTTTTAGATATATATTTAAGCCCTTTTTACACTTTTAGCCAAGTTTTAAATTTATAAAACACGATATTTACTAACACTAAACACACATATGGGCAAGTGCACCCATCGTGGACGTAGTATAGTGTTGGTAAGATACCGAGGTCGTCCAAGGACACAAGAGCTTTTAATACCGGTTTATCCTCAACGTCTAATCAAATCAAAAAGTTAGAAAAATGTTTTAAACTAAGAAAAATAAAAACTAACTAAATGCTGAAAAAGAAAATAAAATAAAAAACAGATAGACAAGATGAATCACTTGGATCCGACACGTGTATTAGTATAACCTTTGATTATTTTCGCACTTTTGCACTTGTTTAAGAGATTATCTTAGTTATTGTAGTAGGCCCCTCTTTTGAAGGCGACGTTACCCTCAACCCAGTAGTTTGAGTCAGCAAGGATACAATCCTAAAGGGTCGGATTATTGAAAGATAATGAATTAAGTTATTAATGCAAATTATGGTAGGCCCCGCTTTTGGCGGTGACGTTACCCTCGGCTAAGTAGTCTGAGTCAGCAGGGATACAGTCCTAAATAGCCGGGTTATAGTATTAATAGTAGTTAGCTTATGAGGGGGTCAAAGAGTTTGGATCCCCGCCATCCAATACCTATGGGCATTGAAGGAGATCCTACTAAATTTGACCCAGGTCCCAAGCAGGACCTCTAAACGCTGAACAAGGGCAAGACCTTTACCAAATCGTTCCCTTAACCCCCGATCAGGTAGCCAACATACCTCCATATAGACCGTGGAGATATGAATGGTGAAAATCTTTTATTTTATATAGACAGTAAAATAATGCCAAGACACCACGGACAAACGATAAGGAAAGATCACCTTCAACATAAGTAACTAGTTATTAAAGTCATTAATACAAAACCAAATAAAAAGTGCAAAAGATTAAAAATAAAAAGTATTATACTAAACACTTGTCTTCACCAAGTGATGTAAGAGACTTAGGCAAACATGGCCTTGATTGTCAAGAACTCTTACGATCAATCTTGGATCCCGAGACGACTCACACACTCTATGATGGACAATGGATGATGGTGGTGGATGATGGTGTTATGGTGGTGGTGGGTGGTGGATGAAGTGTGAGAGAGGTGGTGTGCCAAGGGATGAGAGAGAATGAAGCCAAGCTCCTCTATTTATAGGCTGAACAGAACGCTGGACACGGCCCCGTGTTCGCTGAACACGGCCCCGTGCCCGTCTGACATTCTCTCTCTTCATTAATTGTAATTGCGAATTACAATTAATGCGCCTGCTGTACTTTCAACACGCCCCCGTGTCCGCTGGGCACGGCCCCGTGGTGAGCAATGGAAGCTTCTACTGGTTTGTCTTTTCTGCTGCTTCCTGGGCACGCCCCCGTGTTCACTGGACACGGGGCGTGTTCAGGCTCTGTTCTCTTCTCTTTGTCTTGGGAGGTGCCGTTGAGGGTCCGGGCAGTTTACTTTTGTTCCTTTTCTTGTATTTATGGTAGAATTAGTGGTCTTTTTGCTTCTTTTGTGATTTTGAGCTCATTTCATCCTGAAAATACAAAAGGAAGACAAAAACACTCTTTTTCCAACATTAGTACTTAAAAAGGGTTAGTTTTATGCCTTAAATGATGTGTTTTATATGTTGCATTTTACACACATCAGTTCCCCGTAACTAGGGAAGGAATGTAAATGGTATCCCCTTTACAAGGGGATAGGGTTGTTTTTAGTTTCGTGTCCCAAACCACCGGGACGCATGCTTTTAAGTTGTGAACTCACCTTGGGTTGCTCGGTAGATTATTTTACCCGGTCAAGTACGTTGGTCACCACGTCCTAGCATGGTTACCAAATATGGGTCAAGTTGGGTGCAAATAAACACATGCCCCATTGTTACATGCCCCATTGTGGTGCCTATTACACTTGTTGCACTTAGGGTAGTAAGTTTAAACAAAACGGCTACCGGGGAAGCTACCCAGATCAGTCAACGCATGGCGGCAGCTCGTGACCGTCAAAAGAGTTACGCTGATAAGCGTAGGAAACCATTGGAATTCCAGGTCGGTGACCGGGTTCTACTTAAAGTCTCACCCTGGAAGGGTGTGGTTCGCTTTGGTAAACGGGGCAAGCTTAATCCGCGATATATCGGACCATTCGAAATTACCGAGAAAATCGGTAAGGTTGCTTATAGATTGAACCTGCCTGAAGAACTGAGTGCGGTACACAACGTATTTCACGTATCTAATCTGAAGAAGTGTCTATCAGATGAAACGCTCGTAATTCCTTTCAAGGAACTAACTATTGACGAACAGCTACACTTTACTGAGGAACCGATTGAAATCACTGGTCGAGAGATCAAAATCCTCAAACGTAGCCAAATACCTCTTGTACGAGTCCGTTGGAACTCGCGACGTGGCCCAGAGTATACCTGGGAGCGGGAAGACCAGATGAAACACAAGTATCCCCAGCTGTTCCCAAACGAAAACCCCAGCACTGAAGCTACAACCGAATTTCGGGACGAAATTCCAAACTAACGGGGGGATGATGTGACACCCCGTTGAAACGCTTTCACTTACACTAGCTTGACAGTGGCTGCCTTAACTTTCGGGACGAAAGTTCCTAAAACTTAGGGATAATGTGACACCTCGGGTTTTCCCGGACAACCTTTCGATGTAGCATGTGTGTACGTAATCTATTAAAATAAAAATTTGAACTATTGTGTTACATGTTATGTGTATTTATGTATATGTGTATATAGATATATATGTGTGTGTTATATATTAGAGCCGAAACCTCAACCCGACTCGAGACCCGGAGTGGTCTCGAGTGAACAGTGAATTTGGGCCGGTTTGGGCCTTGCAACCCCCCTAAGCCCACCCTCATATGACCGGTTATACCCACACACCCTCCTAACTTTTCCCTCATTTTCACCAACACTCTCCTACTCTCCTCTCATCTCTCTCACTAAAAACCCTAAGAATTCTAGCAACCAAGCTCACCATTTCCTCTCCTTCTCTCTCTCGGATCCACCAACCGGAATCACCAACCGGAAAGAATCTTTGCTTCTTCAAACCCACAACTTCAACCGGTTAGTACAAAAATGTGTTACTATGATTCTTGTGTATGGATGATGATTGTTTGCCATGATTTGTGTGAATCAAAATGTGTGAAATGGATAACCGGCTAATATGCTTTTATTTCGGAATGTTTAGATAAAATGGATACTCATGATTTTTGGTTGATTAAATATAGAGGTCTCGGATTGAAATGTTTGCATGTTATATATGATGACGGTTGTAGATGCGGGTTCATGTTGAATAGTTTTGGTTATCCGGATGATGTTACGAGTAGGTTGGAGGGTTTTTATGCATGATCTTGGGGTTGGTTTGTTGATAAATGGAGTTTGATTGTTCATAAGAAATTTCTTGAATGTTATTTAAATATGATGAACAGCTTGAATGCCACTTCAATATTTTGAATATGCTTTGTTTGATCCGATTTAGACACAAAATAGACAAACAGACATGTTTAGTGGGTATAGTACACTGTTTCATGAAAACACAATCCTATTGGTCAGTACATATTGCAGGTTCTAGATGATTGCTGTGCACGTAATCACGGTTGCGAGTCGCAACCTTTGGTTGCGACTCGAGACCACATCAAGCTTTGTCGAGACCTCCCAGTTGCGAGTCGCAATCAACGCGTGCCGAATCCGGTTTCGAGACGTAACCATTGCTGCTAAGTCGGAACCAAAACATGATGAACCGTGACCTCGGTTGCGAGTCGTAACCTCGGTTGCGAGTCGCAACCACCCTTGTCTCGACTGGGCTACTTTGTTGTTATTGGGCTTTGACTGTTGGGCTTTCTGTTGACTGGGCTACATGTTGTTACTACTGATTGTGTGTTTAGGGCTGACCCAATAACCCAACTGTTCGTTGTTTGTATGCATGCTAAGTGTTTATACATGCTTGCCATACGTGTTCGCTATGTGTTTATTTGCACCCAACTTGACCCATATTTGGTAACCATGCTAGGACGTGGTGACCAACGTACTTGACCGGGTAAAATAATCTACCGAGCAACCCAAGGTGAGTTCACAACTTAAAAGCATGCGTCCCGGTGGTTTGGGACACGAAACTAAAAACAACCCTATCCCCTTGTAAAGGGGATACCATTTACATTCCTTCCCTAGTTACTGGGAACAAACTTACTTTTCCTTCCCTTGTCATTGGGAAACCTTTTAGTTAATTACTGTTTATACGGAATGCAACCAAACGGCACTAAACGCAACTCTATCACTCAAGTCCCTACTACATAATACCGATTAGTCGCCGGGGCCAGGCGAACGGGTTATTAGTTGATAGCGCTATTTAGGTTTTACCAACCTCACACCGTGCCATGGTATGGGATCGGTCGTGAACTAATGTACTCAGGCATCCGTCAATGATGATAGAACATTGACATCGGGGCATCCTGCGGAAACGCAAACGGTTACCTAGTGTTCGGTATTGGAAAAACAGTTTAGTCGCTAACTTTTGGGGTAGCTCCCCATGGCATGTATAAACGGATAAATTAACTGGTGAAACAAGTTTTTGGTATTTAAAACTGGACTACTAGTGAACTCACTCAGCATTATTGTTGACCCCTTACTGCATGCTTTGCAGGTAACCAGTGACTGAGGAGCTGCTACTTGGGAATGTGTAGTGATCGACAAAAACCGTGTGTTGGGTTTTATTTATCTTGAACCATGAACTGTCTTTTAAAACTATTTGGTTTATGCTTCCGCTGTTTTGTTTAAACTTACTATCAAACTTAAGCTAAGATGTTGCTAAACTACTCGAGATAACATTTTACTTTACTATTAACCAATGCTTAGTATAATTGGTGGTTGGATCCTGGTCAGTCACGCCCTTAAAGCGGGTGTTATCCGCAGGTGGATTTTGGGGGTGTGACAGATTGGTATCAGAGCCATTGGTTATAGTGAACTTGGTTTTAAAAAGGGGAACATCTTTTTGAGAAAAAAAAACCAGACTATAACCCGTGACTCGTGACGACACTACACTCCAAGTGCAAGGCTCGACTTATCTGACCTCATAGCTCGGACCCATATTTACTTGCTTGTTGTCTTATGCTTTCTGCGTTACTATACGTACTAGTTTGCCTGATTAGATAGATATGCCTTCCCTCTTCTATCTCCTTCTCGCTATATTACGACACCACACTCATACTGTGTTTTCTGGTTATGAAGACAATGAGTGGACGCGGACGAGGAAACGTCAACATGACTCAGGCTCAGTTCACTAACCTGCTCAACACGGTGGCTGCAGCTTTCGCAGCTCACCCTATAGGTAAGCTCGTTGTTTTAGGATGTTTAAGATCCTACCGCCACATCGTCTTTTCGCCTCTAAACCTATTTCGCTTCACTCCTCACAACAGGTCAGCCTGCGCCTGTGCAACCACGTGTCTGTACCTTCAAGACCTTCATGGATTGCAAGCCTCTTCCATTCAGTGGCACTGAGGGTGCCATAGGTCTCCTGCACTGGATCGAGAAGGTCGAAGCTGTCTTCGCTGTCTGCGAGTGTCCCCCTGCTAATTGGGTGAAGTTTGCTACTGGTACTCTTGAGGGAAGCGCACTTTCATGGTGGAAGGCGCAAATTCAAATGCTTGGTTTGGAGACTGCAAACGCTACTGCATGGGAAGATTTCAAGGATATGATCAAGGAAGAGTACTGTCACAGGGATGACATCCACAAACTCGAGGACGAGTACTATGAACTCAAGATGGTTGGGTCAGAGATTGAGACCTACACCAAGCTGTCCAACGACTATGCTGCTCTTTGCCCAAACATGTCCCGACCCATGTATCGAAGGATCGAATTGTACATCAAAGGCTTAGCCCCAGAAATCAGGAGCCATGTGACCTTGGCCAACCTCACTACCATACAGCCTGTGGTCCGTCTTGCCCACAAACTTACCAACCAGGCTGTGGAGGAGGGCAGGTTGCCCAAAAGGATCAGTGCTGCGGAAGGAACTTCTAGTGATGGTAAACGAAAGTGGGATGGAAATCAGGGCAAGGATGCTAACCCTACCCAGGCCCCAGCTCAGCAGAGGAAAACTGACAACAACAAAGGCACTCAGCAACAGGGCGGCTACCGGGGAAGCTACCCTAAGTGCAACAAGTGTAATAGGCACCACAATGGGGGCAGCTACCCAAAATCCACCTGCGGATAACACCCGCTTTAAGGGCGTGACTGACCAGGATCCAACCACCAATTATACTAAGCATTGGTTAATAGTAAAGTAAAATGTTATCTCGAGTAGTTTAGCAACATCTTAGCTTAAGTTTGATAGTAAGTTTAAACAAAACAGCGGAAGCATAAACCAAATAGTTTTAAAAGACAGTTCATGGTTCAAGATAAATAAAACCCAACACACGGTTTTTGTCGATCACTACACATTCCCAAGTAGCAGCTCCTCAGTCACTGGTTACCTGCAAAGCATGCAGTAAGGGGTCAACAATAATGCTGAGTGAGTTCACTAGTAGTCCAGTTTTAAATACCAAAAACTTGTTTCACCAGTTAATTTATCCGTTTATACATGCCATGGGGAGCTACCCCAAAAGTTAGCGACTAAACTGTTTTTCCAATACCGAACACTAGGTAACCGTTTGCGTTTCCGCAGGATGCCCCGATGTCAATGTTCTATCATCATTGACGGATGCCTGAGTACATTAGTTCACGACCGATCCCATACCATGGCACGGTGTGAGGTTGGTAAAACCTAAATAGCGCTATCAACTAATAACCCGTTCGCCTGGCCCCGGCGACTAATCGGTATTATGTAGTAGGGACTTGAGTGATAGAGTTGCGTTTAGTGCCGTTTGGTTGCATTCCGTATAAACAGTAATTAACTAAAAGGTTTCCCAATGACAAGGGAAGGAAAAGTAAGTTTGTTCCCAGTAACTAGGGAAGGAATGTAAATGGTATCCCCTTTACAAGGGGATAGGGTTGTTTTTAGTTTCGTGTCCCAAACCACCGGGACGCATGCTTTTAAGTTGTGAACTCACCTTGGGTTGCTCGGTAGATTATTTTACCCGGTCAAGTACGTTGGTCACCACGTCCTAGCATGGTTACCAAATATGGGTCAAGTTGGGTGCAAATAAACACATAGCGAACACGTATGGCAAGCATGTATAAACACTTAGCATGCATACAAACAACGAACAGTTGGGTTATTGGGTCAGCCCTAAACACACAATCAGTAGTAACAACATGTAGCCCAGTCAACAGAAAGCCCAACAGTCAAAGCCCAATAACAACAAAGTAGCCCAGTCGAGACAAGGGTGGTTGCGACTCGCAACCGAGGTTACGACTCGCAACCGAGGTCACGGTTCATCATGTTTTGGTTCCGACTTAGCAGCAATGGTTACGTCTCGCAACCGGATTCGGCACGCGTTGATTGCGACTCGCAACTGGGAGGTCTCGACAAAGCTTGATGTGGTCTCGAGTCGCAACCAAAGGTTGCGACTCGCAACCGTGATTACGTGCACAGCAATCATCTAGAACCTGCAATATGTACTGACCAATAGGATTGTGTTTTCATGAAACAGTGTACTATACCCACTAAACATGTCTGTTTGTCTATTTTGTGTCTAAATCGGATCAAACAAAGCATATTCAAAATATTGAAGTGGCATTCAAGCTGTTCATCATATTTAAATAACATTCAAGAAATTTCTTATGAACAATCAAACTCCATTTATCAACAAACCAACCCCAAGATCATGCATAAAAACCCTCCAACCTACTCGTAACATCATCCGGATAACCAAAACTATTCAACATGAACCCGCATCTACAACCGTCATCATATATAACATGCAAACATTTCAATCCGAGACCTCTATATTTAATCAACCAAAAATCATGAGTATCCATTTTATCTAAACATTCCGAAATAAAAGCATATTAGCCGGTTATCCATTTCACACATTTTGATTCACACAAATCATGGCAAACAATCATCATCCATACACAAGAATCATAGTAACACATTTTTGTACTAACCGGTTGAAGTTGTGGGTTTGAAGAAGCAAAGATTCTTTCCGGTTGGTGATTCCGGTTGGTGGATCCGAGAGAGAGAAGGAGAGGAAATGGTGAGCTTGGTTGCTAGAATTCTTAGGGTTTTTAGTGAGAGAGATGAGAGGAGAGTAGGAGAGTGTTGGTGAAAATGAGGGAAAAGTTAGGAGGGTGTGTGGGTATAACCGGTCATATGAGGGTGGGCTTAGGGGGGTTGCAAGGCCCAAACCGGCCCAAATTCACTGTTCACTCGAGACCACTCCGGGTCTCGAGTCGGGTTGAGGTTTCGGCTCTAATATATAACACACACATATATATCTATATACACATATACATAAATACACATAACATGTAACACAATAGTTCAAATTTTTATTTTAATAGATTACGTACACACATGCTACATCGAAAGGTTGTTCGGGAAAACCCGAGGTGTCACATTATCCCCAAGTTTTAGGAACTTTCGTCCCGAAAGTTAAGGCAGCCACTGTCAAGCTAGTGTAAGTGAAAGCGTTTCAACGGGGTGTCACATCATCCCCCCGTTAGTTTGGAATTTCGTCCCGAAATTCGGTTGTAGCTTCAGTGCTGGGGTTTTCGTTTGGGAACAGCTGGGGATACTTGTGTTTCATCTGGTCTTCCCGCTCCCAGGTATACTCTGGGCCACGTCGCGAGTTCCAACGGACTCGTACAAGAGGTATTTGGCTACGTTTGAGGATTTTGATCTCTCGACCAGTGATTTCAATCGGTTCCTCAGTAAAGTGTAGCTGTTCGTCAATAGTTAGTTCCTTGAAAGGAATTACGAGCGTTTCATCTGATAGACACTTCTTCAGATTAGATACGTGAAATACGTTGTGTACCGCACTCAGTTCTTCAGGCAGGTTCAATCTATAAGCAACCTTACCGATTTTCTCGGTAATTTCGAATGGTCCGATATATCGCGGATTAAGCTTGCCCCGTTTACCAAAGCGAACCACACCCTTCCAGGGTGAGACTTTAAGTAGAACCCGGTCACCGACCTGGAATTCCAATGGTTTCCTACGCTTATCAGCGTAACTCTTTTGACGGTCACGAGCTGCCGCCATGCGTTGACTGATCTGGGCAATCTTTTCCGTTGTATCTACCACCATCTCTGGGCCCGTGATTTGACTATCACCGATTTCCGCCCAGCAGAGAGGTGACCGGCATTTACGACCGTACAATGCCTCAAAAGGTGCTGCCTGAATACTAGTGTGGTAGCTGTTGTTATAAGAGAACTCTACCAGCGGTAGATGCTTCTCCCAATTCTTGCCAAAATCGATCACACACGCTCTAAGCATGTCTTCTAGAGTCTGGATGGTGCGTTCGGATTGTCCATCCGTTTGCGGGTGATAAGCGGTGCTCATGTCCAAACGTGAGCCAAAGGATTTGTGCATAGCTTGCCACAATTCCGAAGTAAAACGAGCGTCTCGGTCGGAAATAATTGAGGTTGGCACCCCGTGCCTCGAAACTACTTCCTTTAAGTAAATCTCCGCCAAGGTAGAAAACTTGTCTGTTTCCTTAATGGCCAAAAAGTGTGCGGACTTGGTCAATCGATCTACTATTACCCAAATAGTGTCATTTCCGCGTTGAGACCTAGGTAGCCCTGTAACAAAATCCATGGAAATTTGCTCCCATTTCCATTTCGGGATTTCTGGTTGTTGGAGTAGGCCTGCTGGCTTCTGGTATTCTGTCTTGACTCTTGCGCAAGTCAAACATTTGCTGACGTATGTTGCTATGTGGGCCTTCATACCAGGCCACCAATATGTAGTCTTCAAGTCGTGGTACATCTTGTCCGAACCATGATGTACTGAGTAGCGGGACTTGTGGGCTTCGTCCATCACGAGTTCACGTAAATCTCCATAGAGAGGGACCCAAATGCGCCCTGTTACATAGTAAGCGCCATCTTCCTTCTGTTCTAGTCGCTGCCTCGACCCTCGCAGAGACTCAGCCCTGATGTTTTCCGGTTTCAATGCTTCGACTTGAGCATGTCGGATCTGGGTAGGGAGGTTAGACTGGATGGTAAGTTGCAATGCTCGCACGCGCTTTGGTATAGTGTCCTTTCGGCTGAGGGCGTCTGCCACGACATTGGCCTTGCCCGGATGGTATTTGATGGCGCATTCGTAGTCATTCAAGAGTTCGACCCATCGACGCTGTCGCATATTCAATTCCTTTTGCCTAAAGATATGCTCGAGACTCCTGTGATCGGTGTAAATAGTGCACTTGGTACCGTACAGGTAATGTCTCCATATCTTAAGAGCAAAGATCACTGCTCCTAGTTCCAAATCATGCGTAGTGTAGTTTCTTTCATGCGTCTTGAGTTGTCGAGAGGCGTAGGCAATAACTTTCTCGCGCTGCATTAACACGCAACCGAGCCCATGGATAGACGCATCGCAGTAAACCACAAAGTCGTCAGTGCCTTCAGGCAACGAGAGAATAGGAGCGCTACAAAGGTTATCCTTTAGCCTTTGAAAAGCAGATTCCTGTGCTTCATTCCACTTGTAGGTGATGCCTTTCTGAGTGAGCATAGTGAGGGGTTGTGCAATCTTTGAGAATCCCTGAATGAATCTGCGGTAGTAGCCTGCCAAACCCAAGAATTGGCGAACTTCAGTGGGAGTCTTAGGCGTAGGCCAGTTCTTTATTGATTCGATCTTAGCTGGG
Organism: Helianthus annuus; assembly: GCF_002127325.2. Taxonomy (NCBI): domain Eukaryota; kingdom Viridiplantae; phylum Streptophyta; class Magnoliopsida; order Asterales; family Asteraceae; genus Helianthus; species Helianthus annuus. Next base: position 54,040,969 of record NC_035440.2, on the reverse strand, counting down.
TCAACATGAATTCCGTTCTTATTAACTACATGGCCGAGGAAATGGACTTCTCGAAGCCAGAAGTCACATTTAGAGAATTTGGCGTACAGCTGCTCGTTGCGAAGGAGTTCCAGAATAAGGCGTAGGTGTTGTTCATGCTCCTCTTGACTTTTCGAACTGGGAGGTCTCGACAAAGCTTGATGTGGTCTCGAGTCGCAACCAAAGGTTGCGACTCGCAACCGTGATTACGTGCACAGCAATCATCTAGAAACTGCAATATGTACTGACCAATAGGATTGTGTTTTCATGAAACAGTGTACTATACCCACTAAACATGTCTGTTTGTCTATTTTGTGTCTAAATCGGATCAAACAAAGCATATTCAAAATATTTAAGTGGCATTCAAGCTGTTCATCATATTTAAACAACATTCAAGAAATTTCTTATGAACAATCAAACTCCATTTATCAACAAACCAACCCCAAGATCATGTATAAAAACCCTCCAACCTACTCGTAACATCATCCGGATAACCAAAACTATTCAACATGAACCCGCATCTACAACCGTCATCATATATAACATGCAAACATTTCAATCCGAGACCTCTATATTTAATCAACCAAAAATCATGAGTATCCATTTTATCTAAACATTCCGAAATAAAAGCATATTAGCCGGTTATCCATTTCACACATTTTGATTCACACAAATCATGGCAAACAATCATCATCCATACACAAGAATCATAGTAACACATTTTTGTACTAACCGGTTGAAGTTGTGGGTTTGAAGAAGCAAAGATTCTTTCCGGTTGGTGATTCCGGTTGGTGGATCCGAGAGAGAGAAGGAGAGGAAATGGTGAGCTTGGTTGCTAGAATTCTTAGGGTTTTTAGTGAGAGAGATGAGAGGAGAGTAGGAGAGTGTTGGTGAAAATGAGGGAAAAGTTAGGAGGGTGTGTGGGTATAACCGGTCATATGAGGGTGGGCTTAGGGGGGTTGCAAGGCCCAAACCGGCCCAAATTCACTGTTCACTCGAGACCACTCCGGGTCTCGAGTCGGGTTGAGGTTTCGGCTCTAATATATAACACACACATATATATCTATATACACATATACATAAATACACATAACATGTAACACAATAGTTCAAATTTTTATTTTAATAGATTACGTACACACATGCTACATCGAAAGGTTGTCCGGGAAAACCCGAGGTGTCACACTATATATAGGAGTAGGTTCGTATCATTTGGAACGGAATTAGTGTGGTGTTTTCCGACGGTGAAGCTCTGTCGAAGTGTCTCCGTGGTGTAAATTGTTATCTGATCAATAAACAAGACAGTTATAAGTGAATATCTTGCTGAATAACACAATATGTCTGTTTCCGCCTTTCATATTGTGTAGAACGCCTCCGATCGACTCGTTTCGGGTCTGTACACGATCCTACAAAAGGTTACAAATCGAAGCAGGATCTTCAAAATAAAAAAGCAGAGCATTAGTCGTCACTCAAGAAGGCGAGGGTTTCAGTTGGAATGATGTATTTTCTAAAAGTGATGGAAGAGCAATGCTTGCTGAAATTATTGAAGAACCCAAACAATGGTTGAAGAAATGATAGAAAAAGAAGAAGAAATTTGTTTTGATAAAACTCCTAAAAATTCTGATGTATCGTGTTCTTTATCTAATAAACTTTATAATGCTATTGCAGATATGTACTACAGCAGCATCAGAATTAGTAGGGAGCAAAGAATAAAAGAGAGAGTAGAAGTTGTTGAAGAAATTGTCGAAGAGGAGAGAGTGATGGAAGAAGCAAATGTGGTCAACATAGAAGATCAAGCTATGATGGCTCGGTTTGAAGAACATAAGCGAAAAGATGAGAGTGCAAAAGATGATGAAAGAAATGAAACTGAGTGTAAGAAGTACACTGGACCATGCGAGTTCTGTGCTGAAAACGAAGAATCCTTGGTCACTCGGTTTTATTGTGTTTTTATCCTTTTCCTTGTTCCAGAGTTCATGTTAAGATGCAAACCAAGTTTATTAGATTAGCAATTGTGTGCAGCCCAGTTGGTCAATGTTGTTATATTTAAGTGTTGGGTCGCTGGACTTGGGTTTGAGTCTTGTCCCCAGCACAATTTTGTTCTTTTTTTTTCATTTAAGAAACACTATCAACAAATGACAGTTTAGTCCCTCATGTTTCTAAACATTGTTAACTGGATATAACTTACAACTTAGCTCAGTTAGGATGTTCCCTTTATAAACTAACCAATAAACTAACCTAGTTAATTAAAATATATACTAACTTAACTAGGTTTACTAACCTAGTTAACTAACCCGTTTTAAATATATAGTTTCCATAAATTACAAAAACAACCCCCTTAACTCGTAATTTTTATATTTTGGCGGTTTTAACCCTTTAAAGTTAAAAACTTGTTTTAACCCTTTAAAGTTAAAAACTTGTTTTAACCACAAATTTTAACGTAATTAATTATGTCATTTAGAACTAGTCCCTGCCACTAGGTCACAAATAGGGAATTCCCCATGTCTATATGGAAGTGACGTAACATAAACTTTCGCAGTTTTTAGTTAAACCACTGTATTTATGTGTTATGTATGTATGATATTATATTGCCTTGGATTTTATCAAACTCATGTATGATAACAAATAAAAGATTATAATTAAAAAAAGAGTGAATTACAAGTCTTGTCCTTTATCTTTATACCAAATTTCAGGCGGTGTTCTTTGCCTTTAAAATTGACGAGTTTTGTACTTAATGTTTGAAAATTTTACACGTTATGTCCTTTATGCCTAACCCAGTTAGTTTTACCCATTAAATGAAGGGCAAATTGGTATTTTTACCCCATTTATTTAGTAAAACCATTTTAATAATTATTAAAACTATTAATTATTAAATAAACACCCTGAAAACCTAATAATTACGATAATCCCTTTTAACAATTAAAACTATTAATAATCACGTTAGTACAATCCTTTGAACAACATTTCTTCTACACCCTTACTGTCACACCCCCAACCGATGGCGGAATCATCGGGGCATGGCACTGAGCGAAACAGATTGTCCATAAGTTTCCACAACAACTATCTTTACTATTTAGTTAAATAATACGTCCCATACCGTATCCCAAATAGTAAAATAAATTATTACAGATAACATCTAGTCAAATATTCCATTCCGACAACTCATATTTAAATATAAAAATTGTTCAAATGCCTCTAGAGACTCGATCTACAGACAACTATGCTCTTGACGCTTATTCTAAGCTCGCCTTCCTAGCAGTTAAGCATCCTAATTGCCTGCCACATACGTTAAAATAAAGTCAATACATAAAATGTAAAGGTGAGCATACAAGTTTGATAATAGCATAATAGAGTTCGAAATAGTTTACACATAACCAGCACGTACACAGAGGAAAACGAAGCATGTTAATTATCGACATAGATCTATCGATACCAATGACTGCGGGTTGACTGCCCGAGGAAGTTCGCAATACATGATTACCACCGTAATCCATACAAGTAATTGTCCTCAACAACCCCCGTGTGAACGGGTGCTGAGTCCAAACTATAGTACTATCGTCGTTTAGGCAGGTAGACAGCATTCCACGTGTAAACATAACAACAAGCATTCATTTAGTCACGTAATACATACGGTAACGGTTAGCGTTTGAAATGATTGAGTAGTGTGTCTGATGTGATTTCGTATAAGTAACGTATGTAACACCCAAAAGTGCTAAAAGCAGAAAGGGATTCGAGTATACTCACAGCGATTGATGGATTGAAGGGGGCGCTTGAGAGTAGGGTTAGCCTGAATAGTTCGATATCATAACGATGAGTAACGCGTAAAACGAATACAAGTGTTGATGGGTCGAACAGACTGGTCGATCGAATGGTAGGTTCGATCGGACGGGTTGTTCGTTCGGTTTGACAGTCCGTTCGGGCAGCCTGTTCGGTCGGCCAGTGGGCTCGATCGGTTGGGCTGTTCGAGTGGATTGTTTCTTCCTTTGAGTAGGATGTGTTTGTGTATGATGGCTTGTCCTTTTGAAGTTTTCGTTGTAGTATTTGAGAACATTGAAGTGTCCTTACCTTTCAGGTTGATCGATCGAATGGGCCGTTCGATCGGCCGGCTTAACTGATCGGTTAGGTACCTCAGTAATAAGTCCTCAGCAGGATGTCACCTGATCGGACGACATGTTCGATCGGGTGGCACTCCAATACGTCGAACGAGTTGAAAATCGATTAAGTGTTGAAGCATAGTATCTCATGATCCGAAGAGTAATTCAAATCAAACCGTAGTTCGATCGAACAGCACTTCGTTCAACACTAGACTTCATGAAATTGTTAAAGTTTGGGGCCATGTGCTAGCCGATCGGCTGACCTGGTCGATCGGTTGACAGGTCCGATCGGTTGGGCTGTTCGTTCGAACAGTCTGTTTGATCGGTCAGCATCCTGACCTGGTCGGCCTGTTCGTCTAACACTTGGCTGTGCTGATTGTTTGACGTTATATCGAGGTATTTTGACAACGAGCTGAACCATGGAACCTTCGTTCTTACTTGTTTCCCCTGCTCGGACAGGAATCACCCAAGTCCGACCGGTGAATGGTTCGGAACGGAGTTTAAAGTTTAACCCGAAATCGGTGAACCTTGTAGATAGAATCCCGAATCTCGAACCACACAACTACTAGAGTGGTTAGTGAGTGGGTTCAAGCTCCGTTTCTACCAGTTTGAAGGCATTGAGTGTAAAAGAGTTGAAAGAAAGTTGAAAAATCCATCTTTCAATCTTTTCCACCGTGTAAATGTTTAGATCTAGGATAGATCTTTGTTTGTTTATGTGGAAATCGGCTAGATCCAAGTGATTCTTGGTGGATTGAGGCCAAAACATGAAGTTCTTCAAGAACACCATGATGACATCATCCTAGAACACTTAGATCTTGATGATTTCACGGTTAGAAATCAAGATTTGAAAGATAGAAAAGGTGTAGGAGCATGCATTGATCAAGAAAGTACAAGATTTAGGATGAAATCTTACCGGGATTGAGAGGAATCTGAAAAATAGTGAAGAACACGAGCTGGTCGGTCAGAGAGTTTCCAAAAGTGGAAAGAATGACAATGACAGGGCTATTTATAGGCTTCCCAAAGAGGAAAGGGCTAGCCGATTGGCCAGGCATCCCGATCGGACAACCTGCTCGATCGGACAGTCCGTCCGATCGGTTGCGCTGTTGGATCGGCTAGGAGCCTGATCGATCAACAGCCTGTTTCGAGCGTTCGGTGTGACGATTTCTGGTATTTCGATTTCGATTGAAGACGATACGAATACGATAGAGTTTCCTATTCAATTACTTTTAATCCCAACCACTATATCTACATACAAGCATCTATATTTCACACTATCTTTTCGCCACCATTTATCATAATTCGATTTCGATTGAGTTCAATTGAGTTTCGAGTTTCGATTCGAGTTTCGATTAATTACCACACATCACATAAATAAACATGCACAAATAACACATAAGGCACACACACGTATACTAATACCAGAATTCGCGTAATTCGAGTTTCGAGTTCAATGATGATTCGATTAGCTTGACTATTGATTGATTGACTTTATCGCATTGTTACTTCCTATTATTCACAATCGCAAGTCGTTTCGCGTCGATAAACATTCGATTACTTTGATTAATAACACTTACTTCACATAATACAACTAACAGAACACCAACATAGAATAAACTAACTATAGTCAAAGAAGTCAATTTTGACTTTGACTTTGACATTCGGTAACACGGGGTGTTACAGCCTCCCCTTGTTTAGGGAATTTCATCCCGAAATTAGGCTGAAAGCTGCACAGCACCGTGGATCACCTTTTGCTACTTTCTCTCTCTAGGCTCTCACCTGAACAACTGCGGATACTTTGCCTTCATGTCGCTTTCGTGTTCCCAAGTGAACTCTGCGCCTCGCTTGCCCATCGGACTTTCACGATAGGTATGCACGAGCGCCTGAGTTGCTTGGTTTGGCGGTCCATGATTTCGACAGGCTTTTCCACGAAGTGTAGCGTTTCGTTGACTTGAAGGTCATCGAGAGGTACAATCAGATGATGGTTAGCTAGACACTTTCGGAGGTTCGACACATGGAAAGTCGGGTGGACGTTACTAAGTTCCTCCGGTAGTTCGAGTCTGTAGGCGACTTTTCCGATCCTTTCCAGAATCTTAATAGGACCAACATATCGAGGCACTAATTTCCCTTTCTTGCCGAATCTGACCACACCCTTCCAAGGTGATACCTTTAGGAGTACGTAGTCGCCAACGTCAAATTCAAGGGGCTTGCGTCTTCTATCGGCGTAACTTTTCTTTCTATCCCGGGATTTTGACAAGTTGTCTCGAATCTGAAGGATTTTGTCAGTCGTTTCTTGTAATAGCTCAGGACCGGTTAATTGCGAGTGACCGATCTCGTGCCATACAATAGGCGATCGACATCTTCTTCCATATAGGGCCTCGAATGGTGCCATTTGTATGCTGGCATGATAACTGTTGTTATACGAGAATTCAACTAACGGTAGGTATTTGTTCCAACTACCACCGAAGTCTATGACACACGCACAGAGCATGTCCTCAAGAGTACGGATCGTTCTCTCAGTCTGTCCGTCGGTTTGAGGATGGAATACGGTACTTAAGTTAAGCGTTGTACCAAGAGCTGCTTGAAATGTTTCCCACAATCACGAGGTAAACCGAGCATCACGGTCAGAGATGATGTCACGAGGCGTACCATGATTACAAATGATCTCGTCAGTGTAGATTCGGGCTAGTCGTTCTACCTTGTAGTCTTCCCGTATTGGCAAAAAGTGGGCTGATTTGGTCAAACGATCAACTATAACTCAAATGCTGTCGTGACCTGATGGCGTGGGCGGAAGTTTGGTTATGAAAACCATAGCTATACTCTCCCACTTCCATATCGGAATTGGCGGTTGTTCGAGTAAGCCAGAAGGTCGTTGATGTTCAGCCTTGACTCTCGCACAAGTCAGGCAACTTCCAACATAGAGAGCGATATCCCGTTTCATGCCCGGCCACCAGTACTTGTAGCGAAGGTCCTGGTACATTTTGTCGGCACCGGGATGAATAGAATACCGAGATTTGTGGGCTTCATCCATTAAAATCTTTCGTAATTCGGTCCGCTTAGGGATCCAAATTCAGTCCAGAAAATAGAAGATCCCATTCGATTTGCTTACAAGTTGAGCTCCATCATGAAAGATTCTCTCCTTTTTCAAGGTGCGTTCATTAAAGCAAGCATGTTGGGCTTCGCAGATGAGGGTTTCGAGGTCATGCTGGGCTTGAGTATTGCGAATACTGAGCAAATAAGTCTGTCGGCTGAGCGCGTCGGCAACGACATTTGCCTTGCCTGGGTGATAAAGAATCTCGCAGTCGTAATCAATGAGGAGTTCTACCCATCAGCGTGGACGTATATTAAGTTCCCTCTGATTAAAGATGTGTTGTAAACTCCTGTGATCAGTGAAGATCGTACACTTGGTACCATACAGATAGTGTCGCCATATCTTTAATGCAAAAACAACTGCGCCTAGCTCGAGATCATGGGTTGTATAGTTCTTCACGTGGATTTTGAGCTGACGAGATGCGTAAGCTATAACCTTGTCATGCTGCATGAGGACGCAACCAATGGAACACCCCGTGTTTTCGAATGTCAAAGTCAAAGTCAAAGTCCAAGTCAACTTTGACTTCTTTGACTGTTAAGGTTTCTTTTTACTTTTTGTCTTATGTGGAGTAAGTGTTGTCTAATGAAAAGATCGAATGTTTAATCAATACGACCAATTTACGACTGTGAATAGTAGGAAGTAACAATGCGATAAAGTTAATCAATCAATAATCAAGCTAATCGATTCAATCAAACTCGAGACTCGAATTATGTGAACCCTGGTATTGTATTACGTGTGTGTGTGCCTTACGTGTTACTTGTGCGTGTTTATTTATATGTTTGGTGTGGTATTCAAGTGAATCAATCGAAAATCGAATCGAAACTCGAAAAGAAATCGAACTCAATCGAAACCGACATCGAAACGTGAAATGTAGATGCTTGTATGTAGATATAGTGATTGGGACTGAAAGTAATTTGACTAGGAACTCTATCGTATTTGTATCATCGTCCATCGAAATCGAAACATAAAAAATCGTCGCGAAATACTCAAAGTGGGTCGCGGATCGAACACGAGGCATCCTGATCGAACAGGCCAGCCGATCGGCTAGCATCTTCCTAGCCGATCGAGCAGCCCATTCGATTTGAGCTCCTGGCCAATCGGCTGCCACTTTCCTCTTTGGGAGCCTATAAATAGGGCTGTCATTGTCACACTTTCCATTTTTGGAAAGCTCTGACCGAACCAGCCTTCTTCTTCACCTTTTCTCAGATTTCCCTCAACTCCGGTAAGTTTTCACTCTAACTCTTGTACGTTTTTGATCATTGCATGATTCTACACCTTTCTATCTTTCAAAACTCGATTTCTAACCGTGAAATCATCAAGATCTAAGTGTTCTTGGGTGATGTCATCATGGTGTTCTTGAAGAACACCAAACTTTGGCCTCATTCAACCGTGAATAGCTTAGATCTGACCGGTTTCCACATAAACAAACTAAGATTCTTACAAATCTTAACATCTTTATGAATAATTTCCAACATTCTTCAACCTTTATACTCGAAACCTTAAAACCGGTAGAAACGGAGCTTGAACCGGCTAACTAATCATTCTAACAGCTAAGAGGTTCAAGATTCGGATTCTATATACAAGGTTCACCGACGATGGGTTAAACTCTAAACCGATGTTCCGAACCGCTCACCGGCCGGACTTGGGTGATTCCTGTCCGAGTCGAAGAAACGAGTAGGAACGGAGGATATCATAGTTCAACTCGTTATCAAACTACATCGAAATGACAACAAGTGGTCAAACAGCCAAGTGTTAGACGAAAGGCCGACCAGGTCAGAAATGCTGGCCAAACGGCTAGGCTGTTCAAACAGCCCAGCCGATCGGACATGCCAGCCGATCGACCGGGCCAACCGATCGGCTAGCACATGGTTCCACACCTTTCAATTTTTATGAAGTATACTATTGACGAAGTGATGTTCGATCGAAGACGCTACTCGATTGGTAAACATTACTCTTCGGATCATGAGATACTATGCGTCAACACTTAATCGTTTTCACAACTCGTTCGTAGTAGGGAATGCCAGCCGATCGAACAGTCTGTTCGATCGAGCGACATCTTGTTGAGCATCACTCTAAGGTTCTCAGCCGATCGATTAAGCCGACCGATCGAACGGACCGTTCGATTGATCGACCTGAAAGGTAAGGACATTTTTGTGTTCTCATATACTACAACGAAAACTTCAAAAGTTCAAATCCTCAAACACAAACACACCAGAGGAAGAAACAATCCACTCGAATGGCCCAGCCGATCGAGCCTACCGGCCGATCGAACAGGACTGTCCAATCGGAGATACCAGCCGATCGAACAGACCGTTCGATCGAACCTGCCATTCGATCGACCAACCTATTCGATCCATCCACATTTGTTTGCATTTTCACGTTACTCATTATTGTGCTATCAAACTATTCAGGCTAACCCTACTCTCAGCGCTCCCTTCAATCCATAATCAATCACTGTGAGTATACTCGATCCCTTTTTGCTTTTAGCACTTTTGGGTGTTACATACGTTGCTTATGTCAAAACACAAATGATCACACTACTCAAACTATTAAACGCTAACCAATATGCATGTATTACGTGACTTAATGAATGCTTGTTGATTGTGTTTACACGTGGAATGCTGTCTACCTGCCTTAACGACGTAGTACTATAGTTTGGACTCAGCACCCGTTCACACGGGGGTTGTTAAGGACAATTACTTGCATGGATTACGGTGGTAATCATGTATTATGAACCGTCTCGGACGGTCAACCCGCAGTCAATGGTATCGATAGGTCCATGTCGATAATTAACATGCTTCGTTTTCCTCTGTGTACGTGCTGGTTATGCGTAAACTATTCGAACTCTATATGCTATTATCAAACTTGTATGCTCACCTTTACATTTTATGTATTGACTTTATTTTAACGTATGTGACAGGTAATTAGGATGCTTATTTGCTAGGAAAGCGAGGCTAGAATAAGTTTCTAGAAGCCCCCAACAAATAGTTGTCTGCCAAGAACAAGCATCTGAGGCATAGTTGTCTGTAGATCTTGTCCTCTGGCATTACAGCCAGAAAGTCAACAGAATAGGGGTCTAGAAGCAGATAAACAATTGCTGTAATAATATTTGAATCTGAGTTGTCGGAACGAAATTTCTTGTTTGGATGATTATCTGTAATGACATGTTTGTTTATTCGGGATACGGTATGGGACGTATCTTTAACTGAATTATATAAATAGTTGTTATGGAAACTTCTGAACACTCTGTTTCGCTCAGTGCCGCGCCCCGATGATTCCGCCATCGGTTGGGGTGTGACAGATTGGTATCAGAGCCATAACTATAGGGAATTAGGTTAGACACGGCCTAGTCCGGGTCGCTGTCTTAGAGACCAAGGCTATAGTTAGGAACCAACAGACCCAGTTTATGTGCCTTATTCTGCAATTCTTCACTATCACTGCACCCGAATTTCCAATTAAAGCTAAGCGATTGGTTGGGAATAGGTGTGAAAGCCGCAACTCCTGACCAAATTGCCTGAACTTTAATTGGTGCCTTATCCTCACCAACAAACAAGGGAGATTATACCAAATCAGGAGTGAAATCCATATTTTGATGAATAATCTCCTTTATTTTATTAAAAGCTCAGGACAGAGGTCGATAAGTCAGGGGTGAAACCCTGACCTTGGCAGTTTGTTCTGGACTTTATTTATCTCACCAAGGCTTCGACGGACTCCAACGACCTGAACTCACAAGTATGACCTAGGGAACGCGTGTGGTATGCCCAAGAATCGAGGCAGAAACACGACCTCTAGAGTCGAAAATGATGACAAGTCTACTGTGAATAGTCGAGTTGCCTTGGGTAGTCGATGTCTAGTAGCCGCAGACAATCTACCTCTCGATTTCATGTGTTTCGATTCTGAGAACCACAGTCGCATACTCGGATGACTCGTTGATTTTACGTGTTCCTGTGTGCTTTACCTGTTTACGTGTTATATGTTGGATATTATTCGATTTTACTGCCATTTCAATCAACACACACGACTCGTACTGTTATTCTATCCTCATTCGATCCTCAGTTGCTGCAATCCAGACAATATTATGCTATGTTATGCTGTACGAACCAGGTTAGGCTAATACGATGCTATTCGATATATTATAAGAACGACACGCGAGCTTTGAATGATAGGATCTTGAGGCAGTCAGAATGCTAAATGTGCTTATATGGGAATTACGTGACATTACCTGCTTCTGTGATTAAATGCCTAGGTACTTATGTGCTTCTGTGTTTTGTGCCCTACGTGCTTATGTGCTTCTGTGACCTATGTGCTCTATGTGATTCTGTGCCCCATGATTAGGTATATCTGTGAATCTGTGTTTATATGCTACGTAATTCGACGTGATTCTAAGTTTTAGATAGTAGTAGACGTGTGAGGTGAGATTCGATTTTGTTGTGTTGAGTCTTGTGACGATGTCTAATGCAGACCATGTCATCGTCTGGATCCCGACACCGTCTGACTCGCCAAGAAAAGAGAGACCGACGTCTCGCTGCTATCATCTCCAAGCAAGTGGCGAAAGCCGTAAGTGAGGTGTATGAAAATGCCAGCAAAACGTCTGAAGAATCCCGAGCTGAGAACCCTAATGATTCAGGCAAGGCTGCCTTTAGCTTCAAGCAGTTTAAAGCATGCAGACCGAAGGAGTTCACCGGTGAGGATGGCCCTACTGCCATGTTTCATTGGTTCGATTCAGTCGAAGTCACCCTGCGACAAAGCGGGTGCCCCGAAAATCTCCGCACTCTCAATGCTACTGGCATCTTCCAGTCCCGTGCTCTAGACTGGTGGACTGCTGAATGAAACAAGCGTGGGAATGATGCAGATTACGAGCTGACATGGGAGGAACTGAAGGCAATTATGATCGATGAATTCTGCCCTCCTCATGAACGCCAAAAGCTGGAGGATGAATTTTGGGTCATCAAGCAGAAAGACGGAGACAACGCTGCTCTCACTGCTCGCTTCAAGCAGCTTAGTATCATCTGTCCCGATCAAGTCAAGACCCCAGAAATGTCCATCAAGAAATATATCCGAGCTCTGCCGGACTGTGTAGCAGATTTTGCTCACGCCTCCAAGCCAGCAACGATCGAAGAAACCTACCTACTCGCCGCTGAGATCAATGACAAGCGAGTGAAGTCTGGTTTCTGGGATAAGCAAACCAAGTCTCTGCACCAAGCCACTGCAGCACCCACCGACTCATCTGCTCAATCCTCCAAGTCATCGAGAAGAAAGAAGAAGCACAACAACAACAGCTCCAGCAACAAGAGCTGTGCTGCCGCGACAACTGCCACTCCTCTACAAGCTGTACCAGCTCAATAGCAGCAACAGCATCGCTCAGCTCCAGTGATCAATGCACCGCCAGCGAAGCGTGCATACACAGGCCCTCACCCACTCTGCCCGACGTGTTCGTATCATCACCCGGTGGGTCTAGCCTGTCGTTTTTGCGCTCACTGTAACCTTTATGGTCATTTCACTGCAAATTGTCGCTATAGTCCCCGTCAAGCTCCAGTTCAAGCTACTGTCAACCAAGCTCTACTTCCCGCCCCTCAAGGCCAACAAGCAGCTCAAGCACCAGCAGCCAATGCTCGAGTCTGCTTTGCATGTTGTGACCTTAACCACTTTGCAAACAGGTGCCCGAACAGGGTGGTTAAGCAAGAGCCCCAGCAGCAACAACCACAACAGCAGCCTCAGCAACAGCAGCAAGCAGCCCATGCACGAACCTTCAACATCAATGCCCGTCAGGCTCAGGCGGATAATAACGTGGTTAATGGTACATTCCTTGTGAATGGTATTTATGCATCATGTTTGTTTGATACTGGAGCCGATAACTGCTTTGTGTCGTTTGAATTCGAGAAGCTCCTTAGTCGTAAGCGCTCTTACCTGTCCTCGTCATTCGAAGTCGAAGTCGCTACGGGAAGAACTATTGCCGTTAACTCAGTACTCCGTGATTGTACTCTCGAACTCAACTATCACATCTTCCCAATTGACCTCATTCCAATGCAACTCAGAAGCTTTGACGTCATAATAGGCATGGACTTTCTTCGCGAAAACCATGCTGAAGTTGTGTGCTTCGAAAAGATGATTCGATTCTCGCTCGCGAATGGTGATCTATTGTGTGTGTACGGTGAAACAACGTCGAAAGGTCTCAAGCTCATGTCTTGTATTCAAGCCAACAAGTATCTCCGCAAGGAATACCGAGCCTTCTTGGCCAACATTGTAGTAGCGGAGAAGGAAAAGAAAAAGAAAGTTGAAGTCAAAGACGTTCTAGTGGTTCGTGAATTTCCTCAGGTGTTCCCTGACGATCTTCCCGGACTACCACCAAGTCGTGATATCGACTTCCGCATCGACCTCATTCCTGGAGCTAACCCCGTTGCCAAAGCCCCTTACCGACTCGCACCATCCGAAATGAGGGATCTCTCGAACCAACTCCAGGAATTACTCGAAAAAGGCTTTATTCGCCCAAGCACCTCTCCTTGGGGCGCGCCAGTCCTTTTCGTCAAAAAGAAGGATGGATCGTTCCGGATGTGCATCGACTATCGGGAATTGAATAAGCTAACCATCAAGAACCGATACCCCTTGCCTCGAATCGACGATTTGTTTGATCAGCTACAAGGTGCAGCATGCTTCTCTAAGATCGATCTGCGCTCAGGATATCATCAGCTATGGATTCAAGAGGAAGACATTCCTAAAACTGCTTTTCGAACCCGTTATGGCCATTACGAATTTGTTGTTATGCCCTTTGGTCTAACCAACGCACCCGCGGTCTTTATGGACCTGATGAATCGCGTGTGTAAGCCTTATCTTGATCGTTTCGTCATCGTGTTCATCGACGATGTCTTGATTTATTCCAAAACGAAAGCCAAACACGCGCAACATCTACGTTTGGTTCTCGAGTTACTCCAGGGGAATCGACTCTACGCCAAATTCTCCAAGTGCGAATTCTGGTTGGAGGAGGTTCAGTTTCTGGGTCACATTGTGAATAGCCAGGGTATCCATGTCGATCCCGCGAAGATTGAAGCCGTCAAAAGCTGGATTACGCCTAAGAACCCGTCAGAAGTTCGTTCTTTTCTCAGACTAGCGGGCTATTATCGACGATTCATTGAAGGATTCTCCAAGATCGCTGTGCCACTTACCGCTCTTACTCATAAGGAAAGGCCTTTTGTGTGGGGAAACGCACAAGAGACTGCCTTTCAAACCCTCAAGCATATGCTGTGCAACGCTCCGATTCTTACGTTGCCCGACGGAAGCAACAACTTCACTGTCTACTGTGATGCTTCTAACCTTGGTCTCGGCTGTGTCCTCATGCAGCGAGACAAGGTTATAGCCTATGCATCTCGTCAGCTCAAGATCCATGAGAAGAACTATACAACCCATGACCTCGAGCTAGGCGCGGTTGTCTTTGCATTGAAGATTTGGCGACACTACCTGTATGGCACCAGGTGTACAATCTACACTGATCACAGGAGTTTACAACACATCTTTAATCAGAGAGAGCTTAATATGCGTCAACGCCGATGGGTAGAACTTCTCAACGATTACGACTGTGAGATTCGTTATCACCCAGGCAAGGCGAATGTGGTTGCCGACGCGCTCAGCAGAAAGAGTTACGTGCTCAGTACCCGAAACATCCAAGCCCAGCACAACCTCGAAACCCTTATCCGCGAAGCTCAACATGCTTGCTTTAACGAGCGTACATTGAAGAAAGAAAGGATCTATCACGATGGAGCTCAGTTAGTAAGCAAACCCGATGGGATATTCTATTATCTGGACCGAATTTGGATCCCTAAGCGGACCGATTTGCGAAAGATTATCATGAATGAAGCCCACAAATCCCGGTATTCTATTCATCCCGGTGCAGATAAGATGTACCAGGACCTTCGCTATAAGTACTGGTGGCCGGGCATGAAACGGGATATCACCCTCTATGTTGGAAGTTGCTTAACATGTGCAAGAGTCAAGGCTGAACATCAAAGACCTTCTGGCTTACTCGAACAACCGTCGATACCTATATGGAAGTGGGAGAGTATAGCTCTGGATTTCATAACAAAACTACCGCCCACGCCATCAGGTCACGACAGTATTTGAGTCATAGTCGATCGTCTAACGAAATCAGCCCGCTTTTTGCCGATACGGGAAGACTACAAGGTGGAACGACTAGCCCAAATCTACACCGACGAGATCATTCGTAATCACGGTACGCCTCGTGACATCATTTCAGATCGTGACGCTCGGTTCACTTCACGATTGTGGGAAACGTTTCAAGCGGCCCTTGGTACGTCGCTTAATCTGAGTACTGCATTCCATCCTCAAACCGACGGACAGACTGAAAGAACGATCCGTACTCTTGAAGACATGCTCCGCACGTGTGTCATAGATTTTGGTGGTAGTTGGAACAAACACCTGCCATTGGTGGAATTCTCATACAATAACAGCTATCATGCCAGCATCCAAATGGCACCTTTCGAGGCTTTGTATGGTAGAAGATGTCGATCGCCTATTGTGTGGCACGAGATCGGTCACTCGCAACTAACCGGTCCCGAGATTCTACAAGAAACGACTGACAAAATACACCAGATTCGAGACAACTTGGTGAAAGCTCGGAACAGACAGAAAAGTTATGCTGATAAAAGACGCAAGCCCCTTGAATTTGAAGTTGGTGACTACGTACTCCTAAAGGTATCACCTTGGAAGGGTGTAGTCCGATTCGGCAAGAAAGGGAAACTAGCGCCTCGATATGTTGGACCTTTTAGGATTCTGGAAAGAATCGGAAAAGTCGCCTACAGACTCGAACTACCGGAGGAACTCAGTAACGTCCACCCAACTTTCCACGTCTCTAACCTTCGAAAATGCCTTGCTGATCATGATCTAATCGTACCACTCGACGATCTTCAGGTCAACGAAACGTTACACTTCGTGGAAAAGCCTGTCGAAATCATGGATCGCCAAACCAAGCAACTCAGGCGCTCTCGCATCCCGATCGTGAAGGTCCGATGGGAAGGCAAGCGAGGCGTGGAGTTCACTTGGGAACTCGAAAGCGACATGAAGGCCAAGTACCCGCAGTTGTTTAAATAAATAGATCTGAAGCATCAAATTGGTAAATCACGGTGTTGTGTAGCCTTTGAGCCTAATTTCGGGACGAAATTCCCTAAACAAGGGGAGGCTGTAACACCCCGTGTTTTCGAATGTCAAAGTCAAAGTCCAAGTCAACTTTGACTTCTTTGACTGTTAAGGTTTCTTTTTACTTTTTGTCTTATGTGGAGTAAGTGTTGTCTAATGAAAAGATCGAATGTTTAATCAATACGACCGATTTACGACTGTGAATAGTAGGAAGTAACAATGCGATAAAGTTAATCAATCAATAATCAAGCTAATTGATTCAATCAAACTCGAGACTCGAATTATGTGAACCCTGGTATTGTATTACGTGTGTGTGTGCCTTACGTGTTACTTGTGCGTGTTTATTTATATGTTTGGTGTGGTATTCAAGCGAATCAATCGAAAATCGAATCGAAACTCGAAAAGCAATCGAACTCAATCGAAACCGACATCAAAACGTGAAATGTAGATGCTTGTATGTAGATATAGTGATTGGGACTGAAAGTAATTTGACTAGGAACTCTATCGTATTCGTATCATCGTCCATCGAAATCGAAACATCAAAAATCGTCGCGAAATACTCAAAGTGGGTCGCGGATCGAACAGGAGGCATCCTGATCGAACAGGCCAGCCGATCGGCTAGCATCTTCCTAGCCGATCGAGCAGCCCATTTGATCGGAGCTCCTGGCCGATCGGCTGCCACTTTCCTCTTTTGGAGCCTATAAATAGGGCTGTCATTGTCACACTTTCCATTTTTGGAAAGCTCTGACCGAACCAGCCTTCTTCTTCACCTTTTCTCAGATTTCCCTCAACTCCGGTAAGTTTTCACTCTAACTCTTGTACGTTTTTGATCATTGCATGATTCTACACCTTTCTATCTTTCAAAACTCGATTTCTAACCGTGAAATCATCAAGATCTAAGTGTTCTTGGGTGATGTCATCATGGTGTTCTTGAAGAACACCAAACTTTGGCCTCATTCAACCGTGAATAGCTTAGATCTGACCGGTTTCCACATAAACAAACTAAGATTCTTACAAATCTTAACATCTTTATGAATAATTTCCAACATTCTTCAACCTTTACACTCGAAACCTTAAAACCGGTAGAAACGGAGCTTGAACCGGCTAACTAATCATTCTAACAGCTAAGAGGTTCAAGATTCGGATTCTATATACAAGGTTCACCGACGATGGGTTAAACTCTAAACCGATGTTCCGAACCGCTCACCGGCCGGACTTGGGTGATTCCTGTCCGAGTCGAAGAAACGAGTAGGAATGGAGGATATCATAGTTCAACTCGTTATCAAACTACCTCGAAATGACAACAAGTGGTCAAACAGCCAAGTGTTAGACGAAAGGCCGACCAGGTCAGAAATGCTGGCCGAACGGCTAGGCTGTTCAAACAGCCCAGCCGATCGGACATGTCAGCCGATCGACCGGGCCAGCCGATCGGCTAGCACATGGTTCCACACCTTTCAATTTTTATGAAGTATACTATTGACGAAGTGATGTTCGATCGAAGACGCTACTCGATTGGTAAACATTACTCTTCGGATCATGAGATACTATGCTTCAACACTTAATCGTTTTCACAACTCGTTCGTAGTAGGGAATGCCAGCAGATCGAACAGTCTGTTCGATCGAGCGACATCTTGTTGAGCATCACTCTAAGGTTCTCAGCTGATCGATTAAGCCGGCCGATCGAACGGACCGTTCGATCGATCGACCTGAAAGGTAAGGACATTTTTGTGTTCTCATATACTACAATGAAAACTTCAAAAGTTCAAATCCTCAAACACAAACACACCAGAGGAAGAAACAATCCACTCGAATGGCCCAGCCGATCGAGCCTACCGGCCGATCGAACAGGACTGTCCAATCGGATATACCAGCCGATCGAACAGACCGTTCGATCGAACCTGCCGTTCGATCGACCAGCCTATTCGATTGACCAGCCTATTCGATCCATCCACATTTGTTTGCATTTCCACGTTACTCATTATTGTGCTATCAAACTATTCAGGCTAACCCTACTCTCAGCGCTCCCTTCAATCCATAATCAATCACTGTGAGTATACTCGATCCCTTTTTGCTTTTAGCACTTTTGGGTGTTACATACGTTGCTTATATCAAAACACAAATGATCACATGATGCGTGTTAGTGTATATATGTTTTTAGATGTTTATTTAAGCCCTTTTTACACTTTTAGCCAAGTTTTAAATTTATAAAACACGATATTTACTAACACTAAGCACACATATGGGCAAGTGCACCCATCGTGGACGTAGTATAGTGTTGGTAAGATACCGAGGTCGTCCAAGGACACAAGAGCTTTTAATACCGGTTTATCCTCAACGTCTAATCAAATCAAAAAGTTAGAAAAATATTTTAAACTAAGAAAAATAAAAACTAACTAAATGCTGAAAAATAAAATAAATAAAAACAGATAGACAAGATGAATCACTTGGATCCGACACGTGTATTAGTATAACCTTTGATTATTTTCGCACTTTTGCACTTGTTTAAGAGATTATCTTAGTTATTGTAGTAGGCCCCTCTTTTGAAGGCGACGTTACCCTCAACCCAGTAGTTTGAGTCAGCAAGGATACAATCCTAAAGGGTCGGATTATTGAAAGATAATGAATTAAGTTATTAATGCAAATTATGGTAGGCCCCGCTTTTGGCGGTGACGTTACCCTCGGCTAAGTAGTCTGAGTCAGCAGGGATACAGTCCTAAATAGCCGGGTTATAGTATTAATAGTAGTTAGCTTATGAGGGGGTCAAAGAGTTTGGATCCCCGCCATCCAATACCTATGGGCATTGAAGGAGATCCTACTAAATTTGACCCAGGTCCCAAGCAGGACCTCTAAACGCTGAACAAGGGCAAGACCTTTACCAAACCGTT
The DNA here is from genome assembly GCF_002127325.2 of Helianthus annuus. Classification (NCBI taxonomy): domain Eukaryota; kingdom Viridiplantae; phylum Streptophyta; class Magnoliopsida; order Asterales; family Asteraceae; genus Helianthus; species Helianthus annuus. Next base: position 54,021,743 of record NC_035440.2, on the reverse strand, counting down.
CCCTTAACCCCCGACCAGGTAGCCAACATACCTCCATATAGACCGTGGAGATATGAATGGTGAAAATCTTTTATTTTATATAGACAGTAAAATAATGCCAAGACACCACGGACAAACGATAAGGAAAGATCACCTTCAACATAAGTAACTAGTTATTAAAGTCATTAATACAAAACCAAATAAAAAGTGCAAAAGATTAAAAATAAAAAGTATTATACTAAACACTTGTCTTCACCAAGTGATGTAAGAGACTTAGGCAAACATGGCCTTGATTGTCAAGAACTCTTACGATCAATCTTGGATCCCGAGACGACTCACACACTCTATGATGGACAATGGATGATGGTGGTGGATGATGGTGTTATGGTGATGATGGGTGGTGGATGAAGTGTGAGAGAGGTGGTGTGCCAAGGGATGAGAGAGAATGAAACCAAGCTCCTCTATTTATAGGCTGAACAGAACGCTGGACACGGCCCCGTGTCCGCTGGACACGGCCCCGTGCCCGTCTGACATTCTCTCTCTTCATTAATTGTAATTGCGAATTACAATTAATGCGCCTGCTGTACTTTCAACACGCCCCCGTGTCCGCTGGGCACGGCCCCGTGGTGAGCAATGGAAGCTTCTACTGGTTTGTCTTTTCTGCTGCTTCCTGGGCACGCCCCCGTGTTCACTGGACACGGGGGCGTGTTCAGACTTCTGTTCTCTTCTCTTTGTCTTGGGAGGTGCCGTTGAGGGTCCGGGCAGTTTACTTTTGTTCCTTTTCTTGTATTTATGGTAGAATTAGTGGTCTTTTTGCTTCTTTTGTGATTTTGAGCTCATTTCATCCTGAAAATACAAAAGGAAGACAAAAACACTCTTTTTCCAACATTAGTACTTAAAAAGGGTTAGTTTTATGCCTTAATTGATGTGTTTTATATGTTGCATTTTACACACATCAAATACCCTCACACTTGAACTTTTGCTTGTCCTCAAGCAAAACTCTTTTAATGTGGCTTACACTCCCAAATGGAATAGGTAGAAGAGAAGTTTTTTAACTTGTCCTAGAGTGTCGGGAATCCAAGGTTTGTATAGGTTCTATTTTTATTTTATTTACAATCTTATTCGTCATGGCTTATTTTGAACTTTTCATAAGATAAACTACTTATTTGGGCATAGCATGCCTTATTAAAATTCCATTTATATACAAGTTCACATACCTCACGGGAGATCACTCAATCACTCGGCCGAAGGTGTATATTTAAGTGAATCGCTCGAGAGCGGCACGGATTTACATTCTCCATATGCTTGCCAAGCGATCAATCCTCCTCCTTTTTAACTTTTTACCTTTGTAAATATCAAGAGGTCTTTTGGGGTGAAGGCTTGGGTTTAAAGGTGGGTGGTTGGTTAGTGGTTAGTAAAAAGGGCGAAAATCGTAACAAGTGTCGGTTTTCGTGAAATACCTTATTTTTGGTGACATTTATTTTTGAAGTATTTCTCCAAACAAGCTTTTTGTAGCTTATGTTTGTTTTTGACTTCATTCATTTTTTTTTTTTGTCACGTAAAGGGTATGTTTATGAAAAACCGAGTTTGTTACTAAAATAAAGGTGAAAAAAAATGAAAAAGGTTTTTGGTGGGTAAAAAAAATTGTTTTGGAGGTAATGAAATGAAAAGTTTAGGCTCAAAGGGGTTTTCTAGGGGGGTTTTGGGTAGGTAAAAAAAAAATTAAAAAAAAAATGGTTTTGAAAGAAAATAGTTAGTCCTAATGCCTCCATCATTTACTTACTTGGGTTTAAGTTGGTAAGGACCGGGAATGTATCGTCGTGGCAAGTTCTAGATTTGTAAAGACCGAGCGGCTATTCACACAAGAAACGAAAAATGAGCATTTAATCTAAATATGTGTATTTTTATGCTCAATAAAGGCTCAAAACTCACTTTTTGTGGGAATGGGTTTTTAATGTGACCAAGCATATATAATCGAATTTAAGCTAGACTTGTTATACCGTTTCATAATTTTCTTATGTTAGTTCTTTTTATCACGACGCTATCGGTTGTAAGTTTGTAAAAATATAACCCCTTTATAACTTGTTATTCCCAACTTAAACTAAGACAAGTAAATAAAAAAAAAATGAAAAAGTTTTTGAAAAAATTTGGGGTGTTTAGCGGTTCCAATAGAGTTTTGTGTAAGGCTTGTTTTAGGATTTTGCAAAATTCCAAGGTTTTAGCATCCCCCCCACACTTAAATTACACATTGTCCTCAATGTGTCCAAAAATAAAGTTTTTGGTTGATTAGAATATGTAAAAGTGTGTTTAAAAACAAAGATTTGTGTTACTGGCACTCTGGACACGGCCCCATGTCCATTGGACACGGCCCCGTGGCGAACTGCCAGTAACGAAAAACTTACAGAGGGTGAACACGGGGGCGTGTTGGGTGAACACGGCCACGTGTCCGACAAAAATCTGCAGGTCAGTAGCCAAACAGCAGAACTGGGAGATGGACACGGGGGCGTGTCGGCTGGACACGTCCCCGTGTGGACAGTCTGTTAGCCAGAAAAAATAGGGTTTTCTCCCGGTTTCTTCCTCTTAGGGCTGCGAGTGCTAATGTTTAGCATTCCAACCCTTGCATTGCACCTGTTCAAGCATTCAATACCATCCAAACAAACACAAACCATCCTAATCTTACCATAATCAAATATTATCCAAACATAAAGTAAAAACAAAATAAAGATAAAAAAAGTAGTTAAGGAAAGTAAATTGTCTTGACAAATGGCACGCAGGCCATGAATTGTTCGATGGATAAGAAGGGTAATCAAACCTGTGGGCTCATCACCAGCTAGCCCTTTGCTCCTCCCAGCCTCCTACTCCATATCTTCATCACTGTCTTCACCTCCGCCTCCCTGCCTCGCCATGTACTCCCGGATGCTACCGATATCATCTTGTATATCGTTGACACTGCGTTCGATAGCTCCTACCCGGAGGTGTGTGTTGTTGGCGAGGTTGTAGGTGTTCCGGGTGCACATGAGGTTTTCCTGCAAAAGATCATGTAAACTTTGGAAATTAGGAAAACCGCCTCCTTGAGAGGAGGATTGACCCTGTTCGCCTTGGGGAGGGTATTGGTACTGTGGAGGTGGTGCATGAAGAACTAGAGCCTCTTGCGGGTTCCATGCGTAGCCTTGCGTCCTCTGAAAGCTCACCGTCCCGTCCTCCGCTTCATAGAGCAAGTTCATGGCCCGGCAGATATGGTAATCAACCCGTCCCGACCATGGACTCCTTTCGAAGGACTTCGGGATGTTTGCGAAGTGCTTGAAAAGACGGTACACCCATCCCCCGAAGAAGATTGGTGTAGGAGCAGAGGCAAGGCGGTTCAAGTGCATGTTCCGCAGTAGGAGGTAAGGAACATCGAGAGGCTTCCGGTTGTGGATGCAGTGAAGGACAACCAAATCTCTAACCCCAACAACGCCACTACTGTCGTGACGTTGGTTCAGCGAGTACGTGAGGAGCCTGTGGATGTAGCGATATAACGGGTCTCTCAGTTTGGTACTCTTTGTGCTGCTGGAGTTGTAGATCCCCTCACCGATTTGAGCCCATGCGGCTTGGCGTTCTGTTGCGTCCAAGTCTCGCAATCCCCCGGTATTCTCTTCATTCCCCGCTTCTTCGTCTTTGTACAGCCCAATGATTGATCCGAACTGCGCCATGGAGGTTCTATAGGTCGTACCCCCACATCGAAACTCGACCGCCTCGTGATCAAACGGGTCGCGTCTCGAGCTGAAGATGAACGTGCTATAGAACTCCAATGTGCATTGATGGACCGACCGAAGTCGGGTAGTCAATGCAACGTGCAGTGGACCCGTCACTATGTTGTTGAAGCGGTCCAGTTGGTTTACCATTGTCAGAAGATCGGTACATGCCCGCCTTGGATACTCTTCGGGCCTTGTTTGTAGGACCTCGTAGCGAGCCCTGGCGTCAAGTTCGCTGGCATTGAACCGTGTGAATTTGGACATCTGAAAAGAATACAGCGAAAGTTAGTGCGAAACATGGAAATTCGGGTTGAAAACTGCAAACAGTGGGCTGGACACGGCCCCGTGTTCAGCGAACACGGCCCCGTGTTCAGGCGTCTGTAACACCTAATTTTCATTTTTTCGTCCCGGTTTCGAAAACCTGAAAATTTTTAGCCTAATAGCAGCGGTTTCCCCCGAAAATGAAACCCTAAGTGTCATTTTTCCAAAATCAAACCTTTTACCCTTTCAATTTTGTGTTTTTCGGTTCAAGAACAAGGGTTTGTGTTTTTAGTTGGAAATCGGACAAATCTATCAACAATACATGTCTATTTACTCCCTACTACTCTATTCTAAACTACTACTAACAATTTTTATCAAAAATTTTGAGTTCGATCCGGATGAACATGAAGAACCCTAGATTTCCCCCAATTTTTGATGTTTTAACTACATGCAAGTAACTAATCTAACTACTAAGAAGGATAGAATCATACCTTGACGTTGTTAGGCTTGGTGGTAACGTTCGAAATCGGCAGAAAATCGCTCTAAACCAGAGAGTTTTCGGCGAAACGGGGCGTGTGGAATGGTGTAACTGATAGAAAAAGAGGGTTTTATCCCGACAGTCGCCTCGACACGGCCCCGTGTCCAGTGGACACGGCCCCGTGCCGGGTGAAATTTTTGAAATTTTTTTTTTTTTTTTTTTTAACGTGCTCGTGTGCATGCCCCTTATCTCCGAATAGTGGTTAGATGATTTTACTGGTTTCGAATGTATACTTACCTGTAACATGTCGGGTATGAGTTTATTCGTTGACCGTTTGAAGTGCGATTTCCTCTTCTTCATCCTCAATGGATCCTCTGTAGAGTTTCAGCCGTTGGCCATTGACTTTAAATGGTATCCCATTTCGAGTTTTAATTTCTACTGCACCGTGTGGAAAAACATGGGTGACTGAAAAAGGTCCCGACCACCTAGATTTTAACTTACCAGGAAACAATCGAAGTCGCGAATTGAACAATAGAACTTTGTCTCCAACCCGAAATTCATTAGATTTAATATATTTATCATGCAAATTTTTCATTCTTTCTTTATAAATTTCGGAGTTAGAATATGCATAATTCCTAAGTTCTTCTAATTCGTTTATTTGACAAAATCGATTCTTACCGGCAACTTCTAAGTCTAAGTTTACGTTTTTTATTGCCCAGTAGGCTTTGTGAGCGATTTCTACTGGCAAGTGACAACTTTTTCCATAGACTAGTTTATATGGGGTTGTGCCTATAGTGGTTTTATAAGCGGTTCGAAAAGCCCATAAAGCGTCGTCTAGTTTGTCAGCCCATTCTTTTTTATTTATCCCTACGGTTTTCTCAAGTATTCGTTTTAAACCTCGATTCGTCACTTCGGCTTGCCCATTTGTTTGAGGATGATATGCTGTTGAGACCCGGTGATAGACCCCATACCGTGTTAATATTTTTTCGAGTTGATGATTGCAAAAATGGGTACCTCTATCACTTATTAATGCTTTTGGTGTCCCGAAACGAGAGAATAATTTTTTTAGGAATTTTACCACTACTCTTCCATCATTTGTTGGAAGAGCTTCGGCCTCTGCCCATTTAGACAGGTAATCGACTGCCACAAGTATATATTTGTTTCCTTTTGAAGGTGGGAAAGGTCCCATGAAATCGAGTCCCCACACATCAAAGATTTCACAAACGAGTATGCCATTTTGAGGCATTTCGTTTTTGGAAGAAATATTACCTGATCTTTGGCAAGCATCACATGTCTTTACAAGGTTTTGTGCATCCTTGTAAATGGTTGGCCAGTAGAATCCCGAATCAAATACCTTTCTTGCGGTACTTGCGGCACCATGATGTCCTCCGTATGGACTTTCATGACAATGACGGAGTATTCTTCGTGCTTCATTACCACGGACACACCTTCGGATGAGTTGATCGGCACACATTTTGAAAAGATAGGGGTCTTCCCAAAAGTAATGCTTTACATCAGCAAAGAATTTTTTCCTTTGATGATGTGGCCATCCTTTGGTGACTATACCGCTGGCTAAGAAATTAGCGTAGTCGGCATACCATGGTTCTTGTCTGCTTTCCATCATTTCCAGGGACTCCGTGGGAAATCTTTCGTTGATTTGCTCGTCCCTGGTTGTCTCCAAAGCTGGGTCTTCTAAGCGTGAGAGGTGATCTGCAGCAGTGTTTTCTGCTCCTCTTTTGTCCTTGATTTCAATGTCGAATTCTTGGAGGAGTAGAATCCATCTTATCAAACGGGGTTTTGCGTCTTGCTTCTTGAAGAGGTACCTGATGGCTGCATGGTCTGTATAAACTATTGTTTTAGAAAGAACAAGATAAGAACGAAATTTATCAAAAGCAAACACCACCGCTAGTAACTCTTTTTCTGTAGTTGTATAATTTTCTTGTGCATCATTTAGAGTTTTACTAGCATAATAAATTGGGTGGAAATGTTTTTCTTTTCTTTGTCCCAATACTGCTCCAACAGCAAAGTCGCTTGCATCGCACATGATTTCGAAAGGAAATTTCCAATCTGGTGCTATCATGATAGGTGCATTGACTAGCATTTCCTTGAGGGTTAGAAATGCTTGATTGCATTCCTTGTCAAAGATGAAGGGTGCATCTTTTTCAAGCAATTTTGTTAGAGGTCTTGAAATTTTCGAAAAGTCTTTGATAAACCTTCTATAGAATCCGGCATGCCCTAGGAAACTTCTGATTGCTCGCACGGAGGATGGAGGAGGTAATCGAGATATAGTCTCAATTTTTGCTCGATCAACTTCCATTCCTTCGCTTGAGATTTTATGTCCGAGTACTATTCCCTCTGTTACCATGAAATGGCATTTTTCCCAGTTAAGGGCGAGGTTAGTTTCCTCACATCGGGATAGCATTTGTTCAAGATTATCGAGGCATTGATCATATGAGTCTCCAAAGATGGAAAAGTCATCCATGAAGATTTCCATGGTTTTTTCAATCATATCATGGAAAATGGCGACCATACAACGTTGGAATGTTGCAGGCGCATTACATAGACCGAATGGCATGCGTCGATATGCAAAAGTTCCGTAGGGGCATGTGAAAGTTGTTTTCTCTTGGTCTTCTGGTGCTATCGGTATTTGGAAGTAACCTGAAAAACCATCTAAGAAACAATAAAATTTATGACCGGATAATCTTTCTAACATTTGATCAATGAAGGGCAAAGGAAAGTGGTCTTTCCTCGTTGCTTCATTTAATCTCCTATAGTCTATACAGACTCTCCATCCTGTGACGGTTCTTGTGGGTATTAATTCATTTTTCTCGTTAGTTATTACCGTCATACCTCCTTTCTTTGGGACTACTTGGACGGGACTTACCCACGGGCTATCGGAGATAGGGTAGATTAGTCCGGCGTCGAGTAGTTTGATGACTTCATTTTTAACCACTTCTTGAACATTGGGGTTCACTCTTCGTTGTGGTTGAATCACCGTTTTGTAGTCATCATTCATTAAAATTTTGTGCGTGCACATGGAAGGACTTATTCCCTTAATATCTACAAGCTTCCAAGCGATCGCATTTTTGTGTTTTTTAAGTAGGTTAACTAATTTTTCTTTTTCTATGCTAGTTAATTTAGACGAAATAATTACAGGTAAACTACCATCTTTGCCTAGAAAAGCATATTCCAAACCCTTAGGGAGTTCTTTGAGCTCGATGGTTGGGTCTTTAGGAGACACCTTATTTCGTGGCTCATCTAGATCAAGAACTTTAAAAGTTTGTTCTATGGCTACCTCTTCGTCGACAAAGTGGTCTTCCTCGTGGTTTGTATCAGGTGGTTCAGCTTCATCTTCAATTAGGGGGTCATTGTTGCCAAAAGGATATTTCATCGAGCGCTCAAGATCTATGCTCCTTTTGAATGCCCCTAATTGAAGAGTTAGATTGTTGAATTTCCGGTTTTTCAAAGCTTTGTGAGTTTGTACAAAAGGTTTTCCCAAGACTAGGGGGCATCATCTAAGATGACGAAGTCGGTTGGGATTACCATTTGATTTGTTTGAACCAAAATATCTTCGACTACACCGATTGATTTCATTACTTTTCGGTCGGATAGAAAAATGGGTATTTGAAGTGGAGTAAAATCACTAATACTTAACTTTTCAAAAATGTAGTTGGGCATTATGTTAACACAAAGATCTTTATCAATAGTGACATTACTAATAAACGAATTTTGAAAGAAACATGGAACCGGTGTGATGTTAATTTCAAAAGGATCTTCCTTTATTAGCGAGGTTTGATCATTAGTTAACTTAACACTTACTATTTCTTTGATTTTAGCACTAGTGTTTAACTCTTTTAAAAACTTGGCATGAGGGGTTATTAAACAATGGTTTTCGAAAGTAGGTGATAAGAGAATAATTTCCTCTAAATTAGACTCTTCTTGAATTTTAACATTATCGGACTCACCATTTTCGTTGTTTAACTCATGTGTCTGTTTTTCACTTTCTTGTTCTTCCATTTTCACACTTTCAACTATCTCTACGTTTTTATCATTTTTTAGCCCTTCTCTTGCACGGGATTCCTCTTCCCTTGCGCGAGATTCTTTCATGCAACGTTCGATAGTTTTAATGTGTTCTAATATCCTATTAGTTACTTCGGTGAGATTGAAAGAATTTGGATCCTCTAAGCTTGAATCCGGTTGTTCGATCCTTGGTTCCTCATAGTACTCATATGAAGTAGATGGTTCACACCATTGTTCTTCATTATAAGTATATGATGGATAAGGGTCGAAACTTTGTTCTTCATAGTACTCATATGAGGTGGGTTGTTCACGCCATGGTTCCTCATAATAAGTGTATGAAGGTGGTGGCTCATATGTTGAATCTTCAAAGTATGAGTATGAAGGCTCATACCTTGGTTCATCAAAATATGAGTATGAGGAAGGAGGTTCATACCTTTGGTCTTCATAGGATGTGTATGAAGTTGGTGGCTCGTACCTGGGCTCCTCATAATGGTTGTATGAATTGGATGGTTGATATGAGTTATTATATTGAACCAAGCGTGCATTACGACAATTAGTGCAATAATTACCTCTATAATCATCCTCATCATAGGTGTAGTTGTAATCTCTTGAGTATTGATCCATAGGAATCACTCAACAGACTACAACTGAGTCTCGGGACCAGAAAACAAAAATAAGACGGAAACAGAAGCTGGACACGGCCCCGTGTTGGGTGAACACGGCCCCGTGTTCAGGGACTGTATCTGGGCGTTTTAATTAAATTAACTGGTCACGTTGAGCACGGGGGCGTGTTGAGTGAACACGGCCCCGTGGTCAGACTCTGTATCTGGGTATCTACTCTAAAAATATGCAGCACGGGGGCGTGTTCAGCGAGCACGGCCCCGTGTTCAAGCTACTGTAAATGCAAAACTAAACTAAAATGCAGAAAAAAATGCGCGCGTTTTGAAAAGGTTTTGAAAAACTGATTAGGCCGTCGATTTTAAGCTTTCTTAAAATCCTTGTGTCCCCGGCAACGGCGCCAAAAACTTGATGCGTGTTAGTGTATATATGTTTTTAGATGTTTATTTAAGCCCTTTTTACACTTTTAGCCAAGTTTTAAATTTATAAAACACGATATTTACTAACACTAAGCACACATATGGGCAAGTGCACCCATCGTGGACGTAGTATAGTGTTGGTAAGATACCGAGGTCGTCCAAGGACACAAGAGCTTTTAATACCGGTTTATCCTCAACGTCTAATCAAATCAAAAAGTTAGAAAAATATTTTAAACTAAGAAAAATAAAAACTAACTAAATGCTGAAAAATAAAATAAATAAAAACAGATAGACAAGATGAATCACTTGGATCCGACACGTGTATTAGTATAACCTTTGATTATTTTCGCACTTTTGCACTTGTTTAAGAGATTATCTTAGTTATTGTAGTAGGCCCCTCTTTTGAAGGCGACGTTACCCTCAACCCAGTAGTTTGAGTCAGCAGGGATACAATCCTAAAGGGTCGGATTATTGAAAGATAATGAATTAAGTTATTAATGCAAATTATGGTAGGCCCCGCTTTTGGCGGTGACGTTACCCTCGGCTAAGTAGTCTGAGTCAGCAGGGATACAGTCCTAAATAGCCGGGTTATAGTATTAATAGTAGTTAGCTTATGAGGGGGTCAAAGAGTTTGGATCCCCGCCATCCAATACCTATGGGCATTGAAGGAGATCCTACTAAATTTGACCCAGGTCCCAAGCAGGACCTCTAAACGCTGAACAAGGGCAAGACCTTTACCAAACCGTTCCCTTAACCCCCGACCAGGTAGCCAACATACCTCCATATAGACCGTGGAGATATGAATGGTGAAAATCTTTTATTTTATATAGACAATAAAATAATGCCAAGACACCACGGACAAACGATAAGGAAAGATCACCTTCAACATAAGTAACTAGTTATTAAAGTCATTAATACAAAACCAAATAAAAAGTGCAAAAGATTAAAAATAAAAAGTATTATACTAAACACTTGTCTTCACCAAGTGATGTAAGAGACTTAGGCAAACATGGCCTTGATTGTCAAGAACTCTTACGATCAATCTTGGATCCCGAGACGACTCACACACTCTATGATGGACAATGGATGATGGTGGTGGATGATGGTGTTATGGTGATGATGGGTGGTGGATGAAGTGTGAGAGAGGTGGTGTGCCAAGGGATGAGAGAGAATGAAACCAAGCTCCTCTATTTATAGGCTGAACAGAACGCTGGACACGGCCCCGTGTCCGCTGGACACGGCCCCGTGCCCGTCTGACATTCTCTCTCTTCATTAATTGTAATTGCGAATTACAATTAATGCGCCTGCTGTACTTTCAACACGCCCCCGTGTCCGCTGGGCACGGCCCCGTGGTGAGCAATGGAAGCTTCTACTGGTTTGTCTTTTCTGCTGCTTCCTGGGCACGCCCCCGTGTTCACTGGACACGGGGGCGTGTTCAGACTTCTGTTCTCTTCTCTTTGTCTTGGGAGGTGCCGTTGAGGGTCCGGGCAGTTTACTTTTGTTCCTTTTCTTGTATTTATGGTAGAATTAGTGGTCTTTTTGCTTCTTTTGTGATTTTGAGCTCATTTCATCCTGAAAATACAAAAGGAAGACAAAAACACTCTTTTTCCAACATTAGTACTTAAAAAGGGTTAGTTTTATGCCTTAATTGATGTGTTTTATATGTTGCATTTTACACACATCATCACACTACTCAAACTATTAAACGCTAACCAATATGCATGTATTACGTGACTTAATGAATGCTTGTTGATTGTGTTTACACGTGGAATGCTGTCTACCTGCCTTAACGACGTAGTACTATAGTTTGGACTCAGCACCCGTTCACACGGGGGTTGTTAAGGACAATTACTTGCATGGATTACGGTGGTAATCATGTATTGCGAACCGTCTCGGACGGTCAACCCGCAGTCATTGGTATCGATAGGTCCATGTCGATAATTAACATGCTTCGTTTTCCTCTGTGTACGTGCTGGTTATGCGTAAACTATTCGAACTCTATATGCTATTATCAAACTTGTATGCTCACCTTTACATTTTATGTATTGACTTTATTTTAACGTATGTGACAGGTAATTAGGATGCTTATTTGCTAGGAAAGCGAGGCTAGAATAAGTTTCTAGAAGCCCCCAACAAATAGTTGTCTGCCAAGAACAAGCATCTGAGGCATAGTTGTCTGTAGATCTTGTCCTCTGGCATTACAGCCAGAAAGTCAACAGAATAGGGGTCTAGAAGCAGATAAACAATTGCTGTAATAATATTTGAATCTGAGTTGTCGGAACGGAATTTCTTGTTTGGATGATTATCTGTAATGACATGTTTGTTTATTCGGGATACGGTATGGGACGTATCTTTAACTGAATTATATAAATAGTTGTTATGGAAACTTCTGAACAATCTGTTTCGCTCAGTGCCGCGCCCCGATGATTCCGCCATCGGTTGGGGTGTGACAACCAAGACCAAGGTTGGAAGCATCACAGTAGACAATGAAGTCGTCGTTCCCATAGGGCAATGAGAGAATATGAGCATTGTAAAGCTTATGCTTGAGGGTTTGGAAAGCAAACTCTTGTTCGGTTCCCCAAACAAAAGACCTGTCTTTATGCATAAGAACGGTAAGCGGCACAACGATCTTAGAGAATCCTTCGATAAATCGTTGATAATAACCCGCTAATCCGAGAAAAGAACGGACTTCACACGGATTCTTTGGTGTAATCCAACTCTTAACTGCTTCAATCTTCGCAGGGTCGACATGTATACCTTGACTATTCACGATGTGACCAAGAAACTGAACCTCTTCTAACCAGAATTCGCACTTGGAGAACTTGGCATAGAGTTGATTCCCCTGGAGTAACTCGAGAACCAAACGTAGATGTTGCGCGTGTTCGGCTTTCGATTTGGAATAAATCAAGACATCGTCGATGAACACGATGACGAAACGGTCAAGATAGGGCTTACACACGCGATTCATCAGATCCATGAAAACCGCGGGTGCGTTGGTTAAACCAAAAGGCATAACAACGAACTCATAGTGGCCGTAACGAGTGCGAAAAGCGGTTTTGGGTATATCTTCTTCTTGAATGCGCAATTGATGATAACCTGAGCGTAGATCGATCTTTGAGAAACACGTAGCACCTTGTAGCTGATCAAACAAATCGTCGATGCGAGGTAGAGGGTATCGGTTCTTGATGGTTAACTTATTCAACTCCCGATAGTCAATGCACATCCTGAACGAACCATCCTTCTTTTTGACGAAAAGGACTGACGCGCCCCACGGAGAGGTGCTCGGGCGAATAAAGCCTTTTTCAAGCAGTTCCTGGAGTTGGTTCGAAAGTTCTCGTATTTCGGATGGAGCGAGTCGATAAGGGGCTTTGGCAACAGGGTTAGCTCCAGGAATGAGGTTGACGCGGAAGTCGATATCATGATTGGGCGGTAACCGGGAAGATCATCAGGGAACACTTGAGGAAATTCACGGACCACTGGAACGTCTCTGATTTCTGTCTTCCTTTTCTTTTCCTTCTCCGCTACTACAATGTTGGCCAAGAAAGCTCTGTATTCCTTGCGGAGATACTTGCTAGCTTGGACACACGACATGAGCTTGAGACCTTTCGAAGCAGTTTCACCGTACACACATAATAAATCACCATTTGCGAGCGAGAATCGAATCCTCTTGTCGAAGCACACAACTTCAGCATGGTTTTCGCGAAGAAAGTCCATGCCTACTATGATGTCAAAACTTCCGAGCTGCATCGGAATAAGGTCGATTGGGAAGATGTGATTGTTGAGCTCGAGAGTACAATCACGAAGAACAGAGTTAACAGCGCCAGTTCTTCCAGTAGCGACTTCAACTTCGAATGACGAGTGTAGATAAGAGCGCTTACGACTAAGGAGCTTCTCGAATTCAAATGACACAAAGCAGTTATCGGCTCCAGTATCAAACAAACATGATGCATAAATACCATTCACAAGGAACGTACCATTAACCACGTTGTTGTCAGCCTGGGCTTGACGAGCATTGATGTTGAAGGTTCTGGCGCAGGCTGCTTGTTGCTGCTGCTGAGGCTGTTGCTGCTGCTGCTGTTGGGTCTCTTGTTTCACAACCCTGTTCGGGCACATGTTTGCAAAGTGGCTAGGGTCACCACGTGCAAAGCAGACTCGAGCATTGACCGCGGGCGCTTGAGCTGCATGTTGGCCTTGTGGGGCTGGGAGTAGAGCTTGATGAGCAGTGGCTTGAATTGGGGCTTGACGAGGACCATAACGACAATTCGCAGTGAAATGACCGTAATGGTTGCAATGAGCACAGAATCGACAGGCGAGTCCTACCGGAAGATGATATGAGCATGTCGGGCAGAGCGGGTGGGGACCTGTGTAAGCACGCTTTGCGGGCAGCGCTTGAGTAACTGGTGGTGATCGAGGATGAGACTGCTGCTGAGTTGGTATGGCTTGCAGAGGAGCAGCAGTGGTAGTGACAGCACAGTTCTTGTTTCTGAAGCTGCTGTTGTTGTGCTTCTTCTTGCGGCGTGTGACTTGGATGGTTGAGCAGTGGTGGTATCGGCGGTTGGTGCAGTGGTAGCTTGATGCAAAGATTTGGAGGGCTTATCCCAGAAACCAGCTTTTACTCGCTTATCATTGATCCCGGCGGCAAGCAAGTAAGTTTCCTCGATCGATGAGGTTTTCGCGGCGTGAACAAAATCGGCAACACAATCGGGTAGAGCTCGAATGTACTTCTTGATGGCCATGTCTGACGTCTTGACTTGATCGGGACAGATTATGCTAAGCTGTTTAAAGCGAGCAGTCAAAGCAGCGTTGTCTCCGTCCTTCTGCTTGATGTTCCAAAACTCGTCCTCCAACTTTTGGCGTTCATGGGGAGGGCAGAATTCGTCCATCATGATGGCTTTCAGCTCTTCCCAAGTCAGATCATAAGCTGCATCATTCCCGCGTTTGTTTCGTTCGGCCGTCCACCAGTCTAGAGCTCGGGACTGGAAAACGCCAGTCGCATTTAGGGTACGGAGATTTGCAGGACAGCCGCTTTGACGCAGAGTGACTTCGATAGAATCTAACCATTGAAACATAGCCGTTGGGCCATCTTCTCCGGTGAATTCTTTTGGTCCGCATGCCTTGAACTGTTTGAAGATGAAAACAGTCTTGTTAGCATCTTTAGAAGCTTTAGTTCGCAACTCCTCAGAAGATTTGCTGACGTTTTCATAGACATCGCTCACAGCTTTTGCCACTTGCTTGGCTATGATAGCAGCAAGACGTCTGTCTCTCTTCTCTTGTCGGGTAAGTGGGGTTCGGTGTCCGGATGACGACATGGTCTGCAACAGACATCGTCGTAGGTCTCAGACACATCAAAATCGAATCTCACCTCACACGTCTACTACTTACTAAAGCTCAGGAACACGTCGAAACATGTATCACATAAACACAAAAGCACATAGTCATAGATTCACGTAGTCACAGAAGCACATAAGCACGTAGAGCACAGAGACACATAAACATATAAGCACATTCCTATTTGATCAAAGAGGTAGATATAAACACATAGTTCTCCTAAAAGCGCACATAAGCACATACAGTATCCTGACTGCCTCAACGTTCGCGAGTATTCAAGTATAGCGGTCGCGTATAGCATATCGAGTAGCATAGTATAGTCGTATAGCATGTCGAGTATAACATAAGCGTATATCATAGCATAATGTTGTTTAGATTTGTAGCGACTTGTTCGCGTATTGAGATAGAAGAGCAATGCGAGTCGTGCGTATCGATCGAAGTGATAGCAAAAATCGAATAATTCTCCAAAAATTTAAACACATAAACAGATATATACACATAAAACATATAAAATCGACGAATGATCAGAGTAAGCAATTGCGGGCTCAGAATCGGAACACATAAAATCGAGAAATAGATTGTCTGCGGCTATTAGATGTTGACTACCCAAAGCGATTCGACTATTCACAATAGACTTGTCGTCACATTTCGACTTTCGGGATCGTGCTTTCGCCTCGATTCATGGGCATTCAGCGCGTATTCCCTAGGTCATACTCATGAGTTCAGGTCGTTGGAGTCCGTCAAGGCTTTGATGAGATGAGTAAAAGTTGGATTAAGTTGCCAAGGTTTGGGTTTCACCCCTGGCTTAGCAATTTCTTCCTTGTTTTAGTGAAATTGAGGAGATTATTCATCAAAATATGGATTTCACTCCTGATTTGGTATAATTCTCCTCGTTCGTTATTGAAAATAATGAGGAAATCATTGATAAATTGATAAAATCGGCATTGACCAAGCAATTTAGTCGAGAGTTTGCGGTTTTCATACCTAATCCCGACTAAATCGCTTGACTCTATTTGAAAATTCGAGTGCAGTGATAGTGAGAAATAGCTGGGTATAGCACATAAGTTTGGTCTGTTGGTTCCTAACTATAGTCTAGGTCTCAAAGACAGCGACCCGGACTAGGTCGTGTCTAGCCTAATTCCCTATAGTTATGGCTCTGATACCAATCTGTCACACCCCAACCGATGGCTGAATCATCGGGGCATGGCACTGAGCCAAACAGATTGTCCAGAAGTTTCCAGAACAACTATCTTTACTATTTAGTTTAAATAATACGTCCCATACCGTATCCCAAATAGTAAAACAAATTATTACAGATAACATCTAGTCAAATATTCCATTCCAACAACTCAGATTTAAATATAAAAATTGTTCAAATGCCTCTAGAGACTCGATCTGCAAGATCTACAGACAACTATGCTCTAGACGCTTATTCTAAGCTCGCCTTCCTAGCAGTTAAGCATCCTAATTGCATGCGACATACGTTAAAATAAAGTCAATACATAAAATGTAAAGGTGAGCATACAAGTTTGATAATAGCATAATAGAGTTCGAAATAGTTTACGTATAACCAGCACGTACACAGAGGAAAACGAAGCATGTTAATTATCGACATGGATCTATCGATACCAATGACTGCGGGTTGACTGCCCGAGGCAGTTCGCAATACATGATTACCACCGTAATCCATGCAAGTAATTGTCCTTAACAACCCCCGTGTGAACGGGTGTTGAGTCCAAACTATAGTACTATCGCCGTTAAGGCAGGTAGACAACATTCCACGTGTAAACATAACAACAAGCATTCATTTAGTCACATAATACATGCGGTAACGGTTAGCGTTTGAAATGATTGAGTAGTGTGTCTGATGTGATTTCGTATAAGTAACGTATGTAACACCCAAAAGTGCTAAAAGCAAAAAGGGATTCGAGTATACTCACAAGGATTGATGGATTGAAGGGAGCGCTTGAGAGTAGGGTTAGCCTGAATAGTTCGATATCATAACGATGAGTAACGCGTAAAATGAATACAAGTGTTGATGGGTCGAACAGCCTGGTCGATCAAACGGTAGGTTCCATCGGACGAGTTGTTCATTCGGTTTGACAGTCCGTTCGGGCAGCCTGTTCGGTCGGCCGGTGGGCTTGATCGGTTGGGCTGTTCGAGTGGATTGTTTCTTCCTTTGAGTAGGATGTGTTTGTGTATGATGGCTTGTCCTTTTGAAGTTTTCGTTGTAGTATTTGAGAACATTGAAGTGTCCTTACCTTTCAGGTTGATCGATCGAATGGGCCGTTCGATCGGCCGGCTTAACTGATCGGTTAGGTACCTCAGTAATAAGTCCTCAGCAGGATGTCACCTGATCGGACGGCATGTTCGAACGGGTGGCACTCCAATACGTCGAACGAGTTGAAAATCGATTAAGTGTTGAAGCGTAGTATCTCATGATCCGAAGAGTGATTCAAATCAAACCGTAGTTCGATCGAACAACACTTCGTTCAACACTAGACTTCATGAAATTGTTAAAGTGTGGGGCCATGTGCTAGCCGATTGGCTGACCTGCTCGATCGGTTGACAGGTCCGATCGGTTGGGCTGTTCGTTCGGACAGTCTGTTCGATCGGCCAGCATCCTGACCTGGTCGGCCTGTTCGTCTAACACTTGGTTGTGCTGATTGTTTGACGTTATATCAAGGTATTTTGACAACGAGCTGAACCATGGAACCTTCGTTCTTACTTGTTTCCCCTGCTCGGACAGGAATCACCTAAGTCCGGTCGGTGAATGGTTCGGAACAGAGTTTAAAGTTTAACCCGAAATCGGTGAACCTTGTAGATAAAATCCCGAATCTCGAACCGCACAATTACTAGAGTGATTAGTGAGTGGGTTCAAGCTCCGTTTCTACCGGTTTGAAGGCATTGAGTGTAAAAGAGTTGAAAGAAAGTTGGAAAATCCATCTTTCAATCTCTTCCACCGTGTAAATGTTTAGATCTAGGATAGATCGTTGTTTGTTTATGTGGAAATCGGCTAGATCCAAGTGATTCTTGGTGGATTGAGGCCAAAACATGAAGTTCAGAACACCATGATGACATCATCCAAGAACACTTAGATCTTGATGATTTCACGGTTAGAAATCACGATTTGAAAGATATAAAGGTGTAGGAGCGTGCATTGATCAAGAAAGTACAAGATTTAGGATGAAATCTTACCGGGATTGAGAGGATCTGAGAAATAGTGAAAAACACGAGCTGGTCGGTCCGAGAGTTTCCAAAAGTGGAAAGAATGACAATGACAGGGCTATTTATAGGCTTCCCAAAGAGGAAAGGGCTGGCCGATCGGCCAGGCATCCCGATCGGACAACCTGCTTGATCGGACAGTCCGTCCGATCGGCTGGGCTGTTGGATCGGCTAGGAGCCTGATCGATCAACAGCCTGTTTCGAGCGTTCGGTGTGACGATTTCTGGTATTTCGATTTCGATTGAAGACGATACGAATACGATAGAGTTTCCTATTCAATTACTTTTAATCCCAACCACTATATCTACATACAAGCATCTATATTTCACACTATCTTTTCGCCACCATTTATCATAATTCGATTTCGATTGAGTTCAATTGAGTTCCGAGTTTCGATTGATTACCACACATCACATAAAGTAAACATGCACAAATAACACATAAGGCACACACACACGTATACTAATACCAGAATTCGCGTAATTCGAGTTTCAAGTTCGATGATGATTCGATTAGCTTGACTATTGATTGATTGACTTTATCGCATTGTTACTTCCTATTATTCACAGTCGCAAGTCGTTTCGCGTCGATAAACATTCGATTACTTTGATTAATAACACTTACTTCACATAATACAACTAACAGAACACCAACATAGAATAAACTAACTACAGTAAAAGAAGTCAATCTTGACTTTGACTTTGACATTCGGTAACACGAGATGTTACACTTACATCACTTGATCACCGTCACATCCCCTTTTCCCCCAAAATCAAAATCCTAAATTCAACCAATTCACCAAATTGACTCAACGTTTCACTGCACAACTACCCGAATTTCAACCATGTACAACAATTCTAAAGAACAAGCAATCGAGTATGTAAAGCAAGACGTAAAAGAAGACTATTCTGGAAATTACGCAAAAGCTTTTCCTCTATACATGAAAGCATTAAGAGTATTTCAAAACTCACTTGAAAAACGAACTCCAGAGGCGATTACGGATGAGATTAGGGTGGTGTTGGATGAAGGTGATGCGGGGGCGATGATGATGCGGCGGTCAAGCAGAAGGTGAAGCCGAAGAATGGGAATGGGGGTGGGGGGGGATGGAGATGGTGAGGAAGTAAAAAAAATGATTCTTTGTGGGGGCGGGTCTGGATCCGACTCAAGAATCCAAAGACCATGACAAGTTTAGTTTTCTTTTACAAGGTTATCAAACAGCTCTAGTTACCATCATTGCTGCTACAGTAAGAAGCTTTGGTTACCAAATCCAACAACATATTACAGAGAAAAGAAGGTTTACACAGCTATCTTAATGTGGATGAACTTGAAGAACACTTTGATTTTTTGAGATTTCAAGTGGAAATCTCAGTCACAAGCCATGGCCCGTTTGATGGGGGTGTCGTCGTGATGGTGTTTAGTAGGTGACGGGGCGTGGTGGTGGTGCTCGTGTTGGTGGCGGTAGGTAGTGGTGGTGGTGAGGGTGGGGGTTTGCCCTATAAAGATTGTGTGTGTCTAGTGAGATGTATTATATATGTATGTATAGTTTTAATCATTAAAATGGTTTTATTAAATTAATAAATAAAAAAACCAAGTTACCCTCAACTTAACAATTAAAATTGAATGGGTTAGGGGCAAAGGGTAAAGCATGTAAGATTTTGAAACATTAAGTGCAAAATTCGTCAATTTTAAAGACAAAGGACAACCACTGAAATTTGATATAAAGATAAACAACAAAACTTGTAATTCACTCTTAAAAAAACTATGGGCATGTTTGGCTAAGCTTTTTGACTTCTCCTTCTCAAGAAGTCACAATTTGTGACTTCTCCTTTTCTACTTCTTGAAGACAAAAAAAACCTTGAAAAGTCTTTTTCGTGCTTGTGTTTGGCTAAGCTTTTCTCATCTTCCTGACTTCTCAATAATAATGTTTGGCTAAGCTTCT
Source organism: Helianthus annuus (assembly GCF_002127325.2). Taxonomy (NCBI): domain Eukaryota; kingdom Viridiplantae; phylum Streptophyta; class Magnoliopsida; order Asterales; family Asteraceae; genus Helianthus; species Helianthus annuus. The sequence continues at coordinate 54,001,742 of NC_035440.2, read as the reverse complement.
CATTCTCAAAAGGACTTTTAGCTCTATATAAGTCAATAAGTCATTTTGGGAAGGAATCCCAAACACCCCCTGTATTTTTATACAAAACAAGGGAAACTGTAATTTGAGATGAGAAATAAAAAAAAAGTGTTTATAGTGTTTTTTAACATTCAAAACGGATTCTGAAAAGTGAAAACAGTATAAAACCCCAACAAAATGTCAAAATCTATGCACATTTTCAACTTCCAAGTTCCCGATTTCAGTTGAAGAAGAGAGATTCGAGCTGCCATTGCAACGCTAGGTTACCCTAAATTCCTAATTGATTATTTAATCGTTGTTTATTGATCAAATTGCTTATGTTTTATATTTATCTTTAAAGTTTTAGCATGTTTAAGCCTGCTCACTTGATCGGCAGTTTTACCAGATTGTTGACGGTATATATCTTTATGAATTTCTTCGTATTGATTGGAAGTAGAGAACTAGGTTTTCATACTACTTATGACGGATTATATATGTTTTTATGTATGCAATGGCGCAGCTTGGAAGGGGCCGGGGGCGCCTGACACTCGAACTTTTCGCTTAGCAGTGTTATATATGTAGTTTTCGTATAGAAATTTTTGGGTATTTCTATAAAACCGGGGGGTCGAAAACGTATATACCCAAAACTTTCTATACGAAAACTACATACTCCCACTACTGAGCGAGAAATTCGGGGGGGGGGGGGGGGGGGGGGGGGGGACGGCCGCCCCCTCCCGCCCTACTTAAGCTTCGCCCATGCCTATGTCATCGGTAGAGCATAATACAGCTTGATTTTCTGTTCTGTAATGGTCTGGTTAAAAGATTAACAATGGAAATACCTATGCATGAGAAATGTTTCTTAGTTTATCCTACGAATTACCATAGGGCTTTAAGTGAGCAATATGGTTGATACGTTTAGGCTTTATAGCACATATGACCTATAGTATTCAAGAAATAGCTTGTGGTCAATGCAGCGTTTCAAATATTCAAATAATTATGATCTTGAATAATATGAAAATGACTTGCATAGACTTTTAGGGGGTGTTTGTTTTTTGTGAAAAGCTCTTCAGAACCTCTTATGTCTGCCCCACGCAGACCACGCGCAGACGTTTGAGTCTGCAGTGTGTTTGTTTTCTCGAAGACCTTCATTAAAAAAGGTCTGTGTGACCTCTTTTTGGTGCAGACATGGATCAATCTCTTCCTGTGGTCCGCAGGCTGCAGATGTTTTACCTCTGAAAAAACAAACAACACCTTAGTCCTTTAAAAATTCTCTCACTAGCTGCTGCAGAACCATTTCAAGACATTGCTCCGATTTAAGAAAATATTTGATACGGTAAAAGATGTGTTCTAAAAATCGAAAGTCTATTTTCTTTGCAGGATTATATTAAAAATGGTGGCTTTTACATTATCTCAGAACTCTTCAGTTCAACTAAGATCCTCATTGGTGCCTCAGAAAACCCAATATCTCAACCTGGCCCCACAGTTCCGTCCCGTAAATGATGTTAACTTACGTGGTATGCAATCAAAGGAAATAAAAGTTTTTCCAAGAACACCCCAAGCCGTTTCCGAGAACAAATCTTCAAACTCACGTGGTGTCTCGGCCAAAAATTCCAATCCCGTAATTGTCATTGACAATTATGACAGCTTCACGTATAACCTTTGTCAGGTTCTCTTCTCGTTAGTCTTTACTTATATCATCACATATCACTTCTTTTCACAAACTATTAGTTTATATTGTTTTATACTAATGCCACTTAACAATCTGTAGTATATGGGAGAGCTGGGCTGCAACTTTGAGGTTTACCGGAACGATGAGCTTACCGTTGATGAACTGAAAAAGTAATTATTCTCATACCTTAATGGATTTTATTTAGGAAAAATTACAAGTTTTGTCCTTCATCTTTATACCACTTTTCAGGCGGTGTCCTTTTTAACTAATGTTGACAGGCGGTGTCCTTTACTAGGTATTTTGTTGCAAGTTTAGTCCTTTACACCCAACCCAGTTAAAAAACCCTGTTAATTGTTGACATGCGGTGTCCTTTACTAGGTATTTTGTTGCAAGTTTAGTCCGTTACCTAGGTATTTTGTTGCAAGTTTAGTCCTTTACACCCAACAATTAACAGGGTTTTTTTAACTGGGTTGGGTGTAAAGGACTAAACTTGCAACAAAATACCTAGTACGGGACACCGCTTATCAACATTCGTTAAAAAGGACACCGCCTGAAAAGTGGTATAAAGATAAAGGACAAAACTTGTAATTTTTCCTTTTATTTACTATTTATCAGTTTGTGATGTTTTTCATTGTTTATCTTCTATAATTGGGTATTGTTGTTTTTCAGAAAAAATCCAAGGGGAATTCTCATATCACCTGGACCTGGTAAGATCATGTATTTACAATTGTGCCCCTAATATATTACCTTTGTTATATCAATCTACTATGCATTGTACATTTCTGTTTCCATAGGTGCACCGCAAGATTCGGGGATATCGTTACAAACAGTACTGGAACTTGGACCTGATGTACCTTTATTTGGTGTATGCATGGGATTACAGTGCATTGGTGAAGCTTTCGGAGGTGATTTGTTTTGCTTATATTTTTGATTTTGTTTCTAGTCGTTTAGTACTTGTATTCCGAGCATTTAGTGCTAATTTTAGTTCCATCGCCGATCAGAAATAGCTAACGATTAAGGTTTAACAAAGTTTGCTTTGTGTATTGGGAATATCATGTTAAGATGCTAACCGGGGGGGGGGGGGGGGACTTTTCACTCAGTAGTGTCTGGTATGTAGTTTTCGTATAGAATTTTTTAAATATATAAGTTTTCGACCTCCCGGTTTTATAATTTTTTTTAGGTATATACGTTTTCGACCCCCGGTCGGAAATCTCAAGCTTCGCCACTGCTACCCACAAACCTGTATATGACCTGTTTAATCAGTTTACAACCCATTTGACTTGTAGATAGATATATGGGGTGACACGCGATTGTATTTCTAGGTTAGGTTGATGTCTTTGATACAAATAAAAATATGGGTCATGTTCGGGTTATGCTTGTTGACCCGCCAAACCGACACGTTTGACACCACTGAGAGAACGTGTTGTATTGTGTCACCGAAGTATGTGAATTCATATTGAACGTTTACAGTTTTTATCTCCGTCAGCTTCTTTCTTCTTCCACCCCCCCCCCCCCTTCCTTGTTTTCTGCATAAAAAATGATTCGTGGTCTTTTATGATTTTTCATTTCATGATTCTTTGTGAGTTTTACTATTTCTATATACAAATTTATTTTATTTTTCAATGCTAACAAGTTAAGGTCTTTTGTAGGAAAAATTGTGCGGTCGCCTTATGGTGTTATGCATGGAAAAAGTTCACTGGTTTACTACAATGAGGGCAAGTTCCCCTCTTTGTTTGCTGGCATATCGAAGTATGTTCTAAACTTCAACCGGACCAATCTTTTGATTATATTCAAAATTTGTTTGCTTGTTTTTAAGTCCGAAGAACGGGACTTAACTCCACCTAACCTTGTTGAAATACAAAGCAACAAATGGCCGTTAAGGCTTTTCTTGCCTCAACACTATTGTTTTCGTTAAGAGGTACGAAAATACATAGGTTGGGTAACAGGTCAAAACAAGTTGAACAGTTACAAATATACCATAAATTGAATCGACCCGTTTACAAGTATATGGGTTGGAAGTATGGTCGCAAGTCGCAACCTTCTAAATCTTACTTTTTTGCATATTATTCGCAGCCCCTTCACTGTCGGTAGATATCACAGCCTTGTGATTGAAAAAGAAAGCTTTCCTAGCGACGCACTTGAAATCACAGCATGGACCGAGGATGGACTCATCATGGCCGCTCGTCACAAACTGTATCCCCATTTGCAGGTACCATTCATTATTCTTCTTATTATGATTAATTATCATTATAACAAAATCTTAATATTGTATAATCTTATACAGGGTGTGCAGTTCCATCCGGAGAGCATTATAACAACCGAAGGAAAAACAATCGTTGCAAACTTCATCAAACTGATCGAAAACAAAGAAGCTGTTTCCGAAAACTAAAACCGAATCAAACAAACAAACATTTCAATCTGTAATCATCATACATTGTTTCATGAATCATGATATCAAGTTACATCATGGGTTATTTGAAGTTTTAAACATACAAATCTCTTACTTGCTCTTGACACTAACTCCATCTTTTCCGGCAATGATACATGCGGTGGTCATATCCAAAAACAACCCATGTTCCACCACTCCTTCAAACGCGGAAATCTCTTTACCCGCAGCCCAAGCGTCCTTAATCGGAGTCTTGAAATACAAATCCACAATATAATTCATATTATCAGTAACATAAGGCTTCCCATTATCATCCAACCTCAACTTAGCATCACACCCTTCTTGCTTAAACAACTCTTGCAGCCTGATCAAATTATACTTCCAACAAAACTGCACAACCTCAACCGGCATTGCCAATCCGCTTCCACCCAAGCCCGAAACAAGCTTCGAATCATCGACAACCACAACGAACTTATCGGACGCAGCCTCCACCATCTTCTCCCGGAGCAGAGCGCCACCTCTGCCCTTGACCAAATTCAAATCCGGGTCAACTTCGTCGGCTCCATCGATAGCGAGGTCGAGCTTCGGGTGATCGTCGAGGACGGATAAGGGGATGCCGAGGGATGCGGCTTGTTCTTGGGTTCTTTTTGAAGTGGGTACGCCTACAATGTCTTTGAGTTCGCCTGAGGCGTAAAGCTCACCGATTTTGGCGACGACAAAGGCGGCGGTGGAGCCGGTGCCAAGACCGAGGACCATGCCGGATTTGACGTATTCTACGGCCTTGTCGGCTGCGAGTTTTTTTAAATCGTCTTGGGTGAGGGGTTGGATTGGGGTTTGGGCAGAGAAGGCTTTGATGGTGAGGAAGCGAGGGGTGGTGGTGGTGGGGTTGCGGTGGTGGTGGTGGCGGAGGAGGGTGGAGGAGAAGGGCGGACGGGAGAGGAGGGATAGGGAAGACATGGTTGGTGTGAAGGGGGGATGGATCGAGTGTATGTGTTTGTGTTTTGTGTACGAGTGTTTGACTGTGATTGGTTTTGACTCTTTTAAACAAGAAAAGCTGATGGGCCTTTTTGTCTACTTTGTTACAAGAATGCAATTTTTAAATCTGGCAACCCAACTTTTCTTTAATTGTGATTTTACACACTTTTTGGTTACTACATTTTTTCTTCTTCAATAATTTGGATTTTTTTTTTTTAAATTTCCAAACTCACAACTTATGATGGGGTAACCCCCTCTCTTGGCTATGTGTTATCATAGTGTGTGGTATACCGCCACAGTGTGGCCCGTTTGAGGGGTAGGGGCGGTGGGGAGAGTGCGAATCATGTCGTGAGCAAGTTTAAGGTTCTGTTTTTTTGTTTTTTTAATATTAAATAGGGGAATTGACCTGTAATAATCGCAACTAGAAGTCATTGACCATTGATAGTCTTACCTTTAAATATTCCCTCCACCAGTCCCACCTTTCACCTATTTTTCCTACACCAGTCCCCCGTTAAAAAACTTAACGGAGTTACGTTTTTTTCCAAATTACAAATAGTTTTTTTACGGCTTTTGATCAGAACGACGATACGAGTCCACTAATGTAAAACTTACCTCGAAACAGTGCTCCAAACGATGAAAACGGCGCTTCAATTCAGGTGTCTAAATTTCCAATTAAGGGGGTCTATGTGGCGTCACACACCTTTTGGGGTGAAAAAAAGGGGCTCTATGTGGCGTCACATGGCAGCATTTATTTAGTCTTAAGTCCGTGATCTTGGAACAAGTCCGGACAAGCTAGCAAAGGAGAAGAGTAAGAATAGTATCTAAGGGCGACCTGCTGCGTTGAAGCTTTGGACATCAGAACAAATCTGGTCCATGTGTCACTAGTTCTGAGAGAGGCAACCCTCAGAGATAAAGAAACTACAAAGGGTTGGCCTAAACATGAGGAGACTACCGGACCAAGCATTCAGCTACCACTCCTTCCCTCTATCTGTTTGCATTCACTGTTACTTTTCCTACATCTCAAAACATTCACATGAAGTTCAATCACAAGGAGAACATAATGTCCCTCACTGTGGCAAGGCTTCGGTCACAAGAGCATTCATGTATAGATTCTCAGTCCAACTACACGGGTTTTGCTAGAGACAACTTACAAGATAAGAATCATAAGCGTTTAAGGATCGAAACTTTGACAAAGTTAAACGTTGCATAGCATACCCACTAATTCAACCAATGGCCACTGACAACTTACAAGATCATCATGTGTCACATGGGTTTTTCACTTTTGACTCGCCAATCCAACTAAAAAGAACACCACATAAACAAGCTATTCCATGCCATGTCTACACTGCAAAATTGTTTCTGTAAAAAAATATATACAACGTCATCCTTTACAAAGTGAATGGATTGGTTTTCAGGTTACACTAATGGAATTGCAACCATAATTATTAGGGTAAATTACACTTTTCGTCGTTTATGTTTCTACCGGATTGCAATGGATACCCTTTAACTTCAATAATTACAATCATAGTCCTTTTTTTTGATAAAAACATTACACCGTAAATCCTTTAACACTAACTCAATTAAAATTTTCAGTTATGTATAACATGTGACTTGTGTATGACGGTGTTATTGTCTTTCCCATCCTAATACAATAAAAGAAAAGAAATTAAAAAAATTCCTACCCTCTCTCCATCTACCATCACCATCAACCACCCACCACCACTAACTGAGAACGTACCATCTGTGATTGAATTAAGGTTGGAGGGTGTGGTATAAAGCCCCTAGGGGCTTTATCACGCCACCTCAGCGCCACGTCAATGTCACGTCACACAGGGGGCTTTAAAGCCCTTTCCTTTAACTTGCAGGGTGTCGTATAAAGTCCCCATCATCATTCCTAATTATTTTTGCATTTATATTTTATATGTTTTTAATTTATATGCCACTAAATAATATACAAGAGTCTTATAATATTCCACAAAACATTTTTAAAAAGCCTTTAAAAATTACACCAAAAGAAAAGCCCATTAAAAAAAGTCAAAACCTTTTAAAAATCCCTTTTTAAAAACCCATTAAAACCTGCAAAAGAAAGACAAGTGTCTTCTCCCTCATATCTTTCACACCTCACCACCTACCTTCTCTCAAAAAACAACCACGGAACCTGCAACTCAAGCCAAGAAACCTCCAAAAAAACCTGCAAATCAGCCAAGAAACCTACAAAATATCGGTTATTTTGACCAACCTTCCCTCGATCTCCTCAATGTTGCTCGTTAACGTGGTGGCGGAAGAACCATGCCCCCCTAGGGTTGTAAACGAACCGAACGTTCAGCGAACAGTTCGTGAACCGTTCGGCGGGAAGTTCGTTTATGTTCGTTCGTTTAATAAACGAACGAACATAAACAAGAAATTTCGTTCGATTAGTTAAATGAACGAACATGAACATATGTCTCGTTCGTTCAATTGTGTTCGTGAACGTTCAGTAAGGTGTTCGTGAACGTGTTCGTGAACACTCGTTCATTTGTTTTCGTTTATGTTCGTATGTTTGTGTTTTAATTAAAGATTTTTGTAGTTTCATATATTTTATCTATACTTTTTATTTTATTAAACTTTTATTTATTTTAATACCCTAACAATTAAACTAGGAAACCTTATTTCACCTTGTTTATGCACCATTTCCTTTTCCTTTCTCATTATTTACATCGACGTATACGATCGACCTCCATTCCACAATAAAGGATTCAAGTTCCAGTGCTACTCTCTGGGCCATCCACCATTATCCTTCATCGCGTTCACCAAATTATTTGTGTTCATTTGTGTTCGTGAACACGCTCATTTCCTTAATGAACGAACACGAACATAAACTCTCGTTCGGTAAGTGTTCACGAACCGTTCGTGAACACATTTATTCCCTTAACGAACGTACACGAACAAGGCCTTGTTCCTTGTTCGTGTTCGTTCGGTTCGTTTACAGCCCTACCCCCCCCCCCCCTTTAGCAGCGGCAGTATGGAGATTGGCGCCCCGGAGCGCTAAAAATGGTGAGGTGGCCGGGTGGCGCCATGCTACAACCTCGGGCCTAAGAGCATTCACATCCATTCCATCATTTTTTTCACCCTAAATTACATTAAAATACACTACATTTTCTCTCTCCTTTTTAGTTAAATAATATATTTTTATACCTTTATCATTATCTTTTCTCTCTCTTTCACTCACAACCACTTTCAAAATATATTAAAAAATTATAGGGGGTGAACAGTGTTTTTTCAAATATACAGATGAACAGTAACATTTTCTCTCTCCTCTACTCATAACCACTTTTTACACTCTTCATATTATAAAAACCCCACTCACACAATTTAGTGGAATGGATATGAATGCTCTAATAGTTACATCATATAAAATGAAACCCACAAGACAGATTCGAGCAAATTGAAGCAGTGTAATTTAATAGTAATAAAGTTGTAAAGAGAAGATAGTATGATGCCTAGAATTTCCTTCTATAACAGTGAAACTAAATGATATTGCTTTATAGAAGTTCGTGCTTTACACTGTGTTCTGAGTCTCATTTAATAGAGGGGAAAGAAAAGAGATGAAAATATGAAAAAACCATGTTATTGAGATTTTTTAAGAATAGAAGGGGAGGGAAAAGGAGGGAAAGGGAAGAAAATTTGTACATATATTTATCCTCCAAATCGGAGAGATTAGGAGAGAAAATCTTATTAATTACTAAATTACCCTCATATCTAATTAAAATGTTTTATGTTTAAAAGGTATAATGGTAAAATTGTTCATTTATTTTCTTTTTCCTCCTAACTCGGGAACACATAAAACGATTGATTTCTTCTCTTTTGCTTTACTTTTCATTAAACACGGAAACACGAAAAAAATCACATCTTTTCCTTCCTTTTCTCTCTTTATTCATTTTCCTTCTCCTCCCTCTGTTAAATGAGACCCGGGAACACAGTGTTAGATAAGTTATTGGATTCTTTTTAGAGAAAAATGCTCGAATAGTCCCTGTGATTTCGCCTTTTTTCACCTTTAGTCCCTAACTTTCTAAAATTACCTCAATAGTCCCCAACTTTTCATTTTTTGTTCCCGGATAGTCCCTGGGTCTGACTTCAGTTTGTTTTCTCTGTTAAGTGGGTGTAAAATGACCAATTTACCCTTTCCTCAAAAAGGCAAACCACAGGGACTAGATCAGAAACATTATCATCTTTCACCATTAAAACCCTTCTTCCTCTTCTCTGTGTTTTCTCCGGCGAACAAGACCCACTTCACCTCACCCTATTTCACCTCCGATTACCCCATCATTAATCACCGCTGACGACCACCTCTCCACTGTCAAACCTCCGATCGATCACCACCATGGTAACTCCGATGAGTGGCGGGAGTGGGACGGCAGCCGCATCGGACGGAACAGAGTAATCACCATCAGGTAACATTCTTCTTGCTCCGAAAACACCCAAATCCACACTAGATTGCGACGTCGTTTAGGTTCTCCTGGTTCACAAACACTCCTAGTGTGTGTGAATCTTGATGGGGTGTTGAGATTTGAAGTAGTTCTTGACCTGAAACTGAAAAAAAAAAACAGAGGTTTTAATAAGAGTTTTATATGTAAAAGAAACAGGGGATTGTTATTATTATTGTTGTTATATGTAAAAGCATCTGCGATCTTGTGGGATAATGACACTACCACTGCTACTCCTCCACATTCAAAATGATTGACTTTAACCACTAGTGAGAGTGTACTGTCAACATATGCTTCCACAAACTCAGCTCCATGATCGACTGATCGTTGCAATCCACATAGGTTGGTTTTTAATAAGAGTTTTATATGTAAAAGAAACAGAGGTTTTAATTTGAAGTAGTTTTGCCGCCCCGCTCCCGCCGCTCATCGGAGTTACCATGGTGGTGATCGATCGGAGGTTTGACAATGGAGAGGTGGTCGCCGGCGGTGATTAATGATGGGGTAATCGGAGGTGAAATAGGGTGAGGTGAAGTGGGTGTTGTTCGCCGGAGAAAACACATAGAAGAGGAAGAAGGGTTTTAATGGTGAAAGTTGATAATGTTTCTGATCTAGTCCCTGTGGTTTGCTCTTCTTAAGGAAAGGGTAAATTGGTCATTTCACACCCACTTAACAGAGAAAATAAACTGAAGTTAGACCCAGGGACTATCCGGGAACAAAAAATGAAAAGTTGGGGACTATTGAGGTAATTTTTAAAAAGTTAGGAACTAAAGGTGAAAAAAGACGAAACCACAGGGACTATCCGAGCATTTTTCTCTTCTTTTTAATAAAATGAATAGTAAAATCAACCACAAAACTCATTGTATCAGGTACAAATTCAATCAAAGATGTTGCGACTTACAACTCCAAACCCTAATAAACAAGAAAATCAAATTAATTTAGAAATCAAGAAACCCTAATCAAATCTACGAGACTCACAATAAGAATAAAAAACTGCTCGAGAGTAGCTTCTTGACTGGCTCGATCCCAGACTCTGATCCAAAACTGCTCGGATCTAACATTACTCGATCCCAGACTGGATCCAAAACTGCGTGGATCTAACCTCTTGGTTATTTCTTCAATACCGTACCTTTTTCTTTGGTGTCTGATAATCCATCTTTATACGGGTCAATAGTCAAAGTATAATGCCCTGGCAGATTCTAGAGAGAGAGAGAGGGATTCGAAGGAAGAGAAAACTAAAGAGGAGAGGGGGGGGGGGGGGAGATGTGGTTGTTAGGGTTTTAGGGTTAGGAAATTGGGGAAGATAAAGTGTGTATATGCAATTTTGTTTATTAAACATTTAAATAAAAGATGAATTAACCAGAATACCTTGAGTAAATAAAGTTAACTGAAAATTTTAATCTGGTTAGTGCTAAAGGACATAGAGCGTAACAGGTTTTGCAATTAAAGGATTGTAACTGTAATTATTGAAGTTAAAGGTTATCCATTGCAATCTAGTCACTACAAGAAATTGGGGTGTTTACCCACACATAATTTACCTACACATGTAAATGTGTGGGTATTTTCCTACACATGTTTGTATATGTGTGTGTAATAGTTGATAATATATTTTCATAATAATTAACACTTAATATGTGTTGGTAATACATTTTAGCCACACTTGGTGTTGGTAGGAAAATTTCCCCCCCAAAATTGCCTACACATGTAGCTAATTTTCGTCATGTGAAGCTAAATTATCTACACATATGTAACAAAACTAATATGTATGTAGGTAAATGATTATGTTTACCAACACATAAGAATTTAAAAAAAAATATGTAGATAAACTAAGTTAATATATACTTTTTTTATTTTTGAAAATGACGTGGCAAATTAAATACCTACACATGAGTAAAAATGTACAATATATGTAGATATTACATACCTATAAAGTAAGTAAATATATATTTTTAGATGATGTGACAAAACAAATATCTACACATATTTAAAAATGTACAATATGTGTAGATATTGAATACGTATAAAATAAATAATTAAATCTTTTTTAAGATGACGTGGCAAAAAATACCTACACATATTTAGAAATGTACAATATGTGTAGATATTGGACACATAAAAAATAGGGCCATTTACATATATCGCCTTATTAAAGTCACTTATTATATATTTACCCAATCCTTAAAATCAATTACATATTTTCCCTCCCTAGCCCAATGTTTTAAAAACTGGTAAATATCGACCGGTTATACTGGTATTACCGTTTTCGGATGTAAATCCGGTCCGAAACGCCCCGGTAAGTAGAAGAAACGGCATAGACTTTGTACCGCCGGTAAAGTCCGGTATACCGGTTTGAACCGTTATACAGGTACCGTCTCAAGTCTGTTTTTGGGTTAGGATTTTACTTTTTATCGTCCCATCTCCATGTTTACTTTTAGCTTTAACCTAACAACATTTAGTATTTTATCTCCATCGATCAAAATTTCAAAACTTGCTTCATCACTACATCATTCGTGACTTGTTCCAGACTTCCATCACCCCATCGTTCGTTCCAGATTTCCATTTTAATCAAATTTTGGATTATTTTTTAAGTTAATGTTGTAATTTATTAAATAATACAATTAACTAGTCAACCCGATTGAACCGCCCGACACAACCCGGTTCAACCGGTTAAACCATTTTTGTGCTAATCCGGTATGATTAAAAAAACCGGATTTTAAAACATTGTCCTAACCTATATATATTACATATATCCCTCCGTAATCTATACTATATATATAATGCATATTCGAAGAGATGGCCATTTACCACTTTTTCAATATTTACAAGCCGTTAAAGAACATTGTACAAGTCTTTATGCACTCAACTTCAAAGGGTAGTACCAGCTGACCAATTTTGAGCGGCCAAATGTTGTTCCAATTTTTTCACTTCGCGCTCATCCCCACTTCCCCATACATCATTCTGTTTTGAGCGGCCAAATGTTGTTCCAATTTTTTCACTTCCCGCTCATCCCCACTTCCCCATACATCATTCTGTCTTTTCATTTGAAAACCCTAAAGCATTTTCAAACTAAAATATCTATTGTTCTCCTCACCCCCTCAATCTTTCTTGCAGTAGGTAGGAAGAGAGAACACAACTCTGGTAATCTTTGCATACGGTGGTGATGATGGTGGTCATTAGTGACCACGGCAACACCTTCAATGGTTGAATCGAGGAGAAAGACGATGATAGAAAACCCTAGCTGTCGCCTCCGGCGATGGCGGCTAGGGTTTCTCTGATGAAGCTCCGGTAAGTCCTTCTCTTACATGTTCCATTGGTTGTTAGATCGGTCCGTGTAATGACTATTCTGACCATTTGTTACAGAAATTTTAGAGTGAGACGGATAGGTTTCGATTGGTGATCTCCGGTTGGATATTCTTCAAGACAGAGCGTTTTTCTCTACTGCACGACGCTTAATACCGAGACATATGAGAGCCCTAACTACTACACGATGCTCCAGCAGGCGGAACATTTAGCGGCTGAAGTGGCTCTGGAAGCACTCGCGAATCGTGGTCCTTCGAATACTTTGGCTACTCGGATATTGGTGAGCTTTTCATGGTTTCTAGGGTTTGTATGTCTAAATATGTGGAAGCTGGTGTTTTAACTTTTGATTTGGTTAATTATTTCGTGTAAGGTAGTGTGTGTTGCTAAATTTAGTGTTTCTACGGTTTATCAGATGTGGATTGTGATCATCAATCCTGTAAATTGACTGTTTTTTTTCTGTTTTCTTGAGCAGTCGGATTGGTGGTAACAACTTCTCTGGGAAGATCCTTGAGTTCATCGGACAATGGATAAGTCTCGAATCCTTGTAAGGCATTTTTTTATTGTTTCATTTTATAGTTGTATATATTTAATTGAAGCTTTTGAATAATAGAAGGATTCAGGCCAGTGGACTGGAGGGGCCAATACCTTATAACATTACTCTATTGGAAAGCCTAACAGACTTGTTAGTAATTTTCTTTATATATTCTTTATTTTGGTTGCAACATTGGTCAAATATATGTATTGGCTGAGTCAAGAAATGCAGGAGAATCAGTGACTTGAGAGGACGAGACACCCCCATTCCACCCTTTAGTAGTACAACACGTTTCAAGAACCTGTAAGTTGATTCACTTCTTTATAATTGAGTGTTATTGGTTTCTTCTCTTGTTACAGCTGTGTTAAGAAAAGACTATTCAATTTTTTTTAGTTCTATAAATTACAAATTCACAAAACTTCATACCATCATTAATTCTATTGTTCTCTCAGAGACTTCCGCTTTAACAAGCTTAATGGATCCATTCCTATAGGGTTCGCTGAACTAAACCGCACCGACTCCATGTAAGTATTTCACTGTAATTTATTGTTAACCCACACACATCTTAGTGGAAAATATTATGAACTTTTAGCTATCTTACTGGAAACTTGCTATCTGGAAAAGTGTCTGATTGGATGCTCACTTTTGGAGATGATATGTGAGTTTATCGAATGTAAAATGACCAATACTTGGATCTTTTGATAGTTTTGCATTCCATGTTATATGTGCATTGCGAATGTAAAAATTGCAACTCGGATAAGTCCCCTTATTTGGTTGTTAAATAAACTGATGATTAACAAGGCGAATTTTCTTGCAGTGATTTGTCGTACAACAAGTTTGCATATAATAGCCCTCCCAACTGTCATGTGCGGGGTTTCTTTTATTTTATTGTAGAAACTTGTTTGCTTCATCTTGATACCATCTCGTAAGTTTCTTTGTATAAAGATTCGGCAACGTTCATTTCCATGTGATCAGGTGGTTCTTCATATTTTGATTCAACTGGAAGTCGATGGGGATTCAGCAACACTGGTCGCTTTATGGATGACGATAACTGTGATAGTTATATTGTGGACAATACTTTTAAAGGTGACAAATTTAGCAAGCTGTAAAGGGTAAACGTTTTTTTTTTGTGTTTTCTGAATCATCTAATGAGTAGGGTTGACATTAAACACTTTTCGTCCTAAATTTCTGATTATTAATAAACAATTAGTGCCATTTATGACCACAAAAATTGTATAATTTCAGTAATAATAATTTCGTTTTGAAAAAAAAAAATTATGAGGATTTTTGGCATTAAGGCAGTTTTTTAATTGTTCTGCACATGTCCTTTTTAGTTATTTCTGACCCGTTTGGGGTGCTAATGATAAAGCATAAACCTGTATTGACCCATTTATAAAAAAAGTGGTTGTAAATTACCAACTCTAAAGCTTTTTTTTCTTTTTTCTTAAATGAAATGGTTATATATAATTCATTTGAGTTCTTATATTGTTTCAGACCGGGTGGCAGATTTAGTAATGGATTTATCATTGCTTTTGACAAAAGATTTAGCCAAGCCTTTTGGAAATCGTATGGTTAGTTCTTTTTAGTTCGTTTGTTGGATTTTTCATCATTTTAATGTAACGTAAAGGAACCACTTCCTTCAATGTCACCAAATAGGTAGCCTTAAAGATATTCCATTTTTGGAAAACTACCTGTGATATCAAAGGACAAAATACATCACCTACATTAAGTTCTCAGTATTTAAATATGATTATGAGGAGCTTCAACCTATTGGTGAGTGCGTATTATGCTATATATGCAATATGCTGAAATACATATTTTGCTTATATACTTATGAGTTTAACACCATATACCATATAAAAGCATTACTCTGTTTTGATGCCTTTTGCAGGCCATGGTGGACTTGGAGATGTCGTTTTATGCAAGAATAAGTTGGATGGAAGACAATATGATGTTAAGAAGATTCAATTAAAGGGCGGAAGTCATCCTTTAGATGATAAAATCAAGTATTTAGTTGGAATTGCTAACAACCTCGCTTTTCTAGTTCTGTATCCGTCCGGTGGACGGGCATATTAATGGTATAATGACATAAGTTATACCTTGATTATGTTTTTACCTCTCTTCTAGTTTTGTTTTGTTTGTTTTAGTATTTAAATTTCTACAACTAGTACTTTTATTTAGTTGTTTGTAAGATTAATGTTTATTAGTTTAATTAAGAATCTTAATTTGTTCACGTATGTTTCCATAATGCTTTGGTATTTGTTTGTACATATTGAACATTTTTATCTACATATAGTGTGGTTAATGTCTACACTTTAAAATATATTTACTAACACATCAACTTTTTTTTTTCAACACAAATTAAGATCAATTCCTACACATCTTTAACATTTACCTACACATAATATTACTTTTATCTACACATAAGATTATTTTTACCCACACATATATTCATGCCACGTCAACTGCCACGTCGGATGCCATGTCAATTGCCACGTCAGCTGCCACGTCGGATTCCACGTCAGATGTCTTCTAAACAAATTGTTGTACTTTTAACCACACATATAAATGGCTTTTAGCCACACATATATGTGTAGGTATAGCTTGCTATATGCCTACATATAACATATGTGTGGATAATGACTTATATCCACAGTCATGAGCCTACACATCATTACACTTATTTTATGTGTAGGTAAAGAAAGCTAACAACGCATTATATGCTTTTTCCCACATATACTTTGTGTTGGTAAAGAACCAAATTTCTTGTAGTGAGTACAAACCTAAATGACGAAAAGTGTAATTTACCCTAACTATTATATTATACTATTCTATATTCTACTCTACTCTACCATACCCTACGCTACTCTACTCTACTCTACTAGGTTAGAACCTTGTGTATCACGGGTTGAATAAAATAAATGGAATATTGGATTTTAATACTCCCAACTATTCGTTGTTGGCCGCCAACAGTCTCAACTTTAAAAATAACCACTGGCAGACCTAACTTTTAACATATTGGCCTCCAATGGACCCTGACTAACAGAACCCTAATGCCGTTAGTCTCCGGTTGCAGGAAAAACATTTTTTGGCAGGAAAATTCAACATTTTCGTCCCGAAACTCTTTGTACCTTATTATGGACCTTTCTGAACATTTTTCTAGTAAATGCCCCAATTATTAAAGTCGTCGGAAAACTCCTTTTTCGCCGAAAAACTCAACTTTGTGGCCGAAAACTCAACATTTTCGTCCCAAACCTCTTTGTAACCTTAGATCGAATCTTTAGAAACCTTTTTCTAGACAAAAACGGTTTTCCGGCGACTATAGACTAATGACGTTAGGATTCTGTTAGTCAGGGTCCATTGGGGGTCAATATGTCAATAGTTGGGACTACCAGTGGTTATTTTTGAGGTTGGGACTGTTGGCGGCCAACTACAAATAGTTGAGATTATTAAAATCTAATATTCCAAAATAAATATACTTAATAATTATAAAACGTTTTTGTGATAAGATATTATTGATATTTTTAATTAAAATATTAAACTTGAATCCGAAAGTAATATATTAGTAAACTTAATACATAAACTGAAAGTTAATAACAAACCCGACCATGAAATCAAACCGATGACCATTTTGATCGGTTTCACGATTTTAAATTGAATGGTGAACACCCTTAGTAATAACTATTAAGGTTAATTTGTGTTTTTTTATAATAAGTTATTAAAATAACTTTTGAAAATAATGTAAAACCATAAAGTTTGAAATATATATTTTTTTTTGTTTGATGAAGATATAACTTAATTAGTTTTATTATATATCTAGAGTTTGAACCTGTGTTATAAACCCGGTTAAATCAGTATCTAGGAGGAAAAATTTAATTTATATACTTTAATATTTCATTTCTTAACTATTTCTTTTATTTTCTATTCTTATTAATAACTATTTGTAGGAACACATTTATCATAAGCCATGATAACACTAGGCAATAAACCGGTTATCTTTGATGTAGTTTTATTTGTGTAACATCTTGATTGTAGAACCACATAATTAATAATAATAATAATAATAATAATAATAATAATAATAATAATAATAATAATAATGAATTGAATTTTCTTTAGTTGGAATACAAAAGAAAAACGTAACCTTAAATATATTAATAATATTATGAAATTTGTAAAGTAATTAAATGAATATAGTTAGAAATATAAATAATATTTAAACCTAAAGAATACGTAAAAAAACCTATCTATAATTATGGCATATCATTTATCACTTAGGAAATATATAAATAATATTTAAACATAAAAATACTTAAAATAAAAAATAAAACTTATCTATAATTATGACTTATCACTTATGAGTTAGAAAATATATAAATAATTTATAAATCTAAAAGAAATTAACTAAATTAGAGATAAAAAGGGAGGGAAAACAATTATGAGAATGCGTAGTAATACGACATGTGTCCCTCATAGGTTTACTTTTTTATATAGTATAGATAGATTATATGTCACACCCCCAAATTACCACAAGCGGGATTTACCGCGAGACATGTGACGTATCAGGATCTAGCCACTAATCATGTCGAACTAATAGTAAACAATATTAAAAACAATCATCATGTCCAACATGAATAGTGTATTCCAAGATAAACGTTTCAAACAAAAGTATGAATTCAGCGGAAGCAAAAGTAACTGTTTCAGACAATCAAAACCATATCGTTTTAAAAAGCATAATATTAAATGTGCTCATCAAGTAGCACGCCCCATAACACTTCAAGCTCCTCAGACTGCAAGTTCCTGTGCATCGATGTACTAACGACCTGCAAAGCATGCAGAAGAGTGTCAACATAAAGTTGGCGAGTTCACAGTTTTGTTCAACGTAAATCATGTAAATGTTTAGCTTTAAAGACATGTCATGGAATATTTAACTCGGTACCGATATGACTAACTATGATTTTTGTGCCCTCATCAACGTCTATCAACATTGATCCAAAATGATTAAGGTCCTTAGTTCACGACCGACTCCCCGAGTACGGTGTGAGGTTAGTCAAACCTAATAGCGCTACTAACTAATACCCCGTTGCCTCCCACGACAACTAGCTCAGTAATAAGTAGAGACTTACATGATAGAGATTGAGTTTATCCACTGACATCGAAATTAAACTACAACATTTATTAACAAGTATTCCACCTAGGAATAATGGTTTGCCCCCCCCCCCCCCGCGACGCATGCTTGTGGAAGAGTGGTGAACTCACCTTAGTTTGCTCGGTGTGTGTTAGCGTGCTTCTACGCGTTAATAGAGTGTTAGGTCCGTTACACGCGACCTAATGTACCATAATGTGTAAGTATGTATACATGTAGGGTTATGCAATACCCTAAGTGTCCAAGCAACCAAGTGTTTGATCTGATCAGATTAACAAGTTTAATATTCAGTAACATACAGTGGACTTTTCTAGTTGGTGACATGTAGTGTGGTTTTGAGAAAATCGGGCATATTCATGTTGATATACTCAGACATATTGTTAATCAATAAACTCATAATTATATATGTAAAACTCGGACATGTCTTTGAACCCACATATATATCAGAAACCAACATTTAAACTCGGAACCCACATTTGAATCCATATAACTCGGAAACCAACATTTGAAACTCGGATAACCACATTTGAATCCATATAAATTGGAACCAACATTTGAAACTTGGACAACCATCATATATATATATAAATACACTCAGAGAAACATTATATATATAAATAAACTCGGACAAGCATTATATATACAATTAAACTCGGACAAACATTGTACATAAAACTCGAACCCCATGTGCGAAACTCGGACTCCATGTACCAAACTCGGACCCCATGTGTAAATTCGGAACTATTAAACAAAATCGGATTCCTTAATCAAGAAACTCGGACAACCTTGTTTAAAATAAACTCGGATTCCTTAAAAACTTGGAACATACATAAATTCAGATCCTTTATACCTTCTAAAACTCGGAATATAAGTAAACTCGGATCCTTGTGTAACTCGGACATGTTCCAGTAACACGGACTTTGTAACTTCACAAAGTCGGACCAAAGTTATTCCCAGACTAACAATTAACCTCGGATTAACAAATGCACAACAACACAAAATAAGCAAAAATCACAGTTTTTCAATGTAACAGTTACAGTTCTACGATAAACCCTAATCTCAACAATGCTACGCAACAAATCAACAAATTAGCAGTTCTAATATATCAATAGCATCTCTAATATATGATAAACAATTACACATTCATTCACCAACAATTACACATTATTCAGGCATGATCAACTAATCACAGATCAATTGTTTGGATATCTAGGGTTTTGCATGGAATCAAGAGGACAAAGATACCAACGTATACCATAAAACACTTACCTTAGATTCGATGTAGTGTTTGTTCTTGATGGATTGAAGACCAGAGGTTTGATGATTGTGTGTGTGAGCTTTGTCGCCCAGAATGATTAGAGAACTAACTGCCGTATGATTGAGATTGAGATTATGGGGAGTTTAGGGTTGCAGTAGTTTTATTGTAATTTCCATATTAACCATATAACACCCTTAACTATATAACTTTTACACAAAAGCACATAACATCTTGCAGTTTGCAATTAAAACATATAATCCACGTATTTGTCATGCAACGAATAAGTTTCGTATAAACTATCCGTTTATAATTATTATTCGTGTTAGTCACCAACGTTCGAGAGTTCACTTGTGTGTTCCAGTAACTCCCCGAATTACCAATGTAGACTCATTTAACTAACCCTAGTTAGATGTAGTGCTATGAATGTATGTCTAAACTAACTATGGTTAGGTTAAAGTATTAACCTGAAATTGCGGGTTGTCACATCATAATTTTGGAATTTGTGTAATAATTAGTAAACTTTTCTTTTCTTAAATTCACTACAAAAGTTTCTTTTTTCTAAAGTTTGGAACAAAATATTTTTCTAATTTATAAATTTAATATTACCAATAGTATAGTTTCACTTTTTATAACTTGACAACAAAACTTTTGTACTTTAAGAATTGGCAAGGACCGAGGTCGCCTACAGAAATTCGTCAATTCCTAAGTCAGTTGTTGAAGCATAAGTTATGCAATGCCCCGATTCTTACCTTGCTGGAGGGAAATGAGGATTTTGTAGTTTATTGCGACGCATCTCGCAAAGGTTTAGGATGTGTGCAGATGCAAAGGAATAAAGTGATTGCCTATGCCTGTCCACAACTTAAAATACATGAAAAGAATCATACTACGCATGACTTAGAGCTTGAAGTCGTAATTTTTGCACTTAAGATGTGGCGACACTACTTGTATGGGACTAAGTGCACTATCTACACGAACCATAAGAGTTTAGCCACAACGTTTTAGATTTGATTTTGGATTCTTTTAAAGTTTTAAAGATCTGAATACGCAAGTGTGTCTATTTTTTTTCTCGACGTTGTGATATAAATTTTATTATGAATGAACATTTACCAACATCGACACAATATTGGCATTCGTTTATATGGTTTTCGACCTATTTTCTTTGTAAAACACGTGTCGTCATCCTTTTGGGTATATATCTCTTTATTTCTTTAGATTTTCTTTCGGTTGCTACACTGAGTGCTGGTATTGTACAATACCGTAACAATCCAAACCATTACCAACTGAAACCGGATTCATGCTGCATCGTGCATGCTTATCCGACTAGGTCGATTAATTTATTACTCATTTTTAACGACCTACCAGGTTTATCCGACTAGGTCGATTAATTTATTACGCATTTTTAACGACCTACCGGAGGCAGGCAAGGGTGTACCACTATCCGTTCATAATTACCTATAGATTCCATGAAATAAAAAGAAGCAGAAAAAATAACTATTAGTTATCATCAGATAAATCCGATGGTAAAACTATCACTCACACAATGTATGTATAAATGATTTTTAAGTTTGTATTTAAATAATGGATGTAGCCCATTATTCTCATCCATGTCCGTTTCAATGGTCATCCGCGAGCTCGGATAAAAATTCCACAAACACTGAAGGATGAATATCGTAATCGGCTATATATTCGTATGTGGTTGTTATGTCCAGTGCAACTGTATCTGGCCAAGTTTTAAAATTCAAAACTTAAAACTTATAACTTATAACTAGAATTTTCTTCATAATATAGAGCGCTATCCATGGACATTCTAGATTCACTTGTGACGCAGAGCGGGAGCACAAGCACGTATTCTTAAAGAAATTGGATTGCAACTGAATGAGAAAAACATTACAAGAGATGCTTTACTATATGGGTTTTCTAAATTTGGCAGGTTTGTCAAATTTTTGAAATTCCAAATTAACTTAACAGAAATGAAATTAAAATCATAAATATATGCGTATGCTATGTTACTTATTAATTTATGCGTTTTAGACTAAACATGTAAAGTATGGAAGATTGATGAAATTGGGGACACATCTTGATTGATGAAATCGGAGCTTTTAATAGGGAAAGAGTTAGGTCAAACTGCCTTTAGCAGTTTGCCACATGACCCTGCTCGTCAAGACCATTTCGTCTATTGGTCATGGGCCTTGTAACTCCAAGCGTAGCCCAAGTTGTGCCCTTTTAAAATGTGGGTGATTTCTGCCTCGTTTTGCCTTTTCCAACTTATTCAAATAAGAGTTTGTCAAGTCTTTGGATCAACTCCACATCATCATGATTCACAATAAACATGAAAGAGTTTTTTACATATATCTCCTTACTAAGGGAGCTTATTACATATTTATCTAATCTTTAAAACCAATTACATATTTTCTCTTCTGAACATACCCCCCCCCCCAATCTTCCCATGTGAGAAGAAAATATTTTGTATTTTGTTAATTGTGGGCCCCTTATCCAAATTTGTGAGACGGGGTAGATTTAGCACAAACTCCGAAATAATCCTTGTTACAACTAATTGGTTGATGTGTTTTGCATTAGGGTGTAGGGAGTGGTTAGACATTTGAAAGTGGTAAACTTCAAAATCAATCAATGAGAGTGGGCCATGTCAAAGTGGTAAACTATGCTCAAAAGTGTTGGCAATGGTTAGACACTTCATGAATTGGTAAACTATTTAAAAAAAAAGGAAAAATGTGTCATTGGTTGAGATGACATAGACCCCACCACACACACCCCCTCTCTCTCCTTCCCTCCCTTCACCGCTTCGGCAACCCATCACCGAATTGGTAAACCTTTGAATGGTAAACTTATGTTGGCGGTGGTGTTCCCAATTGGTAAACTAAGTTTACCGCATGAAACCGCACCCACTCCGTATACCCAGAGCCGTTCCTACGTTTTTGGAGACCCTAAGCGAACTAAGAAGTGGAACCCCCCCCCCCCTTTTTTTGCATAACCAGATTCAAAATCTGCGATTCGATTTGACATTGCTAAAGTCTAAATCTATTTAAGAGATTAACGACGAGCTCTAAACAACAAATTAAATGAGCAAATAAGACCTAAAGGCCTAAATAACAAACTGAATAAAAAAACAAGCCCTACTTTCTTAAATAACAAGTTAAAATCAGCAAATAAATAATGAGGATATCTAACCTGAGCAAAATGGCAAAACTTAGTTCCAAGCCACTATCTTCCAAGTTCCAAGTCAGCCACAAGATGAAATCGTTTAACCAAGTCCCACTGTCTTCCAAGTGCAACTGCAATACCAAATTAGGGCCAATATCAGTGTATCACTATAAAATAATCAAAATCAAGAGGCTGAGATTGATGAAATCAGTATAACGATGATATCGTTACACACACACAATAATCAAAGTATCGCTGTATCACTATAAAATAATAAAAATCAAGAGCCATTGCGTTATTAGGTTTATGATTAGAGATTTGGGCTTGATCTGCTAAAATAGGTCTAATATAAAGAAAATCTATTAGAAAACTGGTGGCCCTAAGCCTGAAACTAGGTTCAATAGCCCATTGGACCGGCTCTGCGTATACCCTTATGGTGTGTAATAAGATAATTACAATAAATCTTATTTGTATAACACATTCTAACAAACATATATTATATATATATCAAATCCAAACTAATAGATCAAACGCTTAGACAAGAGAAAAACATCAAAGCCGTTGGTATTTAAAAAACAACCAATTTTGAGGAAAAAACCAAAAAGTTTTACACTAGTATAAATTTTTTTTGATGCTGTGTTTTATGCTTTCTGATAGAGCACTAACAAATATTAGCAAACCTGGAAAATTTAGAACAGAAGGCCAAGATTATAAATTTTGGTCTTGACAATTGGATAACAGTTTGGCCAAGATTAAGAATTTTGGGCTTGATCGATTACGTTTATCATAACTCTCATTCATGATTATATTAAGTTCTCTTATAATTATCCACAAGAGTTTTCATTATTCGATATATATATCTTTTTCAGTGAATATACACACTATGACATACCTTAAAATGTTAACTTTTCTATAAGTAAAACATAGATATTTTTAGGCTCAAACTATTTGGACACCCTCCCAGCCTATTTTCACACTTTTTGTGTCCTAGACGTCTCGTATAGGGCTATACAAGGCGTCTAAGCACTGAATTCAAGGGGGGTCTCAGAGGGTGTCAGGCACAAAGTTTAAGAAACCCTATACGAATAGTACACCCCTATACGAGGCGTCTTAAGCTTGGGTGTATTTTTGGCTGAAATAAGGGTTGTTTTGGTGGGTTTTGGTATGGTTTTTTGGATAGTTTTTGAAGATGTGTTTTTTGGTTGAAAATTTTTTTGGTTTTAAAAAAAGTTTTGTTTTTTTTTTTTGTTTTTTACACTATAAAAAGTTATTGTTTTTTAAAAATCACCTATTTTAAAAAAAGTTATTGTTTTTTACACTATATTATATCGATTAAATATTATAATGTTTTTAACATTTTACTTTTTTAAATATTATTCTTCCCATTAAAATTTCATCTCGTTCAAATATTGTTTTCGTATTATATTCAGGGGATATATTGTTTCCGTATTATATTCAAAACATATTTTGTTTCCGTATTATCTCAATTTAAGACAATAATCATTAAGTAACCGAATAACTGAAAACAAACATAAAATATGACATATATAAGATGACTACATCCATAACAAAAATATATAAGATAAGTTTGTACATCCATAATCAAAATAAAAACAACAACAGGTCTATGCATCCAAATCCAAATCCGAATCCGAATCTGAATCCTGATGCTGCTGCTGCGGCTGCTGCTGATGTGGTGCTCAAGCCGGTGGAAGCGGTATCGGGGGTAATCCCTCTCTCTCTCATCTATCCTGCTCGGCCCGTACCAGCCAACCTACCAAATCGGTGAGCCTATCAAGCTCGGCTCGTACATCCGGATGTAGCGCAGCTCCTGGGGCATGACCTGGAATAACGTGATGTGGAAACTGAGGCGCACCGGGAGGTGGCGGTGGCTGTGGCACCGCTGCACCGTCTACATCCTCCGGAGGGTCCTCCACGGGCACTGCATCAGCAGGATCTGGAGGAGGATAAACGGCCTCGAAATGCTCTGGTAGGGGCTCCTCTGTCCATACGCCCCCATCGCGGTTTTTAAACCGCGGGCCAACGGGGAACCTCTTGATTACCTTCATCCCCCACAGCGACTGAAAACCCATCCGCGTCGACATGATTGCCGGCGTACGTAGATGTGGGTCCTGGTGTAGTACGAGGCCCAATGAACGGGCAATGACGGTCACGTACGCCCCGCCATACAAAAATCCGCGCTCCTGCCGGTGATGGGCGGAGGCGTAGTACTGGGCTAGACCGTGTGCTAGCGCGCACGGCCTCCTATAGCACAAACAATAAAGGAAAAAAAAGATATGTGGTCGTACACCACTCACGGCTGTAGCCGCGCGCTGAAATAGAAGTAGCGAGCAAATGGCGCAGATACCTGCAGATAGTGTTAGTGAAATACAGAAGCAGAGATTAATAAACAATGCATATAATCACAATAATTGCCATAATAAACGTACATACCTGTACAGTGGGTCCCTAACAAACGACACCCTCCCTTTCGACTTGTTGTGCTCCCAATGATTCTCCCCCGCAATCACCTGCCAAAACCCTACAAGAGTGGGTTTGTCAACCACCACTAGCCCTGCTGTGTAAACCTCAGTCTCGATCTCCCCCTGCATGTATAAACCACAATGCACCGCAAACTCTGCTAGTGTCATCGAACGCATAACGCCAGCAAGCCTGAAAGAAACCTCAGGCGGAGGGGGAGCACCTGGGTCCGGAAGCGGCACTGGGACCCCAGGAGGGTGAAATGTGAATGACGAAAGGAACTCGACCAGCAGCTCCCTGTAGGTCGGCGTGTGCGCCAAATCAAAAAGACGATGCCACGGCGAATCGACAGGTATAAACCGACGCACTCTCGGCGTCTCAGCAATCCCATCTATCGCATCCCAGTCGATCCCTGCATGTGATCCAATGTGCATCCTCCTAAGCTTCTGGCAATGACGGGCGGCATCGGTGCCGTCGGGAAACTCTAGATACGGATGCCCCTGCAACGAATCCACAGGCGGCCGTCGTCTCCATCGTGGACCCT
Source organism: Helianthus annuus (assembly GCF_002127325.2). NCBI lineage: Eukaryota > Viridiplantae > Streptophyta > Magnoliopsida > Asterales > Asteraceae > Helianthus > Helianthus annuus. Next base: position 53,975,835 of record NC_035440.2, on the reverse strand, counting down.
GCTGAACCGTCTCTACGTGAATGTCATCGACCTGAATCAGATCGTCCTCTATAATCAATCTGCAAATAAATACCGAATACGTATAAAAACAATAATAAATAAATAAATAAATAAATAATAACAACAATAATAATAATAACATTAATAATAATAATAATAATAATAATTAATAAATAATAATAATATTTATAATAATAATAATTAATAAATAATAATAATAATATTAACAATAATAATAATAATAATAATAACAATAATAATAATAATAATAATAATAATAATAATAACAATAATAATAAAAATAATAAGAATATTAATAATGATAATATTAATAACAATAAAAATTAATAATAATAATAATATTAACAACAATAATAATAACAATAATAATAAATAAATAAATAATAATAATAACACTAATAATAATAACATTAATAATAATAATATTATTAATAATAATAATAATAATTAATAAATAATAATAATATTTATAAAAATAATAAGAGTTAATTACATAGTTAGTCCTTGTGGTTTGCACAAAGTAACATACTTAGGTACTAATAGTTTAAAATCACATTCTAGGGTATTAACTTTTCATTTTGTAACATTTGGAGGTATTAACATTATTTTTAGGTTTAAAATCACATTCTATTAGTACCTAAGTATGTTATTTTATGCAAACCACAGGGACTAACTATGTTAATACCCTAGAAGTTAATACCTCCAAAAGTTACAAAATGAAAAGTTAATACCCTAGAAGGTGATTTTAAACTATTAGTACCTAAGTATGTTATTTTGTGCAAACCACAGGGACTAACTATGTAATTAACTCAAATAATAATTAATAAATAATAATAATAATATTAACAATAATAATAATATTAATAATAATAATAATATTAAAAATAATAATAATAACAATAATAATAATAATAATAATAATAATAATAATAATAATAATAATAATAATAATAATAATAATGATAATATTAATAACAACAACAATAATAATAATAATAATAATAATAATAATAATAATAATAATAATAATAATAATAATAATAATAATAATAATAATAATTAATAATAATAATGAATAAACAATATTAATAATAATAATAATAATAAAAAGAACAAAAATAACAATAATAATAACATTATTAAAAAAAATAAATTTCAGAGCCTCGTATAGCCCTCGTATAGGGCTATACTCGGCGTCCTGTTCTACCTGCTTCGTCTTCAACATTTGATTCAAACCCCCAAAACCCAACAAAAACCAAATTTCAGGGCAAACCTACGGTCTAAAGACAAAAACAAGGCAAAAATACTAAACTACGGGATGAAATACGTACCAGTGATGCTTCAAATCTTCAAAAATACGGTCGAAATACGTACGAGGCGTATAGCAGTGTGTGCTCCGTATATGTGTGTTTTTTTTTGTTTGGGGGTGATAACCAGGGTCGTCTAGGCCCCCCAGTCTTATACGAGGCATAGACGACTCGTACAGACCTATACGAGTCGTCTAGCCTTTTTATTAAATGATTATTTTGCCCCTGTATAGCCCACAGTATAGGCATTATTCAGGGGCAAAATGGTAATTAACCAAACCAAAAAGATATTTCTGGAGTGGTTAATTACCATTTTGCCCCTGAATAATGCCTATACTGGGGGCTTTACAGGGGCAAAATGGTCATTTAATAAACATTTTTTAATAATTAAAAAAGGAAAAAGTGTAAAAGTTGCCGCCTCAGTTGTATGGGTCGTACAGACCTATACGAGTCGTCTAGGTTGTTAAATTACCTTTAAGCCCCTGTTAAAGGGCTATACTGGGGACTTTCAGGGGTATATTAGTAATTAACATAAAATATTTTCAAAATTCAACTTTAAAAAAAAAGAATTGTTGCCGCCCTAGTAGACTACATGTACAGGTCTATACGAATCGTCCTTTTTTAAAAAATTCAAATTTTGATATTCAAATATTCAAAATTCAAATTTTCAAAAACCCGCTCAAATAAACGACCCGTATAGCTCTATACGAGGCGTCTGGTGAAAGTAGAAAGACTTTTTAGCCCCTGAAATAAGCCTAGATTGGGGGCATATCAGGGGCTAAATGGTCTTTTGGTCAATCATATATGACCCGTCTAGCTCTATACGAGTCGTATATTTGTATTTTTTTTTATAAAAATTTTATTAACCTGTTTTAAAGAATTCTAATTATAGAATAATGATAGAAATTATAATAAAAATTAAAGAAATTGTAGAAAATTATAGGAATTAATACAAAAAAAATACTATTAATTACAAAAAATACTATTAATTACAAAAAAATACTATTAATTACAAAAAATACTATTAATTACAAAAAAATACTATTTATTACAAAAAATACTATTAATTACAAAAATACTATTAATTACAAAAAAATACTATTAATTACAAAAAATACTATTAATTACAAAAATCATTCTTCCGTATAACTATCTATGTAATTAAGACTGGGGTTTGATCTTGGCGGAGGATTCATTATCGATGTATACCATTCTAGACGTGGCAAGTACATATCTTCCCATTGTTCCGTATGGGGTCTTTGGTGGGTCAACCATAGCCCGTGTGCTGGTGGCATAGGATAATCCCCTTCCAGCTTGACATGTATTAAGTGGTTCTCGTTAACATGTGTAAGCGTTATGAATAATGGTTGTTGATTAGCCGGAGGACTTAGTATCGGTAAGTAAGTGGAACTCGCACCCATGGTTGTCGTTAATAGGTGCACCCCGATACCGTACGTTTGTGCAATAAAAGTCCTGCTAAGGGGAAGTCCATCCAGTGATCCTCCCCACAACCGGCCACAGAATCCCAAATTAGGCCGTGACGATGCGTGTAAAAATAACCTTGATCCCATGCTTCAAATATTGGGAACTAGATCGATACGTTCTGATCCATTTCTTGGACAAGGTCCCTTCGAATGAGCCCCCATGAACTCTGATCCATACCTAAGCCCACAGCCACAGACCGAAACCCACAATGACCGTTCGGCATCACATCTCGTATGTACGAGACGTACGGATGGAACACTGGCGGAATGGCAGACTTAAACCGTTCGATGATTCCCACGTACTCGTCCCCATTGATTAAAGGAAAACCGTGATCATCTCGTGTCTTTTTCTTCTTAGAACTCTTTAAACGGCTTAGGCTCGCTTTGGGTTTTTGGGACCTTATAACCGACTGTTGAGAGGCCTGTGACGGAACGTACGAGCTGTGGCGAGGTTTATCGTACTTACTTTGTCATGAACCTTTAAAGCACGTGTTTGCATCACCGAAGGAGCTTCTCCTCAATTCTTCATCTATACGAGAGGCCTCGTCCAACCTTTGTTGTACCTGCTTTGTTGTTGGTCGGCCACGAGTATTTTGTTGGACAACCGGTGGTTTCTTGGTAGATTTCGTTGGAGTCAACACCGCTTTAATCTTTGACATCATGCTTTTTTGCTGAGCTGGGGGGTGCGACTCTAATTGTTGTCTAACAATATTTAGCTCTTCGACCACGTCAACGTCATCGTCTATCAATTTACAACTTTGGAAGTTAAGTTTCCGCCAGAAGACGTCTATGTCTTCGAGTTGAATCGGACGCTCTGCACGGTTAAAAACAACATTGTTTAAGTAAAATGAAAAAAGGAAATATATCACACAAGTGTGGTACGTTTAATAATTATTACCTTCACGCATGTACTTTTCTATCCTACAAGCACAGGGCAACCCACAGCTGTGCCACATTTGGTAACCACATGATGAATGAAAGCGCTCCAAGACATCTAGCTTCCTAATTGCCTCTCCATGCAACAAATCAAGGGCTGTATGGGATACTTTTCCAAGTAGGTGTTGATACATCTGGGTGTTTGTGGTGTTTCATTGTTTTTTCGATGCTTTCTCGAAAAGTCTTCCTTATTTCACCGAACTGTGTCTCAACTATATCCCGGACACAACCAATTACACGGTCCAGCGAGCTCCTATCTAGGACGTATCTCTTTAAGTTGGCGTGTTGGCTCTCAACTCTGTTTGTGGTACGATTACCAAAGTTGCGCCTCTTATCAGTCCACGCAAAGACGAACATCTCCTTATAGTCTTTTAGCCAGTTATCGTACACGTACTTGAAGACTCCTAAAAAGTAAAAATAATTTAATAAAATTTGCATAGGTGAGTCGTATGTTATTAGAAAAACTTACTAGAACGTTTGCACTCCACAAGTCGCTTTCGCATGTTGCGCAAGTGGTACTCGTAGATGGGTATGGATGGAGACTCAATCAATGTTCCCCAGAATGACAAAAATTTCTTCCAGTCTTCGTCTGTGAAGGCACCCTTGCAGTGCTTCATAACATTCTGTTGTATGTGCCACCTGCAAAGAAGCCTGGAGGCGTCTGGAAATACTTTAGCACACGCGCCCATAAGGGCTAGGTCTCTATCCGTTAAAATCACACGTGGCTCCATACATTCATCCAACATTGACTTAACCCTCTCAAGCACCCACACAAAGTTATCACCTCGTTCTTTACTAACAACGGCATGCGCGATAATAAACGATTTGTTGGTAGGCGTCATACCAACAATCTGGATAAAGGGCATATTGTATATGTTTGTCTTGTACGTCGCATCGATCAGCATGACGTGGGGGAATGCACGCCACATGACTCTCGAGTCCCGATGAAGAAAGAAGATCTCTGTTACGATCTCTGTTCCAGGTTCCTCCCGTGTCTCGTAAATAAAGTCGTTGTTTATCAGCACGTTTTCTAGTGACTGCATGGGAGTCAATCCTTGTCTTTGTTCGGCTCTAATCTTCACTACAACGTTTTGAACGTCTTTCTGAACATGAAACCTGTCGGGGTCCTGTTTCCTTATCGTTTGAAATATTTTGCGCGGCTCCATGTTTTGAGCTGTCAGCTGCTCGACCAGTTTCATTTCGCTTGGAGTAAACCTTCGCACAAACGCGTAGGCTGACAGGTCCTCACAAAGTTCGTGGTTTTATTCAATTGTTCCGTCTTTTATCTCCCAGGTTTCATACGGGTGGTTTCGGACAGCCAGCAGGTAAAACGGGCAACCGGTTTTTTTGCTTCCAGCTTTTCTAAGTGTTGCTGTAGTCTGGTGCTCACCACCACGATCACATTCAAGCCATACCCTCCCGGTTCTTCCCCCGATTTTCTTTGATCGACGGGTGACAATAACGAAACCATCCGCGTTTACTATTTCTTGTATCCGTTTCTTTAGTTCATCTAAAGAGTTGAAAACTTGTAACATCGACAATATTAATAATAATAATAATAATAATAATAATAATAATAATAATAATAAAATAATAATAATAATAATAAAATAATAATAATAATAAAAAAATAATAATAATAATAAAATATTAATAATAAAATAGTAATTTATACCTACTTTTTTAAGTACAGACTGTCCAGGATGGGAGGTGCCTCACCACCATATCTACCATATCCACCATAACCACCATATCCACCATTTCCTCCAACGTCCGGATTGTTTTGATGAACGTAAGGAGTGCCCGGGGAAATGAATTGCTGATGATCACCGTCTCTTCCGTATCCACCGTATCCAGCTAAGGGGAAGTCCATCCAGTGATCCTCCCCACAACCGGCCACTGAATCCCAAATTAGGCCCTGACGATGCGTGTAAAAATAACCTTCATCCCATGCTTCAAATATTGGGAACTAGATCGATTCGTTCTGATCCATTTCTTGGACAAGGTCCCTTTGAATGAGCCCCCATGAACTCTGATCCATACCTAAGCCCACAGCCACAGACCGAAACCCACAATGACCGTCCGGCATCACATCTCGTATGTACGAGATGTACGGATGGAACACTGGCGGAATGGCAGACTTAAACCGTTCGATGATTCCCACATACTCGTCCCCAATGATTAAAGGAAAACCATGATCATCTCGTGTCTCTTTCTTCTTAGAACTCTTTGAACGGCTTAGGCTCGCTTTGGGTTTTTGGGACCTTATAACCGACTGTTGAGAGGCCTGTGACGGAACGTACGAGCTGTGGCGAGGTTTATCGTACTTACTTTGTCGTGAACCTTCAAAGCACGTGTTTGCATCACCGAAGGAGCTTCTCCTTAATTCTTCATCTATACGAGAGGCCTCGTCCAACCTTTGTTGTACCTGCTTTGTTGTTGGTCGGCCACTAGTATTTTGTTGGACAACCGGTGGTTTCTTGGTAGATTTTGTTGGAGTCAACACCGCTTTAATCTTTGACATCATGCTTTTTTGCTGAGCTGGGGGGTGCGACTCTAATTGTTGTCTAACAATATTTAGCTCTTCGACCACGTCAACGTCATCGTCTATCAATTTACAACTTTGGAAGTTAAGTTTCCGCCAGAAGACGTCTATGTCTTCGAGTTGAATCGGACGCTCTGCACGGTTAAAAACAACATTGTTTAAGTAAAGTGAAAAAAGGAAATATATCACACAAGTGTTGTACGTTTAACAATTATTACCTTCACGCATGTACTTTTCTATCCTACAAGCACAGGGCAACCCACAGCTGTGCCACATTTGGTAACCACATGATGAATGAAAGCGCTCCAAGACATCTAGCTTCCTAATTGCCTCTCCATGCAACAAGTCAAGGGCTGTATGGGATACTTTTCCAAGTAGGTGTTGAAACATCGGGTGTTTGTGGTGTTTCATTGATTTTTCGATGCTTTCTCGAAAAGTCTTCCTTATTTCACCGAACTGTGTCTCAACTATATCCCGGACACAACCAATTACACGGTCCAACGAGCTCCTATCTAGGACGTATCTCTTTAAGTTGGCGTGTTGGCTCTCAACTCTGTTTGTGGTACGATTACCAAAGTTGCGCCTCTTATTAGTCCACGCAAAGACGAACATCTCCTTATAGTCTTTTAGCCAGTTATCGCACACGTATTTGAAGACTCCTAAAAAGTAAAAATAATTTAATAAAATTTGCATAGGTGAGTCGTATGTTATTAGAAAAACTTACTAGAACGTTTGCACTCCACAAGTCGCTTTCGCATGTTGCGCAAGTGGTACTCGTAGATGGGTATGGATGGAGACTTAATCAATGTCCCCCAGAATGACAAAAATTTCTTCCAGTCTTTGTCTGTGAAGGCACCCTTGCAGTGCTTCATAACATTCTGTTGTATGTGCCACCTGCAAAGAAGCCTAGAGGCGTCTGGAAATACTTTAGCACACGCGCCCATAAGGGCTAGGTCTCTATCCGTTAAAATCACACGTGGCTCCATACATTCATCCAACATTGACTTAACCCTCTCAAGCACCCACACAAAGTTATCACCCCGTTCTTTACTAACAACGGCATGCGCGATAATAAACGATTTGTTGGTAGGCGTCATACCAATAATCTGGATAAAGGGCATATTGTATATGTTTGTCTTGTACGTCGCATCGATCAGCATGACGTGGGGGAATGCACGCCACATGACTCTCGAGTCCCGATGAAGAAAGAAGATCTCTGTTACGATCTCTGTTCCAGGTTCCTCCTGTGTCTCGTAAATAAAGTCGTTGTTTATCAGCACGTTTTCTAGTGACTGCATGGGAGTCAATCCTTGTCTTTGTTCGGCTCTAATCTTCGCTACAACGTTTTGAACGTCTTTCTGAACATGAAACCTGTCGGGGTCCTGCTTCCTTATCGTTTGAAATATTTTGCGCGGCTCCATGTTTGGAGCTGTCAGCTGCTCGATCAGTTTCATTTCGCTTGGAGTAAACCTTCGCACAAACGCGTGGGCTGACAGGTCCTCACAAAGTTCGTGGTTATGTTCAATTGTTCCGTCTTTTATCTCCCAGGTTTCATACGGGTGGTTTCGGACAGCTAGCAGGTAAAATAGGCAACCGGTTTTTTTGCTTCCAGCTTTTCTAAGTGTTGCTGTAGTTTGGTGCTCACCACCACGATCACATTCAAGCCATACCCTCCCGGTTCTTCCCCCGATTTTCTTTGATCGACGGGTGACAATAACGAAACCATCCGCGTTTGCTATTTGTTGTATCCGTTTCTTTAGTTCATCTAAAGAGTTGAAAACTTGTAACATCGACAATATTAATAATAATAATAATAATAATAAAATAATAATAATAATAAAATAATAATAATAATAAAATAATAATAATAAAATATTAATAATAAAATAGTAATTTATACCTGCTTTTTTAAGTACGGACTGTCCAGGATGGGAGGTGCCTCACCACCATATCTACCATATCCACCATAACCACCATATCCACCATATCCTCCAACGTCCGGATTGTTTTGATGAACGTAAGGAGTGCCCGGGGAAATGAATTGCTGATGATCACCGTCTCTTCCGTATCCACCGTATCCACCGTATCCACCATATCCACCGTCTCCTCCGTATCCACGGTCTCCTCCGTATCCACGGTCTCCTCCGTATCCACCGTCTCCTCCGTATCCACTAGCATGGTATGAGTCATCTACAGGGGTTGTTTCATCAACAGGAGGATGCTTGTTCAAATCTAGAAACGGGCTGTTTTGTTTTCCTTGTATACTAGACACAACCTCCTCTTGCTCATTAGAATCGGGAACGCCAGACTCCTCCAAAATAGACAACCGTATCATCATTAGTAAATAATAAACTAAAACAACAAGTAATTAAAACATTTAAGCTAATAACTGTTACCGGAACGCTTTCGTGCCTCCAGTTGTCGCTAGAATACTGCCCGAAGATATAGTGCCGTCCCAATATGATGACATTTCAACACTCCGGGATGATAAGAACGAAAATACAAACAACAAGAGTGTCTTTCGAATAAATACAAGAAGAAACAGAATGTGTGAATGTGAGTGTTTGTTGAATGCTCGGGTGTGGACCAAGAATGCACTGTATGTTGCATTTTATGTGAGATATAGACGCCTCGTATAGCTCTTTACTCCCCGTATGCCTTTAAGTCATGCCAGACACATAGTCTCATCATAGTCAAATCAGTCAGCAAGACGCCTCGTATAGACCTATACGAGGCGTCTAAGTACCCTCGTATTGGTCCCTCGTACAGGCCTAGACTCCCCGTCTGATGTGACTGATGTGACGTTGTACGAGGTGCAGAAGCTGGTCGGGAAAAGAAACCCTATACGCCTCGTATAGGTCTATACGAGGCGTCTTGAAGGGTGTGGAAATAGGCATTAAGGTGTGTGAACATGTAGACCCTATTTTTATCGTCAGTTAACATATTTGGGATCACTTTATAAGAAATTTATTCAGCATTTTTAACCACTAAATGGATGCTTTGGAGCCATTTCAGAATCATGTTGCCATGATTGCAACATGTTATTCGGATTAAAGTTGAAATGACTCACTCTCTTATCTAGTAGTAACTTCTCTAGAGTTATGGAACATGAGATCCACAACACCTTTTTCACCATTAATTGTTGGGTCGTCTTCTTCAAGACATCCAAATCTATTCACAAAAGTTTACACTTTACAGATAATAATTTTCTTATATTAAACATCAAAACATATCACTATATCATACAAATCTTCAATTGGCAGCATATGGTCTCAAGTATGAAGCTATCACTTTGTTCTTGAACGTAACTTTTTAGAGAAACCTTATAAAACTGATACTTGAAGCGAAGAATCAATGCTTTTGTTTCCACAAATGTACAAAGAAGCTAAGCTGTATTCCCAAAAAATATGTACAAATTAAGACGTTAAAATCATTTATGAGATGAGATAATACAATGTGGATCAACTTTATTATGGAGATGAGACATGCTGGGCCCTTGTTTAACCTGAAGGGTGTCCTAGAATATATTTCCTCTAGCTGGATTAAATTCCCTTCATATTGAAGCTTTTTCAAAAGCACAACTATCCCTTGATACCAAACCTATGGTATCAAGCAAACTTTACACAATTATGTTCTTTTTGTAACTATTTATTCAGAATATCTAAAGAAAACCCTACAGTTATAACTCAAAGGTAGTGATCAGAAACACACACTGATCTTCATTTGCAATGGACTTCGGCGCTCCTCGAGAGTCCCTCTGGATGACCTCTTCAAGAATCACAGTAGCAGCACACATGTTTGGTATCTTGGCTAACATCCTTATGCTTATTTGGTTGTTGCACTATCGTGAAGGAATCGAGCTTGATTCATCCAACCCTTATCGCGTATTCAATGTAAGATAGTTACCCTTATTCATATTGACCATGTTTTAATAAACCTTCATATTCTTATACAATTGAGTGATCATATATCCATATCCCACTGCAGGTTCACCCTTTCCTTATGTTGTTTGGATTCATATTTCTCGTTGGTGAAGGTAAGTTTTTTTCTTGAGTTACGTATCTGGATTGAAATGTTAACGTCGATATGCCAATATTTATGTGCTATTGGAACAGCAATGATGGCATACAAGACGGTAGCTGCACAGAGGCCGGTCCCCAAGTTTGTACACCTGTTCTTGCACCTTTGTGCACTTGTTTTAGGCATTGTAGGGTTCCATGCAACATTCAAGTTTCATGATATGGTGAACCTACTAGATATGTATAGCTTGCATTCTTGGATTGGCATGGGCACTTTCTGCCTTTTCATCTTGCAGGTAATATATATACGAGTTTTTATAGCTAAAAATATAATCAATATGCTCACATAGTTTGAAAGATTGATACAAAATTTATATATTTTGGCAGTGGCTATTCGGGTTCAGTTTGTTTGTATTTCCAAAAGCATCAGTGCCGACAAGAGCAAGCCTATCACATTGGCACGTGTCGGGAGGAAGAATGTTGCTATACATGGCGATATGCGCAGCCCTAACCGGATTGATGCAGAAATTCACATTCATGCAGCTCAAAAACAATAGAGAAAGTTATTTGATTAACTTTCTTGGTTTGGCAATCCTTTTGTTTGGTATCACAGTTGATCTTTCGGTCTCTCTTGGTCATTATACTTCACATAATCAAATGGCGTGATCTTTACTTTTTCATTGGATTTTCTAATATGTTTGAAATTTGAAAATATATATCTTGTAAGAAGGATTTATTAATTAATTGGTTGGTTTTGTGTGACTAATGACTGTCATTGATGCTTAATAGCTGCAAGTGTTTATTGGCTTTGCCTTTGCCAATGGGCCACCACCCCGTTGGTGTTGCTTTTGTGTTTATATGTGATTTACATAAGCCTTTGATTTAGTGCTATTTACCAAATAAACATTAAAGAATGTTGTGTAAATGAACACTTGGAAAACTGAAGTGCAATTGGTGTATCTAAAAGTATTCTATTTGTATAACAAATTCTAACTAACAATAATGAACACTTGGAAAACTGGTTGGTATGTTTTGCATTATGGCGTGTAATAATAATTGCAATAAATCTTATTTGTATAACAAATTCTAACTAACATATTATATCAAATCCAAACTAATATATCAAACGCTTAGACGGAGCGAAAAACAATAAAGCTGCTTGTATATAAAAAACCTAAAGAGTTTTAAACATCATGACGACGAATCTAAGATCATAACAGTGGCAGTAATAAGCACATCAACATGCTATGGCGACATGAGCTTACACTGTACGTGACATCACCGCACCGACAATGGAAGATGACTAAAACCAAATTGTATCTACATAACAAATCACAACTAATATATTTTATATTTACTACTTTACATATTCTATGTAATAGTTTGCTATGTGGTCATGGGTCAAAACAATGTCCAGTATATAACAACACTGTTGTGAAACACATAAACAACCAAAGTTTGAGTAGAGACTTTTAAAAATCACATAAACACGAGTAGCTAGCGTTGTAAATTAGATACATAACTCGGTTATGTAAATACATAATCCCGTTTTTTTCTCTCCTATATGTGCCGATCGAGCACTGTGTACAAGTGTTATAAATTTCTTACAGTCTCACCAAACTTATTCCATTACAATCACTTAAAAGCTAATTAACTTCCCTGAAGATCGTTATGGTAATCAAGATCATCCGAGTTACATGCTATGGGCCTCGGGCCGGTTTATGTTTATTTATTTTAGTTTATTTAGTAATGGGTCAAAACACTAGTATGTTATGTTTTATTGTCATTTGGGCCGTAGGCCACATATGTATGGGTCGAACAAGGATGTTATGTCTAGTCCATTAGTTTAGCGGTTAACACAAGGAATTTGGGCCGGAACTTATGAAACGTCACGACCCTTATCAGCAAATAACCACCAGGCGGTTATTTTGGAACATCGCAACTATTCGCGAACGGTTGTGACTGGGAAACGACGTGACTGTTCATCCCTATAAAAGCCGGCTGCCAACATCCTTGTTAATCGGTTGTTCAGTCAGTTTGTAATCAGAACGTGTGTTACATTCAGTTATCATATTCAAGTTTCTAGTTTGTTCAATTTTCAATTCGGTTAGTTTGTTTTGTTTTGCACATCAGTTTCGTTACAATTCATCATCATGAATACTTGTGATTGTTGTGGGTTGTTCGTAAATGATTGTGTTTGTGGTCGCAAGACCATCCGTTCCGATTGGTCCTGGGTTTCCGATGACGATGATACCAACATTGGTATCAGAGCCAAAGGTTTAACAGGAAGCGGAAGGGATTGTGATCAAGAAGAAAACCGGGTTCGTGGAAACAAAGGGAAATCGGTGGTTACCGATTATGGTGATGATGTGTTTGTTCGTAGTGGAGAGTGCGGCCGGGCGGCGGAAGCGGATGAGTACGCGCAGGGGAAGCCAACCATGCGGACCGGGGTATCACCAATGAAAAAGTTTCCAAAGAAGGTATTCCAAAAGGGTTTCGCGAAGAAGTACGGGAAGAAACCTAATGCACCAGTGGGTAGGCCAAGAAAACCGGGGGTTCGGTGTTTCAAGTGCAAGAAGTTTGGCCACATCGCGTCAATTTGCCCTAGTAAGTATATTATATTATCACCATTGCCAGTCGAGTGTGATTACATTGTGAAGGATACTTGCGGGGGTAAATGAGATTCAATCTGGGTTGTGGATCCCACGTTTAAGACGCACATGACGGGAAACCGTAATTTGTTTAAGTGTTTTAAGAGACACTTCGGGGTTGTAACGAATGAAAGCAAGAAAGACGTTTCGTTTGTTCATGGAATTGGTGAAGTAAGGGTGCCGGTGGACGGCAAGGATAAGACAATCCCGTGTGTTAGTTACGCACCAAAACTGGACAGGAATGTTCTAAGTTTGGAACAACTCCTGTTTCAAGGGATTGAGACGGTTACTATGGGTGAGAAGTGCGTATTAAAGAAGATGTTCGGTTGTCGATCAAAGGGGTTCGACATATACGAAGACAAGTCGGAAACCGACTTGGAACAAGATTATCTTAACGCTTTCTACGATAATCTTGGGGTTGATAATGGCTACAAGAAAGAGAAAGAGGAATTTCAAGAGTGTCTGGGGGATTATTATGAACGAGAATTCGAGAAGTCGAAAAGCAAAAAGAAAGTGTACGGTGAACGTCCAAACGCTAGGAAGGTTGTGTACTCCAAGAAAGCAAAGAAGGCTTTGTTAATCTATATTGAAGGCGAGAAGGATAATCCGCGCCAATCTAGAGAAATGCTTCGGGAACGGGCAATAACTCTCTCTCAACTCGAGGAGGATGTTGTTGAAAGAGATTTAATCATGGAAAGTTGCATTGAACCAGGGGATCTTATCACACTACACGAAGAAATCAAGAAGCACCCAAGATTCTTCGACGCACCATTCGAGGAAGTTTTGGTTTGGTTCATCACAGACTTTCTAGGGATTGTTTGTGAAAAAGCAATGCCGCCGGAGTTAATTGATGGGCGTGATCTCAGTCTCATACTACTACACCGCATCGTGAAGCACAACGGTGGGTTCGAAGAAATAATGAAGAAAGACATGTGGGGCGATATTTCGATGAAGTATGGCTACGAAGCGGACGACGCTTACGAGATGAAGGTCGCCTACATTTATTATCTAGAGTTGGTCGAATGGTATTTCGACTACATCAAGAAGGAGCGTGCAAGAGAGAAAGTTGGCATGGCCGAAAGCTCAAGCAATTGCGGATGGATCGACGATTCAAGCGACGATGACGTGGTGGTCAAGATCGAGGTCACCAACAACCGCAAGGAGTGATCGTGATCGAAGGGCTCGGATGTTCTTGCTTAAGGGGGAGAATGAAGATCGTTATGGTAATCAAGATCATCCGAGTTACATGCTATGGGCCTCGGGCCGGTTTATGTTTATTTATTTTAGTTTATTTAGTAATGGGTCAAAACACTAGTATGTTATGTTTTATTGTCATTTGGGCCGTAGGCCACATATGTATGGGTCGAACAAGGATGTTATGTCTAGTCCATTAGTTTAGCGGTTAACACAAGGAATTTGGGCCGGAACTTATGAAACGTCACGACCCTTATCAGCAAATAACCACCAGGCGGTTATTTTGGAACATCGCAACTATTCGCGAACGGTTGTGACTGGGAAACGACGTGACTGTTCATCCCTATAAAAGCCGGCTGCCAACATCCTTGTTAATCGGTTGTTCAGTCAGTTTGTAATCAGAACGTGTGTTACATTCAGTTATCATATTCAAGTTTCTAGTTTGTTCAATTTTCAATTCGGTTAGTTTGTTTTGTTTTGCAAATCAGTTTCGTTACAATTCATCATCATGAATACTTGTGATTGTTGTGGGTTGTTCGTAAATGATTGTGTTTGTGGTCACAAGACCATCCGTTCCGATTGGTCCTGGGTTTCCGATGATACCAACATTCCCTACCCTAGAAAAGACAACCAACTATAATGTCATTGTTTTCCTTGTAATAGCGCTTTGGATTGTAGTATTTGTAGGGATCAATCAGATTGGGATTCGGTCTACAGGAATCTTTTGTTCCTCACTACCCGTTAAACTTTCGTCCTCCCTTGATTTTTCTATGAACAATGAACTTCGTATGGCTGTCGGTTTCAAATCTATTGATGTTATCATCTTTTGTTGTTGTCCATCTCAACTTTTCTTGCATAAGAACTTTGATCATGCACGTGGCGCTATCGACATAATGCTTACCAATAAATAATAATAATAATCAAGGTTAGTTAACTGTTTCCAACTTTTTTTTATTGATAAAAACAAAGAAGACCTTTTGTCTTGGTTGCATCTAACTCTATAAGAACATATGTCTTTACTGGCCTTCTACTAATTAAGACCAATAACAAGGCTAATCTTTTTGGTTCAGCCTGCTGTGCTACCATGGCAAAGGGTGGTTCTAGTTATCGGATTTCAGCGACTCCTGTAACCATATTCGTGCACTTACTAGCGATATCTATTGCAACACTCAGCCTGGTTTGGCTCATCAAGTTTCGTGAAGGTTTCGCTTTCAATTCCCGTATCAAAGCCAAGATTTTCAATGTAAGTTTTCATAATAACTCCGTATTTATGTGTTTTTTGTTAGTCTATTTATTTGCTAATCAAGTATATTAATTAAATCTTTGTTACCTTTTGTAGTTGCATCCTCTTCTCATGATTCTTGGATTCCTTTTGTTTTCCGGGGAAGGTAACATATGTTAATTTGGACTTTTAAGTAGTGTTTGAAACAATCGATACACAGTTGCTAATCGATAACGGTCTTTGAATCAGCTATCGTCGTGTACAAGGCAATACCTGCAAACCGAAAAGCACAAAAAACCGTTCACCTGATATTGCATTTTATTGCACTTGCTGCTGGAATTCTGGGTGTTTATGCAGTTTTCAAGTTTCATAATGAAGTCCACCTCCCAAATATGTACACCCTACATTCTTGGATCGGGTTGTCAACAATCTCCTTGTTTGGTTTACAGGTTATTTACATACATGTTTTATGCTATTTATAATGCTTTGAAGGAGTAAATTACATTAAAAAAGA
The DNA here is from genome assembly GCF_002127325.2 of Helianthus annuus. NCBI lineage: Eukaryota > Viridiplantae > Streptophyta > Magnoliopsida > Asterales > Asteraceae > Helianthus > Helianthus annuus. Next base: position 53,959,942 of record NC_035440.2, on the reverse strand, counting down.
TAGCATTGTTTGATTATGTTTTTATTAACAAAATATAATATTTCTTACTAAGTTTTTGTTTTAAAACTCAAAGATTTGATTGACCAACATGATCAAACTTTAAACTTAGTTTTAATAAACACAAGTGAAGTGTCATGCCGGCCGTATGACTTAAAGAAAATGGTTGGGCCGTATGACATGAAAGAACCGGTTGTATGGGTAAAAATGTCATACGGGTCGTATGAGAAACAAATCATATGGTTCGTATGATGTTTTGATTGACAAATAAATGACTGATGTGACCACTTACAAACCCATATGACCTTTTCCCCAGTAATATGGACTATACGTCCTGTATGATGTGACAAATGAGCTGATGTACACTAATAGCCGGGGGTGATGTTTCTTTAACAACAACCCTTTGATTATCTTAACTATTTATGCTAACATGATCAAACTTTATGATTGAACTACGTTACCATTTTCACAATTTTTTTTCCAAAAACATATACTTATCAACCGAAAACCGGTGTATCGCAAACCTACAGTGGCTGCTGGGATTTTTCACTTTCTTCTACCCGCGTGCGGAATCAACAACAAGGGCTAACATGGCTCCATGGCATGCTTTTTTCGGCATAGTCCTTTTCTTTATGACCATAGTGACTGCCGAGACTGGATTGACACAAAAATTCATTTTTCAAGGCCTACTACGCAGCCAAGAAGCTTTGATGATCAACTTTACTGGATTGTTAATACTCCTATTTGGAATATTTGTTGGCCTTAGCGTCATCCTTCCCAGAAGAAACTACTAACGGCCGTCCGTTAACGAACCATATTATTTTGTTTGTATTGGATGTCTTCAATTGTTTTCATCACTTTATTCTAATATGCCAATAATAATTGCGGAATGCCATTTGTTTGTTCAAATAATTTTTCAGTGGTTGTTTTATTCAAGTTGTCATTTAAAGGTAACCATTATACAATATGAGTAAAGTCATTTAAAGGTAACTCAAAAAAAAAAAAAAAAAAAAAAAATACTATCTAGCTTTTCTCTCCCTCTTCGTCTTCCCCTGATCGCCGACGGCTCGACGAGGGCGGCAAGCCGGTTTAGCGTGCGTGGTCGCCTCCCTCTGGTTTGACCCTTCATTCTAAACCGTCATATTTGCTTACTGTCCCTTCATTCGCTGGTTGGGATTGGGTTTCGATTGGTCTGTGGCTGTTTTGTTGCTCCCTTGTCGGATCCTTCTCAGGTTTGCTTAGTGGGTCTGATATCGGTCGCGTCTATCTGGGTATAGCTTAGCTAGACTGATTCGAATTCCATTAACCTTACTGCGAGTTGTGCTCTTGGCTTGGTGAGTGGGGGTTCTTCGGGTCTGTTGGTATTCCGGATGGCTGGTGTGGTTACTAAGCTCTTTGTTTCCAATCTCCCGGAAGGTTGTACTCCTTGGGAGCTGCGGAAACGGTTGGAAAATTTCGGGGTGATCTCGGGTGCTTACGTAGCGAAGAAACGTGACAAAGGCGGGTGCAAGTTTGGTTTCGTCTCTTTTAGGGATGTTGCTGATAGGGAGGAGCTGGTGAGGAATCTAAGGGGTGTTAAGATGGGAGATTGTAGGTTGAGAATTAATATTGCGAGGTTCGCGGTGGAGAATGCCGGGATCCCGGACGAGATAAAGAAAAAGGGTGGTGCTCCTGGGGTGAAGGGACATATCCCTGTTTATGTGCCCTCCAGTCTCAGGGACAACAGGAGCTATAGTCATGTGGTAGGTTCATCAGATACTGCGGGGAGGTATGTGAAGGGGCAGATGCCATCGGTGGGGGAAGAGTGGCAGGGTTCAGAAAAATCGGTGGTTATTCCGGATAGAACCGAAGCGTTCAAGAGCTTGTTTGGTCTGGCATTAGTCGGGAGAACAACGGACCTAGAAACTCTAGTTGATTTTGATAGGCTCCTTCGGATTGCTAAAGTTCAAATTTCCAATATTCAATATCTTGGAGGGCTGTCGTTACTCATTTCCTTCCTGGATGAGGGGTCGGCTACTAGTTTCTTGGAGGCTAAGGGTATCTGGGGGCCGTGGTTTTCAAGGTTGGAGAGATGGTCTGGTCAATCTCTCCCGTTCGAGAGAGTGGCTTGGCTTAATCTTAGCGGGATCCCTCTGCACCTGTTTTCTGCCGAGGTTTTCGCTCAAATCGGGGAGTTGTATGGTAAAGTCCTCCATGTGCCGTCCTTTGTGGAGGAAGACCAGGACCTATCGCTGTGTAGGGTTGGGGTGTTGGTCGGGGAAGTGAACCGTGTGTCAGAATGTGTTTCATTGAGATGGAAGAATAGGGTTTACAGGTTATGGGTGGAGGAGAACCCTATCGAGTGGGTGCCGGACTGTATTGGCTCTTCCGCTGGTCAGAGTTCGGGGGAGGAATCGTCCTTGAGGTCGCCGCCTATTGGTAATTTGAATGATTCCGGTGAAGGGGATTCCGGTAAGTCGCCGGAGCTTAATGAAGATGGGGGAGGCGAACAGCCCCGGGAAGTCAATTCGTCGCCTGCCCATGCATCATCCTCTCCCATGCAAGCGGAGAGAGAAAATGGCGGCTCATTTAATGCGGTGGGGTCAGGGTTAATGGCAGAGGAAGTGGAGGGTCAGTTGAAGTCCAAGGAAGTGGGGCCGGGGGTTGTGGATAGTTTCATCTGTGGATCAGGTGGGTTAGTTAAGAGGCCCAAAAGTTGGGCTCGTCAGAGTTCTAAGCCCAGGAAAGCCCAAGCCCCTTCTGATGTTAATAAGGTGGGATCCCCTCTTGACCCAAGGCCTCTAAAAAGACCCAGAAGCTCCGAGATAGTTGTGGAACCTGGGTTTGGCTTTGTGGGATTCACTGATAGAGGTCAGCAAGCTGAGCAGAGTGAGGAGATGGCAAAGGTGGACGAGAGATCAGGGTTCGATCTGAATGCTAGAGCGGCTACGGAGGGTTCCGCAGGTGGTTCGGTGGGAGGTAGTTGCCCATCTTCTCCGATCCGGGGTCAGGACCAGGTGGATCCCCTCGAGAGCGAGGTAGCCAACACAGTGAAGGTAGGGGAAAAGCTTGGTGTTGATTTATTGCAGCATGTTTCGCTGATTAGGAAGTCTTTCGGAGGTCCAGGTATTAATGTGGTCAACCTATGAATTTCCTGTCGGTCAATTTGCGTGGTATGGGGGGTGATTTGAAGTCGGGTTGGATCAAGGGCATTAAGAGGGAGCATGGGGTTAATTTTATGATGCTGCAAGAAACTAAACAGGGCTCAGTCTCCCGTTCCGATATATGCAAGTTCTGGGGGAGTGGCTCTTTTGGGTCGGAGTCCGTCGATTCCTCGGGTCTTTCTGGAGGTCTATTGAGCATCTGGGATGATAGCAGGTTTCATCTGAGCGAGTCTGTCAAGGAGAGAAATTATATTTTGATTAGAGGTTCTCTGGTTGGTAGTAATTCTATGTTGAATGTTCTCAATGTCTATGCCCCTCAGAGCATCCAAGCGAAAAAGGTTCTTTGGGATAATTTGTTATTATTGATTAACAGTAAGGATGGGATGTGGGTTGTAGGCGGGGATTTCAACGCTGTTCGGAGTAGGGAGGAAAGGAGGAATTGCTTCTATAAAGCGGCCTGTGCTGATAATTTTAACTCCTTTATTTTTGAGTCGGGTCTTGTGGAATACAATATGAGGGGGGGTGCGTTTACGTGGCGATCAGATAATGGTAAAAAGAAAAGCAAGCTTGATAGATTCCTCGTTAACTCTGAGTTTTTTAACTCTTGGCCGGAAGCTGAGCTCAGAGCTTTGCCTAAGCTGTGGTCGGACCACAGTCCGCTGGTCCTGTCATCGTCTGTGGTGAAATTTGGGGCTCGTCCATTTCTTTTTTTTAACTCTTGGCTTTCAAAGGAGGGTTTCAAGGAGGTGGTGGTGGATGCTTGTATCAATTTTCCGGATCCTGGCGGCCCTCGGGATGTTTATCTTATTAAAAAACTTGGAGTAGTTCGAAGTAAGATCAAAGAATGGAGGGATGATATGATCAGGAAAGAAGGAGAAGTTGTTTCTATTGCTAAAGAAGAAGTGGAAGCGATTGAAGAGATTTTGGAATTAAGGGAGTTAACGGAGGAAGAAGAATGGTCTCTTGTGGAGAATAGAAAGATTCTAGCTGAAGTGGAGTTAGCTAAATCCATGGACCTGAAGCAGAGGTCTCGTATCAGGTGGGCTAAGGAGGGAGATGAGAATTCCAGATTCTTCCATTCCCATATTAATTGGAGGAGGGCCTGTAACGTGATTCACGGTCTGGATGTTGATGGCCAGTGGGTCTCAAAACCTTCCCTGGTTAAGAAGGAGGTTTTTTCTTTTTTCAGATCTCGGTTCAAGGAAGAGTGCTCGGATAGGCCGAGCCTTGGCTGCCCGGATGTGCAAAAGATTTCAAGTTCCGATGCGAATGCTTTGGAGTCCCCCTTCTCGAGGGAAGAGGTCAAACGTGCAGTTTTTGAGTGTGGGGATGACCGGGCCCCCGGCCCGGACGGGTTCAATTTTAGGTTCTTCAAATTTTTTGGGAGCTTTTTGAGGAGGATTTTGTTAGTTTTGTCTCGGAGTTTCATGGTTCTGGCCGGATTAACTTGGGATGTGGGTCTTCTTTCATCACGCTTGTTCCTAAAAAGAAGGATCCCTTGAGCCTTAGTGATTACCGGCCCATTAGTCTAGTTGGGGTGGTCAATAAAGTCATATCCAAGATTCTCGCTAATAGGCTGAAAATGGTTCTTGGAACGGTCATTTCTGATTCTCAATCGGCATTCTTGAAGGGTAGATATATTCTCGATGGGCCATTGATTATTAATGAGGTGTATTCGTGGCTCAAAAAATGTAAAAAGAAAGCGCTTTTGTTTAAGATCGACTTCGAAAAGGCCTACGATAACATTAGTTGGAGGTTCGTGATTGATATCCTTCGTCAGATGGGCTTCGGATCAAAATGGTGTGATTGGATTTGGGGGTTGTTATCTTCGGCTAGGGCTTCGGTATTGGTTAACGGATCCCCCACATTTGAGTTCGGGTGTAGTAAGGGGATGCGTCAAGGGGACCCGATCTCCCCTTTCCTGTTTATTGTGGTGATGGAAGCGTTGTCCTGTCTTGTTAAGAAGGCGGTGGAGGTTGGGGTTTTCTCGGGAATTCAATTACCGCATGACGGGCCCTTGTTATCTCACTTGTTCTTCGCCGACGATGCGCTTTTTATCGGGGATTAGGATAGGGATAATGTTTTGAATGTTGTTAGATTGTTGAGGTGTTTCTACGCTTGCTCTGGGTTAAAAATTAACATAGATAAATCTGCCCTTTATGGTGTTGGAGTTGCGGCTGCGGATGTGGTGTCATTGGCTACTTTGGTTGGTTGTAAATCGGATTCGGTTCCCTTTAAGTATCTTGGGCTTAAGGTAGGTGCAAATATGAACCGCGTAGCTAATTGGAGACCTATTTATGATATCTTTGAGTCAAGGTTAGCGCTGTGGAAATCGTCTAATATGTCTTATGGCGGTAGAATCACGCTTATTCGCTCGGTCCTTGAGAGTCTGCCATCATACTACTTCTCTCTCTACAAAGCGCCGGCTCAGGTAATCTCGGATCTGGAAAAGCTCATTAAGAAATTTTTGTGGGGAGGCTCCAGCGATGTTAGGAAAACCCATTGGGTAGCCTGGGATAGAATCGCTTCATCGAAGAAGGCTGGAGGGGTTGGAATATCTAAACTAAAAAATATCAATGTTGCTTTGCTAAGCAAGTGGGGGTGGAGGTATAAGTGCGAGAAGGGTAACATGTGGGTTAAGGTTGTGGACGCGATCCACTCAAGCGGGCTGCAGTGGTCTTTCATTCCGGTGAAGAAGACGAGTAGCGGGGTGTGGAACAATATAGTCTCTATTGTCACGAAACCGAGCATCGGTGGGGTAGTGCTTCGAGATCTCTTTAGAGGGGAAGTGGGGAAGGGTGATCGGGTATTATTTTGGCTCGACCCTTGGTTGAAGGAAAAGCCGCTTAAGGAGGTGTTCCCTAACTTGTATGCGCTGGAAGTTGTTCCTTCCTGTTCCGTCCAGGACCGGCTTGGTGGTAACTGGCTGTGGAAATTCGAACCGGATCACGGGGATGAGGCGTCGGAGTTGACGACTCTTTTGGCTGATCTCGCTTCTGTGTCCTTGGGTACAAGGGAAGATAGGTGGAGGTGGCTTGGCGATCCGTCGGGTGAGTTCTCCGTTAAATCAGTGAAGCACGTTTTGGCGGATGCAAGGACGAATAGTGCCAGCTACGTTCTGAAGTGGAGCAAGTGGCTTCCAAGTAAGTGCAATTTTTTCATCTGGAGAACGGTCATGTATAGAATTCCTACTGCTGATGCGTTGAGTAGAAGGGGAATCGTGGTTGGCGATGGGATCTGTCCTCTTTGTAAAACGGAAGCTGAGTCAGTGGATCATCTTTTCACTTCGTGCTTCATTGCAATAATTTTATGGCAGAAGGTTAGTCACTGGTGCCGTCTTTCTCCTATATTCGCGTTTTCGGTAAAAGATATTTTGGAAGTGCATTTGTCGAACCGGGTGAAGGCAGCGGAGAAGCCGATTATTCAGGGCATTATGTTCGCGGCTGTTTGGTGTCTATGGGTGGCCCGGAACAAGGCTATTTTTTCGGGAGTCGAAGCAAAGGTGGAGAACATTTTTAGTGAGTTAAAGTCCCTTGGTTTTCTTTGGTTCAAGTATAGATCTAGAAACACTCACATCTCGTGGGCGGATTGGTGTAATTTTGTGATTATGTAACTGTTTGGTTGTTGTTTCGCCTGGCTCGGGTTTCGAGTTCGGGCTTGGTTAATGAAGTTCTTCTTTCAAAAAAAAAACTCATAATACAAGTAAATTACTTTTTTACTCCTTTGGTTTTAGTGGTATTAAATATTTCTAAATATTTGAGTCCATATTTTTAAATATCATCCACCAAGTGTCTTAGCTATCAGAGCAATTTAGTCATTTATATACAAAATACAAGTCTTATATGCATAAGAGTGAAAGGAACAAATCTTTAATATATAAAGATTTTCATATTATATATAAAAACAATTTCAGACACATTTTACACAACACTTTCTCTCTCTCTCTCTCTCTCTCTCTCTCTCTCTCTCTCTTTCCTATCTGTTGGAATGAGACTAGTGAAGCTCAGCTTACTAGACCTGAGCTCATTCTGGAAACAACATACAAAATCAAGAAAATCCGCGATAATCTTGTGACAGCCCGAAGCCGTCAAAAGAGTTATGCGGATATGCGACGCAAGCGCTTAGAATTTCAAGCCAGTGACTGTGTCCTACTCAAGGTGTCACCTTGGAAGGGAGTGGTGAGATTTGGAAAGAAAGGAAAACTTGCACCTCGATATGTGGGACCATTTGAGATTGTGGAAAGAATTGGGAAGGTTGCCTATCGACTAGAGCTACCTCCAGAGCTTGGAAATATTCACCCGACTTTTCACATGTCCAATTTGCGAAAGTGTTTAGCTGACGCTGATCTTCACATTCCTCTCGACGAAATCCGAATCGATGAAACGATGCACTTTGTCGAGAAACCGGTGGAGATAACGGACCGTGCTTTCAAACAGTTGAAGAACAAACAGATTCGATTGGTCAAGGTTCGTTGGGAGTCCAAACGTGGCCCAGAGTTTACTTTGGAACGCGAGGACCAGATGAAGACGAAGTATCCGTATTTGTTTTCACAAGCTTCCTCTAGTTAAAATTTCGGGACGAATTTCCTGAAGTAGGGGAGACTGTGACAACTGTGTTCTGTAATCGTTGTACAATGTAAAACAATGTTAATTATCAATAAAACAATGTGCTTTGGTGTTATTATATGTGTTTTGGTGTTATTATATGTGTAATTGTGTTTGGTGATTTTACAATTTGATTCAATTCCAATTTCAAGCTTTAAATCGCTTTCTAGAAGGTTATACGCAAACTGGTGCGTAAACGCAGTCAGTTAAACGCGACAAACACTCCGGAATAGTGACATAGGCTTAACATACCTTAAATAACCTCCACATAACTTAGAAATAAGTTTTGGATGGTTTGGTGTGTTGAAATCAAGTTTGTTCGATCGCAGGGACTATTTGTGTCAAACTGCGAAACTATACCGACTTGTATAGTAACGAACATTCTGGAACTTTATCATAAGTTAAACATACCCTAAATATCTTTTACATGGCTTAGAAATAGGCTTTTAGGGGTTTGGTATGCTAAAATAAACTTATTTGATCAATAGGGGACTAAAAGCGTCAAAAAGTGCACAAGTTTGCATTTTCGCGCATATCTTACGTTCTGAATATATCCGGACATCCAAAAGTTTATGTAAGCATTAAAATATTTTATTTTAGTGTTTGGCATAAGAAAATTCCATTCGTCGCTCAATTTGGATCGTTTTTGCACTGGTTACGACTTCCGTCGTAATTAACCGAACAACGCAACCGGACGACCAAACGAGCCAATATCCGAGATATTTTTGAGCATGTTTTGAGTTCTCTATACTTTAACTTCATTTTAGAGCCTTGAAATGAGGTTAACGGGGCTTAAACGTGTAAAAAATGAGCCGAAATGCAAGTTTCTCTAGTGCAGGGACCATTTTGCAATTTCTGTAAAGTGAGCCCACACGGGCCGCGTAAGATTAAGCCCTATCTTATGCGAGCCGCTTGAGACACCCAGATCAGCAAACATGTTTTCTGAAAACAACAGCTGGTTTTGATGGTTTTAAGCATTGAATTGGGATACCATGGGCTAAATTTGATGGTTTTCTTGTGCCCTATTGTTTAGTAATACCATGGGCCCAAGTGGAGGGTCTAGATCGAAGCTCGTTTCCCGATAAACGATCCTAATGGTTCTAGATTTCCTATAAATACCCCCACCATTTCTTTGCAAAACCCACTTGATTTTTCTGAGATTTCTCTAAGTTGAAGTGCTAACCACTTCATACCTGAGATTCCTTGGAAAATCAAAACTTGCGTGGACCCGTTGTAAGTATTCCTTCGTTCTTTTTATTCGTTTTTAGCTTAAAAGTCCAACTGCGTTTGACTTTCTGCATTAACCAGTTTATGGTCAATGCGAAGTTCGTTTGAACTTCATAACATGAGCGTAATCACAAGTGTTATAGTCCCTAGTGACTATACCTACTGATTACCACGTTATCTAGGCTCAGTGACGAGTCGTGGTTTCGGCCAAAATACGTATTCTCGCGTATTTTGTAACCAAACTACTTTTAGGTATCAAAACCGGTTGTTTTGATACCAAACCTATTTTCTAACTTAACTAAACATGTTTCAACATGTTTAGCTCGTCACTTTTTAGTTTAGTGCTTGTGTAGAGTCGTAAGTCAAGCGTACTAAACACCCGCTTAGACTTTCGAACACGACCCATTTGGTCGATCATTAGGATCCGACCAAACATGTTAGTGACCCTAGTGGCATAGGGAATAACCTTCCGAGGTTATACCTTATGGTCATTTAGGTTAATTAGTTGTATGATAGGTAGTTTATATGCCTTTGGTAAATGACCAAAATGCCCTTTTCATGCATAATTGAACTTTAAGCATATGTAAACTAAACTTTTGTCACGTAACTGATTATGCAACATATTTAAAACATGTATAGGCATATAATACTTGTCATAGGACTAATTAGACGCCTCAAATGCGCATTTGCGCGCACGACGCGTTAAAGTAGCGTAAGCTACCTTAATGGATCATAATGGGTCGTAAGCACTTAGGATAGGTTTCATTTAGGATGAAGGCTTTGTTAAACCATATCACATGAATTCCAACACTCATTTGGTTATCAAGACCTCATTCTGTCCGATCTTCCGATTTAGGCGTCTATTGTTTGACTAGTGATTCGATTACTAGGTGCTACTTGATTTCTCTGGTTTACTTGAGTTTGTTGAAGTTCTATTGATTGAGGATACTTTGCACTTCATGTGGGGGGGGGGGATATTCCACGGTCCTCCCAACCGCCGAGGTGATCCCACCTCGCAGACCGCCACCCAGCAAGCCTGAGTCTGGGGGTAAATCCGCTACCGTAGGCGCATTGGGAACGAGCAAGACTCGAACCCGCCACCTCCGGGTTAGAATGCGGGCTGGTGGCCATTGGGCTGACACCCAATGGTTACTTTGCACTTCATGTGAGTACATAGTTCCCCCATTTTACTGTTTTTAATTGTTTTGGGGTGATTCATATGTACAAAATGATTTTCAAGGTTTAAGCGATGGTTTTTCAAAAACGATTAAGATGGTTTAAACTAAATTAATAACGATTTCAATAAAGTGAACAAACTTGTTGGTGGTAGTTACATAACGAATGACATTCATTAGCATTGATCAAGCCGACCAGTATTAGGTTATGGTACCATAGGATCTGACAAATCCCGTTATCATACTACACCCATGGTTATGTGTGGGGGTTATGGGTAACGACTGAATCTGATGATAATTAACTTACCCTTTGGTGGTTTGTTAATGCGAGAAGCGAGATAGTCGAGTCACGAAGGTTTGAATGTTGTTAGCGAGATGACCCAGAATAGTTTTCACAATTAAAATGAGGATGATTTAAACGATTTAAATGAGTTAACGATTTGGAAACAATTTGAACAAGTTAAACGAATTGGATTAACGATTGGTTTTTGGTTAAGTGTTTAGATAACGGGACAGGTGTAATGTGGTGAAAACATGGTAGATACGCCGCTGGTACTTCTTATATATAAGTGTTTTCAACATATTACATACTGTGGCGTTATTTAGTTCACTTGGGTAAACGATTTTGAAACGATGTCACACAACGATGTTTTCTAAAAGATATAAACCATACGAGTTTACTAACAAGTTAATACAAGATGTTTTACAAATTGGTTTTCTAAAACAAATGTTTTTGGTTAAGAATCATGGCTACGGGATTTTACAAATTATAACCAACTTGATTTGAGTTGGTTAATTATGTTGCAATACACTTTTCAAAACGAGGTTTGTATTTTGACTCTTGTAGTCTAATAAAGTACTGCAACATGTAAACCAACCATAATTCCAATACTCTTATAAAACCTATGTACTCGCCAGCATTTCCTTGCTGACTTTGTTTTTACATATGTTTCAGGTGTTGTTGCTTGATGTGATTTCTAGGATGCATGCGTCACATAGGATCTGGACGAGGCCTTAGTGACATAATAATAGTGATAGTCGATATGTAATTTGTTTGTTATGTGTTAAGACAATGTTAATGTTTAATATTATCAATAAAACGAAACTCTTTTTGTATCCATGGTTATGAAACGATAATTCTGTTGCAACACTCCCCGATGTTTCTGCCGCGGTTTGTTGTTTTACGTGGTCGGGGTGTGACAGAAGAGTTGGTATCAGAACCAATGGTTATAGGGAATTAGGTTATTAGCAATAATTTGACCTAGACTATAACTCTTAGGACCCTAACGCAAGAAACTTTGCGTTTAGATTTTAAAACAAAACCGTCACCTATCCTTAGGTGATAACCACAATGAGAACACTAAATTCGAATCCGCTTTGAAAACTAATCATCTGTTCTAGGATGATTGATTACTAGGTTTTGAACCCTCCGTTATAAGGTTTTGAACCCTTTAAGTTTTCAAAATCTCGTCAAAGTTTGGGTCTAAATAGTGTGAACACGTGCAAACTGGAAGAGTGAGTGCCTGTACTCTGAGTTTTCTGTCTAAGGCTAGAGTGTTCATACAAATCCACATAATCAGACCAGTCACTCTTACCTGAGAATTATTGGGGTGAGTGTTCACTTATAGGCGAGCATGTCTTCAGCGATACATTATGTTTGACCCATTTACTTTGATTAGTCACTGCATGTCGTTTGTTTGTTCGAGGAAATGAATAAATGATTGCCTCCCTTGTGTTTTGTCAATGTTTTCAATACCTTTTTTGTTTCTCCTTTTTCAATCTCACTTGATTCTCCTGTTTCCTTGTTAGACAATGCCTCCTCGACGTGAAGCACAATCTTTTACTGCTGAAGAAATCGCAGCCCTTGTCTCTCAGCAAATGGCTGCTGTGCTTCCAGCCGTTGTGACCCTTATCCATGAGTTATACAACAACAACAATAATAAAAACAATAATGCACCGTGTAATTTCAAGAATTTCAATTCTGCTAAGCCGCTAAAGTTTTCTGGGTCGCAAGGAGCAAATGCACTCCTGCAATGATTCGAGAGTATCGAGAGCACATTCAGACATGTGCAGTGTCTGAATGCGCGTAAGGTTGAATTTGCATCAAGTGTGTTTGAGAAGCGAGCTCTTACATGGTGGAACGGTATTATGCGCGATAGGGGTGCCGAAGTGGCATTGACACAAACATGGGAAGAGCTTCGAGCTCTCATGATGAAAGAGTTTTGTCCCCGTCACGAAATTCGAGCTTTGGAACGAGAGTTTGACGATTTAAAGCAAGATGGGGGTGAACACCGTGCGTATACGGATCGTTTTGAAGAACTCAGTCTGTTATGTCCCACTATGGTTACCCCACTGAAGAAAGAAGTTGAGAGATATATCAATGGTTTACCCGATTCCATACAGGATATTGTGACCGGCGTTAATCCTACTACCGTCCGTCACGCAATCGAGTTGTCTGCTACCCTGACTGAGTCTCAAGTCAGGAAGGGTAAACTCACCCGCAAGGGTGATAAAAAGAAGTCGACCGATTTTGACAAGGAAAAGGGTAAGGGTAAGAAAGGTGAGTCGTCGAAGAAGTCGAGGAAGCGAAAGGGTGCTCAGAATTTTGCTATTACAGCACAAACTGCTCAAGAACCCACCGACTCAACCTCCTGCAAAGAAAACGTATGCGGGTACCGCACCTCATTGTGCTCGCTGCAACGACCATCATGTTGCACAACAAGCTTGCAAGCAATGCACAACGTGTGGTAAACTTGGGCATTTGGCCAATAATTGTCGTTTGGGACAAAATCAGGTTGCCCAGGTTCAAGCTCCGGTTCAGGGGAATGCTGCGAGATTCCCACCGGGTTCATGTTTCAATTGTGGAGAGTTTGGTCACTTCTGCAACAATTGTCCGAGGTTGGTGAATGCAAATGCGAACCCAAATATGAAGGTCAACGCGAATGTGAATCCCGCTCGTGGGCGAGCGTACAATTTGAATGCAAACGAAGCGAGGGCTGACAATGAGGTTGTTCTTTTTGATTCTGGTGCCGATAAAAGTTTTGTTTCATTATCTTTTGAACCTTTGCTTGCCATACCTAGAACTAAACTGAGGAAACCTTTATCTGTCGAAGTTGCTACTGGTAAACCTCTTGTTCTCGACTCTGTTATTCGTGATTGTCAGTTGAACCTAGATAACCATCTTTTTCCTATTGACCTCACACCGATGCAACTTGGGAGTTTCGACATTATCGTGGGGATGGATTGGTTGACCAAACATCATGCTGAGGTGGTTTGTTTCGATAAGATTGTTCGTATTCCTTTGTCTTCTGGCGATGTTCTGGAAGTTCGTGGCAAGAAACCTTCAGGTGGATTGAAGCTTATGTCGTGTACAAAAGCTCCAAGTTATTTGAGAAAAAGGATATGTTGCTTTTCTAGCACACATGTCACCGAGGAGAAAGACAAGAGTAAGCGTATTCAAGATATTCCGGTTGTTCGAGATTATCCAGAGGTGTTTCCTGATGAACTGGCTGGTTTGCCTCCAGTTCGTCAAGTCGAGTTTCATATTGACCTTATACCCAATGCCAACCCGATTGCAAAAGCACCTTATCGTCTTGCACCGTCTGAGATGCAAGAATTATCAAAACAGCTTCAAGAGTTATCTGATAAAGGATTCATCCGACCGAGTTTTTCGCCTTGGGGAGCTCCTGTCCTCTTCGTGAAAAAGAAAGATGGGTCTTTTCGAATGTGTATCGATTATCGTGAGCTTAACAAGCTCACCATCAAGAATCGATATCCCCTACCTCGAATTGATGATCTCTTCGACCACCTGCAAGGTGCTTCACGCTTTTCCAAGATCGATCTGCGTTCTGGGTATCATCAACTTCGTGTTCTCGAAGAAGATATTCCCAAAATTGCTTTCCGCACAAGATATGGGCATTATGAGTTCACTGTCATGCCTTTTGGTTTGACGAATGCTCCAGCTGTCTTTATGGACTTAATGAATAGGGTCTGTAAACCTTATTTAGACAAGTTCATCATTGTGTTCATCGACGATATTCTCATTTATTCAAAGTCTCGAGCCGATCACGAGCAACACCTTCGTTTGACTTTAGAACTCCTGAAGAAGGAACAAACTTTTTGCTAAATTCTCCAAATGTGAATTTTAGCTTAAAGAAGTTCTGTTTCTGGGTCATATAGTCAACAAGCAGGGTATTCACGTGGATCCCTCTAAAATTGCTGCTATTAAGGATTGGAATACACTGACAACACCTATAGAGATTCGATCTTTTCTTGGTCTTGCTGGATATTATCGTCGATTCATTTCAAACTTCTCAAAGATTGCGGTTCCACTCACTACTTTGACTCAGAAGAATAAGCCTTTTGAGTGGGGACCCAAGCAAGAAGAAGCGTTTCAAACGTTGAAACAGAAGCTTTGTGATGCTCCTGTTCTATCTTTGCCCGAGGGAAATGATGATTTCGTTGTCTATTGTGACGCGTCGAATCTAGGACTTGGTTGCGTTCTTATGCAACGAGGTAAAGTCATTGCACATGCGTCAAGACAGCTAAAAATTCATTAGAAGAACTACACGACTCATGATCTTGAGTTGGGAGCTGTGGTTTTCGCGCTTAAAATCTGGAGACACTACCTCTATGGAACAAAGTGTGTGGTTTTCACGGACCACAAAAGTCTTCAGCATATTCTTAATCAGAAAGAGCTGAACATGAGGCAGCGACGTTGGGTTGAGCTCTTAAGTGATTACGATTGCGAGATTCGCTACCATCCTGGTAAGGCGAATGTCGTAGCCGATGCGCTTAGTCGCAAAGAGCGAGTAAAGCTTCATTCTGTTCAAACGCTATCTGATCTCCAAACTCGTGTTCTTCAAGCTCAGCAATTTTGTGTTTCACAAAATTTGATGGGTACGGAATTACCACGTCAACTTGAGCTTAAACTCGAAGAGAAGGACGATGGGTTGCTCTATTTCAAGGATCGTTTGTGGATTCCGAAACAAGACGATCTCCGCACCTTAGTGATGGACGAATCTCACAAGTCTCGATATTCTATCCATCCTGGTGCTGATAAAATGTACAAGGATCTTCGTACTAAGTGTTGGTGGCCTGGTATGAAAATGATGTTGCCTTGTATGTATCAAAATGCCTAACTTGTCTCAAAGTCAAGGGTGAACATCAACGACCTTCTGGTTTGCTTGTACAACCAGAGATACCAGTTTGGAAGTGGGAGAACATTGCGATGGATCTCATCACTATGTTACCACGTACGTCTAAAGGTCATGATGCTATTTGGGTTGTTATCGATCGATTAATGAAATCAACTCGTTTTATTCCAATTCGCGAGGATCTATCTGCTGATAAACTTGCAAAGATTTATGTTGATGAGATTGTATCACGACATTGTGTTCCTTTGGATATCATTTCTGATCGTGATGCTCGATATTCATCTCATTTCTAGAAGTCCATGCAATCTGCTTTGGGAACCCAACTAAATCTAAGCACTACTTATCATCCCCAAACAGATGGACAATCTGAGCGAACGATTCAAACTTTGGGATTCTCATGTTCCACTGATCGAGTTCTCTTACAACAATAGTCATCATGCAAGTATTAATATGGCACCATTCGAAGATCTCTACGGTCGAAAATGCCGTTCGCCTGTTTGTTGGAATGAGACCGGTGAAACTCAGCTTATTGGACCTAAGCTCATTCTGGAAACAACAGACAAAATCAAGAAAATCCGCGATAATCTTGTGACAGCTCGAAGCCGTCAAAAGAGTTATGCGGATATGTGACGCAAGCCCTTAGAATTTCAAGTCGGTGACCGTGTCCTACTCAAGGTGTCACCTTGGAAGGGAGTGGTGAGATTTGGAAAGAAAGGAAAACTTGCACCTCGTGTAACACCTCGTAAAATCACGTCCAATGAACTATTGACACGTCTAATAAACCCTAATGAAGTCAAACATTGAATTTAAGGGACTAATTTTTTGAAAAATCAAAAACTTTGATTATGAAAGGACTGGAAGTGTTAGCATACCTAAAATAAGTTTCTAAATAACCTCTCACAATACTACATTCACAAATGAGCCACTTGTTGATCGAGTGTAGCCGTTTGCGTAATTAATTGAAAGTTGCGCAATCAAGGGTTAAAAGCGTCAACATGTTAATTCTTACCTCCGAGCGACCTTTTAACAAACCAGGAGCTACATGATATTTGATTATACTCTCAGGAATGCCAAATAATGGCCGTTTAAGGTTTTTATGCCTATAAGTAAAGTTATGCGCAACTTTGCAAGTTAGAGGGACTAAAAGTGTCAATATGTTTAATTACACCTCTGAACGGCCTTTTAGCGAACCCGAAGCATCGTGATGTTCAATAATACTTTCAAGAATGCCTAATATGGATTAGATGAGACTTCAATGCTAATAAATGATGAGATGCGGAAGTTTGCGCAATAGAGGGGCCTAAAGCGTCAACTTTTGAATCTACGCCTTTCGGTGACCTTTTAAGCAAACGGGAGCATAGTAATATTTAAGTATATACTTGGGAATGCTAAGTATATACTTGGGAATGCCCATTATGGGCCATGGAAGGCTTGGGTATCATTAAATGACATTTCGCACTACTTTGCGCAATTAAAGGACTAATTGCGTCAAACTGCAAAAGTATGTCAACTCGTAGGGTATCGGACCTTCCGGAATATGACCATGAGCCAAACATACCCTATTTATTCTTTATATAGCTTAGAGATAGGCTTAGAGGTGTTTGGTGCGCAAAAATATACTTTTACGTCATGCAGGGACTAAAAGTGTCAAAAAGTGCACAAGTTTGCATTTTCGCGCATATCTTACATTCTGGATATATCCGGACATCCAAAAATTTATGAAAGCACTAAAATATTTTATTTTAGTGTGTGGCATGATAAAATTCCACTCGTCGCGTAATTTGGATCGTTTTTCGCGTCCGTTCGTGTTTCGTCGTAATTAGACAAACAACGTGACCGTACGGCCAAACGAACCGACATCCGACATGTTTTTGAGCATGTTTCATGTCACCTATGTTTAGTAATCTTAGTAGAGCCTTAAAATGAGGTTAACGAGCCTTAATCATGCCTAAAATGACCTTATGAGCTCACAGGGACCATTTCTGTCATTATTTGAAACTGTTTTGCTGGTCTGGGTTGTGAGGCGGGGCGCGTAAGGTCACACAGACCCTTACACAGGCTGTGTGGGCTGTGCAGCATCTGAAAATAGCTGCAGACAGCCTGTTTCTTGCTGGTTTTTGTTCAAACTGGTTTCCACACTCACATAAATCATTCTAGGGGCTGCCCATTGTATTATAAACCCATGGGTATGAGGTGTATGGTCCAGATTTGATCACGTTTATCAAGAAACGATCTTAACGGCTCTCAAAATCCTATAAATACCCCCTTTGATTTTGGGTTTCACTTGCACCATTCATTCTTTCTGATTGCTCTGAATTCTTTGAGGGTCTTGAGCTTCTTGAGAACCTCTTTCAGTCCTTTCGACTCTTGTAAGTAATCCCTTCATGCTTAGTTTAATTATTTTGCGTTTTAAACCTAAAAGTCAAGCGTTATCGATAAACGCTTTGACTTTTAAACGGTTGAGTCATGGTTCGCAACGAACATGGCTACGTGACCGTAATTAGGTAGGTGATTAACCCTCAAAAGGGCGCCTCCTAATTACCACGTTTACTTAGTTAAATTGTCGGGTCAAATAAAAGTCAAACGGGTTAGTTTTAAATAAAATACATAACTATTAATATAAAAGCCATAAAATCAGTTTTCTCACTTTAATAACTTGGTAAATATTAGTTGAACATGCCTAAGCATGATTCAACCCGACAATTCTAAGTATAGGCTCGGTTCGGAACCGAAAGTCGCAAAAATTGACTTTTGCTTTGACTTTCAGTTCTGACCCGATTTAGTTTAGTTTAGATATGCCTTAGGATTCCATTAGGACCATATTATAGGTTAGTATAACCCTCCGAGGTTATACAACTTGGTTCCATAGAAATCCTAGATCATGCATGTTTCCGTTAAAATGCCTAAATGTTGACCGTTATGCCCTTTTGACCATAAAACAATAATTTTTGAAAATGTGAGAGAACAATAATCTTTATTTACTAATTTATAAACTTGTCCTTAAAATTTGACATCAGTTTGAGGTCTAGATTAGGAGTTATGCTCAATAGCGTAATTAGAAAGCTTTTTGTTAATTAAACGGCATAATTAGCATATAGCCTATCTAAACCCAATTTTTGAAACCAAACTTTTTACCTACTGATATAAAATGATATTTTGGGATTTTTAAAGATTTTTAATTATTTTTAGGCTGAGCATAACATAGGGTTCTAAGCTTGAGTCGGTAATTGCCGGTTTTGCCCTTTTGGCTTATAAATTGAGTTTTACAAAACATTATGACCCCAAACCTTTTACTACTGATTTTATATGATAAATAAAATATTTTAAGCTTTCTGGAATGATAAAAGTATCAGCTTTTCTTTAAAAACCCAGAAATCGCTTAAAACCGCCTTTTTACGCGTTTTAAGCGCATAGTATGTATAAAAACTATTTTATATATATGAAACTTAATAAATATTGATATATTCAGTAAATTTTTATATTTTAACAGTAAGGAAAAGTTTTAAACTCGGGTTTCAGTTTTGACCTTTTAAGCCTATGTGAAATTAGCAAAATGCCTCTACGGTGCATAGTATGGTTATAATTAATAAATTTCACATATATATAATACCTTATTGTTATAACTTACTAAATTAAGTATATTTACTGATTAAATCAGACATGTAACTCAGAATAATATTTAATCTCTTTTATAACCTTTTAAATGACCAAAATACCCCCGCGGGGCATAAATTGATTTTAAATTCGTTTTGGGCATAATGGAAGGTATCCTACTGATATCACAATATTTTTAGGGCATATTAACTTAGGAAACCTGTTCATGACTCATTTGGCCACCCGTTACGCACTTTTCGCGTTCGGATCGACTTATGCAACTAGTTTGCATAAATTAGCCGAAACGGGTCACACTTTATCATTTTTATCTCAAAATCCAGAATATGTTTAGTTTACCGTTCTTACACAAGTGTACAAGCTTGTTGGGTCTAAACCACATTCTAATCCGGTTCTCGCTTAATCATGCGTTTTGAACCGTATCTTCCTTTAAAACTAACCGGTCTAAGCATAGGCTTAATTAAGACCCGTTAGGAATCTAATAGGTTATTAAAAACCTCCGTTCCAGATTAAGAGCCCCAGTAAAGGTACTTGCACCTGCCGATTAGGATATACGGCTGAGTATAAATTGCATTTTTTAAGCTCAGATAAATACTCTTAACTTATTTTCCCTATACAGGCTTGGGATACGGTATTATAATAATACCGCTTGGTCGGGTATTGAATGTTTAATCGTATTGTGATTAAAATATTGAGGTAACCCGCTTTAATATGTCTTGTTTGAAATAAAGGCCTTTAGGGGTTAATGACCATGTCCCGGATATCCTTGACATCATTATAAAATAAAAATGGCCACGTCTTATGCACGGGGTGTAGGCGTACACCTGATAGTTGCATAAGGGAAACGGTATCTCACTCTCTTGTGGGCCTATACTTGTGGCGTGTCAGTTAATCTTGACTCGGTTTCTACATCGGGCCCTAAATGTATAACGAACAATGTAAATCTGTATACAAGATTATTTTTATATAATTGTCCCAAGTTATAAAAGTTTTGTGCCATGTGCGTTCAAATAAATTTTCTAAAACATTTTCAAAATGAGTCAGTTAAGTTCTATTTACCAATGTAAACTGGCGTATTTTCCCAAAAAGATTAAGTAACAGGTACCATACGTAATTCGCTGGGAGCGCAGGGCGTCAATAGGGAATCTCGCAAGTTCTAGATGCCTAAAGTTTGTTGAACAATATTATCCTTCTGTTTTAAGATCCGCCTGTGGATCCAACTTACATTCCGTTGAAATATTTGATATTACTTTTGAATCGGATTGTAATATATTTATCTTTTGCTTCCGCTGTGCATTTAAATTGTGTTGTTTGACTATGATGATATCAACTACGTAACGATACTCCCCACCGGGCCCACCGGTAGTACGTGGAAATATCGGGGTGTGACAAGTTGGTATCAGAGCCAACACTGAGTGAATTAACCACTAGCCTTTTGTGTTTAATCTCAGTTAAACAGTAGCACATTCCTTGACCTTCTGAGTCTAGACATAACATAGGAATACTCTCATCTCTATTCAGAGAATTATTGCTTTCAATTCTATATATTTTAATATGTCCCCAAGAAAAGAAGCCGTAATGGAAATTCTCCCCATTTAAAGCCTAGGAAAGGCCGAGCTTCGTACTGCGTAACGTGCAATCAAGGGGGAAACATTCAGAGATAAAATGAAGAAGAAACTCCTTTTGCTGAAGTTCATTCCCTTAGTAAGTCCTTATAAGGACATATTTATCTTTCAATCCCTTCATGGACAACACTATTCCTTAGAAGTACCGTTTAGAGCAACCATGTACTTGTTTAAATTTTAATGGAACGGTTAGATTTAAAATAACGTTCCTATTATAAGTTCTACCATTATAATAAGATGGCAAAATCTAAAAAGGACAAGACCTAGCCATGTGTCACCTTAGAACAGGGCCAAGATGGTAGTTCCACAATTAGATTCAGATCCTTGATAACATCTCAATTTAGGATTTGCTCTGCGTTAAATATTATAAAGAATCTTAAAGGTAAAACCTAGCTTAAATGTCATTACAGACATGGCCCAGATGGTAAAACCTATTCAAAAGATTCCAATCCATGTTAACATCTGAAGAAATGTTAACATTCTTGGCAAAAAAAAAAGTGATTCGATAAAATCGCATAAGTCATTCTTAAATTGGATTACTCCAATTCTCCTTATTTAAATAATCATCCCTTAAAGGATGAATTGCCCAAGGGCTATAATTAACGTCCTCCGAGACTAAAGACAGTGGTAGCCTACAACTCCCTATCAAGAAAAGGTAATGAACTTTGATTCAAACCTTAATGCCTCGATTCCATAAAATCTGGGCTTATAAACTAAACTTGTCCACGTGACTTGGCCTTTTTGTGCCATAGTTATATTTTAATTAAATCTAGGATAATTATAATGAAAATCCTGAATAAAATAAATATCATTCCTTTTCTGCCAGTATATATATTAAAAAAAATCTTAAAAGGTATAGCCTAGCTTGAATTTCACTAAAGACCTAGCTAAGATGGTAAAACCTGTTTAAAAAAAAGAGATTCAGATCCTTGTTAACATCTCAAAACATGTTAACACTCCCGACAACAGTGATACGATAAAATCACACTTGTCATCTTTATATTAGCAATTTTCCAAACCCCTTATTTAGCATAAGTAATCGAGAGGAATCATGGCTAATAAACGTCGAACATGATGAACACATCAAAACATCCTTTGGGATGAATACCTTCGGGCAAAGATGTATACATGAAAAAGATAGTTTTATTTCATAACTTCTTGTCAAGACAATGAAATATGAAATTTTCCGATCCAAAGGAATCATTGATTATGTTTTAAAGTTCCCTAGTGACAAGGCATTTGTGCCATCAAAAAGTCCTTTGGAAAAAGCCCTTGTGCTATATAAAATGTCGGTACGACATTGACAATCGTGAGTGATGTCCCCTGTCTAATAAATATGAAGGATTATATTCCGTTTAAACGCCAAAGATGGTTTATTTAAAAACCTAGGCAAAACATAATCAAATAAATTAAATACTATCTATTGGCCTATATGGTTGATTTACACCATGGTTATTTAATCATCAAGTTCGACAATTCAGCAAATTATTACTACATGGTTTGTAGCCTTCAAAGCTTCACCATGGCTGATTCCTATGAAGCCCATAATCATCCAGTTGATCAAGAATAATGATACAAGACTGAACTTAATGGGCACCAAGCTACAGGCTATGATAGATACAGCCGTAAACAACGTTGTGGACCATGTATTAAAGGATCATAAGCGAAAGTGCGATAATACCCCAAATAAAGGTTACAAAAAGGGTAAGACTGGTTCAAACTATAACCAGCCCAAGCCAAAAGAGGCGAAACCCAAATATAAAACCTACGGGAAGAAGCACTTTGGAAAATGTTTCTCTGAACAGACCAGGGGATGTGGCATCTGTACAGAGATGGATCACAAGACCCATGAATGCAAGGACTTTAAGGACGCCACCTGCTATGGTTATGGCAAGAAGGGGGCACATGAAGACCCGCTGTCCTTGTTTCCGCTAAAATAAGAGGGACTCGTTATAATTATAGGAATGGATTGGTTGTCTTGTAACCAAGTCCATGCTGTGTATGATAAGAAGCAAGTAGTTATCAAGACTCCTTATGGGGAGCCTTTGACAATTCGAGGAGACACTGGGTATGGATTGCCTAGCACTTGCTGAATTTGGTATTTAATTCCAAAGCTCCGAGTATGGAAAACTCGGAAGAGATAAACAATAGTCGCGATGTTAGAGATACGACAAATGTTAATGGTGCATCAAATATGAACCTCAATGTTAATGGAGTTAATCTCCAAAACTGTAATTAACACAGCTATTGGAAAGGCTATGAGAAAAGTCATGAAAGGGTTCAAGAAGCCGAATGCTGCTTGCTCTAAAACACATGTCGCTGCTCATAAGAAGAGCTTAATTCATACTTCAAATGTGAAGAATAATCCTAACAAAATCATATATGGCAAGGAGCCCATTCTTTTTAGGATGTACTTAAAAGTACTTCGTCTATTTGACTCTTGCATGATTTCAACTTATCTTCATGCAAGAATCCTCAACATCATGCAAGAGTTAATTCGGTAAGTATTGCTCCTGTTTCTGAATTTGTTAATACAGATCTTACTTTCTCGTCTCAAGTAGTTGCAGGTATAAGTGATGGTGGTGAGGAGAGTGAGTTCGGGGCACCGCTTGTGTCTATTAAAGTGGGGAAGCTGAAAATTCATAAGGCTTTATTGGATTATGGGGCAAGCATGAATATTAAGCCCGACAGCTTGTTTGATCAGTACGAGTTTGGACCGCAGGATGATTTTGATAGAAAGGTGATTATGGCGGATGATACTTGGAAACAACCACGTGGGGTTGTTAAAGATGTGATGATCCAGCTGGGTAAGTTCTCGTATCCGTTTAACTTTTTGGTGATGGATTACGTACCTACGAGGATAAACGAGCAACAAAAGGTGATGTTGGGACCTCCGTTCTTGCACACTGCCAATGCTCAAATCAACTGTAGAGATGGATTGATCACAATGCGTTCTGAAAACCGTAAGTTAATTTTTAATGTTTATTCAAAAGCTATTACTTATGAAATTTTAGATGAAGCGGTTGCTACTGATGAGAAAGGTATTAAGTGTGACAGGTCCAAAGGTGAGATAAACGAAGAATTTGTGAAAAAAAGTGAAAGTGAAAAAGAGATGAAAAGCAGGTAAACCATCGGATGGTGGAAACACATGGAGCTATGAGGCCGAGTGTCACA
The DNA here is from genome assembly GCF_002127325.2 of Helianthus annuus. Taxonomy (NCBI): domain Eukaryota; kingdom Viridiplantae; phylum Streptophyta; class Magnoliopsida; order Asterales; family Asteraceae; genus Helianthus; species Helianthus annuus. Next base: position 53,936,229 of record NC_035440.2, on the reverse strand, counting down.
CCCTAACTGATGGCGGAATCATCGGGGTGCGGCACTAGGCGAATCTGATTGCTCAAGAGAATCCATAACAACTGAGTTGCGACAATATTTAATACGTTCATTATCCCATACTAATAAACAAATACCATCACATAAGCTATCACGAATTTTCATGTTCTCTCAAACAATACAAATTCGACAACCTAGATTTTAGGTGTGTTTCTAGACTTCCTATCTTAATTTGATGTAGACTGCGACAAAACCTTCTACATACGTTAAAACAACGTCAATACAAAAGTATTCGCGAGTATACATGTTTTGATAGAGTAGCGTATTAGATAAAAAGTGCTGCGAATTACCACATACATAAACGAGATACACAACATACATACAAGACATATACTTCCAGCTAAGTCACTCGAGCTACGATTTTGATTGCTATTCATCCTAACTAGACCCCGTCGGGTACTATAGTACTATACTAGTTAAGGCGGGACGTCGCGAGTAAAAGTACTAGCACATATGTAACTAGCATCACGTGTTAATATGTAATTCAGTCATTCGTAATTGATAAATAGTTTATGCATTCGATTAGTAGGATTTAATAGAAACATATGTTACACCCAAAAGTGCTACAAAAAGGGTTCGAGTATACTCACAGTAGGTGTTCAACAAGTAAACATAACTTGATTGGATTGATTGAGAGCGCGTCTGAGTTAGCCTGATCATGGAACGATAGCGTAAGCGATGAACAGCGCGTTATGCGGTGACAAGTGAATCAAGTGTTGAACGGTAATCCGATCGGATGGTTATTCGATCGGATGTCAATCCGTTCGGATGGCCATTCGGTCGGATTGACATTCGTTTGGTAAGGATGTGTTTGTGTATGTCGGCTTTGAAAATTTCGTTGTAGCATTTTGAAAACAGAGAAGTATCTCTACCCTTCAGGTTGATCGATCGACGGTCGTTCGATCGGATGGCGTTCCGATCGGCGAGACATTTCCAGTGAGAACAATTTCACAGCACGATAATCACCCAATCGGATGGTCTTCCGATCGGATAGCAATCCGTTAGAGCTAATGATCCTTGAAAATTATGAGAATATTTGAGTGTCGAAGTTCCAAATGTCAGTCGGTCGGATTGTCGTTCGATTGGATGGCAATTCGATCGGATGGCAATCCGTTTGACATGCAGATTGTTGGAAAGTTTGAAAAGAGTTTAAGTGTTGGAGACAAGTGCAATCCGATCGGATAGCTGTTCAATCGGATGGCAATCCGTCCCAACGACCTGATCGTCTTGGCACTTGATTATTTTCAAAGTTTTGGTGGTTTTGCGGTTTGCTCGAGACGGTATGTCAACGTATTAAACAACAGGAACTCCCTCAGACCCAGGTTATCCAGTCGAACGAGAATCACCCCAATACAGTCAGTTAACTGTTCGTGACGGTGTTCGTGTTCAACGCGAAACCGGTTATCTCTTTGATAGAAATCAGATCTCAGACTGATACTTCACTAAGAATTGAGTAGAAGACCTGAGTGAGCTCCGATTCTATTAGTTTTGAGTGCATTGAGTGTAAAAGAGTGGAAAGAAAGTCGAAAAAGTATCTTTCAATCCTTTTAACTTTGAAAATATTTAGATCTAGGTGAAAACATTGTTAAATCTTGTGGAAATCCTTTAGATCTGAGTTGTTCTTGGTGGAATGAAGCCAAATCTCGAAGTTCATAAGAATTCCATGATGACATCATCCTAGAACACCTCAAATCCGCTGATTTCATGGTTAAAAGTTAAGATTCAAAGGTGAAAATGATGAAGAAGTGCGTGTAGATCATAGAAGTACAAAATTTAGGTTGAAAACTTACAAGAATCGCGAGAAATTGAGAGGAAAGTGAGCTTGAGCGTGCTGGTCGAACGAGAGCTGTCACATCACTATTCAAGTGATGTGAAAGGTGCTATTTATAGATGGAGATGAGAGAAAGCGATGGAGTGCAATGGATCTGATGGCATTCTGATCGGATGGTCATCCGATCGAATGATCATTCGATCGAATGGTCATTCGATCGGTGGTCTCCGGCGAGTTGCGTTTCGATGTTTCGTTTTGTTCGTTAAGCATTGCAATTGTTTGTTTACATAAAACATACTCATATATATTTATTATAATTAGTCACCAAGGGTCGTATATAAATATCCATATTTCCAAGTTTGCGACGCACCACGGCCATCGAGGAGGGTAGAATAGGTCCTCACTCAACGTCATCGTGAGCGTTAGTGTGTGCGATGCGATGTGTTATAGCGATAAAATATGCGTAATATGCGAAGAGACTGCGAAGTAGCGATGTAAGCGATATAGTTACATTATGATCCGAATCTCCGGTGCTAGGCGTAACGAGTGTAACGAGTAGTAACAACGCACGAATGTGCGGGTTATTACAGTCTCCCCTGCTTTAGGAAATTTCGTCCCGAAATTAATCCACAAGAAGGGTTGCGAGGATTGAAGTGAGTGAGAGAAGTGATAAAACATCAAAATAAGCGAGCGATCAATTGAAATTCGACGAGCAAGAGCCTTGCGAAGACTGGGCGATGGCGGTGAGTAAGAGGATTCGTATAACAAAAGGTGGCAACACACGAAAAGCGATCTAAAAGCGTTTCGAATTCTCGAAAAGGTTTGATTAATTCGATATAAAAAGTTTTCGAAAAATTTCCTCACAGTGCGGTATTGAACTATATCGATTGTTCATACCAGTGCTGCAGAAGTAATTTTTTGTTAAGGTAACAAAAGATTTCTAATTAATAATACTAGTTTTACAAAACTTCCTCATCACGCGGCGTTGACCTGACTCGATTGTCACACCAACGTTATAAGAAAGTTCTGTTTTGTTCAAAGATTTTGATTAAATTTTTTTTAGGAAAGTTTTGGATGAAAGAGCTTTGTTTACACAAGGGTTTTAAATAATATCAAAAATTTAAATTTAAAGTCAGCCCCGCATGGCACCTTTCCACGAAAGTTTGACAATATGGCTAAAACACTTATATATAGGAAGTACCAGTGGCGTATCCACCATGTTTTAACAATATGGCTTCAGTCCCGTGAGGCAGTATCATGTGTGTCGACATAGTACTAATAGATTTCAATTCCCTTGGTCCAAGCAAAAGATGGTTGGACCAAGTGTAAGAGAAGGTTTGAGCAAACTCAACGATGATGTCGTTAACGATCCCAGTTCAGCGATACGAGCGAGTGCGATAAGCGACGAGTGAAAAGCGATAAGTGAATAGTGCGATTTCGATTAGATTCCACATTAAATTCCACATAGCATGTTTCCACAAGAGTTTGCTAACATGGCAAAAACACTTATATATAGGAAGTACTAGCAGCGTATCCACCATGTTTTAACCATATTAGTTTTGTCCCATGAAGCGATGTCATGCATACAAGTACAACACAGATTGCGATGAGCATTAGGCGATGAGCGACGTACGATAAGCGATAAGCGGTGAGAGGTACGCGGTAAGTGATGAGCGATACACGAGTAATGTGATTAGATTAGTCTCAATAGTTTCGCAAATTTAACTTACATTGAGCCCCACATGGCATCTTTCCACGAAAGTTTGCTAATATGGCTAAAACATTTATATATAGGAAGTACCAACGGCGTATCCACCATGTTTTGACCATACTAGATCCTTTTCGTGATTCGATGTCATGTGTGCCAACATAACACCGACAGCGATAAGCGTTTGAAGCGATAAGCGATGCGAGTATCGAAGCGATGAGATTAATAATTGCGTTAAGCGTTTAAAGAGTTGCGAGAGCGATGTGCGTTAGTTTCTAGCGAAATTTTGATTTATTGGCGACATAGACTTAGGACTAGTCTTGCATTGATGCGATTGCCCTATGGGGGTAGACTTACCAAAGTCCATCGATGAGGCGATTGCATTGCATTTGCAGACTTATGAAAAGTCTCACGGTGATGCGATTTGGATGTTACGCCTTGCGAGTGAGTTTAGCGTGTCGAAAATAACCATGATAGTATATAGGTCTAATAACGTTCAACTCCATGTGGCACCTTCTTCACGAAACTTCGGTAGTATGGTAAAGCACACCTTGCGTTACCCCTACTACTTGCATCTCGTGAGTAGGTCTCACACTTTGTCGACATGGTCAAGACGCTTATATATAGGAAGTACCAGCGGCGTATCAACCACGCTTAACCATGCTTTTAACATTATGGCATCATTGGAACTCATCACGACCTCCGTGCACTGACCATAGTAATCCCGTGTGCACCTGTGATTAATTTGATCCTTGCCCGTTTATCGTGCCTTATCTCAAGAACGCATAGTAGGGGTAAAACACATCATATAGTATATAGTGCTAGTTTGTAGTCCGTGTGCGAGTGTACGCGAGAGTGAAAGTGAGGTAGAGTCATCGTTGCATCGAGTAATAGAATAAGTTCAACACATAAAAGAGTCTAACGGCGAAAATCTTATTATTACAATATCGTTATAAGCATAGTTGATGTGGCTGTGGAAGACTTCGGCAGAGACTGCGGTTGTTGCTGAAATTTCCTCAAGGTTGTGGCCCCGTGCGACAGTGCTGGGTAAAATGACCATACCAGTTGCAATTTGCACAATAGCGACAGTTAGCTTCTGGCGGGTGATGATACATACACGTGAGACACAGGGGATGAGTTCCGTTGTAGGCACGCTTCGAGTGAACTGCAACTGCTTGGAGAGGCTCTGGTTGCCACAGTCTAGTTGTTGAAGAGTTTGGGCTCGAGGTCTTTCGTTTGCGGCTGGGCTGAGCGTCTTACGGAGGTGCGGTGTCATTGGAGAACTCATCCGAGGATTCGTTGGATGAATCGTCAGAGGGATCGTCGGAAGATTCGATGACGATCGCTTGGCGAGCCTGTTTGACAGGATTCTTGGAGAAGAATCCATCCAAGACTCATTTATCATTGATTTCCGTAGCCAAGCGGTAGGTTTCTTCGATGGTAGCAGGTCTTGCAGCTTCGACAAAATCGCCCACACCTTCAGGCAAGCCGCAAATGTACTTTGTGATGGCTTTCTTTGAAGTGTTGACTTGACTTGGCAGATTATGCAAAGCTGTTTGAACCTTGCGGTGTAGCCAGTATTGTCACCTTCGGCTTGCTTGATTTCCCAAAATTCGTCTTCTAGTTTCTGGATTTTGTGGGGAGGGAAGTAATCTTTCTTCATGAGCTCCTTCAACTCATCCCAAGAGAGAGCGTAAGATGCGGAGATCCCACGTTTGTTACATTCAGCGGTCCACCAGTCGAGTGCCCGCGATTGAAATACTTCGGTTGCGCAAGTAGTACGGAAACTATCGGGACACCCACTCTGACGAAAGGTAACTTCGATAGAATCGAACCGTTGGAGTAACTGGAAGACACCTCCTTCATCCGTGAATTCCATCGGGTCACAGGCTTTGAAGTGTTTGTAGAGGAAAGTAGATTGCGGCGCTTCCATCATAGAGTCATCCGAGTTTCGAGAGTTACTGAGAGAGTGCACTTGAGCGACAATTTGAGGAATGACCTTGGCCACCTCCTTGGCCACAAGTGAGGCAATCCTCTTTTCGGCGCTTCGTTTGGCTCTTCTCCTAGCGGTTTGTCTCGAGGTAGAGTCGTTGGAAGACATCTAGACAGAGAGAGATTTAGAGTGAGATTCGATCATAATGATTTTTGAGTTTTGCAATGCGATTGAGCGCGTTCAAAACTTGTTGTAGGTAGTATACTATTACGTTATCACATAGGAGCCACATAGGAGACACGAGATTCCTAAGTTCTCACACAGATGATTTGTTTTGTATATATAAATAGTTGTAGTTTATATTTATACACATACATGTCGGTGTAGAATGCGCGAGGACACGTTGAATGGGGAAAGCGAGGGCGAGGAATTAGACATTAGCTTTGTTGCGAGCATTCGGTTTTCGTTTTAGATTGCGATGGCTGTGCGAGTTGTGCGTTTTATAAAGAAGGGAGCGAAAATCGATAAATCGAGAAATCGGTTAAGCGTATAGTTTTAAATTGTAATCACATAAGTGTAAATAGGTTCAGTAAAGCGTAAAAATCAGAGTGCCTCGGGTGTTTAGGCGTCGACTACCCAAGGTGGCCCAACTATACTCAACAAGTTCGAGCACGTGCGTTGCCCTAGAAGACTATGCCTCCACTGGGATGCAGCTCACGGCATTCGTCTTCCTAGTCATCGTGTGGCTCGAGTTACCGTTATAGTCGAGTCCTTGGTGTGAGCTTTTGAAAACCATTTTATAGGGTGGAACGGGTTATTAAGGTACGGGTTTCACCCCTGACTTAACAACTTCGCTCCTAGCTGTGGTTGTGCTCGTCGAATAAATTCGAGAGTTCCACTAGATTTTTGAAATGGAGACTTCCGCTGAGATGTGGATGTCACTCCTAACTCAACGAAAAGTTCTCGTGCTAGAAAAATGCACTGAGGGAGCGATCGTATAGAGAGTTCTTGGTTTTCACGTCTGATCTCGACTGGACCACTCGGTTGTGTTATGCGAGTATCTTCGAAAACGTGTGAATTGTGTCGACCTTAGGAAAGGCTAAGTAATATTCCAGCCTTAGGAAAGGCTCTTCGTGTGAAGTTGTAGTATGCGGTGTTCACACAAAGTCGTAGTTTTAGCTGATTCGAATGAGAGTATCAAGTAGGCCCGTACAAATTCTACTGGGTTTGAACGAGTCGGCCCGTTGGTACTTAGACTATAGACTAGGTCGTTTCTAAGACATCGACCGGGACTAGGTCAAGTTTGGCCTAATTCCCTATAGTTATGGCTCTGATACCAATCTTTCACACCCCTACCGATCGCGGAATCATCAGGGCGCGACACTAGGTGAATCAGATTGCTCAAGAGAATCCATAACAACTGAGTTGCGACAATATTTAATGCCTACATTATCCCATACTAATAAAAAAATACCATCACATAAGCTATCACGAATTTTCATGTTCTCTCAAACAATACAAATCCGACAACCTAGATTTTAGGTGTGTTTCTAGACTTCCTAGCTTGATTTGATGTAGACTGCGACTAAACCTGCAACATACATTAAAACAACGTCAATACAAAAGTATTGGCGAGTATACAGGTTTTGATAGAGTAGCATATTAGATAAAAAGTGCTGCGAATTACCACATACATAAACGAGATACATAACATACATACAAGACAGATACTACCAGCTAAGTCACTCGAGCTGCGATTTCGATTGCTATTCATCCTAACTAGACCCCGTCGGGTAGTATAGTACTATACTACTTAAGGCGGGACGTCGCGAGTAAAAGTCCTGTTAGAACTTTTGAGATCGTTGATACTTGTGCTGGATTAGTTTAGTCATAGTTTGTAGCTATTTTGAATGTACAAGGGCTTATTTTGTAATTCTCTAAAAGTAAAGTTCCTGACCTAGTGTAGATAAGATTCTAGCAAATTTATAAATTTGCTGGCTGATCAGGAACACTATATATAGCCCACACATTGTAACCTTGGCAAGCTTTTGGCTCTCTTAATGAATATTGGTGTTGTTACATTCTTGTGTTGATCTAGTGCTCAAATCTGATATCCAAGGTGTTTTATTGTTTTTATCTTATTGTTTGGATTCAATACAACACTTGTTGTATTCATTGATCCATTAGCTTCACCTTCATCTTTGATCTTTCTTAACTTTTCATATCTCAAACACCTAATCAATAGTTGTTTTGGGTTAAAACAACCAACCACTGTGATCCGGATTGATATTGGGATCTACAATTTGGTATCAGAGCCTTAGTGCTCTTGGTTGTTGTGTTCTTGTTGAGATTTTTCATAGTTTTGAAGGTTTTTCAAGAGTTTCAAAGTTTTCAAATTTTTGGACTTAAAATGGATTGATTTGGTGTGTTTAATCGATAGGTTGTTGTTAATACATGATTAGGGAGTCATTTTGGACATTTTGATGCATCAAAACATGGTTTTTGAGCTGTTTTTGAGTGATTAGAGGGTTTTAGTTCGTGTTAAACCCTCTGTCCAGCGAAATTAACTTGAAGACATCGAACAACTTTTGAATACAGCAAAATTAATTTTTGAATACAGCGAATATAGCGTTGAATATAGCGAACTTAATCAAATCGTTGAGAAACTCATGGCAGGATCACTAATTTCGACGATCATCGTTCGAGCGAAATTACTGATCACCAGCGAAATAGTGTCCAGTGACCCTTGAGCGAAATTATCGAAGGCGACTTCGAGAACCGTGATACTGAACCACAACGTTCTTATCATGGTAATCGGTGGAATTAACCTAACTATCGTATGTGTTGTGTTTTGTCAGCGGAATTATCGTGTTCGCTCGTGCGGGACTACCTAAAACACCAGCGAAGTTCGAAGATCTGTAAGCGAATTTGATCAAGTTCCTTTGGTCATCGGCGAAATTAACTCTGTCACTGGTTTTTCTGTGACTTGTCAGCGAAATTAGCTTCTGATCAGCCTCGTTAAATCAACTAAGTCCAATTGCTCAAGCGGAACTTGAGACTGGAACCACCACTCGACCACCAAAGTTGAAAGGTGCTGAAGACTTTAGCACTGGAAGACTCGCATTCAATCGTTCTTCGAGTACACGGACTACAATCTGTGGCTCTCTGTCACCGCTGGACCCCACATTCCAACGGTTGTTCGAGGAGATGCCGTAGTTGCCAACAATGATGCAACTACCTTTACTGATGAAGACAAGGCTCTAATCCAACGTGATCGTCGTGCTCATGCTGCCTTAACCATGGCACTATCAACCAACGACTGCAACATGTTTGAAGAACACCGAACTGCAAATGCACTCTGGAATGCATTGATTGAGTACTATGAAGGAAATGAAGAGTTGATTGAAAGCAAGAGAGATATGGTGCAGAAACAATATGACATGTTCTGTGGAGTTCGTGGAGAAAGTCTTTCCGATCACATCAGTCGCTTTCTGAATATGATGACCAAAATGAAGAAGGCGGGAAATCCTGTCACAAATCGTGCTGCAATAAAGAAGCTGCTAGATTCACTTCCCAAGGAATGGAGCTTACAATGCATGATGATCAAGAAAGATTTCCTCAACCATCCAAATCCTGTCACTCTGTCTGATCTGATCAACACCCTAAGAGCCTTTGAAATGGATGTCAACAAAAGAGAAATGAACACTGCTGGTTTCCCACCAAAGTGTTGGGATTGAACCCTATCAGAGGAACAGATAATTAAAGCCAAAACTGGATAAGAGCAGTGGATCCAGAATAAGCAGATGATTACATACAAACCTCTCCCCTTGAAAGTGATTTCAACATCTGCTGACCTCCTATCTGCTGATCTTGCAAAATGCTGACCTACAACTGCTGCTCAAGAAAAGACCTGATGAAAGACTAAAGCCCTGCTGATTCAATCTACTGCTTTGAGTCAAGCTCTGCAAATCCGGACAAGTGCTGCTGGGTTCACAGCAGTGGAAGGTTGCAGCAGCTGATCAATAGTCTGTTTTGTAATGTAATGTAATAGCAGTAGTTAACATAGCAGTGTTTGTATAGATCAGAGGTTAGAGTTTGTTAGGAGGTTAGATGTCACTTTCATGGTGACGTCAGCTAAGATGCTCAGTAGTTTGCAAGTGCCTATAAATAGATCAGTACTATGTACTGTTCTATCAGCTCTTTTGCATCATCGTCTTCTTTGCACGAACAAACAACTGAGCTCTGGCTGAGGGGGAGTTTGCATTCATTCATCAAGCATTGTAATCGTTATTGAAATAAATTCAATCTTCCGATTCATTGTGTAAAGATGTTTGATCAAAGTATTACTCTCGTTTGATTGTATGCAAAGTTTGTTTCCATCATAATTCCGCTGCACACTCTTCCATTTTCATTTTAATTACAAACACAAAATACAATCAGAATCAAACTCAGATCCAACAATTGGTATCAGAGCTGGGACAGTCAAATTTGATTTAACAATCATTTTGACGTAAATAGTTCAGCTCATAACAGTTGATACTGATCGTTTGTTCGTTTGTTGAAAAACAGAGCAAGGATTAATCACCATTAAAGTTGATTTCTCAGTGTCTGTAAAACAACAAGAATGACGTCACAATTTCAGGATGATAAAAACAACATCGGCTCACTTTTTAAACCACCTATGCTAAAAAGAAATGAGTACAACATCTGGCAGAGGAGGATGGGTCACATCCTCGCTCAATAAAGCACATGTTGTTGGAGATCTGTCATCTTTGGTCCCCATGTTCCCACAGTGCCAAGCGCTGAAGATGCTAAAAAGTTCGTTCCAAAACCAATTGAAAATTATACCGAAACCGACTTTCAAAAGATCGAACTAGATGCTAAAGCGTTTAGCATCATAGCATCAGCGCTGCCCAATGAAATATATGCTGGACTGTTACACTGTAACAGTGCCAAAGAGTTATGGGACGCGCTTAAGGAATAGTTTGGGGGAACCGAAGAAGTCATAGAAAACAATAGGGAAATCCTGAACCAACAGTATGAAACATTCTGTCATGTTAAAGGTGAATCACTGACACAACAATTTGAGCGTTTCAGTTGTCTCATCAGTGAACTGAGGCTTGTTAATACCCCTTTTACAAACTCAACTCAAAATAGCAGGTTCCTCAGGTCACTGCCAAAAAAATGGGACACCATAGCTTTTGTCACCCGAAATTCACCTGAGTTCAAGGATCTGACCTTGACCTAACTCCACGGTCGACTCCTAACCTACGAAAGGGAGTTGAACCAGAAAAGGAAGTTACAAGAGTCAGGAAAAACCGTTGATGATTATACATTCGGTAACACTGCTCTTCTGGGTCAAGAAGAATCTGGGAGTAGTGCTAAGGATCAAGGTTATGATCACTTCATTGACATAACTGCTGGTGCAAATTTTAACAACCCTGATCCTCACACTGCGAGCTTTTTATTCACTGCAAATGATAACCAGATGTCAGACAATCTAAGCTTTGAACTCAATGATTTACAGCATTTTGATCCCACTGACCTAGAGGAAATGGACATTCTGCACCAACTGGCCTTGCTAAGTGTTAGAACTAGCAAATTTTATAAAAGAACAGGGCGAAAATTCCCAGGTTTGCATGGGAATCTAAGGGTTGGGTTGGATAAATCGAAAATCAAGTGCTATAAATGTAATAGGTTGGGACACTTCGCTAGGGAGTGTAGGAGTCAAACTACTGGTCCCATAATCACTCATCCTAGCTCAAATCCTAGACCTCAAAATCAAGGCACTGTGCACTATGCCCAATATGCCCCAGCAGCTCAAGTGAACACTGCTCACTATGCTGCTGCCCCTGTGCCAGTGCACTATGTCCAAACTACTGTTCCACAGATCCAATATGTTCAAACCCCTGTCCCTCAGGCACAAGTGCAGCCTGCACCTCAAACCACTGCTCCAGCAGCAGTACAACCAGATCAACAAAGTTTTTTCACTCAAGGGTTTGTTGACTGGAGCAGTATGTCTGAGGACCTCAGTGATGAAAATTTTGCACTCTATGCTTCAAATGTTTCTTCTCATAGTGAATTTTGTTTGATGGCATTAGAGTCAATACAGGAGGGGGTTGAAACTGAAGAGGAACAACTGAGTATTGAAACAGTGGATGAAGTGACTGAAGCAGTTGTTACTGCTGTGGCTGGTGAACTACTGTTGGGAGAAAGTTCAGGTACCCTGATTGAACCACTGACAGACCCATGGTCCGAAGAGAACAAGGAAGAAAAGAAAGAAGAAAAAGCAGGTGAGAAAGAAGAAAGAGCTGAAGATGAAGAAAATCCTCAATGTGATTGTGTAATGATGGTTGCTGCCAAGGTATCACCTCAAGTTCTTGAAAAACTGTGTTCTGACAATTGCATTATTGCTTTTGCTAACATCAAAGAGGTGAATGAAAACCTTCGGGATAAAATCTTAACTGATGAAGTCAAATTTGAAAGATCTCTAAAAGAACTTAAAAACAAATTGGCTGAAAAAGACAAAGAGATTAGCAACATGAAAGAAGAGCAGAGCATAACCAAAACCCAACTCCAAACTTTGGTAGAAAAATACCAAGTTTGCAAAAAGGAGTTAGAGTCCACCCAGATCACATGTGAGAGATGGGTGGAATCATGCAAAGGGTATGAGGTTATGCTTGAAAAACAGACAAAAAGCAATGTGAAATTTGGGGTTGGTTATAGAAAACATGATGATGAAAACACTGCTTTTGAAAAATCTGTTCCAACCACTGATGTAACCACTGAGTTCATCCCTACGAACAAGAACGGCCAAGAAGTGAAAATCACTGACAAACTTGGTAACAAAATCACACTTGACAGACCAATGGGATCCTCTACTTTTGAGGAGCTTGAAAATCATCGGTTTAAACCAAAATGGTCTGATGAGTGTGATATTCTTGAAAATTTCAAGCCAATGGACTTTACATCAACTGATGGTGTTAAAGCTCCAAAAGCTAAAGTCATACCTCTCAAGGACATCCCAGCAGTGGTTAAAACCTCTGCTGCAAAGGAGTCTGAAAAAAGAAAGAAGAAAGAAAAAATTGATAACTTGTTTTGTGAATTTTGTGAGAAAAGGAATCATCTAACAAAAGACTGTTTCCACTTAAAAGCTTATGATATAAACAGAACAAGTATCATTGTTTCAGCTGAAAGTTGCATTATTTGTGGTAAAACAAACCACAAAACTCAAGCATGTGTGTATCTCAAAAACTTTGATGTGAAAAAGAATGAGTACATTGCTAAAACATCCTTGAGTCCATCATCATCATCAACATCTGTCAAATTCACCAAGAAACCACCACTGTTTGTACCAGTTCAAACAGCTGAACCAAACATCTGTCAAAAGAGATGTTCAGGTTACTGATGCACCACCTGCCAATCAGTTCAGAAAAGGCAAGGAAAAATAGTCCTACCAAAGGATTCCACACGTTTATGAGGCCTACAAAAGGCCCTCTAAACCTAGAGTGAATAGGCATCCTTTTGGTTATCAGCAGGTGACTGGTCAAGACCTCCAACAGTGGTTGGCAAGAAACAGTACTAAAGCTGTCCAAACCCCTGACCTAACCACTGTCCATCACTCTGCATCCATACCAGACACTGTTGAATCCCCATCCAAAGCCCTGCTGGCTTTGGAGCCCTTAATGAACTAATCCTTTTACTTCATGTGCAGAGAGCTTCTGCATGCTTTGATAGTCTTTGGTATGTAGATAGTGGAGGCTCCAGGCACATGACAGGATGTAAAGCCCTCCTCAGAGACTTTAAAATCCATGGAGGGGGTGATATATCCTTTGGGAATAATAGTAAAGGGAAAGTTCTAGGGTCTGTTACAGTGCAATCTGGAAATATAAAATTTGAAAATGTCAATCTGATAGACAATCTAAAATTCAACCTTCTGAGTGTATCACAAATGAGTGACAAAGGGTTTGGGTCATTCTTCACAAAAGATTGTTGTAGGATTGTTGGACCAGAAATGGTCAAAAAGATTGAAGCAATAATCAAAACTAGTCAAACTAAACTTGTTGCTCAAAGAAGTGGCAATGTTTATGTTGTTGATATGTCAAAAGAGTGTCCCAGAGCTGATGCCTGTCTGTTCTCAGCTGCCTCTAACAAAGAGACAGAACTTTGGCACAGAAGGCTGGGGCACACAAATCTTAAAACAATCACTGAAATTTCAAAAAATGGTTTGGTGAGAGGCCTACCACAAAAATTGTTTTCATGTCCTGAACATTGCATTTCCTGTTTAAAAGGAAAACAACATAAAAGTTCTTACAAGTCCATTGAAGAGTCCAAAACAACCCTGTAATGCCCATAAATTTAAAATCATTATTCTAGAAATAAAAAGAATAATAGACCACTAGAAAACCCTAATTAAGACACCCAAGTAATTCTGCACAACCCCTGAAAGTTTCAGAGCAATCAGAATCAGGATCAGGACCCCTAAAACTCAAGGGGGGTAAACCCTAGTTGACGATTATCTACTTAAAACGTTGTCTAAATATAATTGGACCAAACTTCCGACCAATCAAAGCTAGTCCCGTGCAGGGCAAGCCAAAGAAGTATAGGTGTCCCTTACGGACCGTAAGTGCTTAGGCTTACGGTCCGTAAGCAGGAGCAAAATCGAGTATAAATCGCAGAACATTAGCACTTGCTTCTGTGCACAAAAACGACGCTCAAATTCTCAATTGACGTCGAGTTATACTTCTTCCACTACCCAAACACACACACACACCTCGAAACGCTGCCGCAATCAGGGTAATAACTCGATCGCTATTACGATTCAACGTCCGATCGATTATAACTATCCAACGATTGTCTGAGTGCTGCTCAAATTGAGCTTCTACTTTGATTATTCGTCGTGATTTCAACTTGAATATTTGAGTGCTGTTCGAATTCGGACTATGCTCTGTTATTCGTTGTGAATCCGATTGAGTTATTAAGTATTGCACTTGATAATAGTTGTGAGGGTTTGATCTCGTGAATTGACGTAAATGCTGTATTAAGTTACTAACCTAGTTTGTGTGCATGTTATTAGGTGAAAAGATTAATCAGTAGTCGAAACTCTGCCCATATAAATCTAAAATATTAGCACAAGGTAGCTTCACTTTGAAGTTATTAAGGTACGGATCCTTACCCCACTCTTTATTGCTTCATATTCAAATTGTTATAAAACCACTAAATTACTATATCTGTTAAAAACTCCTCACGTCTTTGATTATCGATTCATTTGACAGTCCGTTCGATTCCTATCCTAATAATTTGATTTAGCTTTCATGTCATGCGATAGTATTATGTTATACTCATTATCGCATGTTCCAATATATGTTCCGTTTTGTTATGAAAATAAGTTTTATAAGTTATGTGAATAAGACCATTTGTACTTTGATACCCTGAGTATCGCTTCTCGTGGAGTGTCCCACGAGCATGTTGTTGTGGCATCGACATCATGTGCTCCATCCGTGACGGAGAGATCAGTTCACGGCGTCTCTTAAGTACAAGTGTGGTACATAAGGCTATTAGGAGGCGTATGGATCGATCCTAGGATTTAAGTATAAGGAGGTGGATAACGGGTATGCCAATTCGCCATCTCATGTGATAATTATGCAGGAGTAGCTACCTGTGTATTGTCACGTTTTAAGTTTGCTCATGGGTACATCCGTAAGATATGATGATGAAATTTTGTTCTTGCATCGTATCATTTTCGCATAAAGTTCTATCCGAATAAGATTTCATATAAAGCGTTATTTGTTATTTGAGCCTAAAATTCCGTACTGAGCATTCGGCTCATTCCATAAACTTTTTGTATATACAGGTCCATAGGTTACTTTGGGAGGGGAAAAGAGAGAAGAATAAAGCCTAGGAATAAATCTGAAGATGATTAGTTAGTTAAGATGAATGTCTCCGCTTGTATATAAATCTTAATTTTAATAGTCGTGTGGTTGTATCCTTATCAAATAAATAAATGGAATTATGACTTTTGTTTATGTTACCGTTATTGTGACACGTCAGCCCTTCCGGGTTGGGGTGTTACAGCTATGGTATCAGAGCAAAGGCTCTTTCCTGTAGCAAACTTGAAGATAGTAATTAAGACCTGTGAGGAATGGGTAGATATCTATGATAGGATTCAACTTGATCTCTTATTTGGTTTAACTCCTATGTCTATTCTTATAGATGCCTCCTCGTCGTCCGCCACGCAGGAATACTCGTACTAACCATGAACGTAACAACACTTCTTCGAATGAGACTTCAGTTGATCCAAACATAATTAATGCTATCAACCAGGCTGTTGCTGGGTTGCTTCCAAACCTCGTTGCTCAAACAGCTGAGGCCGTTATTCAACAAACTCGTCATCCAGAACGCACTAACACTAATCCAACCTCTGGTGGTGAAACTCGTGAGAATACCACAAACAATATTACTTATAGTATAGACATATGGATTAGTAAATTCCAAAAACAAAAGCCGAAATCCTTTAGTCACGCTACTAATCCAGTCGAAGCAAGAAACTGGATAGCTCATGTAGAAAAGATCTTCGGAGTTCTTGGAGTTCCGGAGCAATACAAAGTTAGACTGGCTACCTACAAATTGGAAGATGACGCACAAACTTGGTGGGAAGGATATAAGCAAGTCAAAGGAGGGGATGATTTTGACACTAATCTTTCATGGGTCGACTTTCGTAATATCTTTTACGATAAGTATTTTTCGACCGCTGATAAAAAAGCTTATATCA
Source organism: Helianthus annuus (assembly GCF_002127325.2). Classification (NCBI taxonomy): domain Eukaryota; kingdom Viridiplantae; phylum Streptophyta; class Magnoliopsida; order Asterales; family Asteraceae; genus Helianthus; species Helianthus annuus. The sequence goes on along the minus strand of NC_035440.2, from coordinate 53,919,998 downwards.
GGGAGTATGCAATAATTCGACAGGGGAATGATGAACCAGCCTCTGAGTTCATTACTCGATTTTCAAGGTTGGCTAGTATTGTAGGAGATGTTGCAGGATCAGCAGAAGTCCAGGCAGAAAAATGCAAGTGGGCAGTTAATGATCGAATTCGGAAATCGATCATGTACATGAAATTTAAGGATATCACCGAAGTTGTTGATGCAATCAAAACTTTTGAATTCGAAAGGAAAGAATTCCTATCTCGAACTGGGGATAATAAGAAGAGAAATAGGGAAGGCCAATTTAAGCAAGAAATCGGCCAATCATCCACTACGCCACAGCATCAAGATCGTAAAGCGCAAGGAAATCAAAACTTTGGAAATCAAGCACGTCCATGGCAACCTAGATTTCAAAACCCGAGGCCTGCTCAAAACCAGATTCAGTTGTATGCAGAACCTATTAGAGCTCAACCACTGAATCAACAAGTAAACCCGAATCAGATTACATATCCTCTATGTAATACTTGTGGTAAAAGACATCAGGGCGTATGTCACCGAAGTACAGGAGCATGCTTTAGATGTGGCCAAACTGGACACATGATCAAGGAATGTCCTAAGAAAGATACTAAGAAGAATAATCAACCCAATGTTGGAGGAAGAGTTTTCGCACTTTCTGCTACTGACGCTGCTAATATTCCAGGTACTGTATCTGGAACCCTTCAGATTGGTGAACGTAGTATCTATGTGTTATTCGATACAGGAGCGACCCATTCTTTAGTATCCCACTCGTTTACTAAGTATCTTCCGATAAGACCAACTCTCTTAGATCATACTTTAACCATTTCCACTCCCATAGGAACTTCATCTGTAATCACTTACGTATATAAAGATTGTCCGATCTGTATTGAATCTATTGTGTGTAAGGCAGACCTATTTCCAATACATATGTGTGAATTTGATGTTATTCTAGGAATAGATTGGTTATCTCGACACCACGTAACTATAGATTGTCATTCTCGCCGTGTTATTTTCGGTGATCTTCATCATCCTGATATTATATATCAGGGAACTCAAGCTCATAAATCTCTTAAAATTATCTCTGCGCTTAAGGCTCGAAAATCCATATCAAACGGCTGTGCTGGATTCCTAGCATCGATTAAGGATACTTCTGCTAGTATTAAGAGTATCGATAGCCACTCTGTTGTTCGTGAATATCCTGATGTATTTCCGGATGAACTCCCGGGATTACCACCCGACCGTCAGTTAGAATTCACCATCGACTTGATCCCTGGTGCCGAACCTATTTCTAAAGCTCCATACCGTATGGCCCCGATCGAACTGAAGGAGTTGAAGGAACAATTGCAAGAATTGTTAGATCTAGGATTCATAAGACCCAGTGTTTCACCTTGGGGTGCTCCGGTCTTATTTGTGAAGAAGAAAGACGGTAGTATGCGTTTATGTATTGACTACCGAGAGCTGAACAAGATTACTATTCGTAATCAGTATCCTCTACCTCGCATTGATGATCTCTTTGATCAACTTCAGGGGGCTCAGTTCTTCTCAAAAATCGACATGAGGTCTGGATACCATCAGCTAAAGGTCAAGAATGATGTTGTTCCCAAGACCGCTTTTCGTACTCGATATGGTCATTACGAATTTTTGGTTATGCCCTTTGGGCTAACTAATGCACCCGCAGTCTTCATGGATTTGATGAATCGCGTATTTCACCAATTCCTAGACAAATTCGTTATTGTCTTTATCGATGACATTCTGGTGTATTCTAAGAGTCGCGAAGAGCATGAAGCACATCTACATGTAGTACTTGGAACCTTGCGGCATGAAAAGTTGTACGCGAAGTTTTCCAAATGTGACTTTTGGCTTAGCCAAGTGTCATTTCTGGGTCATGTCATATCAGCAGAGGGAATTATGGTAGACCCAACAAAGGTTGAAGCTATTACAAAATGGCCAAGACCCACTTCTGTTACCGAAATACGAAGTTTCTTGGGTCTTGCTGGCTATTACCGAAGATTTGTTGAAAGATTCTAGGTAATTGCTTTACCACTCACAAAACTCCTAAGGAAAGGGGTGAAGTACTCATGGAATGAGGAACAAGAGAAAAGCTTTGAAGAGTTAAAGAAACGACTCGTATCCTCTCCGATACTCGCTCTCCCTTATGGATCAGGAGGTTACCAAGTTTACAGTGATGCCTCAAAGAAAGGATTAGGTTGTGTGCTAATGCAACATGGGAAGGTTATCGCTTATGCCTCCCGTCAGTTGAAGCCTTATGAAGTTAACTATCCTACACATGATTTAGAACTAGCCGCAGTCGTCTTTGCACTTAAGATTTGGCGACACTATCTGTATGGTGAAAGTTGTGACATCTTTACCGACCACAAGAGCCTCAAGTATATATTTACGCAGAAAGAGCTAAATATGAGGCAAAGAAGGTGGTTAGAACTTTTAAAAGATTATGACGCAAATATTCAATACCATCCAAGCAAAGCCAATGTTGTAGCTGACGCATTAAGCCGAAAGAATTCCGGGACTATATCTTGCCTACAAATTCAACCTCGTATTAGGAGGGATCTCGAAAGGATGAACATTTGGCTTCAGGTTAGTAAATCTGATGGATATCTAGCTAGAATGCAGATTGAACCCGACCTCATATCCCGGATCAAAGATGCACAAAAGCAAGATGGAGAACTTTGGGCAATTGTGCAAAATCTCGAGGTGGGTAAGCAATCTGAATTTAGTATAGACCATCAGGGGGTGATTTGGTGCGGCAAAAGACTTTGTGTACCCAATGACTCCACCCTTCGTGAGTCATTGTTAGCCGAAGCTCACAGCTCACCATTTTCGATTCACCCAGGATCTACCAAGATGTATAGAGATTTATGACAGAACTTTTGGTGGAATGGCATGAAGGAAGACGTTGCTCGATACGTAAGTAAATGCCTCACTTGCCAACAAGTGAAAATTGAACACAAACGAGCAAGCGGTCTGTTGCAGCCATTGGGTATTCCCATATGGAAGTGGGATGAGATCACAATGGATTTTGTTACTGGTTTACCTAAGACATTCAAGAAGAATGATGTTGTATGGGTTGTTGTCGATAGATTATCAAAGTCAGCACATTTTCTACCAATTCAGCAAGGATTTTCGGTTAATAAGTTATCCGAAATATTTCTTCAAGAAATTATTCGACTCCATGGAACACCATCTTCCATTGTTTCCGATAGAGACCCACGTTTCACCTCACAATTTTGGAAAAGTTTTCAGGCAGCTTGGGGGACACGACTAAAGTTTAGTACGGCTTTCCATCCACAAACAGATGGGCAGTCAGAACGCACGATTCAGACCTTGAAGACATGCTCCGAGCATGCGCACTTGAATGGTCTGGAAACTGGGATGAATATCTATGTCTTGTTGAGTTCGCTTACAACAATAGTTGGCAAGCAAGTATTGGCATGGCACCTTTTGAACTTTTGTACGGCCGGAAATGTCGCGCACCATTATGCTGGGATGAAATCGGAGAAAAGATTATTGAAGGGCTAGAATTAGTTCATATTACAAAGGAAAAAGTCACTATGGCCCGAGAAAAACTGAAAGAAGCTCAGAGTAGACAAAAGAGCTATGCAGATCAAGATAGGCGACCCCTAGAATTTAAAATTGGTGACCACGTATTCTTAAAGGTATCACCTTGGCGTGGCGTTCGTAGATTTGGAATTAAAGGGAAACTTAGTCCCCGTTTCATCGGTCCGTTTGAAATCCTTGAAATAATTGGGGAAGTGTCATATCGACTAGCTTTACCGCCTCAACTCTCTCACGTTCATAACGTTTTTCATGTATCCTCTTTAAGAGGATATAATTATCATCCACTCCATGTCATTAGTTATCCGTTACTTACAATTCACGAAGATTTGTCCTACGAAGAGGAACCAGAAGCCATCTTAGATCGACAAGAAAAGGTTTTGCGTAGGAAAGTAATTCCGTTTGTTAAAGTCCTTTGGAAAAATCACTCTGAACACGAAGCAACATGGGAGTCTGAAGAATCAATTCGTTCTCTATACCCTAATCTATTCTCGCAATAGAATTTTAGTCGAGTAACGGTAAATCTTGCTCTTTGATATATATTCAATTGTTTCTGTTTACGGTCATTTATGCTTTACCTTATGTGAATATATTTTAGCTATAACTAAGCATATCTATGTAGGAAATATCAGTACTAATAGTCACTCTAAGTATCTGTAAATCTCTATTGACTTTTCGTACGGTAAGATATTTTATTAAGATACGTTATAGAAGGACCATTAAGGCACATATATAAGGTAATTGACCAGTATAGTCATGACCTTAGTTATGAATTTCAAATACACGTATGTGGGTAGGAGATTCTGGTCATATAAGTTAGTAAATCTGCTATGAAAATTTCGTTTCTGTTACTTATGCAATAGGTTATATTCTTATTTGAAAAATTTCGAGGACGAAATTTCTTTTAAGGGGGTAATAGTTGTAATGCCCATAAATTTAAAATCATTATTCTAGAAATAAAAAGAATAATAGACCACTAGAAAACCCTAATTAAGACACCCAAGTAATTCTGCACAACCCCTGAAAGTTTCAGAGCAATCAGCATCAGGATCAGGACCCCTAAAACTCAAGGGGGGTAAACCCTAGTTGACGATTATCTACTTAAAACGTTGTCTAAATATAATTGGACCAAACTTCCGACCAATCAAAGCTAGTCCCGTGCAGGGCAAGCCAAAGAAGTATAGGTGTCCCTTACGGACCGTAAGGGCTTAGGCTTACGGTCCGTAAGCAGGAGCAAAATTGAGTATAAATCGCAGAACATTGGCACTTGCTTCTGTGCACAAAAACGACGCTCAAATTCTCAATTGACGTCGAGTTATACTTCTTCCACTACCCAAACACACACACACACCTCGAAACGCTGCCGCAATCAGGGCAATAACTCGATCGCTATTACGATTCAACGTCCGATCGATTATAACTATCCAACGATTGTCTGAGTGCTGCTCAAATTGAGCTTCTACTTTGATTATTCGTCGTGATTTCAACTTGAATATTTGAGTGCTGTTCGAATTCGGACTATGCTCTGTTATTCGTTGTGAATCCGATTGAGTTATTAAGTATTGCACTTGATAATAGTTGTGAGGGTTTGATCTCGTGAATTGACGTAAATGCTGTATTAAGTTACTGACCTAGTTTGTGTGCATGTTATTAGGTGAAAAGATTAACCAGTAGTCGAAACTCTGCCCATATAAATCTATAATATTAGCACAAGGTAGCTTCACTTTGAAGTTATTAAGGTACGTATCCTTACCCCACTCTTTATTGCTTCATATTCAAATTGTTATAAAACCACTAAATTACTATATCTGTTAAAAACTCCTCACGTCTTTGATTATCGATTCATTTGACAGTCCGTTCGATTCCTATCCTAATCATTTGATTTCGCTTTCATGTCATGCGATAGTATTATGTTATACTCATTATCGCATGTTCCAATATATGTTCCGTTTTGTTATGAAAATAAGTTTTATAAGTTATGTGAATAAGACCATTTGTACTCTGATACCCTGAGTATCGCTTCTCATGGAGTGTCCCATGAGCATGCTGTTGTGGCATCGACATCATGTGCTCCATCCGTGACGGAGAGATCAGTTCACGGCGTCTCTTAAGTACAAGTGTGGTACATAAGGCTATTAGGAGGCGTATGGATCGATCCTAGGATTTAAGTATAAGGAGGTGGATAACGGGTATGCCAATTCGCCATCTCATGTGATAATTATGCAGGAGTAGCTACCTGTGTATTGTCACGTTTTAAGTTTGCTCATGGGTACATCCGTAAGATATGATGATGAAATTTTGTTCTTGCAACGTATCATTTTCGCATAAAGTTCTATTCGGATAAGATTTCATATAAAGCGTTATTTGTTATTTGAGCCTAAAATTCCGTACTGAGCATTCGGCTCATTCCGTAAACTTTTTGTTTATACAGGTCCACAAGTTACTTTGGGAGGGGAAAAGAGAGAAGAATAAAGCCTAGGAATAAATCTGAAGATGATTAGTTAATTAAGATGAATGTCTCCGCTTGTATATAAATCTTAATTTTAATAGTCGTGTGGTTGTATCCTTATCAAATAAATAAATGTAATTATGACTTTTGTTTATGTTACCGTTATTGTGACACGTCAGCCCTTCCGGGTTGGGGTGTTACAAACGCAGTGTTTGCAAATGCTACACATGGATTTGTTTGGCCCAGTTCAAGTCATGAGCCTCAAGAAGAAAAGATATTGTTTGGTTATTGTTGATGACTTTTCTAGGTTTACATGGACTTTCTTTTTACACTCAAACAATGAGACTGCAGGCATTTTGCAAGACTTTGTGACACATGTTGAAAAGCAATTTGACCTTCCAGTGAAAAGCTTCAGGAGTGACAATGGCACAGAATTTAAAAATAAGGAGTTGGATGCTTTCTGTGTGAAGAAAGGGATTGTAAGGCAGTACAGCATCCCTAGAACACCAGCGCAAAATGGGGTTGTTGAAAGAAAGAACAGAACTTTGATTGAGGCTGCCAGAACTATGCTTGCAGATTCAGGTCTGCCATTAACTTTCTGGGCAGAGGCAGTAAACACTGATTGCTATGTCCAGAACAGAGTTTTAATAAACCCCAGGCACAAAAAGACTACTTATGAAATTCTGTATAAAATCAAACCACTGATCTCATATTTCAAGGTGTTTGGCTGCCCATGCTTTATTTTGAACTTAAAAGATTCCATTTCAAAATTTGCAGCCAAAATTGATTGTGGTTATCATCTGGGATACTCAACCACTGCCAAGGCATACAAAGTGTTCAATACACGAACCAAGGTAGTGGAGGAGACTTTGAATATAAAGTTCAATGAACTTTCATCAATGAAAATCCCAGCAAATCCTGCAGATCTGTTTGATCTTGAAAAATTTACTTTTGAAAATACTGCTGTCAAGACTAACAGTGCAGGTCCATTAGAGGATACAACACCAGACTATGGGTATGAAATCATCATCCCTCAAAGGTCTGCCACAAAGGGAAAAGCACCAGCTGTTCAAAACAGTTGTCAAAGCTCAACCACTGCTACCTCAATAGTTGTTGACCAAAGTAGCCCATCCACCACTACTTCCACATCCTCAAACACTGCTGACAAAAGTCCTCAAACAGTGGATAAAAGTCAGCAGTTGTCCACTTCATTACCTCCTATTCCACCACCTTTTGAAGCCACTACTGGGTCATCAAAGTCACCAGCAGTGGTTAGCTCAGATGATACACATTTGCAGCCTTCACCAACAAATGCCATCATACCATACCAAGGAGATTTAATCTTCTTGAGATCTCATCCACCTGATCAAATCATTGGCAACATCAATAAAGGGGTGCTCACAAGAAGCCAAACCCAAAACATTTGTCTTTTTGCTGGTTTTCTATCACTCCATCAGCCAGTCAAGTACCAAGAGGCACTGAAAGACAACAGCTGGGTAGAAGCCATGCAAGAGGAGCTCCAACAGTTTAAAAGACAACAAGTATGGGAGCTTGTACCACTGCCAAAAGAGGTTAGTCCCATTGGCACAAAGTGGGTCTTCATGAACAAAACTGATGAAAGGGGCATTGTTGTCAAGAATAAAGCCAGGCTTGTGGTTCAAGGTTACAGACAGGAAGAGGGGATTGATTATGATGAAACATTCGCCCCTGTTGCAAGATTGGAAGCCATTAGACTGTTCCTGGCCTTTGCTGTCAACCACAACATGAAGGTGTTTCAAATGGATATCAAAAGTGCTTTCCTCTATGGTACAATTCAAGAAGAGGTGTATGTATGTCAACCTCCTGGTTTTGAGGATCCATTTTATCCTGGTCATGTCTACAGGTTAAACAAAGCCTTGTATGGCCTAAAACAAGCACCAAGGACCTGGTATGAAACTCTTTCCAACTTCCTACTCTCAAATGGTTTCAAAAGAGGTACCATTGATAAAACACTGTTTCTCAAATGGAGAGGGAAGGATTTAATGATTGTCCAAATTTATGTGGATGACATTATTTTTGGAAGCACATGTAACAAAATGTGTGAAGAGTTTAGAGAACTCATGACAGCTGAGTTTGAAATGAGTGCAATGGGTGAGCTGCAATGCTTTCTTGGTCTCCAAGTACAGCAAATGCAAAATGGAACTTTCATTCATCAAAGCAAATATGCTAAAGAACTTTTGACCAAATTTGATATGAATGATTGTAAACCATGCAGCACACCCATGGCAACAAATAAGCTGGTCATGTCTGATGAAAAGGATGAGCTGATTGACCAAACACTCTATAGAAGCATGATTGGGTCTTTATTGTACCTAACTGCATCTAGACCAGACATCATGTTTGCAACATGTGTCTGTGCAAGAAGTCAATCAGCTCCCAGAAAATCAAATCTCATTGCTGTAAAAAGGATCTTCAGATACATAAAAGGTGCTCCCACACTTGGTATCTGGTATCCAGCTAATGGGAATATCAAGCTTTCAGGTTTTTCAGACTGTGACTTTGCTGGATGTCACACCACAAGGAAGTCCACTTCAGGAGGGTGCCAGTTTCTAGGTGATTGCTTAGTTTCTTGGCAAAGCAAAAAGCAAGCAGCAGTTTCAACATCCACTGCTGAGGCTGAATACATTGCTGCTGCAAGCTGTACAGCCCAACTCTTGTGGCTTCAAAATCAGTTACTGGATTTTGGTATCACTGCCTTAAAAACACCACTCATGTTGGACAGCCAGGCAGCAGAAAATATCATCAAAAATCTAGTTTCCCACTCTACCACCAAACACATCGACATCAGACATCACTTTGTGAGGGATTGCTATGAAAAAGGTTTGATTTCTCTGCATCATGTCCCAACTAAAGACCAGCTGGCAGATGTGCTCACAAAAGCACTTGATACAGCCACTTTTGAAAGCTTGGTCTCTAGGATTGGGATGTTGAACATGGAATAACAAGCAACATCTTGTTTTTCCTTGAATAAAAGCAACAAAATGTTTTCAGAGAATCAAAAATTCATCCTTAAAATAGCTAAAAATGAAATTTTCATTATAATCTTTAAAAGTCTGCCATAACCACTGATTGTTCAAAAGTCTGCTCTACTTCAAAAGTCTGTCCACTGCTGAAAGTCAACCCCTGTTCTTTCATTCCTTTGATAATCTCTGTTGTTCAAAAGCAGTGTCTTATCCACTGATATGCTATCCACTGATAGTAAAAATCATCCACTGCTTCCTTACCACTGCCTTCATCTCTCCCTTTCATCAAAGTACTGTCCTTCACTTTCACCAGGGGTTGTCACGTGGGCAGTACATAGTGGCCAGACCTTTTGTAACGACTGCCACTTCAGCACTCACCTTCTTCCCTATAAAATCCCCCACTCACCACCAAAACAGGGTTTTACTGTCGAATTGAATTCTTAAAAATTCTCTTCTCAAAGCAGTTTTTCATCTCATCTTTCACAAATTTCTTCGATCATTCTACTCAAAATGACAAAATCGAAGTCTGCAAAACCCACATCGAAATCATCATCGAAAACAGCCTCTCAAAAGGCAATCTCCACTGAAATCCCATATAAATCATCTCACAATCTCCTGGGTCTTCTCACAAAACCAGGAACCACCGAAGTCTTCGATTCCATCATTAACATCATGGCAAAATTAAAGTACAAAACTTTGTTCACCGCCAATTCATCAATCTATTTGGAGACCCAAAGGGAGTTCTGGAAGAATGCAACCCTTGAAAAACAAGGAGACACTGCAACCACCATACACTCTTCTATAAAGGGTAAAACTATCCAAATCACGCCGCAATCCATTTCAGAGGTCTTTCAACTCGATGATCAGAAAGGTAAAACTTCTTTCACTAAAAACGAGTTACAAACTGACTTCATTGAAAGAGGGTATGAAGCCACAATGATGAAGAAACTTACCTTACAAAAAGGTTATTTTCCTTCTGCAACCAGATTTTTATTTCATACCCTCCTACTATGTGTTTCAAACAAAACCACTTCTTTCAATGAAATCCCTCTAAAGATTCAAAATCTGGGATATGCAATTCTTCAAGAAGAAAATTTTAACTATTCTCGGGAAATCTTTAAAGATTTGGTTAATAATGTTGAAACAAAGTCATTCTTACTGTTTCCAAGGTTTTTAAGTTACTATTTTGAAAAGAAATTCAGTAAGAATGATTTAGCTGAAATAAATCAAGGTGAGTCTACTCAAATAAACAGCTTAACAACTGAAACTTTTTCAAGAATGTTAGCACCTTGCAAAACACAAGCAGAGGTGCCTGAGCAGAATTTAGCAGCTACCACTGCTCCTCAGGTATCTGTTGTTGAGCCCATTGCTCAAGGTGATCAAAGCAGCAGACCAACTATTTTGAAACCCACACCTACAAATCCCAAAAAGCCAAACAAAAAGAAAAAACAAAAACCCCCCAAACCAATCAAAACGGCAACTCTGGAGGATGAGATACCAGAGCTACTGCCTGTGACAACACAAATGTCACTAGAAACCACTGCTGCTACTTCCTCACAGCAGTTGGTACAAATATCTCAACCCATAACCAAAACTCCTCCTGCTTCTTCACAAAAAGAACATGTTGTACACATAGGGCCACCACATTATGATGCTCTGGAAACACTCGTTTCCATCATCCACAGCCCAATGCCCGAGGCAATTTCTCTTTCTACACCCCACCTCACATCCACAATTCCACCAAAAACACAACTTTTGTTGGATGCAATCGATTTGAACCAGGCATTACTCAGTCCTTCTCAATCACCTGTTAATGAGAATATACCTCAACAACTGACTGAGCCTGATGTATCATTCCTTGCTAACCCACCAACACACCCTGAGGAGGTTACACCCCTTGAGTTACAAGTAACTCTTGGTGGTAATCCAAGTGAAGCAGCTACTACAACTGTTGAACCCACTGGTTTACAGTTGGACAGTGGTTACATTAATAAGACTTCCTTGGAGGCAATTCCTTTTATAGCACCTCTGCCAACCACCAGTGGATTTATTTATCCTACTGGCAACATCAAAAGGTTGTCAAGTGTTGAAGGGAGAAGACCTGAGTACCAAGAAAAAGGGGCATCAGTGGTTAATGTTTGGAGTATACTCCCTACCTCTACCACTAATAAAACCACTGTTAGTGGGAAATCAGATGATCCCATTAAACTGGGTGATGATTTAAAATATCAGGGTTTGACGGAACGAATTGAAAAGTTGGATACATCTGTTGCAGATCTTAAAAACATGCTACAGCAGGTGTTGAAAACTCAAAAGATGCAATCCACTGCTATTCCACGTCAACCACCTGCTCCACAACAGGCACCTGCTACAAATGAGCTATGGAATCTATTTCAACCTTTTCTCCATCATCAAGCACAACTAGCAGATCAACAACATGAAAAACGTGTTCAACAGCTGAGAAATGCAATGGAGTCATGGTTCAAAAACACTCAGGCTGATCTAAAGGCTCTCAAAACTCAGATCCTGCACAACACTGGCACTGCTCCTCCAACAGTTCTCTTCATTGATCAACTTCCCCCAGATAATGCCAAAAAAGGGGAGAAAATTCAGGAGTGGAAAAAAGAAGGGAATAGAGGATGGTCTCTACATTGCACCAGAAAATGCAAACATGACCAAACAAATCCCTCTGCCAGATGGAATCAAGAAAATTGATGTGACCACAAATGCACTGGCAGAAGCAGTTGCAAGTGTAAAAAGGGATAGAGAGGCCAAAAGGAAAGCAAGGGTGGATTATCCGGATCAGGGTACTTCAGGGTCAAAAGATGATGAAAATCTTGTTGATGAAAAGAAGAAGCCTACAAGAAGAGTAAGGCTACCCAAATCCATTCCAACCAGACGTTCAAAGTCTGCTCCAAAACCACCATCTAAAACAGCTGTTGTAACTCCTGTTGTACCCACTACTGTTGGTACTTCAGTGGTTTCAACATCTGCTCCCACTTCAACACACACCACTTCAACACACACTACATCCACTGCCTTACCACCATCACCACCAAAAACAAAATCACCTCCTGCCAAAAGGCAGAAGACAGCAGTTGTTACAACATCTGCTGTAAAGTCACTGCCACTACATCCACAAGTCACTGCCACTACATCCACCACAAGTCACTGCCACTACATCCACCACCACTATTCCATCCACAACATCATCAGCCCCTCCTCAAATAAAGAGGAGAAGGCTAATTCTCAAAGATGATGACACTTCACCATCTCAAACATCTTCAAAATCTTTAGGTCTTGTCACAATACCAAATCCAGTTACTCTCTCTTCAGTTCGAATGCACAAGCCCTTACCTCCTGCAGGTGTTCAATTTCCTCTTGAACTAGAAGCTGTTAGAGAAGAAATAAAATCTTTTTACTATGAGAATGACCCTGCCAAAAGGAGTTTGCCATCAATAAGAGGATATCCCTGGCCTAAAAATATTGATGAATATTTGAATATCAAGGCCAAACAAGCTGAGGATATCTCAAAAAGAAGCACACAAGGGAAATCTGACAAAGAAATTTCTAGAAACTATCAATATATGCTCACACAAGTCAGTTCCCTAGAACGATTTGCAAAAAATGTCAGTCAACAAATTTCAGAAAGAGCAGCTGAAACTTTGAAGAAAGACTACATTGAAAGCATTATGGCTCACAAGAGGTACAAAGGAGAAAGATACATGTACAAAGAGTGGGCTGTTCCTGAACTTGAAAATGAAGCAGCAACAATTCAAGACATGATAAAAAGGAAAGTCACTCACGCTCCTCCTAACTGGGCAAAGTTTAGAAAGAATGTACCTGACAAACAGGTAGAACTAAAAGAATGAGAGAAGAACTGGTTGCTGCTGAATATGGAAACAAAAGACAAATTGCTAGATGGAAAGAAGATGTGGTCAGGATAACCTACAAAAGGTTGGAGGAATTGAGAAAGAAAGATCCAAAAGTTCCTCAAAAGCCTGACTATCCTGAAGCAGAGGTTTCAAAAAGACCATCAAAGCTGCAAAACAGGAGAGCCACTGCTCCAACTGGTACTACCATCTATAAAAGAAGGAGACAAAACCAGTTAGGTTCAGAAACAGTTCAAGAAATTCTTACTGGAAAAGCCATTGTACAAACAGGCGCATTGGTAATGTTGAAAGAAGAATTTGAACTGGAAAAATCTGCACATACTGCTCAGCCAGTTATGAACAGGCCAGCCTCACCAAATACCTCTGCAAATAAACATCTCCCAAGAAACCCACCAGGCTCAAAAATACAAAAGTGGGAAACTGACAAACAGACCTGCGTATTGACTTTGCTCAGGTCTGGTGGAGAAGTGGAGAAAATACCAAGGGAACAAGCTCTTGGCCTGAGTCTTGAAGATTTGCAGGATCTCCTTGATCTTCCACTTAGTAGGGATGATGAAGACACAGATGCCCTTAACTTTGAACTATAGTTTAAAGGTCAAATAAGGGAACTGTTGATGAGGCAATAAATGTCCACAATAATAAAGAGTTTTGGCATTATCTGTTCCAGGGGGAGATTGTTGGGATTGAACCCTATCAGAGGAACAGATAATTAAAGCCAAAACTGGATCAGAGCAGTGGATCCAGAATAAGCAGATGATTACATACAAACCTCTCCCCTTGAAAGTGATTTCAACATCTGCTGACCTCCTATCTGCTGATCTTGCAAAATGCTGACCTACAACTGCTGCTCAAGAAAAGACCTGATGAAAGACTAAAGCCCTGCCGATTCAATCTACTGCTTTGAGTCAAGCTCTGCGAATCCGGACAAGTGCAGCTGGGTTCACAGCAGTGGAAGGTTGCAGCAGCTAATCAATAGTCTGTTTTGTAATGTAATGTAATAGCAGTAGTTAACATAGCAGTGTTTGTATAGATCAGAGGTTAGAGTTTGTTAGGAGGTTAGATGTCACTTTCATGGTGACGTCAGCTAAGATGCTCAGTAGTTTGCAAGTGCCTATAAATAGATCAGTACTATGTACTGTTCTATCAGCTCTTTTGCATCATCGTCTTCTTTGCACGAACAAACAACTGAGCTCTGGCTGAGGGGGAGTTTGCATTCATTCATCAAGCATTGTAATCGTTATTGAAATAAATTCAATCTTCCGATTCATTGTGTAAAGATGTTTGATCAAAGTATTATTCTCGTTTGATTGTATGCAAAGTTTGTTTCCATCATAATTCCGCTGCACACTCTTCCATTTTCATTTTAATTACAAACACAAAATACGATTAGAATCAAACTCAGATCCAACACAAAGTCAACTCAAAACACGGCTGGATTGAAAAATGTTGCATTCCTTGCTTCGGGGGGCACTACTCCACAAGCTTCTGACTTAATCTATGCTAATGCTTCCGCAAGCGCATCAAAAGCTCCACAACTTGTTGAGAAGACTATCACTGTTGATACTCAAGTGTTGAAAGTATCCACTGAAAATGTGGCACTCTTCAACACATTTCTGAGCAGCTATGAAGCCCTGATGTCTGGAGAACTAAGGAAGGAGATGTTCATAGCTGAAGACATGTATCAGGTTGATCCAGATGATATGGAGGAAATGGATCTGAAATGGCAGATGGCCATGATCACTTTGAGGTTAAAGAAATTTCAAGACAAAACAGGAAAGCGTTTAGGTCTTGGAAAAGCTGGATTTGACAAATCTAAACTTCGGTGCTACAACTGCAAGAATCTGGGCCATTTCAAGCGTTATTGTCCTCTGTTGAAAGAAGGAAACAGTGAAACCACTCCTGCTGTTAAGCAAATCACAGTTGAAGAAAACAAGAACAATGCGTCTCCTAGCACGCCAAAAGCTTTAGTCGTCGAAGACTATGATTGGAGTGAGGAAATTACTGAAGCAAAGGAGCAAGTCAACAAAGCTCTGATGGCCAATATCTCAGGTGAATCATCATCAAGGCAGTTCGAAAAGCAGACAGCTGGAATTCCAAAAGGAGACAATACTGCTGACAAAGGCTTGAAAAGCATTCTGACTTCAGTGGAGCCTGAAAATAAAAAAAGGTGTGGAGAAGTAGAGGAGTATGATTTGAAAGAGGCATCTGATCAAAAGAAGGGTAAGGAAAAGGTCCCAGCAGCTGCCATGAAAGCAGATTCATTAAAAGAAAAAGCTGACAAGGACTTGGTAAACAGTATTTCACTTAGTTTTAAAGAAAAATTATGCACTCCTGCATGCGTTGATGTCGTGGCACATTACAAATCGTTGAATCTAGAATGTGAGAGACAAAAAGACAAAGCTTTAAAATTTAACAACGAGCTTAAACAGAATGAGGCTGCATATCAGAGAAAGTTGAATTCAACTTTAGCTGAAATGCAAACTCTAAAAGAATTTGTGTTTAGAAAAGATTTTATCATAAACGATCTTACAGAAAGATTAGAAAAAGCTTTGAACGAAAAGAATAAATTACAAATTATAATAGACAAATGGAAGGTCAGTCAAAAGGCCTTTACTGACATTAAAAACTGCCAACGACCAACGTTTGTGAAAGACGGGATTGGGTATAAGGATAGGCACGGAAATGAAAGGAAACTATTCTTCCCACCACATAGCAAAAACTATGTGCCTATGCCAACTCCTCATCCCGAAAACGATCTCATCAATGAAAAGGCCTCTGTTGAACAAAATGAGTCTTATGAAAATGAGACAACCGCTAACTGTTCTAAAAGTAATGCAGATCCCATTGTGTGTAAAGAAGATGTGTGCGATGAGGATGGAGACAGCGGCGGGTCAAAAATAGGAATTGGATATTCAGGCGACAAGTATTCCACCGTTAACTGGTTCGCCTGGAACTGTTCTAGGAAAAACAATGTTAAGGATGAATGTAATAATTTAAGTAGGATGGATGACTGTAATGGCCGAGTGCCTAAATTTTACTCTTCGGATGACTGTAAGGGCCACGTGCCTACATTTGAGACGCGTGATCGTGAACATTGTGTGTCTGAATGTCATGATTTAAATTATGTGTTTTGTGATGATAAAGTTGCTTGTGAATCTCCTGTATTTGTGCCAGAATTGAAAAGGAATAGTTTCGGAAAATTCCTCACAGAGGAAATTCCCGAATTTATTACGTCTAGAACAGGTGTGACAGATTCAGAAAAGGGTGTCACTGAAGATCATGGCAATAAAGACTCAAGCATCACTGCCTCAGAAAACGAGCAAGGATCAGAAAGTTCAAGTGAAGAACAAACAGCAAGTGAGGAAAGTCTAGAATTCCCTAGTGATGAAACCCAGCAATCCTCAAGTGAAGAACAACCCACCAGTGATGAAAGCTTCGAATGTTCAAGATCTGAAACCATTGAAGACCAAGACTCAAGTGAAGATCAACTCACCAGTGATGAGTCAAGTTACGAAGCCAGTGGAGAGCAAAGCTCAAGTGAGGACAACGTCTGAAAGTTCATCCGATTCAGACAATGATGAAGAATACTCAGAAGATGAAAGCAGAGTGGACAAGAAAATGAAGAAAGCAGAAAGCTCAAGACTCTCATCACATACATCATCTTCTAACACCAAAAGACCCAGACATAAAAGATGCTTTTGCTGTGGTCATTTAGGACATACAGCGAAACATTGTAAAACCAAGAAGTTTTCCAAACCAGAACATGATTTTCTTACAAACGTCACATATCAATTAAATTATCTTAAGAAGTCTGTTAAAAATCTGGTTGAGTCAACTGCCTATTTTTGGAAACAAAAAGAGGTCAAAGTGGGTCAAAACCATGATAGATTCCAAATGAAGCAAATCTGGATTCCTAAATCAAGCTAATTTGTGTATATTTTTGTATATCAGAATAAACTCCAGAAATGGCTTCGTATGCTCATGGAATACATCTGGCATGTGGACAGCGAATGTTCAAGACACATGACTGGATTGAAGGATCTTCTGAAGAACTTTCGCTTCATCGATGGTGATTTCGTATCTTTCGCTGGAGACGAGAAAGGAGGAAAGATTGTTGGAGTAGGAGATGTGGTGTCTGAAGCCCTCACGCTAGAGAATGTCAATATGTTCCGGAGCTGTGCTACAATCTCATGAGTGTCTCACAAGTCTGTGATAAAGGAATATCGGTGCTTTTAAACGACGTGGAATGCTTGTTCCAGAAGCCCGGTTATGTTGTTCCTGCTGAAATGATCATGCTTACTGCTCCAAGACAAAACAACACATACGTGCTCAATATGAAGAATCCCAAGACAAATGACAATCTAACTTGCTTGATCTCTAAGGCTTCAGAATCGGAGTCACTGCTTTGGCACAGGCGATTGGGGCATATCAATTTTAAAAATATGAATAAACTCTCTAAGTTAAACTTAGTAAGAGGTCTTCCGGTTAAAGAATTCCCATTTTCAGAAAAATGTATAGCATGCGCCCAGGGAAAGCAACACAAGAAATCGCACAAGTCCAAAGCAGTGAATTCGATCACAGCGCCTCTTCAATTGATGCATATGGATCTTTTTGGTCCAATTAGTGTTAAAAGTCTTGCTAAAAGCTCTTACTGTTTGGTGATCACAGATGATTTCTCTCGGTTTTCATGGGTCTATTTTCTTGAAGCAAAAAGCGAGACAGCTGAAGTTCTCAAATCATTCATCCCGCTGATTGAAAATGTGACCAAACTGAAAGTGAAGTCGATCAGAAGTGACAATGGGTCTGAGTTCAAAAATCAGACCTTCATATCCTTCTGTACTGAAAAGGGAATTCATCTCCAATACAGTGCGGCCAGAACTCCCCAGCAGAATGGAGTTGCTGAACGCAAGAATAGAACGTTGATCAAAGCTGCACGAACCATGCTGGTGAACTCAAAGCTTCCAATCATCTTCTGGGCAGAAGCAGTAAATACGGCATGCTACGTTCTAAACAGGGTACTCGTTGTGAAACCACACGGAAAGACTGCATATGAACTTCTCTTCAAAAGAAAGCCGCTCATTGACTTCTTCAGACCATTTGGTTGTTCGTGCACCCTTTTAAACACTCAAGAAAATCTCATCAAATTTGAAGCAGTGGGTGATATCTGCTACTTCATGGGGTATTCATCCACACAGAAGGCCTACCGTGTTTACAACAAAAGAACGAAAATGGTGATTGAATCTTACTATGTTGATTTTCAAGAAGGAAACTACACCAACACCAGAAGCACTCCTGATTGGTTCTATGATGTGGGTGTGATTTTTAACACCTTTGAAATCCCGTAAGTAGTTCCAGAAATTGAACCTGTTGAAGACACTCAAGTTGAACCACTGTTTGACTCATCTGACATTGGTTTAACCCCGTTTACCACACGTCTATCTCCATCATCTACTGACCCTATTCAGGCTGTGAATGAAGCAACTGGTGACACTTCGCCTGAGAACACCCAAGAAAACGGTGCTTCTTCTTCACAGGCGAATGTGAATGAGCCAACTCAAGAAGATGATCCACCAGTAATTTATGTGGACGGACATTTCACCAACCTTCCGCAGCAGATTGAATCTCTGACAAATGCCGGATACAAGACAAATAGAAATCATCCTCTTGAAAACGTCATCGGCGCAGTCGAAGAAGGAGTACGTACACGTGGGCAGTCGTCAAGCATCAACAAAGGTCTCTTCGCAGCTTTTCTTTCGCAATCCGTCCCACGAGACATTGAAGATACTATTCAAGACTCTAGTTGGGTCCAGGCCATGCAGGAAGAGCTATCTCAATTCAGAAAGCTTAAAGTTTGGGAACTAGTAGATTTACCTGAAGGAAAGTTTCCAATTGGTACAAAATGGGTCTTCCGTAACAAGATGGATGATCGTGGAGTGGTGATCAAGAACAAGGCCAGATTGGTAGTACAGGGTTTTCGTCAGGAAGAAGGGATTGACTACGAAGAAGTATTTGCTCCAGTTGCACGACTGGAAGCAACCAGAATATTCCTGGCTTATGCATCATATAGAAATTTCAAAGTTTTCCAAATGGATGTGAAAAGTGCTTTTCTTTATGGGAAAGTAAAGGAAGAAGTGTATGTATGTCAGCCTCCAGGGTTCGAAGATCCTCATTTTCCAGGTCGCTATTTCAAGTTGGACAAAGCACTCTATGGTCTTCACCAAGCTCCACGCGCTTGGTACGAGACTTTGTCCACATACTTGTTAGAGTGTGGATACAACAGAGGAAAGATCGACATGACTCTCTTCACCAAAAAGATTGAGGAGGACGTAATGCTAGTTCAAATCTACGTCGACGATATTATCTTCGGGTCAACTAACGAGGCGTTGTGCAGAGAATTCGAGACCGTCATGAAGGCAAAGTTCGAAATGAGCATGATGGGAGAGCTGAATTTCTTCTTAGGGCTAGAAGTGAAGCAAAAGGAGGATGGGATTCTCATTCATCAGGCAAAGTACATTCGGGACATTCTCACGAAGTACAACATGAACGATTGTAAAGTTGCAAGCACCCCATTCGCCTCTCAGACAGAGCTCACTCTAGATCCTCAAGGAAAACCAGTAAACAAATCCTTTAATCGCTCGATGATCGGTTCTCTGATGTATTTGACGGCTAGCAGGCCGGACATTATGTGGGCAATCTGTCTTTGTGCTCGATTTCAGACAAATCCCAAGGAATCTCATGAGACTGCTGTAAAGCGCATCTTCCGCCATCTCAAAGGAACTCCGAAACTAGGTCTTTGGTATCCTAAAGATAGTAATTTTGATCTTATTGCATATTCTGACAGTGATCATGCAGGTTGTAAAGTAGATCGCAGGTCTGTATCAAGAGGATGTCAATTCTTGGGAAATCATTTGATTTCATGGCAAAGCAAGAAGCAAACAACGGTGTCCACCTCAACCGCTCAAGCTGAATACACCGCGGCCTACAGCTGCTGTTCACAAGTTCTCTGGATACAAAATCAGTTGCTGGATTATGGAATCAGCATCATGAAGACTCCTATATTCATCGACAATGAAGCGTGTCTAGGAATTGTGAAGAATCCCATACACCACTCAAGAACAAAGCACATCGAGATTCGAATTCACGCAATTCGAGATGCTTACGAGAAGGGTTATATTCAAGTGGTGCCTGTGGATACAACACAGCAGCGGGCCGACATCTTCACGAAAGCCTTCGATAAAACCCGATTCAGCCAGTTGGTAACCTGGTTGGAAATGGTCAATTTCCTTGACTGGAAATGAATCTTGTGATCGAAATTAATCTTAAAAAAAACATTGTTGAGAGTAAAACAAGTATCGGAAAATGTCGCCCACCAAAAGATTTTCTCATTAAAATTTTATCTTCGGGCAAATGG
This sequence comes from Helianthus annuus, assembly GCF_002127325.2. NCBI lineage: Eukaryota > Viridiplantae > Streptophyta > Magnoliopsida > Asterales > Asteraceae > Helianthus > Helianthus annuus. Next base: position 53,899,674 of record NC_035440.2, on the reverse strand, counting down.
ACTCACGAAAATAAAGATTTTAGGGGGGATATATTCAGAAAATCCAAAAACGCATGCTTATATCTGACTCCTGCTAGAGGAAGTGATAGAAAATTGCTAACACTTTGTCATTTCTTGCAAATACAGAAGGTGTCAACCACAACATGAAGAGGTGTTTCAAATGGATATCAAAAGTGCTTTCCTCTATGGTACAATTCAAGAAGAGGTGTATGTATGTCAACCTCCTGGTTTTGAGGATCCATTTTATCCTGGTCATGTCTACAGGTTAAACAAAGCCTTGTATGGCCTAAAACAAGCACCAAGGACCTGGTATGAAACTCTTTCCAACTTCCTACTCTCAAATGGTTTCAAAAGAGGTACCATTGATAAAACACTGTTTCTCAAATGGAGAGGGAAGGATTTAATGATTGTCCAAATTTATGTGGATGACATTATTTTTGGAAGCACATGTAACAAAATGTGTGAAGAGTTTAGAGAACTCATGACAGCTGAGTTTGAAATGAGTGCAATGGGTGAGCTGCAATGCTTTCTTGGTCTCCAAGTACAGCAAATGCAAAATGGAACTTTCATTCATCAAAGCAAATATGCTAAAGAACTTTTGACCAAATTTGATATGAATGATTGTAAACCATGCAGCACACCCATGGCAACAAATAAGCTGGTCATGTCTGATGAAAAGGATGAGCTGATTGACCAAACACTCTATAGAAGCATGATTGGGTCTTTATTGTACCTAACTGCATCTAGACCAGACATCATGTTTGCAACATGTGTCTGTGCAAGAAGTCAATCAGCTCCCAGAAAATCAAATCTCATTGCTGTAAAAAGGATCTTCAGATACATAAAAGGTGCTCCCACACTTGGTATCTGGTATCCAGCTAATGGGAATATCAAGCTTTCAGGTTTTTCAGACTGTGACTTTGCTGGATGTCACACCACAAGGAAGTCCACTTCAGGAGGGTGCCAGTTTCTAGGTGATTGCTTAGTTTCTTGGCAAAGCAAAAAGCAAGCAGCAATTTCAACATCCACTGCTGAGGCTGAATACATTGCTGCTGCAAGCTGTACAGCCCAACTCTTGTGGCTTCAAAATCAGTTACTGGATTTTGGTATCACTGCCTTAAAAACACCACTCATGTTGGACAGCCAGGCAGCAGAAAATATCATCAAAAATCTAGTTTCCCACTCTACCACCAAACACATCGACATCAGACATCACTTTGTGAGGGATTGCTATGAAAAAGGTTTGATTTCTCTGCATCATGTCCCAACTAAAGACCAGCTGGCAGATGTGCTCACAAAAGCACTTGATACAGCCACTTTTGAAAGCTTGGTCTCTAGGATTGGGATGTTGAACATGGAATAACAAGCAACATCTTGTTTTTCCTTGAATAAAAGCAACAAAATGTTTTTAGAGAATCAAAAATTCATCCTTAAAATAGCTAAAAATGAAATTTTCATTATAATCTTTAAAAGTCTGCCATAACCACTGATTGTTCAAAAGTCTGCTCTACTTCAAAAGTCTGTCCACTGCTGAAAGTCAACCCCTGTTCTTTCATTCCTTTGATAATCTCTGTTGTTCAAAAGCAGTGTCTTATCCACTGATATGCTATCCACTGATAGTAAAAATCATCCACTGCTTCCTTACCACTGCCTTCATCTCTCCCTTTCATCAAAGTACTGTCCTTCACTTTCACCAGGGGTTGTCACGTGGGCAGTACATAGTGGCCAGACCTTTTGTAACGACTGCCACTTCAGCACTCACCTTCTTCCCTATAAAATCCCCCACTCACCACCAAAACAGGGTTTTACTGTCGAATTGAATTCTTAAAAATTCTCTTCTCAAAGCAGTTTTTCATCTCATCTTTCACAAATTTCTTCGATCATTCTACTCAAAATGACAAAATCGAAGTCTGCAAAACCCACATCGAAATCATCATCGAAAACAGCCTCTCAAAAGGCAATCTCCACTGAAATCCCATATAAATCATCTCACAATCTCCTGGGTCTTCTCACAAAACCAGGAACCACCGAAGTCTTCGATTCCATCATTAACATCATGGCAAAATTAAAGTACAAAACTTTGTTCACCGCCAATTCATCAATCTATTTGGAGACCCAAAGGGAGTTCTGGAAGAATGCAACCCTTGAAAAACAAGGAGACACTGCAACCACCATACACTCTTCTATAAAGGGTAAAACTATCCAAATCACGCCGCAATCCATTTCAGAGGTCTTTCAACTCGATGATCAGAAAGGTAAAACTTCTTTCACTAAAAACGAGTTACAAACTGACTTCATTGAAAGAGGGTATGAAGCCACAATGATGAAGAAACTTACCTTACAAAAAGGTTATTTTCCTTCTGCAACCAGATTTTTATTTCATACCCTCCTACGATGTGTTTCAAACAAAACCACTTCTTTCAATGAAATCCCTCTAAAGATTCAAAATCTGGGATATGCAATTCTTCAAGAAGAAAATTTTAACTATTCTCGGGAAATCTTTAAAGATTTGGTTAATAATGTTGAAACAAAGTCATTCTTACTGTTTCCAAGGTTTTTAAGTTACTATTTTGAAAAGAAATTCAGTAAGAATGATTTAGCTGAAATAAATCAAGGTGAGTCTACTCAAATAAACAGCTTAACAACTGAAACTTTTTCAAGAATGTTAGCACCTTGCAAAACACAAGCAGAGGTGCCTGAGCAGAATTTAGCAGCTACCACTGCTCCTCAGGTATCTGTTGTTGAGCCCATTGCTCAAGGTGATCAAAGCAGCAGACCAACTATTTTGAAACCCACACCTACAAATCCCAAAAAGCCAAACAAAAAGAAAAAACAAAAACCCCCCAAACCAATCAAAACGGCAACTCTGGAGGATGAGATACCAGAGCTACTGCCTGTGACAACACAAATGTCACTAGAAACCACTGCTGCTACTTCCTCACAGCAGTTGGTACAAATATCTCAACCCATAACCAAAACTCCTCCTGCTTCTTCACAAAAAGAACATGTTGTACACATAGGGCCACCACATTATGATGCTCTGGAAACACTCGTTTCCATCATCCACAGCCCAATGCCCGAGGCAATTTCTCTTTCTACACCCCACCTCACATCCACAATTCCACCAAAAACACAACTTTTGTTGGATGCAATCGATTTGAACCAGGCATTACTCAGTCCTTCTCAATCACCTGTTAATGAGAATATACCTCAACAACTGACTGAGCCTGATGTATCATTCCTTGCTAACCCACCAACACACCCTGAGGAGGTTACACCCCTTGAGTTACAAGTAACTCTTGGTGGTAATCCAAGTGAAGCAGCTACTACAACTGTTGAACCCACTGGTTTACAGTTGGACAGTGGTTACATTAATAAGACTTCCTTGGAGGCAATTCCTTTTATAGCACCTCTGCCAACCACCAGTGGATTTATTTATCCTACTGGCAACATCAAAAGGTTGTCAAGTGTTGAAGGGAGAAGACCTGAGTACCAAGAAAAAGGGGCATCAGTGGTTAATGTTTGGAGTATACTCCCTACCTCTACCACTAATAAAACCACTGTTAGTGGGAAATCAGATGATCCCATTAAACTGGGTGATGATTTAAAATATCAGGGTTTGACGGAACGAATTGAAAAGTTGGATACATCTGTTGCAGATCTTAAAAACATGCTACAGCAGGTGTTGAAAACTCAAAAGATGCAATCCACTGCTATTCCACGTCAACCACCTGCTCCACAACAGGCACCTGCTACAAATGAGCTCTGGAATCTATTTCAACCTTTTCTCCATCATCAAGCACAACTAGCAGATCAACAACATGAAAAACGTGTTCAACAGCTGAGAAATGCAATGGAGTCATGGTTCAAAAACACTCAGGCTGATCTAAAGGCTCTCAAAACTCAGATCCTGCACAACACTGGCACTGCTCCTCCAACAGTTCTCTTCATTGATCAACTTCCCCCAGATAATGCCAAAAAAGGGGAGAAAATTCAGGAGTGGAAAAAGAAGGGAATAGAGGATGGTCTCTACATTGCACCAGAAAATGCAAACATGACCAAACAAATCCCTCTGCCAGATGGAATCAAGAAAATTGATGTGACCACAAATGCACTGGCAGAAGCAGTTGCAAGTGTAAAAAGGGATAGAGAGGCCAAAAGGAAAGCAAGGGTGGATTATCCGGATCAGGGTACTTCAGGGTCAAAAGATGATGAAAATCTTGTTGATGAAAAGAAGAAGCCTACAAGAAGAGTAAGGCTACCCAAATCCATTCCAACCAGACGTTCAAAGTCTGCTCCAAAACCACCATCTAAAACAGCTGTTGTAACTCCTGTTGTACCCACTACTGTTGGTACTTCAGTGGTTTCAACATCTGCTCCCACTTCAACACACACCACTTCAACACACACTACATCCACTGCCTTACCACCATCACCACCAAAAACAAAATCACCTCCTGCCAAAAGGCAGAAGACAGCAGTTGTTACAACATCTGCTGTAAAGTCACTGCCACTACATCCACAAGTCACTGCCACTACATCCACCACAAGTCACTGCCACTACATCCACCACCACTATTCCATCCACAACATCATCAGCCCCTCCTCAAATAAAGAGGAGAAGGCTAATTCTCAAAGATGATGACACTTCACCATCTCAAACATCTTCAAAATCTTTAGGTCTTGTCACAATACCAAATCCAGTTACTCTCTCTTCAGTTCGAATGCACAAGCCCTTACCTCCTGCAGGTGTTCAATTTCCTCTTGAACTAGAAGCTGTTAGAGAAGAAATAAAATCTTTTTACTATGAGAATGACCCTGCCAAAAGGAGTTTGCCATCAATAAGAGGATATCCCTGGCCTAAAAATATTGATGAATATTTGAATATCAAGGCCAAACAAGCTGAGGATATCTCAAAAAGAAGCACACAAGGGAAATCTGACAAAGAAATTTCTAGAAACTATCAATATATGCTCACACAAGTCAGTTCCCTAGAACGATTTGCAAAAAATGTCAGTCAACAAATTTCAGAAAGAGCAGCTGAAACTTTGAAGAAAGACTACATTGAAAGCATTATGGCTCACAAGAGGTACAAAGGAGAAAGATACATGTACAAAGAGTGGGCTGTTCCTGAACTTGAAAATGAAGCAGCAACAATTCAAGACATGATAAAAAGGAAAGTCACTCACGCTCCTCCTAACTGGGCAAAGTTTAGAAAGAATGTACCTGACAAACAGGTAGAACTAAAAGAATGAGAGAAGAACTGGTTGCTGCTGAATATGGAAACAAAAGACAAATTGCTAGATGGAAAGAAGATGTGGTCAGGATAACCTACAAAAGGTTGGAGGAATTGAGAAAGAAAGATCCAAAAGTTCCTCAAAAGCCTGACTATCCTGAAGCAGAGGTTTCAAAAAGACCATCAAAGCTGCAAAACAGGAGAGCCACTGCTCCAACTGGTACTACCATCTATAAAAGAAGGAGACAAAACCAGTTAGGTTCAGAAACAGTTCAAGAAATTCTTACTGGAAAAGCCATTGTACAAACAGGCGCATTGGTAATGTTGAAAGAAGAATTTGAACTGGAAAAATCTGCACATACTGCTCAGCCAGTTATGAACAGGCCAGCCTCACCAAATACCTCTGCAAATAAACATCTCCCAAGAAACCCACCAGGCTCAAAAATACAAAAGTGGGAAACTGACAAACAGACCTGCGTATTGACTTTGCTCAGGTCTGGTGGAGAAGTGGAGAAAATACCAAGGGAACAAGCTCTTGGCCTGAGTCTTGAAGATTTGCAGGATCTCCTTGATCTTCCACTTAGCAGGGATGATGAAGACACAGATGCCCTTAACTTTGAACTATAGTTTAAAGGTCAAATAAGGGAACTGTTGATGAGGCAATAAATGTCCACAATAATAAAGAGTTTTGGCATTATCTGTTCCAGGGGGAGATTGTTGGGATTGAACCCTATCAGAGGAACAGATAATTAAAGCCAAAACTGGATCAGAGCAGTGGATCCAGAATAAGCAGATGATTACATACAAACCTCTCCCCTTGAAAGTGATTTCAACATCTGCTGACCTCCTATCTGCTGATCTTGCAAAATGCTGACCTACAACTGCTGCTCAAGAAAAGACCTGATGAAAGACTAAAGCCCTGCCGATTCAATCTACTGCTTTGAGTCAAGCTCTGCGAATCCGGACAAGTGCAGCTGGGTTCACAGCAGTGGAAGGTTGCAGCAGCTAATCAATAGTCTGTTTTGTAATGTAATGTAATAGCAGTAGTTAACATAGCAGTGTTTGTATAGATCAGAGGTTAGAGTTTGTTAGGAGGTTAGATGTCACTTTCATGGTGACGTCAGCTAAGATGCTCAGTAGTTTGCAAGTGCCTATAAATAGATCAGTACTATGTACTGTTCTATCAGCTCTTTTGCATCATCGTCTTCTTTGCACGAACAAACAACTGAGCTCTGGCTGAGGGGGAGTTTGCATTCATTCATCAAGCATTGTAATCGTTATTGAAATAAATTCAATCTTCCGATTCATTGTGTAAAGATGTTTGATCAAAGTATTATTCTCGTTTGATTGTATGCAAAGTTTGTTTCCATCATAATTCCGCTGCACACTCTTCCATTTTCATTTTAATTACAAACACAAAATACGATCAGAATCAAACTCAGATCCAACACAAAGTCAACTCAAAACACGGCTGGATTGAAAAATGTTGCATTCCTTGCTTCGGGGGGCACTACTCCACAAGCTTCTGACTTAATCTATGCTAATGCTTCCGCAAGCGCATCAAAAGCTCCACAACTTGTTGAGAAGACTATCACTGTTGATACTCAAGTGTTGAAAGTATCCACTGAAAATGTGGCACTCTTCAACACATTTCTGAGCAGCTATGAAGCCCTGATGTCTGGAGAACTAAGGAAGGAGATGTTCATAGCTGAAGACATGTATCAGGTTGATCCAGATGATATGGAGGAAATGGATCTGAAATGGCAGATGGCCATGATCACTTTGAGGTTAAAGAAATTTCAAGACAAAACAGGAAAGCGTTTAGGTCTTGGAAAAGCTGGATTTGACAAATCTAAACTTCGGTGCTACAACTGCAAGAATCTGGGCCATTTCAAGCGTTATTGTCCTCTGTTGAAAGAAGGAAACAGTGAAACCACTCCTGCTGTTAAGCAAATCACAGTTGAAGAAAACAAGAACAATGCGTCTCCTAGCACGCCAAAAGCTTTAGTCGTCGAAGACTATGATTGGAGTGAGGAAATTACTGAAGCAAAGGAGCAAGTCAACAAAGCTCTGATGGCCAATATCTCAGGTGAATCATCATCAAGGCAGTTCGAAAAGCAGACAGCTGGAATTCCAAAAGGAGACAATACTGCTGACAAAGGCTTGAAAAGCATTCTGACTTCAGTGGAGCCTGAAAATAAAAAAAGGTGTGGAGAAGTAGAGGAGTATGATTTGAAAGAGGCATCTGATCAAAAGAAGGGTAAGGAAAAGGTCCCAGCAGCTGCCATGAAAGCAGATTCATTAAAAGAAAAAGCTGACAAGGACTTGGTAAACAGTATTTCACTTAGTTTTAAAGAAAAATTATGCACTCCTGCATGCGTTGATGTCGTGGCACATTACAAATCGTTGAATCTAGAATGTGAGAGACAAAAAGACAAAGCTTTAAAATTTAACGAGCTTAAACAGAATGAGGCTGCATATCAGAGAAAGTTGAATTCAACTTTAGCTGAAATGCAAACTCTAAAAGAATTTGTGTTTAGAAAAGATTTTATCATAAACGATCTTACAGAAAGATTAGAAAAAGCTTTGAACGAAAAGAATAAATTACAAATTATAATAGACAAATGGAAGGTCAGTCAAAAGGCCTTTACTGACATTAAAAACTGCCAACGACCAACGTTTGTGAAAGACGGGATTGGGTATAAGGATAGGCACGGAAATGAAAGGAAACTATTCTTCCCACCACATAGCAAAAACTATGTGCCTATGCCAACTCCTCATCCCGAAAACGATCTCATCAATGAAAAGGCCTCTGTTGAACAAAATGAGTCTTATGAAAATGAGACAACCGCTAACTGTTCTAAAAGTAATGCAGATCCCATTGTGTGTAAAGAAGATGTGTGCGATGAGGATGGAGACAGCGGCGGGTCAAAAATAGGAATTGGATATTCAGGCGACAAGTATTCCACCGTTAACTGGTTCGCCTGGAACTGTTCTAGGAAAAACAATGTTAAGGATGAATGTAATAATTTAAGTAGGATGGATGACTGTAATGGCCGAGTGCCTAAATTTTACTCTTCGGATGACTGTAAGGGCCACGTGCCTACATTTGAGACGCGTGATCGTGAACATTGTGTGTCTGAATGTCATGATTTAAATTATGTGTTTTGTGATGATAAAGTTGCTTGTGAATCTCCTGTATTTGTGCCAGAATTGAAAAGGAATAGTTTCGGAAAATTCCTCACAGAGGAAATTCCCGAATTTATTACGTCTAGAACAGGTGTGACAGATTCAGAAAAGGGTGTCACTGAAGATCATGGCAATAAAGACTCAAGCATCACTGCCTCAGAAAACGAGCAAGGATCAGAAAGTTCAAGTGAAGAACAAACAGCAAGTGAGGAAAGTCTAGAATTCCCTAGTGATGAAACCCAGCAATCCTCAAGTGAAGAACAACCCACCAGTGATGAAAGCTTCGAATGTTCAAGATCTGAAACCATTGAAGACCAAGACTCAAGTGAAGATCAACTCACCAGTGATGAGTCAAGTTACGAAGCCAGTGGAGAGCAAAGCTCAAGTGAGGACAACGTCTGAAAGTTCATCCGATTCAGACAATGATGAAGAATACTCAGAAGATGAAAGCAGAGTGGACAAGAAAATGAAGAAAGCAGAAAGCTCAAGACTCTCATCACATACATCATCTTCTAACACCAAAAGACCCAGACATAAAAGATGCTTTTGCTGTGGTCATTTAGGACATACAGCGAAACATTGTAAAACCAAGAAGTTTTCCAAACCAGAACATGATTTTCTTACAAACGTCACATATCAATTAAATTATCTTAAGAAGTCTGTTAAAAATCTGGTTGAGTCAACTGCCTATTTTTGGAAACAAAAAGAGGTCAAAGTGGGTCAAAACCATGATAGATTCCAAATGAAGCAAATCTGGATTCCTAAATCAAGCTAATTTGTGTATATTTTTGTATATCAGAATAAACTCAAGAAATGGCTTCGTATGCTCATGGAATACATCTGGCATGTGGACAGCGAATGTTCAAGACACATGACTGGATTGAAGGATCTTCTGAAGAACTTTCGCTTCATCGATGGTGATTTCGTATCTTTCGCTGGAGACGAGAAAGGAGGAAAGATTGTTGGAGTAGGAGATGTGGTGTCTGAAGCCCTCACGCTAGAGAATGTCAATATGTTCCGGAGCTGTGCTACAATCTCATGAGTGTCTCACAAGTCTGTGATAAAGGAATATCGGTGCTTTTAAACGACGTGGAATGCTTGTTCCAGAAGCCCGGTTATGTTGTTCCTGCTGAAATGATCATGCTTACTGCTCCAAGACAAAACAACACATACGTGCTCAATATGAAGAATCCCAAGACAAATGACAATCTAACTTGCTTGATCTCTAAGGCTTCAGAATCGGAGTCACTGCTTTGGCACAGGCGATTGGGGCATATCAATTTTAAAAATATGAATAAACTCTCTAAGTTAAACTTAGTAAGAGGTCTTCCGGTTAAAGAATTCCCATTTTCAGAAAAATGTATAGCATGCGCCCAGGGAAAGCAACACAAGAAATCGCACAAGTCCAAAGCAGTGAATTCGATCACAGCGCCTCTTCAATTGATGCATATGGATCTTTTTGGTCCAATTAGTGTTAAAAGTCTTGCTAAAAGCTCTTACTGTTTGGTGATCACAGATGATTTCTCTCGGTTTTCATGGGTCTATTTTCTTGAAGCAAAAAGCGAGACAGCTGAAGTTCTCAAATCATTCATCCCGCTGATTGAAAATGTGACCAAACTGAAAGTGAAGTCGATCAGAAGTGACAATGGGTCTGAGTTCAAAAATCAGACCTTCATATCCTTCTGTACTGAAAAGGGAATTCATCTCCAATACAGTGCGGCCAGAACTCCCCAGCAGAATGGAGTTGCTGAACGCAAGAATAGAACGTTGATCGAAGCTGCACGAACCATGCTGGTGAACTCAAAGCTTCCAATCATCTTCTGGGCAGAAGCAGTAAATACGGCATGCTACGTTCTAAACAGGGTACTCGTTGTGAAACCACACGGAAAGACTGCATATGAACTTCTCTTCAAAAGAAAGCCGCTCATTGACTTCTTCAGACCATTTGGTTGTTCGTGCACCCTTTTAAACACTCAAGAAAATCTCATCAAATTTGAAGCAGTGGGTGATATCTGCTACTTCATGGGGTATTCATCCACACAGAAGGCCTACCGTGTTTACAACAAAAGAACGAAAATGGTGATTGAATCTTACTATGTTGATTTTCAAGAAGGAAACTACACCAACACCAGAAGCACTCCTGATTGGTTCTATGATGTGGGTGTGATTTTTAACACCTTTGAAATCCCGTAAGTAGTTCCAGAAATTGAACCTGTTGAAGACACTCAAGTTGAACCACTGTTTGACTCATCTGACATTGGTTTAACCCCGTTTACCACACGTCTATCTCCATCATCTACTGACCCTATTCAGGCTGTGAATGAAGCAACTGGTGACACTTCGCCTGAGAACACCCAAGAAAACGGTGCTTCTTCTTCACAGGCGAATGTGAATGAGCCAACTCAAGAAGATGATCCACCAGTAATTTATGTGGACGGACATTTCACCAACCTTCCGCAGCAGATTGAATCTCTGACAAATGCCGGATACAAGACAAATAGAAATCATCCTCTTGAAAACGTCATCGGCGCAGTCGAAGAAGGAGTACGTACACGTGGGCAGTCATCAAGCATCAACAAAGGTCTCTTCGCAGCTTTTCTTTCGCAATCCGTCCCACGAGACATTGAAGATACTATTCAAGACTCTAGTTGGGTCCAGGCCATGCAGGAAGAGCTATCTCAATTCAGAAAGCTTAAAGTTTGGGAACTAGTAGATTTACCTGAAGGAAAGTTTCCAATTGGTACAAAATGGGTCTTCCGTAACAAGATGGATGATCGTGGAGTGGTGATCAAGAACAAGGCCAGATTGGTAGTACAGGGTTTTCGTCAGGAAGAAGGGATTGACTACGAAGAAGTATTTGCTCCAGTTGCACGACTGGAAGCAACCAGAATATTCCTGGCTTATGCATCATATAGAAATTTCAAAGTTTTCCAAATGGATGTGAAAAGTGCTTTTCTTTATGGGAAAGTAAAGGAAGAAGTGTATGTATGTCAGCCTCCAGGGTTCGAAGATCCTCATTTTCCAGGTCGCTATTTCAAGTTGGACAAAGCACTCTATGGTCTTCACCAAGCTCCACGCGCTTGGTACGAGACTTTGTCCACATACTTGTTAGAGTGTGGATACAACAGAGGAAAGATCGACATGACTCTCTTCACCAAAAAGATTGAGGAGGACGTAATGCTAGTTCAAATCTACGTCGACGATATTATCTTCGGGTCAACTAACGAGGCGTTGTGCAGAGAATTCGAGACCGTCATGAAGGCAAAGTTCGAAATGAGCATGATGGGAGAGCTGAATTTCTTCTTAGGGCTAGAAGTGAAGCAAAAGGAGGATGGGATTCTCATTCATCAGGCAAAGTACATTCGGGACATTCTCACGAAGTACAACATGAACGATTGTAAAGTTGCAAGCACCCCATTCGCCTCTCAGACAGAGCTCACTCTAGATCCTCAAGGAAAACCAGTAAACAAATTCTTTAATCGCTCGATGATCGGTTCTCTGATGTATTTGACGGCTAGCAGGCCGGACATTATGTGGGCAATCTGTCTTTGTGCTCGATTTCAGACAAATCCCAAGGAATCTCATGAGACTGCTGTAAAGCGCATCTTCCGCCATCTCAAAGGAACTCCGAAACTAGGTCTTTGGTATCCTAAAGATAGTAATTTTGATCTTATTGCATATTCTGACAGTGATCATGCAGGTTGTAAAGTAGATCGCAGGTCTGTATCAAGAGGATGTCAATTCTTGGGAAATCATTTGATTTCATGGCAAAGCAAGAAGCAAACAACGGTGTCCACCTCAACCGCTCAAGCTGAATACACCGCGGCCTACAGCTGCTGTTCACAAGTTCTCTGGATACAAAATCAGTTGCTGGATTATGGAATCAGCATCATGAAGACTCCTATATTCATCGACAATGAAGCGTGTCTAGGAATTGTGAAGAATCCCATACACCACTCAAGAACAAAGCACATCGAGATTCGAATTCACGCAATTCGAGATGCTTACGAGAAGGGTTATATTCAAGTGGTGCCTGTGGATACAACACAGCAGCGGGCCGACATCTTCACGAAAGCCTTCGATAAAACCCGATTCAGCCAGTTGGTAACCTGGTTGGAAATGGTCAATTTCCTTGACTGGAAATGAATCTTGTGATCGAAATTAATCTTAAAAAAAACATTGTTGAGAGTAAAACAAGTATCGGAAAATGTCGCCCACCAAAAGATTTTCTCATTAAAATTTTATCTTCGGGCAAATGGACTCACGAAAATAAAGATTTTAGGGGGGATATATTCAGAAAATCCAAAAACGCATGCTTATATCTGACTCCTGCTAGAGGAAGTGATAGAAAATTGCTAACACTTTGTCATTTCTTGCAAATACAGAAAACAAAAAGAAATCGGGGCACCAAGCAACGACGTGTCGGTAGATTCAGCAACACCGACGAGTAAACTGCTGTTAGGGAGCAAAACATAATGTCTACACAAGGATTCTGGCTTTTCTCAGGCATTACGCACCTCTGTGGGTAACATGTTGCGGCATATGGCTTAAATGTTCTTAAATCTTGCGTTGACAGATTGCCAAAGTCTGAGATTTCGGGTCTTTATATTGGTATTTCATTCGGAGGATATCATAGTTGTTCTTCTGCTGCATTCAGATACACGCTGACCTAGACGCTATGATATTCTTTTAATAATAAGTGCCTTAATAAAAAAGGCCAAACCCTTCCTAATAAGCGCCATTTTTGGCCAAAACCTGTCTCGTAATAAGCGCCAATTTTTGGCCAAACACCTTAGACAGATTAGTTTGGTAACTCTGCTGTACGGTAGTACTGACCTGTTCACCGACCTATCTGTCTTAGCCCTCGATAGTTCTTGGGATCTCTGTTGTACGAAAGTACAGACCTGATCTTCGCTCTATCGTTGAAGAGAATGAAACTAATATACTGATCAGTTATGAGGAATCTTTGGGCATACCATGATCGCGGGGGTATGTCCTGATGTGGGACTCACGAGGGCATAATGATTCTATTCTCAATAGCTTGTGTGGGGGCCATCGAAGACTTGTCAATATTACCAAAAACATGATAAAAGCGCTCTCCGAAGGCATGTTGAAAGAAGGATGCATGGATTTAAGCGGACAAACATACTGGCAGTTTTTCTTATGCCCTGGTTAGTAAATAATAATAATATATAAAGAATTTGGCAAGTGTTGGCAATATGATCTTCTGCAGGCAAGTTCGGTGAGCGTCAAATTTTCAAGGAAATTTGCATTAAATGGAACCTCCCAGAACAAGAAATTCGAAGTTCGGAGTCAAAATGGCCCAAATTTTAGCAAAATTGTAAATATTTCGAAATAAATAGCATTTTAAACAAAAATGGGCACGTTTTACGAGAAAGTTTGAAATCAACGAGCGAAATTAAAATTGTTTGAAAACACACTTTTGGCGGCGAAATTAAGATACCAGCGAAATTATAATTTCGCTGGTTATCAAAATTCACATATATATATATCCTTTTTTTACTGTCATTTACTTTCAAAATTTTCAAAACAAGTCAAAAACGGTTTTCACCTTCTTTCTTGCTTATCACCGGACACTCTAATAACATCGACACAAGATTCAAATCCAGTCAAGATATCAGGTAATCTCTTTCACTCAATCGCTGCTTTCACTTCTCGATCGGTTTGGAGTAATGATTCATGTTTCAAACATTGTGTGGGTTTCGGTTGCGATGTAAATAGTTTGAAACCAAGTTAAACCGACATTAACATGCTCGCACATGTCCTGATTCACTTGAAATTCATGTCGGATCAATCGTATGAAAATTGTTAGGGGTTTAAAAGGGTTTTATAAGAAATTTATGATGCTAGCGATTTTAATATGAACATAGCGATGATAGAGAAATTACCAGGGAATCTCAAAAGTCTCGAACGCGAGTTCGAGCAACCGGCAAAATGGTCTATTTCGCCCGAATGCGATCTAGATCATTACCCTCGCTGGTAAATGGTTCTCGGAAACGAAACCATGTCTTCGCTAAGTTCGCTAGCGAATTTAGCTAACCAGGCCTCTAGCGAACTCAACGATGACACGAGCATAGTCGGTGAGCGAACTCAGCGATGACACGAATATGGTCAGTCAGCGAAGACAGCGAAGATGACCTATCATTGTTGTTGATCTAGACTCCGGATCTCGATAACCGGCACAGTCTGTCAGTGAAGACAGCGAAGATGACCTATCATTGTCGTTGATCTAGACTCCGGATCTCGATAACCGGCACTAGCGAAGGCAAATCATGATTTGGCAGCGAAATTAAGCATAATTTTTTTTAAAAGTTTTCAAATTCTTTTAATTCTTTTAATCAAATATTTAATACAATCTCGTTCAATTTTGTATATACCATCTTGTATATAGTTTCTCGTGCATATTTATATCCTTTGTCTCGAAATCTTTCTAACTTGGCTTGTTTTACGTGACATATGTAGTATGGTGAAGATCATCGAGTGGGACAAAACGTTGAAACACAATCAAAGCATTAATCTGGATCAGGTGCCACAAGAGTTTGAGGATGCAGCCAGATGGGTTCAATCTAGCAGAGTCGGTTATGTTGTGGAAACAGATGTTGCGGTTTACAGAATCCACATACAAGAATTCTGGGAGAATGCAAAACTTGAGACTATCAATACCAAAAGAGGGATAGCATCAATAGTTCGAAATAAAAGAATAGAAGTAACTGAAGACATGATTTGCCGAGTTCTGAAGCTACTAGACAATGATCAAGATCCAATGAGCCTGAACAAAGATGATCTTCTGGATGGTTTTCGAGGAATGGGATATGCTGGAGATTTCAGTCAAAAGAAAGAAATTAAGAGAGGAGGACTCACCAGAGACTGGAGGTTCATTGTTCATGTCATTTCTATGAGTCTGGCACACCGAAAGGGAGATTTTGATGGATTGAACTTGGAATGGTCGGCAACCATGCTAAATCTGTGCTTAAATCAAAAGTTTAATATCTCTGGCTTGATATTCAACTACATGCTCGATAATACAAGAGGACCAACGTGGGCAATGTATCCAAGATTCGTTCAGATGCTGATCAATGACCAATACAAGGATCTTCCAAACGATGGAAATCTTTACAAGTTTCACGTCCCAACAAGCCGTCAGTACACTGAGATCAAGACTAATAAATGGGTGTTGTTGCATGACTGGATGTATCGAGCTGAGAGATTGCCTCTGGTAAAGGAAGCATATAAAAAGTACAAGGAGGCAGTTAGAGAAAAAACAACAACGAGCTGCTCAAGCTCAAGCCGAGGTAGCTGCAAAAGAAGAGCGCTCGAAAGGAAAACGGAAAGAGAAACAGGCTGCTGAAGATGAGCAACCGAAGAAGAAAAAGAGATCCGAAGATTCTGAAAAATTCATGAGTGCAGGCATCCAAGCGGGAGAGTCTGAAGAGCACCGTCGTCACATTCAAGATTTGAAAGCGATTCACGCTATGGAAGAAAGGGAAAAGAGGGAAAAGAAACCCAAGAGAAAGGAAATGTCACCCTCAGAAAGACTAGAGACTGTCACTGAAGAAGTTCAATCGTTAAATGATTTTGTAGATACTTTGCTTATTGACCCTGATGAAGTTCCAGCAAGCAAAGGCTCCTCTAAAGTATCTCCAGTGAAACCAACTAGGCTCTCAAAGCCTCCAGTCCCTCCACAAAGGGTTCGTCCCTTCCAAGAACTCTACGATAAATTGATCAAAGACACCGGTCCCTCGGTTGCCAAAGAGATCTGTTTGCTGAAGAACCAAGTAAACGACATGAATTTTCTGAGAGAAAAGATTAAGGATCAGCACAAGAAGAATAAAGAAATGAACGCCTACATGGCCAAGCAATCCAAGTTCATCAGATTTCATCAGGCGGGGTTGAAGAAAATGTACAGAATGATGAGAAACATGTGTGAGCAAATGAAAGTTAAGCCCATGTTCTCCTTTGAAGAAATCTTTGACTTTGATGCTTTCATAAACGAAGAAACAACTAGAAAAGAAAAGGAGGCAGAGGCGAAGAAAAAGCGTTTAGAATCGGTCGAAAGGGCAACTGAGGGAAATGAAAGTGATGAAGAGGAAGTGGATCGAGATGATATGCCGGCCAAATTTCTCAAATGGGGTCTTGAAGAAGAAGTTCTCTATGAACAAGAAAATGGAAAAACATTCTCTCCTGAGCACCCTGAATGGTTCAAGAAAGAGAGAGAACGACTCCCAGATTTTTATCAAGTAATAACAGTAGAAAAGAGTGAAGCTACTGATAAGATCATCAGCTGGATGTACGACAATCTTCGAGGAATGTTTGTAGTGAAAAGACGTGGTGGAGTAATCCAGTATTTCCAGACCGGATTTGATCTTTTCACACTTCCTAGGTGGGATCTGCAGTAACTTGGTCGTCTAGACATATTAAACCTAGAAGAAAGAGGAATCGGGAGGGATTTCGAGCGGATAATTGCCAAAGAAAGCAACAAGGGTTTCCCTAATCATGCTCTGCAGCGTCCAAGACGCAGAGTTTCAAAAACAACCATCGATCCAGTAACCGGAAAGGGAAAAGTGACGTGGGTGATCAACCCTGCCAAAGTTGTCACGAGGATCAAGCTTCCTGAAGAAGTTCCTGTCACCCTCAATGATTTTAAGAAATGGTTTTACGACAGCAGGACTGGTGAAGCTGTAATAAGATCCAATGAAAATGTGGATATTCGTATTCTGGATCTGATGGATGTTTTTATGTTTGGGCTCTCAGACCTAACAGTATTGAACGCTAGTCGTATAAATGTGGGAGCTGGTAACGCAAACATAGAGGAGGCAGCGTTATTTCAGAGAGCGGTGGAGCGAGCCTGGAAGTTGAAAAGGGAAATGTTGGATCTGGTAGACAAGATTGAGAAGAGGAAAGAAGCTGATGAAAAGAAGAAGGAAGCAAGGAAGAAGAAGAAACATGAACGCAAGAAAGAAAAATCTTCTGCTACAACAACCGGACCCACCACAACATCACCACCTCTGGCCTCATCCACATACGAGGCCACTATGGAGGATCAACCTATTTGTGAAGCTGTAATTACTCAAGAAACTCCGGATGCACCAATCGAGACCGAGGCACCACCAGAAGCAACAACGAATGAAGAAAGTCCAACAGAGCCTGAAAAGCTAGCTACAGAGAATCCAGCGGTCACAACTGAAGAATGAAAAGACAAGTATGCAACGATCTAGGGGGGATATTGTTAGAACTTTTGAGATCGTTGATACTTGTGCTGGATTAGTTTAGTCATAGTTTGTAGCTATTTTGAATGTACAAGGGCTTATTTTGTAATTCTTTAAAAGTAATGTTCCTAACCTAGTGTAGATAAGATTCCAGCAAATTTATAAATTTGCTGGCTGATCAGGAACACTATATATAGCCCACACAATGTAACCTTGGCAAGCTTTTGGCTCTCTTAATGAATATTGGTGTTGTTACATTCTTGTGTTGATCTAGTGCTCAAATCTGATATCCAAGGTGTTTTATTGTTTTAATCTTATTGTTTGGATTCAATACAACACTTGTTGTATTCATTGATCCATTAGTTTTACCTTCATCTTTGATCTTTCTTAACTTTTCATATCTCAAACACCTAATCAATAGTTGTTTTGGGTTAAAACAACCAACCACTGTGATCCGGATTGATATTGGGATCTACAAGTCCTAGCACATATGTAACTAGCATCACGTGTTAATATGTAATTCAGTCATTCGCAATTGATAAATAGTCTATGTCACAACCCGCACGTTCGTGCGTTGTTACTACTCGTTATACTCGTTACGCCTAGCACCAGAGATTTGGATCATAATGTAACTATATCGCATACCTCGCTAAATCACAGTATTTTCTCATATGACATATACTTTATCGCTATCACATCACATTTCACTTGCTGACAATGACGATGATGTCAAGTGAGGACCAACTCTAACGTCCTTGATAGCCGTGATGTGTCGCAATGTAAAGCAATACTCAAAAACGCACTCGCAGGCACGCGTAACTCGATTATTGCAGGATTTGAAATATGGATATGTATATACGACCCAATGCGATTAATTATAATAAATATATGAAAATGTGGATGAAAATGTGTAACCAAACTATCGCAACGCTTAACGATCGAAAACGGAACGTCAAAACTCAGCTCCAGGACATTTGATCGAATGGCATCCGAACGAACAGGCCATCCGAAGGGACAGCCCATTCGAACGGACAGGCTCCCATCCAAAAGGACAGCCCCTCCGAACGGACAACCCATCCGATCCAACACCCCACATCACCTTCTCTCCTCTATTGCCTATAAATACCCCCCGCACTCTCATCATTTTCCCTGATGAGGGGCTCTCACTCGACCAGCACGCCTTGGGGTCATTTTCTCGCGATTTCTCGCAAGTCTTGTAAGTTTCCAACTCAAATCTTGTACTTCTATGATCTATACGCATTTCTTTATCATTTTCTCCTTTAAATCTTAACTTCCAACCGTGAAATCAATGGATTTGAGGTGTTCTAGAGTGATGTCATCACAAAGTTCTTATGAACTTCAAGTATTGGCCTCATTCCACCAAAAACAACTCAGATCCGAAGGATTTCCACAAGAATAAACAACTTTTTCATACAAATCTACACATAATCATGAATAAAAGGATTGAAAGATGGTTTCTCAACTTTCTTTCAATTCTTTTACACTCAATGCACTCAAAACCGATAGAATCAGAGCTTATACCGACCTTCTACTCATTCTTAGTGTCATGTTGGTTCAAGATCTGATTTCAAACAAAGAGACGACCGATTTTGGGTTAACCAAGAACGACCATCACGAATTAGGAACCCGGTCAGACTTGGGTGATTCCTGTCTGATCGGGTCCCTTGGTTCGAGGTAGGGTTCCCTTGCTTAGCATGTCACAACACCGTCTCGACCAAAACCGCCAAGGACCTTCAAAGTTAGTCAAATGCCAAGGACAACCAGATTGTTTGGACGGATTACCGTTCGACCGGATAGCCATCCGAACGGACAAGTCCCATCCGAACGGACAGCCCCTCCGAACGGACAACCCATCCGAACGGACAGGCTGCCATCCGAACAGGTTGAATTCACCATTGGGTCCCACACTTGACTTTAATTTCAATAATTTGGAGTACTGTCCGATCCACTGACACCTTGTCCCGTTTAACGCACTATTCAACGCGTTCCTTCCAATCCAACCAAGTTTTGTTGACTTACCGAACACCGACTGTGAGTATACTTGAACCCTTTTTTCTTTTGCACTTTTGGGTGTAACATACGTTGCTATCAAATCAAATTACATCAAATGCTTAAACTAATTATCACTTGCGGATGACTTACGTGCATAGTTATACGTGATGCTATTTACATAGTGCTAGGACTTATACTCGCGATGTCCCAGCATGACTAGTATAGTACTATTGCGCCCAACGGGGTCTAGTTTAGCAATCGCAATCGCAGCTCGAGGACTTAGCTGGTAGTATCAGTTTTATGAGTATATATGTCGTGTATTACGTTTATGTATGTGGAAATTCGCAGCTTTTAACTATTATATTATTACATAACAAACTTGTATGCTCGCCAATACTTTTGTATTGACATTATTTTAACGTATGTTGCAGGTTAGAACGCAGTCTTCATCAAATAAAGCTAGGAAGTCTAGAAACTCACATAAAATCTATGTTGACGGATTGTATTGATCGAGAGGACAAGAAATCTGTGATAACTTTTGTGAACGTATTGTTTATTAGTATGGGATAATGAACGTCGCCATATAGTTGTTATAGATTCTCTTGAGCAATCTGATTCGCCTAGCGCCACGCCCCGATGATTCCGCCATCGGTTGGGGTGTGACAGATTGGTATCAGAGCCATAACTATAGGGAATTAGGCAAAACTCAACCTAGTCCGGGTCGATGTCTTAGAAATGACCTAGTCTATAGTCTAAGTACCAACTGGCCGACTCGTGCGAACTTGGTAGGAATTGCACGGGCCTACTTTGTGTGAACACCGCGTACTACAGTTTCACATGAAGAAGCCTTTCCTAAGGCTAAAATATTACTTAGCCTTTCCTAAGGCTGACACAATGAACACGTTTTCGAAAATACTCGCGTAACGAAACCGAGTGATCCAGTCGAGACCAGGTGTGAAAACCAAGAACTCTCGATGAGATCGCTCACCCAACGCATTTTTCTAGCACGAGAACTTTCCCTTGAGCTAGGAGTGACATCAACTCAACGGAAGTCTCCATTTCAAAATCTAGTGGAACTCACGAATTTATTCGAAGAGCATAACCACAATTAGGAACGAAGCTGTTAAGTCAGGGGTGAAACCCGTATCTTAATAAATCGTTCCACTCTCTAAAATGGTTTTCGAAAAGCTCTCACCAAGGACTCGACCATAACAACGACTCGAGCCACGTGATGAACTAGGAGGACGAATGCCATGAGCTGCATCCCAATGGAAGCATAAGTCTTCTGGGTCAACGCACGTGCACGAACTTGTTGGGTATAGTTGGGTTACCTAGGGTAGTCGACGCCTAAACACCCGAGGCACTCCGATTATTTTGCTAAGCCTATGACTCGCCGGTTTTACACTTTAATGAACTCAATTACGCCTTATGTGTATATTGTACGCCTGATCGATTTCTCAATTTATCAATTTTCGCTCCTTGTTTTACAAAACGCACAACTCGCACAGCCATCGCAATCTAAAACAAAAACCGAATGTTCGCAACAAAACTAATTACTCGTTCTCTCTCTCTCTCTCTCTCTCTCTACACCGTGTCCTCGCGCATTCCATATCGACATGTATGTGTGTAAGCATAAACTACAACTAATTATATATATACAAGCAAATCAATTGTGTGGGAACTTAGGAGTTTTGTGTCTCCTATGTGGCTCCTATGTGAAGTCTATTAAATTACTCGCAACAAGTTTTGATCGCGCTCAATCACATCGCAAAACTTAAGAATCATTATGATCGAATCTCACTCCAATCTCTCTCTGTCTAGATGCTTTCCAACGACTCTACCTCCAGACGAACAGCTAGGAGAAGAGCTAAACGAAGCGCCGAGAAGCGGATTTCCTCGCTTGTCACCAAAGAAGTGGCCAAGGTCGTTCCTCAAATTGTCGCTTAAGTGCTCTCTCTCAGCAACTCTCGAACCTCAGAAGACTCTAAGACGGAAGCGTCGCAATCAGCTTTTCTCTACAAACACTTCAAAGCCTGTGATCCATTGGAATTCACGGGTGAAGGAGGTGTTTCTCAACTACTCCAGTGGTTCGATTCTATCGAAGTTACCCTTCGTCAGAGTGGGTGTCCCGATAATTTGCGAACTACTTGCGCTACCAGAGTATTTCAATCGTGGGCACTCGACTGGTGGACCGCTGAACGTAACAAATGTGGGATCTCCGCAGCTTACGCTCCCCCTTAGGATGAGCTGAAAGAGCTCATGAAGAAAGAGTATTGCCCTCCCCACGAAGTCCGGAAACTAGAAGACGAATTTTGGGAAATCAAGCAAGACGAAGGTGACAATGCTGGCTACACCGCAAGGTTCAAGCAGCTTAGTGTGATATGCCCGAGTCAAGTCAACACCTTAGGAAAAACCATTACGAAGTACATTCGCGGCTTTCCTAAGTGTGTGGGCGATTTTGTCGAAGCTGCCAGACCTGCTACCATCGAAGAAACCTACCGCTTGGCCGCAGAAATCAACGTCAAACGAGTCTTGGACGGATTCTTCTCCAAGAATCCTATCAAACAAGCTCATCAGGCAATCGTCATCGATTCATCCGGCGATTCTTCGAATGATTCTACTGATGATTCCTCTGAAGATTCCTCCGACGATGCCCCCAGCAAATCATCAGACGAATCCACCGATGACACTGCATCATCTCAGGAAGCTCAGACCAGCCGTAAACGAAAGACCATGAGCCAGGATCTTCAACAACTAGACTATCGCAACCAGAACCTCTCCGATTTGCTCCAGTCCTTGTGAAGCGCGCCTACACCAGAAGCCATCCCCTGTGTCTCATGTGTACGTATCATCACCCACCAGGAGCAAACTGTCGTTATTGCGACAATTGCAACTGGTATGGTCATTTTACCCAGAACTGCCACACAGGACCGCAACCTTGAGGAGTTTGAGCAACAACCGCAGTCTCCGCAGAAGTCCTCCACAGCAACGTTATTTTGCTTCTAATGTTGTTGTAATAATACGACTTTTTGCCGTCAATTTCTTTTATGTGTGGAAACTTATTCTATCTCTCGACTCATGTGGATTCTATTTCTCTCTTATACTCACGTACAATCTATAGGCTAGCACTATGTACTACATAATGTATTTCACCCTACTATGCATTCTTGAGATAAGGTACGATAAGCGTGCAAGAATCAGATTAATCACGGGTGCACACAGGATTATTTTGGTTAGTGCACGAAGATCGTAGTGAGTTTCAATGATGCCTTAACGTTCAGGGCATGGTTAAGCATGGTGGATACGCCGCTGGTACCTCCTATATATAAGCGTCTTGACCATGTCTGACAAAGTGTGACACCTATTCACGGAACAGAGGCGCATGGGTGAAACATGACAGTGTTTCGCCATGCTAACCGAAGTTTTGTGAAGAAAGTGCCATGTGGAGTTGGAACGTGTGGTTGTTTTCGACATACTACACTATATATCGCAAGGCATAACATTCTAATCACAACTCAAGCGTGTACTCGCAAAGGCTTTTCATAAGTCAACACACTCGCAATCGCATTGTCGCTGGAATCTATCTCGCAATCTAAATCGCTTATTATGTGGCTCGAAATCGCAATCGCATATTTTGCGTATCTCTCAATCTCTACAGCTGGTTATCGCTTATTGTGTGAATCGCTATCGCTTTTGGTAAGTTCTCTCTTAATCGCTTATGTGTGTGTACCACTTGTTATGCATCGCTTATTACATGTTTATCGCTCTATCGCTTATCACTTACAGGGTATCACTTGGTGTGAACCGCTTATCATGGATCGCTAGACGAGTATCACTATCCACTCGCCGCTTTTCACTTTAACGCACTTCGCGCCTACCTCATCGCTTCAATACACTTATCGCCCATCGCTATCGCTTATCGTTGTTCGTGTTATCTGTGTTACGTTAGCACACATGACCT
The DNA here is from genome assembly GCF_002127325.2 of Helianthus annuus. NCBI lineage: Eukaryota > Viridiplantae > Streptophyta > Magnoliopsida > Asterales > Asteraceae > Helianthus > Helianthus annuus. Next base: position 53,876,048 of record NC_035440.2, on the reverse strand, counting down.
CGCTTCACGAGACAAAGCTACTAGGGCTGAAACATGGTGGTGTTTTAACCGTATTAGTAGACTTTCGTGGAAAAAGGCCATGTGGGGTTAATGTTTGTGGTATGTTCAACTCTATCGAATCGCATATCTCTATCGCTTGCAACGCATCGACTGTCGCCTTTCGCTCGACGGTTGTCGCTTGTCGCTCTTCACTATCGCTTATCGCTTTCCGCTTGTCGCCCTTCGCTTATCGCCGCCGTATTCGCTTATTGTTGTGTTGTGTTATCGCATACCGCTCATCGCATATTGCCCTCACTCGTGTCGCTAAACTGAGTTCGAAAACGACTTCATCGCTCAGTTTGCCCAATCTTTGTCTTACACTTGGTCCAACTATCTCTTGCTTGGACCAAGGGAATCGAAATCTGTCAGTACTATGTCGACACACATGACACCACCTCACGACATGGAAGCCATATGGCTAAAACATGGTGGATACGCCGCTGATACTTCCTATATATAAGTGTTTTAGCCATATTGTCAAACTTTCGTGGGAAAGTGCCATGCGGGGCCAACTTTAAATTTAAAATTTTTGATATTATTAAAACCTTGTGTAAACGAAGTTTTTCTTACAAGACTTTTCCTAGAATTTGATCAAGACCGTTGTACAAAACAAGATCGTCTTGTGACGTTGGCGTGACACTCGACTCAAGTCAATGCCGCGTGACGAGAAAATGTTGTAAAGCGAGTTTTAGTCACCATAAAATCTTTTAATAACCTAATAAAAACTCCTCCCATAGCGCTGGTGTGAACATCGAAACAGTTTAACGCCGCACTCTGGGAAGATTTTTCGTAAACAAATTTTTCCTAATTAACTGACTTTTCGAAAATTTTAAAAACGCCTTGGAATCACGTTCTCGTGTGTGTTATATCGCCTTTGATTGTACGAATCGCTTTAACTCGTTGCTCTCACTTAGTCTTCGCAATGTTCTCGCGTGTTAATTCTCTATCGATCGCTCGCTATCTCGTCGCTTTTATCGCTTACTCGCTCGTATCAGCTCTAGCGACCCTTCTTGTGGATTAATTTCGGGACGAAATTTCCTAAACCAGGGGAGACTGTCGCAACCCGCACGTTCGTGCGTTGTTACTACTCGTTATACTCATTACGCCTAGCACCAGAGATTCGGATCATAATGTAACTATATCGCATACCTCGCTAAATCACAGTATTTTCGCATATTACACACACTTTATCGCTATCACATCACATTTCACTTGCTGACAATCACGATGATGTCAAGTGACGACCAACTCTACCCTCCTTGATAGCCGTGATGTGTCGCAATGTAAAGCAATACTCAAAAACGCATTTGCAGTCACGCGTAACTCGATTATTGCAGGATTTGAAATATGGATATGTATATACGACCCAATGTGATTAATTATAATAAATATATGAAAATGTGGATGAAAATTTGTAACCAAACTATCGCAACGCTTAACGATCGAAACGGAACGCCAAAACTCAGCTCGCCGGGGCATTTGATCGAATGGCATCCGAACGAACAGGCCCTCCGAATGGACAACCCATCCGAACGGACAGGCCCTCCGAACGGACAGCCCATCCGAACGGACAGGCTCCCATCCGAATGGACCGCTCATCCGATCCAACACCCTACATCACCTTCTCTCCTCTCTTGCCTATAAATACCCCCCCCCCCCACTCTCATCATTTTCCCTGATGAGGGGCTCTCACTCGACCAACACGCCTTGGGGTCATTTTCTCGCGATTTCTTGCAAGTCTTGTAAGTTTCCAACTCAAGTCGTGTACTTCTATGATCTACACACACTTCTTTATCATTTTCTCCCTTAAATCTTAACTTCTAACCGTGAAATCAATGGATTTGAGGTGTTCTAGAGTGATGTCATCACAAAGTTCTTATGAACTTCAAGTATTGGCCTCATTCCACCAAAAACAACTCAGATCCGAAGGATTTCTAGAAGAATAAACAACTTTTTCACACAAATCTACACATAATCATGAATAAAAGGATTGAAAGATGGTTTCTCAACTTCCCTTCAACTCTTTTACACTCAATGCACTCAAAACCGATAGAATCGGAACTTATACCGACCTTGTACTCATTCTTAGTGTCGGGTTGGTTCAAGATCTGATTTCTAACAAAGAGACGACCAATTTTGGGTTAACCAAGAAAGACTATCACGAATCAGTAAACCGGCCGGACTTGGGTGATTCCTGTCCGATCGGGTCCCTTGGTTCGAGGTAGGGTTCCCTTGCTTAGCACGTCACAACATCATACCAACCAAAACCGCCAAGGAATTTCAAAGTTAGTCAAGTGCCAAGGACGACCAGATTGTTTGGACGGATTGCCATCCGATCAGACAGCCATCCGAATAGACATGTCCTATCCGAACGGACAGGTCCCATCCGAACGGACAGCCCCTCCGAACGGACAGGCCGTCCGAACGGACAGCCCATCCGAATGGACAACCCATCCCAACAGACAGGCTGCCATCCGAACGGGTTGAATTCACCATTGGGTCCCACACTTGACTATAATTTCAGTAATTTGGAGTACTGTCCGATCCACTAACACCTTGCCCCGTTTAACGCACTATTCAACGCTTTTGCTCTCGATCTGTAATCAGGGTAATCTCAGACGCGCTCCCTTCAATCCAACCAAGTTTTGTTGACTTGCCAAACACCGACTGTGAGTATACTTGAACCCTTTTTGCCTTTTCACTTTTGGGTGTAACATACGTTGCTATCAAATCAAATTACATCAAATACTTAAACTAATTATCACTTGTGAATGACTTACGTGCATAGTTGTACATGATGCTAGTTACATATGTGCTAGGACTTATACTCGCGACGTCCCACCATGACTAGTATAGTACTATTGCGCCCGACGGGGTCTAGTTTAGCAATCACAATCGCAGCTCGAGGTTTAGCTGGTAGTATCAGTTTTGTGAGTATATATGTCGTGTATTACGTTTATGTATGTGGAAATTCGCAGCTTTTAACTATTATACTATTACATATCAAACCTGTATGCTCGTCAATACTTTTGTATTGACATTATTTTAACGTATGTTGCAGGTTAGAACGCAGGCTACATCAAATCACGCTAGGAAGTCTAGAAACTCACATAAAATCTATGTTGACGGATTATATTGTTCGAGAGGAAAAGAAATCTGTGATAACTTTTGTGAATGTATTGTTTATTAGTATGGGATAATGAACGTATTAAATACTGTCGCAATATAGTTGTTATGGATTCTCTTGAGCAATCTGATTCGCCTAGCGCCGCGCCCCGATGATTCCGCCATCGATTGGGGTGTGACAGTTTATGCATTCGATTAGTTTGATTTAATAGAAACGTATGTTACACCCAAAAGTGCGATAAAAAGGGTTCGAGTATACTCATAGTAGGTGTTCAACAAGTAAACACAACTTGATTGGATTGATTAAGAGCGCGCCTGAGTTAGCCTGATCATGGAACGATGGAGTAAGCGATGAACGACGCGTTAAGCGATGACAAGTGAATCAAGTGTCGAACGGTAATCCAATCTGATGGCAATCCGATCGAATGGTCATTCGATCGGATGTCAATCCGTTCGGATGGTCATCCGATCGAATGGCCATTTGGTCGGATTGACATTCGTTTGGTAAGGATGTGTTTGTGTAAGTTGGCTTTGAAGTTTTCATTGTAGCATTTTAAAAACAGAGAAGTATCTCTACCCTTCAGGTCGATCGATCGAAGGGTCGTTCGATCGGATAGTGATCCGATCGGCGAGACATTTCCAGTGAGAACAAGTTCACAACAGGATAATCAACCAATCGGATGGTCTTCTGATCGGATAGCAATCTGTTAGAGCTAATGATCCTTGAAAATTATGAGAATGTTTGAGTGTCGAAGTTCCAAATATCAGTCGATTGGATTATCGTTCAATCGGATGGCAATTCGTTCGACATGCAGATTGTTGGAAAGTTTGAAAAGAGTTTAAGTGTTGGAGACAAGTGCAATCCGATTGGATAGCTGTTTGATCGGATGGCAATCCGATCGGATGGCAATCCGATCGGACGACAATCCGTCCCAACGACCTGATCGTCTTGGCACTTGATTATTTTGAAAGTTTTGGTGGTTTTGCGGTTTGCTCGAGACGGTATGACAACGTGTTAAACAACGGAAACTTCCTCAGTCCTAGGTTATAAAGTCGAACGAGAATCACCCCAATCCGGTCAGTTAACTGTTCGTGACGGTGTTCGTGTTCAATGCGAAACCGGTTATCTCTTTGATAGAAATCATATATCAGACCGATACTTCACTAAGAATTGAGTAAAAGACCTGAGTGAGCTCCGATTCTATTGGTTTTGAGTGCATTGAGTGTAAAAGAGTGGAAAGAAAGTCGAAAAAGTATCTTTCAATCCTTTTAACTTTGAAAATGTTTAGATCTAGGTGAAAACATTGTTAAATCTTGTGGAAATCCTTCAGATCTGAGTTGTTCTTGGTGGAATGAAGCCAAACCTCGAAGTTCATAAGAACTCCATGATGACATCATCCTAGAACACCTCAAATCTGTTGATTTCACGGTTAAAAGTTAAGATTCAAAGGTGAAAATGATGAAGAAGTGCGTGTAGATCATAGAAGTACAAAATTTAAGTTGAAAACTTACAAGAATCGCGAGAAATCGAGAGGAATGTGAGCTTAAGCGTGCTGGTCGAACGAGAGCTGTCACATCACTGTTCAAGTGATGTGACAGGTGCTATTTATAGGTGGAGAGGAGAGAAAGTGATGGAGTGTAATGGATCGGATGGCAATCCGATCGGATGACCATTCGATCGAATGGTCATTCGATTGGTGGTCTCCGACGAGTTGCGTTTCGATGTTTCGTTTTGTTCGTTAAGCGTTGCGATTGTTTGGTTACAAAAAACCATATTCATATATATATTTATTATAATTAGTCACCAAGGGTCGTATATAAATATCCATATTTCCAAGTTTGCGATACGATAATCGAGTTTCGTTTCGAATATGCGTTGCGTTGCGACGCATCACGACTATCGAGGAGGGTAGAATAGGTCCTCACTCAACGTCATCGTGAGCGTTAGTGTGTGCGATGCGATGTGTTATAGCGATAAAATATGCGTAATATGCGAATATACTGCGAAGTAGCGATGTAAGCGATATAGTTACATTATGATCTGAATCTCTGGTGCTAGGTGTAACGAGTGTAATGAGTAGTAACAACGCACGAATGTGCGGGTTGTTACACCAAGACTGAGCCTAACTATTATGGAGCCGCGAACTTTCCAGACTATTTGAAGCCAAGCTATTTAGAGGAGTCTGGAGGTAAGCTGGCGTTTGAACCACCTTTAAAATTGCAGGTACGAGCAAGCATAGACTTTTGGACTAAAATGGCAATAAAAGTGAAACCACATGGTCCCAGATTCAAAAGGTTTGAGTTTTGGACTAAAGTGGCAAAAGTGACCAAACCTCAGGGACCAAAATGGCAGTTTACTCTTATTCTAGGGTAATATTGTAAATTAACATTTACTTGTTGGGCTTTCCTAATCTAATCAAGTTTTCTCCTAATCTAATCAGTTGCAATGTGTTTATCGAGAGACAAGAGATGATTACATATCTAATGTGCATATCAACAATCTCAATATACATTTTCCCTCCTATTTTCCCATTATACCCTTATACAATTAGCAACTTGGGTTATGTCTCATTTGTTTAAAAGTCACACCCTTTAGTTCATTTTACTTATACCCTTACAAAAGTTAATTGGGTTATGTCCCATTTGTTTAAAAGTCACACTCTTTAGTTCATTTTACTTATACCCTTACAAAAGTTAATTGGGTTATGTCTCATTTGTTTAAAAGTCACACCCTTTAATTCATTTTACTTATACCCTTACAAAAATTAACTTAAACACAATGGTTTGACTCACATCTCTTTAAAAAGTCACAACCCTTCATTAAATATAAATATAAGAGCAATACTTTAAAAAGTCACAACACCCTTTCGTATGAAATCCGATGTGGTGGTAATCACGAAATTTCAACAAGCATCTCATGCCTGTTTGAGTTTGACATTTACCGTTTGTTTATCTATTTTTTCCCTTTTGTTACTCTCACCAAATCCCATTTTTCCGTCCCAAAACACATTATTTTTATTTGTAGTAACCATCATCACCAATCCATTCATCCCTCAAATTTTGTTTCAATCGTTCTAAATTGATATTTCATTAAAAGCACTCCCATCAGTGGCGTTAACATCAAAGTTCATGTATACAAAACTCTCTTCCATGTTTTTCTTTTTTCCATTTTTGAATTGCATTTGGGTTTATAATTTCGATTTAGGTCAGATTTTGATGTTTAATTATGTATTTTTTATGTTTACTAAGTGCATGTGTAATAGGTTTTCACGATTATATATGTTCCAACGATTTGTTGTGTATTTAACGAATTGTTGTTTCCTATGTGCCGGTTTATAGTTCTGATTAGAGTCCGATTTCGATGCTTAATTGTGTAAACTATAGATGCACATTGTGTCTGTGTAAAAAACTAATTTTAGTATCTTGGTGATGCAATTTACCAAATGTCTAGAAATTTAGGCAATTGTTGCACCATGTCAATTATCTTTGCCTATGCCTAAACTCATCAAATTTGTTGGTGATACCGCTCTTGATGCCACTGTATCCCATCGTTTTTTTGTTTCTAAAATAAAATATGAATGACAAAATTTGGCATTAAACAAGGACCGTCACATTAATTTTTTATATCATATTGAATTTCAAGTGCCATTGCCTAAAGCAGCATGTTAATTATATAAGGAAGAGATAAATCCATTTACTAAACACTCGATACATATAAAGGACCGTCACATTAATTTTTTTATATCATATTGAATTTCAAGTGCCATTGCCTAAAGCAGCATGTTAATTATATAAGGAAGAGATAAATCCATTTACCAAACACTTGATACATATAAGCATATGATAATGACCATAAATTATTTATATAATTTATCACATGTTTTGTTGATTTAATATTAATGTCTTCACTGTTGATTTGTGATTTATGCATTAGAAGTTGTGCATTTGTTTGATTATTCATAGGGTCAAATAAATGCTTTAGTATGATGTCATAGAAAAATGATATAGTAAATTTTGTTTGTATAAATTTAATAATTTTCGATCTCATATGGTAATACTAATTAGAAATTCATAATCAATATCCCGCCGAAACGCGCGGGTTGACATCAACTCGTTATATACATTTGCTTCTTCTTCTTCTTTGTCATTATCTCACACCGCATTCTTCCATCAACACACAACTCACACCATGTCTCAGAGCTCACCCAACTCCGGTGATGACGATCTCACTGGAGATACACCTTCTTCTTTGCCATTATCTCACACCACAATCTTCAATCAACACACAATTCACACCATGTCTCAGAGCTCACCCAACGCTGGTGATGGCGATTTCACCGAAGATACTCTGTTCTCAGGAATTCATCACTTGTTTGGTACATCAGTAGACGATTTGATCTTAGACCACGCTCGAAGGCTTGTTACCATCCAAATATCCACTCTCAAAGCCGTCAACAACCTCCTATTACAAGAACGAAATTAACACGAGGCTTTAAAAAGTATGGTGCAAGGGTTGCTGATTTGTTTTTTTATCGGTCAACCAAAAAGGGCTTAGATGCAAAATACCTGCGTGTTCCCAAATGCATGATCATCTATGTCCATGCCTACTTGAATTTCACCAACACTTATCCCTTTTCAGCTTCCCACATCCGAACCCACCATTCCTGATCTCGTACTCATGTCGCTGCGTCAACATGTCTTTAGTCCAAAATTGAATGGCCCGAACACTAGCCCTGGTGCTTAGCCCGGCCAGCTCTGTGCTATCGACATACAACAACTACCTAAAAATGGTCGTTAACCACAACAAACTTTTTCCAAGATGACCAGAATGAAAACTACCGCTTATTTTTTTTCTGCACAAGGTCGTTTGTCAAACGTCTTTTGATGCACATCATCTGGTGTAAAAAATATTTTTAGTATACTTTACGCCAGGATTTTGAAGACGTACCATCAAGACAGTCAAGGGCCGGCCCACCAACTGTTTGGGTCCCATGGCTTCCACTTCTTCTTGCACTTTCACAAACATTCCACGATGAAGACGCACCAGTCATACTCTTCGAAGCGGGTTTCCGCAGTTAAGCGCTCTAATATTTTGTCATTAACATAACCATTCATTTGTGATGAAGCCATCATCGTAAGGAAAAGCAATACGAAATCAACACGGAAAAACATCATATCGTCATAACTGTCTTCCTGGATCTCCGTATTCTTTTTCCCACTTGCTTGGAAAAACCTTAGGAACATTTACACAAGTTTTCCATGGAAAACCAAGGTCTAGAATGTCACCAAAAAGGTTCCAAAGTGGACTGCAACTTTCCGTTTTCACTAAAACTTTGCTAAACTTAGTTAAACTTGAGTTATCTCATCTCAAACCTATGTCCTTATGATCATAATCAATTGAATCGTTAGTTGGGCTTAAAAACAAGGTTGAGACATGTAAAATCAGAGGATAAAACCTCACAAACTTTCTGTTTTGGTTAGGGTTTAACCCACAAGTAGTGTTCAAGCTTTAAGCTTGATGATTGTGTGATTATGGAACAAGCTTGGGCTATTCCACTTGAAAATCCACACACTATTTGATGTTTTTCCATAGATTAGTTGTTCTTATTCATTTCATACTTGTAATTTCATGACCCTCCTTGAATGATTATAACATCAAGTGTAGTGCTGAACACTAAGAGGTACCTAAATGGAAGACTTGTTCTTCCTACCTCCTACATGACTTCCATGATAAACAAAGAGGTTCCTAAATGGGGGATTCATCCTCCTACCTCATGCTTGATCTATATAACTATATAAACATTATATAATACTATTGTATTATCCAAATAATCGAATCTTTGATGATGAATTAGTGTTCATATGTCAAGGTACTAGATTATATCATCTTAGACCTTGATAACTTGTCACGATTCTAATGGAACCTTGTTCCATGAAAACATTTAAACTCCTTAGAGTTTCCTAGTGTCAAGAACAAGTGTCATATGTACTAGATGATTAATTTCATATGTTATTTTCATGTTACTTCAATTCCAAATCTATAATCTTCCGTTAACTCCCAAAACTCACACACCTACGTTTCTTCATGTAAAGCAGGACAATGTGCTCCAAACTAATCAACCAAACAACACTCGCGGGACTATCAAGTAGGAAAGCTTGCAAAACCAAGAGTATACTCGAATCCCCTCTTTACGTTTACCACATTTTGGGGTGTAACATGTTACTTATTAAACTTAAACATAAACTTTATTCGTAAATACAGAAACGTTCCTCATGCTTGCTTACTTGATACATTGAACTTGGGGTTATTCATTTTGTGTTAAACTTATCATTAGCTTCGATCGAGCCTATCCTTGACATATATAGTGCTATAGGATTAACGCACCACCCGTAGACTTGAGGTTATGTCATGAGCTTATTGCGTTTCATCATTGGTTTGATATGTTAGACACATGCCGATTTTAATATTTATCTTGTATCATTAGCTTGCCATGAGGAAATGTTTAAACTTATCTTTTTATGCTATGCATGTATCAAACTTGTATACTCGTCTTTGCTTTTGCATTGAACTTTATTTTAAATATGTTACAAGTTGAGGATGACGCTGATATGAAATGAAGTAGCGATGATGCCTAGATACACATTTAGACGTGTTAGGTTTAATATGTTGTATCAATTTTGTTATTGTTATGTGATGAACATGTTGTTATTTGAATTTCCTTGTAATGCTTGACAATTTAATTATAAAATGAAAAAGGTTGATTTAAATATTGTCACAAATAGTGTTATGAAGTCTCTTGCAATCTCGTTTTCGTCTCACTCCGATGTTTCCGCCATCGGTTGGGTTGTGACATGGGGTTTCTAGGTATGTGGTCGATACGTCTACTTTGATGGTGGCAGGTGGGGCAATGGTGGACGGTGTTGGTTTGTGGAAAAGATGGTGGTGTGGTGGTGATGTTGGGTGGTTGCAGAAGGTGGTGGATGGTTAATGGTGGTGGATGGTTGTTGGTTGAAGAAGGTGGTGGAGGGAGGGTGGTTAATGGTGGTTGTTGGTGGTGCATGGTGATGTGATTGTATGAAATTTAAAAGGGGGTTTTCGGTGGTAGGCAGTGATGGTTGATGATGGCGGTTGTTGATGGAGGTGGAGAAAGTGAGAGATAGATGTAGAGAGAGAGAGAGAGATAGACTAACATAAAAATTATTTAGATGTTTTATTTCTTGAATTTTTTATATAAACAGGTAAAAAGACTAACATACCCTTGGGTGATTAGATCTAACAAAAAAAACTTGATTATGGCTAAATGACATAACATGCAGGATTTTAAAACATAAAGTAAAAAACTCATTAGGTTTAAACAAAAGAACACCACCTGAAAAAGTATTTAAAGATAAAGGACAATTTTTTAAATTCACTCTTGAAAATAAGGTTAGTTTTTTTTTCTTTGGATGGTTTGTTTTATATAGCAGCTTGCTCCAAGAAAATGAATATGTGGTTGCTTTTTTAGTAGTAACAGAATCTGTCATTCTTCCCTCCCCTATGTAAGCCTCATCCTTTATTGTTTATTAATGATGTCTTTAACAAGTGCTAGTGGGTGGTGATGATGATGATGGTGGGTGATTAAAGGAAATATGCATGAATGCGAGAAGATTTGAACTTAAGCTTGTAATGTGAAAGAAATAAAGATAAGGGGTATAATAGTCATTTACTTGGTTAAAACATGGGTATAATAGTCTTTTACTCATTTTTTGATAGTCAAACAAATCTTTGACTAAGGTGGCTGTCAAAAATTTCTTTTGTATGTTCTAAACAACTCATCTTTTAAACCTTTCTTTCCCCATTACGTGTTTTAAACTGGATTTTCTATAAACTTAAAAGGTAATTTGGCAACAACAGAAACCGTATTTTTTATAAGGTTGAAAGGTAATTTGACAACAATCAAGTCTAGAAAAACTTAGTTAATTCCAACCTCATCATGTTTACAAACCTTAACACTAGCTTTTCTATTAGTTTCTTTTTTGACAGTAAATTATTTTAATTTTTCTAATCAACTAACTTTGGGATTCAAATCATTAACAAGCTCGGTCATACTGTTTGAAGGCTGCTAAACATACCCCTACTTAATATTTTTTTCACCTGATGTACCTCTTCCTAAGAGCATTCACATCCATTCCACCATATTTTCACCCTAAATTACACTAAAAAACACTATATTTTCTCTCTCCTTATTAATTAAATAATATTTTTATGCCTTTATCATTACATTTTCTCTCTTTTCCACTCACAACCAATTGCAAAATATATTAAAAAATTATAGGGGTGAACAATGTTCCCCTAAATATACAGATGAACAATAACATTTTCTCTGTCATTCATATACAACCACTTTTTAAACACTTTATATTAAAAACTTCACACACAAACTTTGATGGAATGGATGTAAATGCTCTAAGATTTCAAGTACATACCATTCAAGCCTTTTATTTTATTTTTTGATTTGTTTGCATATAATCTCTTGATCTTATAGTCTTATAAAAACCATCATGATTATTATTTTGAAATTTAAACTAGCAATAAGACCCGCGCGCGTTGCGGCGCGAGTGCATCGCAAACGTCGAATGAATTAGTTCAAACGTTATGTGTTGCGTTAACCATATGAAAGCACACGTTTCGAAATATCTGATTGAACTCAATGTAACCTATATAAGCATTGCGATTAGATCAAAACATAAAGTAAATCAAATTTATACGGTACAATAATAACGTATTATACGTGACTCGAGTCATACATAGAAAATGTAAGGTGTCTTGGTGCATCCGTCTGTCGACTTCGTCTTGTATCGAGTCTTGTATGTTTGTAGATAGATCAGGGCACATTTTTTCGAGAAATCTGACAAAAATAAGTTTGGAGGTAATTTCGCACGAAATTACAGTATGTAATTTCACACAAAATTAACACCTAAATTCGCTTGAGTAGTTCCGTGCAAAATTAGCCAGCCAATATATACCCCTGATTTCGTTTCATTTGCAACTTTTCCGGCTTGTGTACCGAAATGCTGTCGAAGTGTCAACTCGATGTAAAACTTTGTCAAATCAATCAAGTGACAGTTTAAAGTGATATTCTAGCTGAATTGAACTTGATACGTCTGCTTCCGCCTTTCGTATCAAGCAAAGACTCTTCTGATCGACTCGTTTGGGTCTGAAAACGATCCTACAAGTGGTATCAGAGCTCAGGAGGAAGAGTTCATACCAATTCAGCTGCAAATTCTGATTTCTACACCTTCTTTTCAAAATTAAACTTGGTTTCACGGTGAAAATGCTTTGAATTTCATACATCATATGTGCAATAGTGTTTTAATAAACCCTTGAAAGTTTCAGACTTAAAATCGGACAAATACTTGATCAATTTGACAAAATTCAGCTCGAGATGATGACATCAGCATAATTTCGCACGAAATCAAGATCTAATTTCGCACGGAATTAGATATTTCGTTTCAGATTGTAATTTCGTTTGAGAGGTTCACACGAAATTAGCTAATTTCGCATCAAGTTGTTATTTCGTTTGAGAGGTTCACATGAAATTACATATTTCGTTTGAAAAGGTGTTATTTCGCACGAAATTAGTAATTTCGCATTACTATGGTATTTCGTTTAAACGGATTATTTCGCTTGAAAGGGTATTTTCGTTTGAACAGGTGAGTTAGCGTGAAAGGGTATTTCGCACCAAAGGCTATTTCGTTTGAAAGATAATTTCTTTTGAACTGACTGTTTGTGAAATTTTTGAGACCGAAACATGAAAGAGGAATTTTACAACGCCTTTGCTAATCCAATAACTATTACTCAGCAAGCTATGTTGGAAAACGAAACGGGCACTATGCAAAAACCACCAAAACTCATGAATATCGAGGAGTATAAAGGATGGGAAGAGCGTTTTGAAAATTGGGTTCAAGCAAACTACTTGGATGCTTCGGAACGTGTTGAAACGAAATATGTTAGACCGGTGAATGATGAGGAAGAGGAGATTGCCATTAAAGATCTAAGTATTGATGAGAAAAAGAAATACAAAAATGAAAAGATGATGATCAGTTTATTGCAGCAGCTAGCTGCTAAATGACATAACTTGCAGGATTTTAAAACATAAAGTACAAAACTAATTAGCTTTAAACAAAAGAACACCACCTGAAAAAATATTTAAAGATAAAGGACAATTTTTTAAATTCACTCTTGAAAATAAGGTTAGTTTTTTTTTCTTTGGATGGTTTGTTTTATATAGCAGCTTGCTCCAAGAAAATGAATATGTGGTTGCTTTTTTAGTAGTAACAGAATCTGTCATTCTTCCCTCCCCTATGTAATCCTATTCCTTTATTGTTTATTGATGATGTCTTTAACAAGTGGTAGTGGGTGGTGATGATGATGATGGTGGGTGATTAAAGGAAATAAGGATAAGGGGTATAATAGTTATTTACTTGGTTAAAACATGGGTATAATAGTCTTTTACTCATTATTTTTTGATAGTCAAACAAATCTTTGATTAAGGTGGCTGTCAAAACTTTCTTTTGTATGTTCTAAACAACTCATCTTTTAAACCTTTCTTTCTCCATTACGTGTTTTAAACTGGATTTTCTATAAACTTAAAAGGTAATTTGGCAACAACAGAAACCGTATTTTCTATAAGGTTGAAAGGTAATTTGACAACAATCAAGTCTAGAAAAACTTAGTTAATTCCAACTTCATCATGTTTACAAACCTTAACACTAGCTTTTCTATTAGTTTCTTTTTTGACAGTAAATTATTTTAATTTTTCTTATCAACTAACTTTGGGATTCAAATCATTACCAAGCTCGGTCATACTATTTGAAGGCTGCTAAACATACCCCTACGTATTTTTTTTTTCACCTGATGTACCTCTTCCTAAGAGCATTCACATCCATTCCACCATATTTTCACCCTAAATTACACTAAAAAACACTATATTTTCTCTCTCCTTATTAATTAAATAATATTTTTTATGCCTTTATCATTACATTTTCTCTCTTCTCCACTCACAACCAATTGCAAAATATATTAAAAATTATAGGGGTGAACAATGTTCCCCTAAATATACAGATGAACAATAACATTTTCTCTCTCATTCATACACAACCACTTTTTATACACTTTATATTAGAAACTTCACACACAAACTTTGATGGAATGGATGTGAATGCTCTAAGATTTCAAGTACATACCATTCAAGCCTTTTATTTTATTTTTTGATTTGTTTTCTTATAATCTCTTGATCTTGTAGTCTTAAAAAAACTATCATGATTATTATTTTAAAATTTAAACTAGCAATAAGACCCGCGCGCGTTGCGGCACGAGTACATCGCAAACATCGAATGAATTAGTTCAAACGTTATGTGATGCGTTAACCATATGAAAGCACACGTTTCGAAATATCTGATTGAACTCATTGTAACCTATATAAGCATTGCGATTAGATCAAAACATAAAGTAAATCAAATTTATACGGTACAATAATAACATATTATACGTGACTCGAGTCATACATAGAAAATGTAACGTGTCTTGGTGCATCCGTCTGTCGACTTCGTCTTGTATCGAGTCTTGTATGTATGTAGATAGATCAGGGCACGTTTTTCGAGAAATCTGAAAAAAATAGGTTTGGAGGTAATTTCGCACGAAATTACAATATGTAATTTCGCACAAAATTAACACCTAATTTCGCACGAAATTAGATTTCGTGTGAACTCTAATTTTGCTTGAGTAGTTCCGTGCGAAATTAGCCAGCCTATATGTACCACTGATTTCGTTTCATTTGTAACTTTCCCAGCTTGTGTACCGAACTGCTGCCGAAGTGTCAACTCGCTGTAAAACTTTGTCAAATCAATCAAGTGACAGCTTAAAGTGATATTCTAGCTGAATTGAACTTGATACGTTTGCTTCCGTCTTTCTTATCAAGCAAAAACTCTTCCGATCGACTCGTTTGGGTCTGAAAACGATCCTACAAGTGGTATCAGAGCTCAGGAGGAAGAGTTCATACCAATTCAGCTACAAATTCTAATTTCTACACCTTCTTTTCAAAATTAAACATGATTTCACGGTCAAGATGCTTTGAATTTCATACATCATATCTGCAATAGTGTTTTAATAAACCCTTGAAAGTTTTAGACTTAAAATCGGACAAATACTTGATCAATTTGACAAAATTCAGCTCGAGATGATGACATTAGCATAATTTCGCACGAAATCAAGATCTAATTTCGCACGGAATTAGATATTTCGTTTCAGATTGTAATTTCATTTGAGAGGTTCACACGAAATTAGCTAATTTCGCATCAAGTTGTTATTTCGTTTGAGAGGTTCACACGAAATTACATATTTCGTTTGAAAAGGTGTTATTTCGCACGAAATTAGTAATTTCGCATTACTTTGGTATTTCGTTTGAACGGATTATTTCGCTTGAAAGGGTATTTTCGTTTGAACAGGTGAGTTCGCTTGAAAGGGTATTTTGCACCAAAGGCTATTTCGTTTGAAAGATAATTTCGTTTGAACTGACTGTTTGTGAAATTTTTGAGACCGAAACATGAAAGAGGAATTTTACAACGCCTTTGCTACTCCAATAACTATTACTCAGCAAGCTATGTTGGAAAACGAAACGGGCACTATGCAAAAACCACCAAAACTCATGAATATCGAGGAGTATAAAGGATGGGAAGAGCGTTTTGAAAATTGGGTTCAAGCAAACTACTTGGATGCTTGGGAACTCGTTGAAACGAAATATGTTAGACCGGTGAATGATGAGGAAGAGGAGATTGCCATTAAAGATCTAAGTGTTGATGAGAAAAAGAAATACAAAAATGAAAAGATGATGATCAGTTTATTGCAACAAGCTGTTAAAGAAGATATTTTGGTCTTATTGCAGCATAGTGGAAGTGCTTATTCGATTTGGAAAGCATTAAAATCTAAGTTTGTTGGAAGCCAAGAGATGATTAAAAACAAGAAATCGCTTTTGAAGAAAGAGTTTAATTTATTTCGTGGCTTAAAAACTGAAACTACAAAGCAAATTATTAAAAGATATTGCAATCTTGTAATGAACATGAAAAGAGTGAGCATCACAAAAGACAATGAAGAACTGATTGAGAAGTTGGCCGATGCGCTGCCACATGAAACTTGGGGCACGTACTTGATGATGTTAAGAAATAAGAAAGGGTTTAACACTCTAACTTTGAGTAAGTTCATTGAGAAATTAGAAGCTCAGGAGATGGAACAAAGAAAGATTTCAAGAATGAAGCACTTTGATGGTGAGCAAGATATTGGTCTTTATTACAAGGGAGGTGTTATTGATAAAACCAATAGGTCACCAAAGATAGAACTACATTCAATACTAAAAGTTCTTCAGGAGGGTCTTCTCAAGGATCAAATAGCAAAACAAGTTTTTCGTCAGATCCGTCATTTGATCCAAACTTGTTAGCAACCAAGAATGGCAAGAAGTTATAGTGCAACATGGTTTTAGATCTTGAAAATGGTCAAAATTACACAGAGGAGGTTGCAAAAAGTCACATGTCTTTGTTGGTGACTGTGTTAGAATCATATGAGAGCTTAGTGGCAGGCCGGATCGGGAATCCAATGTTGACAAAAGAGGATTACGATCAAATCGATGCTGAAGAAACGGAGTTAATAGACATAAAGTGGTGTTTGGCGAGTGTGTTGAGAAGAACGGAGAAATTCAAACAGATCACTAGAAGAGATGACTTCCGTGATGCCAATGTTTCTACTTTAGGTTTTGATAAATCTAAAGTTACTTGTTTTCGTTGCAGGGAAAAAGGACACTTCAAGAGGGAGTGCACAAACCGCGAAGCAAGTGGAGCTCAAAATCCGTTCAACAACAATGATTATTATCGGAAAGCAATCTATCTCAATTTGCTCAACAGCCACATCAACAACAACCACAAACTGCTCATGCTAGAAAAGAAATTGAAGAAGCGTCAAAGAGAGCTTGTATGGTGAATCAAGAAGATAAAAAAATCATTGAAAGGTTTCAGTTGGGACAAATATGTTTCAGCTGATAACAAAGCATGTTTGATAAATCAAGATGATGAAAAATTACCTGAGTGGTTTAGCTGGGAAAATTCAGTTGGGATAATTATTGTCCGGATGAAGAGATTTTAAAAGCCAAAGCTTTTGTTGCTCGGATTGAAGAAGATAGTGATAATGATGATTATTATGCAAAGCGAATGCAGGATCACTTAAGAATGCTTGAAGAAAGTGACAGTGATGACCAAAAAGCTAAAAGGAAAAAGAAGAAAGTTAAAAAGAAAGTTAGCAGTGATGATGAAGCAGTTCCGGTGGTCAAGAGAAAGGTAAAAGAAGTTCCAAAATTCAAAGTTGATGCAGAAGCTGATGCACGAAAGATTCCAGTGAATTGTGAAAGCTGTGAGATTATGAAGAAGAAAAACAGTGAATTGATTAACAACATGAAAAGGTTGAAAGAATCCTATGACGTTCTGAACAAAGCTATGAATCAATACAACGAATCAAAGCAGTGAACAAGCAACAGCTATGAAAACACTTCAAGGAGCTTTCATGACGAAGCAGAAAGTTGTCAACAATTATATTGAGAAGTGTGTTGTTCTGGAACAAAAACTGGAAACTCAAAGGATTGAAACCAAAAGAGTTAATAGGTTGTTAAAAAGTTACTCATGTACTTCTTATGTTATTGATAGGATTTATCCAACTGTTGAAGGAATGAAGGCATTTGAAGAGGATGAAGTATCTGAAGAAAAGACTTCTGAAAAGAAAAAGGAAAAGAAGAAGGATACTGAAGTAAAAACGTCTGGTAAGAAACAAGGTGCCAGTTACAACAAGTGTCCACCCCCGCTTGAAAATGGATATTCGCCAAGAAATGCAAATTCTGAAAGAGTCGAAAAGGCAACCAACTTAGTATGGGAGTCTGAATCTTCAGTCACTTTGCCAGAAAACATTGACGTTACTTTCACATCGTCTGACACTGATCAACAATCTCAATTGATGGAGAAAGTGGTGGATCATGTGTTATATAACGATGAAATCGAGGAATCAAAATCAGAATCAAAGTCTGAATCCGACATGTCAAGTTCAAAAGTCAAATAGGGCAAAAGAGTTTACAATAAAGAATTTTTGTTATCAAAATATAATTTGAATGATGAAACATTCAAAGTGACATATACTTTGAATGATTCAGACAAATTATATTCTGATGAAGAATTTCCAATAAGAGGTGTCAAAACTGAGATGATTAAAAAGGTTTTCAAACTAACAGAAATTAATATTTCTGAAATAAAAGATGAAAATCTTTCTGAAAAACCTAAACCTTACACCTCAAGAGTTCAACAACGTTTAAACAAGAAAAAGGGTTACAGTTCTGGTTCAGGTTATCGAAAGAAACCAAACCATAACGGTAATTTCAAAAAGAAAGGACTTGGTTTTATTCCACCAGAAAATTATAAAAATGAAAAATATGCTCGAGATTTTAAATGAAAAATGGTATTTGTTTCAGGTACATCTTCTGAAGAAGAGAAAGAAAATTTGTTCAGAAAGCAGTCAAACAAAGAATTCCTTGCAAAGAAGCAAGAAGAAGTTGAATAGATGAAAGAAACGAGAACCTGTTTTCAATGCAAAACAATTGGTCATATTGCCAAGAATTGTCCTAAGGCAAATCAAACCAAACAGGGAGTTTCTAAACTGAAAGAAAAAGTGGTTGATTTTGAACCACCAATTGAAAGATCAAAAATTTTCAAAAATTCAAAATTTGAAATTGGTGAATGTTCAAACAGATTTTACAAGAGAAGTGCAAATCTTGACAACCAAAAGTGGGTTGTTAAGAAGTCTGAGTTCTAGCAATGATTCTGATTCATCAAAATCAGAGGAGCTATCTTCTGGCGATGAATCTGATTCCATAAAATCAGAGGAGCCACAAGTTGATTCAAAATGTGAAAAGTCAGTTCCGCCAATGGATGAAGCAAATTTTCCACCATTAAGGGCTGCAAATTTTAAGCAAAAATTGGGAAAACTGAGATTTCAAATCAATTTTTTTCTGAAAAGAAGGAATTTGATGTTGGAAAAGCCTTTAACCCCAAAGTAAAACATATTTTTGGTAAAATGATTGACAGAAAGGTCAACAGGGTAAAGGAATACTATGAAAAGAAGATAGAAGTAAGAAACCGAGTGTTGGTAACTCGGAAACACCCAAGGCCGGTCAGGCTTGGTTGGATATATTCTTTGATTGAAAAACCTGACTTGCCGGAGCTCCCAGGTTGGTAAGAGTGGAGCATGAATCGGCATCATTCTTTGTATCAGGTTTGATCGTGCATACCTACAAGAGGTAATTGGTTTGACTTACATGTGGTAAATCAGGGACATTAAGTTGTACTTGATTTTCTACAAGTGTTGATTGATGATGAAATCTAAAATTGTTAAATTTTTATGTGATTGAAAAAGGGGATTAATTCATAAACTGTTGGTAAAACAATGTGATGATCATAACCCATTCCCTACAAGTGGTAAAATCAAGAAAACTTATTTTCCGGAAAAACCATTTTGATTAAAACAAAATTAAATGTTTTGAAATCATAATGGGAAAATAGTATGTTGTAAGGGGGAGTTCTGATTGTTTATGCCAAATGGATGGCGAATTGAGGCGATTCAATATCAGTTGTCAATTTACTTGTACAGTTTTGTTTTCAATTTTCTTTAATGATTTTGCATTTTAGGGGGAGTAAAAATAAGAATTTTCAAAAAATCCAAAAAAATTAGAAAATTTGATAAAGTCAAAAACATGATAAATTTCAAATATGGGTTTTGTTGTGAAAAAGAGTTAATGATAGTATATCAGTGGACTATTACAACATGCTAAAGATATGGAATATTTAATGTGATAAACAATCTCACCGTGGATGTGCGGGTAGGTTTTTACAAATTTAGTAGATTGTTTTCGAGATACAAACCTAAATGTCAAACTTACTTATATCATGGGGAACATCTCTCGGATATATGGGTAACCCCCGAAATCTTGTTTGAAAGGTCCCTTTTTCTGAGATACTAGGTCTTTATACTTAGTGATATCTGGGGTATTATCCCGGGACTTCTGATTTTGCGGAAGCAATGGCCTAGTCCCCATATAATACTTTGCATTTGCTTGAAATATAGTATCACCCCTCAGCATAAAAAATGATGAAACATTGCAAAATGCTAATCATGTGCTGTTGTAGAAAAGATTCTCTAAAGGGAACACACCTAAAGTCGAGTCGTCATCTCTTTGCTGAACGGAAGTTCTGACCTGAGCTCTCACGGCCTCGCATTTAACCTTTTACAGATATCATCTATGTATACTCATCTGTAAGACTGAATATTGGGATCTGGATACGGGAGTATATTCAAGTGGTTGGACACGCGATTAAGTTTAAGTTCATTAAAATACTAAATTCGTATCTCGAAACAGTTGAACTTTGTGTGAAAATTTAAGTGGATCAGTATACAGACAATCTAAGTGAATTGTTTAGAACTTAAAATGTTTAAAGCTTAACGGTGTTAGTGATTTGTCTCATAAACTGATATGATCCTCTTGCACAAACTCACAAAAATAGTGTCTGTAAATATTTGTTTTCATTTTATTTCTGTTCTTACAAGTGGTATAGAATAAATTTTGAAAAATACAACAAGATTTTCGACAACTGATGCAGAAAAGCTGATTTTCAAAATTCCAAGTGCTAAGCATTATGAACATTTTGTGGGGGGGGGGGAGTTTGTTTAAAATGAATAAAAAGTTTTTGCCTACAAGTGGTTTATCAAAGATTAACATTGTAACATCATTCTTTGATTGATTTTATATTTACAAGTGGTTAGCAGAGAATAAATTTGTCAAAATTTTAAATTTGTGAAATTTATTGTGAGGTAGAGAATGTGCAGGATAGCCATGATTCTGATTCTGAGTAGAGAGCCAGATTTCGATCCCGATCCTGATCCTATGAAAGCCAGACCTCGATCCCGCGCACGAGTCAAGGGGGAGTCTGTTAACGATAGGAAGCTTGAAGTTTAAAGAGCCAGATTCTGATCTTGGAGTCTGATGATCACGCAAGTTGATGATGCTGATGACCTTAAGGAATCAAGAAATCTGATCAAGAGAAGATAGAGTCAGATTGAGATCCTGGAAGAGACTGAAGATTAGATTAACATCCGAGGGGAGGTTATCTATCGGTGCTGTTAGAAAGAAAAGAATAGGGAGGATGTTTTACATTGTCAGATACTTCTAAAGAGTTCGAGAAGACTGATAAAGGCTGAAGATGCGAAGACTCGACACCAAAGACTTCGTCAACATCCGAGGGGGAGTCTGTTGGTGCATTCGTCTGTCGACTTCGTCTTGTATCGAGTCTTGTATGTATATAGATAGATCAGGGCACGTTTTTCGAGAAATCTGTCAAAAATAGGTTTGGAGGTAATTTCGCACGAAATTAGATTTCGTGTGAAATCTAATTTCGCTTGAGTAGTTCCGTGCGAAATTAGCCAGCCTATATATACCCCTAATTTCGGTTTTGCTGCACCTTCCATACTTCCGTCCACTCCGTCATCTTCTTCTTTATAAATTACATCAAAGTAACTCCCACATTACATGTCACTCGACATAGCAACTTAAAAAATATACCCATCAAAACACATAAAACAAATGCCAGTACTAGCTTGGATGATACCTATACGGGTACTAATATTAACCACGGTCACTCCACCGTCAACATTTAAGGTATTTCGAGACCGACGATCATCTCTTAGCAAAATGATCACAATCAAACTACTCAAGATTATATCTATCGGATATATGTTTAACTAAATTGATAAGATCAGAAGAAGCAACATCACCATAAAAGTAAATTGTTCTTTATGTCTTCTTACTATGTACTGATTTTGTTGTTTCTTGACGCTGTTTAATTTCTTGTTCTGTTTAGATTTTGGTATTCTGTTTATCAATTTGAGAAACAATATAACTGAAATCTAACTACTAGATCAGGGGACTAATTGCTCACCGGTCACCAATGTCAATGAAATGCATACAATGGTAGTAAGTTTGGTTTATGTGGTTTCCTTTGAATACATGTTTGATATAGAAAAATGTGAACTAAACAACACTAAGAAATGAAGTAGGGTTGGGAGGTACAGGTATTTTAACAGTCCCTTCAAGCATCAACACCACCCTCTTCATCGAAGGGCGGAGAGATGGCTCCTCTTGGACGCACCAAAGCCCTATTTTGACCATTTGTTCGAGTCTCGTCTTTTCTACATCTTCATCATAATCTACTAGTTTTAACACTTCCTTTGCTTCGTAACACTCGTACACCCAGTCTTCAAGAATCGCTTCACCTTCAGGAAGACTGTTGTCCACATTCCTCCGGCAGCACAAAATATTAAATAGAAGAATTCCAAAACTATAAACATCCACTTTAACCGTTATGGGTAGCCGTTTATGCCATTCTGGCGCAACATAACCCCTTGTTCCTCTAATCAAGGTGGACGTTTTAGTTTGATCATGTTCAAGAAGTTTAGCCAACCCAAAATCAGAAATCTTGGCACATCCGTACTCATCCAGAAGGATATTTTGCGGCTTAATGTCACAATGGATTATAGGAATTTCACATTCTTCATGTAGGTAAAAGATGCCATGAGCAATATCAACCGCCATTCTAATTCTTTCCATCCAACAAGGTTTTGGCTTGCTTTCTTTGGGTGCGAATAGTATATCCGCAAGTGATCCTTGGGTCATGTACTCAAGAACCAGCAGCCTTTCCGGACCATCACAGCAATAACCTAGCAGCCTTGTTAAGTTACGATGATGTGTTCTCGCGATCACTTTCATTTCGGTTTGAAATTCTCGTTCTCCTTCCGGTGCCAGTTCTTGTTTCAATTTCTTCACCGCCATAGGTCTCATAGAGCTCTCTATGATACCTTTGTAAACGACCCCAAATGATCCTCTACCCAATTCTTCTTTAAAACCGTCTGTGATCTTCTCTAACGCAGAATAAGAAAATGCCCGGGGCCCCATGTCCTCGAATAATTGGACATTTAGATTCTTGGATATCTTTTTGTATGCCCAGACTCTAGTTTTGTACATGATTATTCCCGAAATTAGCAAAACAAGTACATCAAATGAGATAAGTGAAATACTGATGGCTATGATCGCGATTTGTCGCTCTTTCTTGACATGAATTGAATGATTCGTTCGATTATTTAGAGCAGATTCGTATACTTTAATCAACCCAACATTTGACTCACTATCAATTACTTCCACATACCTTAATGGGAGCCTCTGCAACCTGCATTCTTGTCCCGTGAACAATGCCGCCTCGCAGTTGCAGTCGTTTAAGCAAGCAGATGAACACTCGTCTTGGGTTGATGCTTTCGGGATGAGATACATGGCATCTTCCCGTCGAGCATTATTTAAATTTGTCATTTTGATTGCGGTGCCGACATCCGTAATCTTGCAGCTTTCTACCGTGTCTTTTCTCTTGCAACCCAAACTCCAGCGTTCTGGATTGACAAATTCAAACCCAGGTAGACATCGACATCCGGCACTGCCATTCACCACGAAACAATACCCGTTCACACCACAAAGACCCGGCCCTATACACCTGTTCGACGAAAATGCCCACATGACAGATCCATTTTTTCCTACGTTAGTCAGATTACGATAATACAATCTAAAGATTCCATCGAAATCAAATTTCATGAGATAGAGTGTATCTTTTGTAGGATATCCACCTTGTGTTAGATTATATATAAAATAAGTTGAATTTTGCAACAGATACAGAAAACCATCGGAATCTAGATTTAGTGTCACGTTAGGTCCTGCTGTAGGTGTGTTGCTAGCCCAGTAAGCATGATCTCCGGTCCCTCTATTCGGGTACAGCACGAGGTTCCCATCACCTTGCATAATGAGCCTGAACACGCCAATCGACTGGTCTGTCTTCCAGACACTTGAAAACAACGTTTGGCCGGGTAGGAGACGTTGTCCGGACAAAAGAGTATCCCTCGGGTAATCAAAGCTTTGCCAAAGTATTGTCCTCCCTGTGGAATCATAGAGCACAAAGTTCCCGGAATCTTGCAAGGACCCAAAAGATGCACCACCAGTATCAAGTAAATCGATTTGTCGACCCTGTGTTTGCTCCACAGTGAGCCTTCCATCAGATGTGAATCTCAAAGTAGCATTATTTGAGAATGGAAGGGTGTCACAACTAGCCGTCCAGACTACAGTCCTTCCTTTCTGGAACTCCGGCAATATATATACCAACCGCATAGCCTCCGGTTTGCAGGTAGAAACCGAAGGCGTATAAGCTGGATGGGGACAACCATGAGGTGGTTCCACCCGTAGGCTGTAAAGAAGAACCTCTGGTTACATTGGATTGGGCATTTGCTATACTGAAGGCAAGGGAATTGATGATCACAAAGGCTATTATCGTCATATTTGAATGTGATATGTTTTATCGTAATTACATGATTTTTCTCTATCTTTTTATAAGGAAATTAAAAGGAAGAAAATCGAAGTCAGCTAGTCAAGTCTCTATCTTTTCATATAAACTGTTGTTGCAGTTTTTGTGTATGTCGCTTGTTCTTATTACGTTGTAACGGTACGGTCTTTGTTTATCGAGCCTGTAACATTTTGGTTGAGTCGACCAAGTCAAGATATCCTCCTATCTTGACTTGGTACGACATTGTCAATGTAATGTTTTGCAAGACAGATTCTTATGTGCAATTTGTCATGTGTCTACAAATGTTTTACTGTTTCTGTCTTTTGTCTGCATGTCTGTCTGTTATGCAGCCACCCCACGAAGAACCATTCTTCGTGGGATCCAATCTTCACGAAGAATATGTTTCGTCCACTTTAGTTCTTTGTTGGTTTAAAACCAAGCATAGTGAGGTGTTTGAGTAAGTTGTGAAGCTTCTTGGAAGTGTTCTTAAGCTTAAAAACAAGAAACTTGAGTTTTTGCAAGTAAAATGGTTTAAAACTTAGGATTTGCTGAAAATTTTTATAAAAACCTTGTTAAAATATATAGTGACATGTTAAAATATGGGTTTTCTTAAAATTTCATGCAAATTTTTAGCTCGACAACTTTTCCAGTGAAGTGTTTGGCCGGAGAAGTCACCGAAATATTCCTTTTGTTAAAGGATATTCTTGTGCCTTGTTTGAAAATTTGATTTTCGAATGTTTGTCTGTTAACCATATCAGGTCGTTCACCTACAAACATTATTAAAATCAGAAACAAGATTCTGCCTTTTCAGGAAACCTTTTTCACCTAGCATTTTACGAAAAACCACCTGCGAAGTATTCATATCGACGTAGAGCTAAAGTGGACAAAAAACCTTAGTTCTTCGTTGATTTGGTCATCCACGAAAAATCTGTCCTGCGAAAAACTAATATCAACGAAAAACCTAGTCTTTTGTTGAAACAGGTGTTTCGTGGACCATATCTTTCATAGTCTAGTACTTTGTGGGTTCATAGTTAAAAATTTTCACAGAAAGGTTTTATTTCACATCAACATGTTTATTCTGGTTTTTCAAGAAATTTTTCAAAAACAACAATAAAAAATGAGTACAAATCCTTGGGATTGGAGTGATAGCTCGAGTACAAGTCAAGATCCTTCACAATGGATAAAGTCTTTAATGCCTCAACAATCGATTATCGCTAGTCAATGGGCATGTGTTGCTAATCAAAATCAAAGTATTCGAAATCTTCTCATGAGCGAGAGTGAAACTTGAAGCAACAAGCGTCCACCGAAGTTAAATCATATGAACGATTATCCATCATGGAAAAGTCGCTTTCATACGTATGTTCTAGGGCAAAATACCGAGTTGTGGACATGCTTTACTACACCATACAATGAAGCTCTCGAAGAAGCAGGTTCCAATCCACTTATTGTAACAACCCGCACGTTCGTGCGTTGTTACTACTCGCTATACTCGTTACGCCTAGCACCAGAGTAATGGATTCCACGGTGTGTAAACACAAATCGCACCTAGATCTATGCCGAATCTAAGCATTTCAAGTTTCTTTCAAGCTTTCTTAACTTTTTTACTCAAAACCGATAGAAGCGGAGCTCGTTCAGGCCTTCTACTCATTCTATAGAGAAGTGTTGGTTTGAGAACTGATTTCTATCGACGAGACGACCGGTTAACAGGTTGAACACGAACAACTGCCAAGAACAGTTAACTGATCAGACGGGGTGATTCCCATCCGATGACTCAGCCTTGGTAGAGTTCCATTGTTTAATACGTTGTCATAGTCACGATCAAACCGTAAACTTTCAAAAATAATCAAAGTTCAAGACGATAAGGTTCGCTGGGACAGATTGCTGCCCAGTCGGATAGCCATCCGCTCGAACTGCAATCCGATCGGATTGCATTTGATTCCACACTTAGCAATTTTCAAACTTTTCAAAGTATCTGAATGTCGAACGGATTGCCATCCGATCGGATAGCCATCCGATCAAACGACCATCCGATCAGTTGACATTTGGAATTTCGACACTTAATCATTTTCATGAGTTTTAAAGAACATCAGTTTCTAACGGATTGCTATCCGGTCGAGTAACCATCCTGCTGTGAACTTGTTCTCACTAGAGATGTCTCGCCAATCGGATTGCTATCCGATCGAACGACCATTCAATCGATCGACCTGAAGGGTAGAGATACTTCTCTATTTTCAAAATGCTACAACGAAAACTTCAAAGCCATCATACACAAACACATCCATCCCAAGCGAATGTCAATCCAATCGAATGGCCATCCGATCGGATGACCATCCGAACGGATTGACATCCGATTGAATGGCCAACCGATCGGATAGCCACCCGATCGGATTGCCACTGTTTAACGCACTGTTCAACGCTTACGCTATCAATCTGTAATCAGGCTAATCTCCAACGCGCTCCCTTCGATCCAATCAACTTGTGTTTACTTGCTGAACACCGACTGTGAGTATACTCGAACCCTTTTCATTGTATTTTGGGTGTAACACACGTTCCTATCAAATCAAATTTATCAAAACGAATTATACAATTAAACTGTTTATCACTTGCGAATAACTGTTATGCATATTTACATGTGATGCTAGCTACATATGTGTTAGGACTTATACTCGCAAGGTCCCGCCTTAACTAGTATAGTACTATAGTACCCGATGGGGTCTAGTTAGGATGAATAGCAATCGCAATCGCAGCTCGAGTGACTTAGCTGGTAGTATCTGTCTTGTATGCATGTATGTTGAGGTATCTCGTTTATGTATTTGGTAATTTGCAACACTTTTTATCTATTTCTCGCTACTATCAAAACTTGGATACTCGCCAATACTTTTGTATTGACGTCGTTTTAACGTATATAACAACCCTCGGTAAAACCGACACCCTCATAATATTTCTGACACCCTAATATATCTTAAAATACCCCAATATGTTTTTTTATGTGCCCCGTATGTGAAAACCGAACCCAAAATACAAAATAACATATAAAATAAATTAAAAACCCTAAAAGATAAGCTGAGGCGGGCCGCGTAGGACCTCACCTCAAGCTCATGCGGGCCGCATCAGGGTATAACCAGACTTCGCCAAAACCTTAAGTTCATGCGGGCCGCGTATGATCTCGCTTAAGTCCATGCGGGCCGCGAGTGTCCTGAATTGTGGCGCAGCCCTGGGCCGCCACGTGGCCCAACACACGGCGGAGCTATACGATGACCGGGCCAAGCTACGCAGTTGACCGGAGTCAATGCGGGCCGCGTAAGCCCTGCCCATATCCCACGTGGGCCGCGAGGAAGTCCGATTTCAGCCCTATAAATAGCACACATCGGGTCTTCAGTCCGTTTCGTTCACAATTCACTTCTTAAACTTAATTTCTATAGTGGCGTTATTATACCCGGGCATTATACCCCCTAAAATAGCGAGGTTCTGCTACGATGTAAGTATTATAACCCCTGGAGACGTATTAGATACGCTGCCCGATTGATCTAGGGTTCCGTTGTAACGCCCTGCGTTTTCAAACATCCTACATTTAGAAACCTTACGTGAAATTCTATCTTTGGAAATCTTGTGTTCTTATAACCATTCTTTCATCGTAATCGTTGTAAAATACGGAACTTGCTTCGTAAATAAAACTTGTACATTACACTTTTTACCTAGTTAAATCATGTTTTATTTCATATTTCACCTTGTTACAAGTTAGGGGAAACATTGTTGCATATTATTACACAACTTAACTAACAAAATTACTCATTATAATGTTTTAAAAAAATAAAAAAGTAAAGAATTACGGCAGCCCCAATTCAGCAAAATTCAGCCCATATAGTTGGGTTTTGTGGGCTAGTTTCAAGGTGTAACCCCTTCTAAACACTTCCAAAGCCCAACCCATTGAAACCCTAATCCTTCCCCCTATAAATACCCCTTATAACCAGCCTCCCTACCACTTTTACAACCCTAAAAACTCACAAAACATCCACCAAACCGTAGCTGAAAGCAAGGGTTCGAGTAGATTGACACCCCTTCACGAAAATGAGCATAACTCACTCAATTCTTATCCGATTCACTCGATTCTTTTTCCTACTTGCTTGTATAATCATGGGGTTCGATTCCTAGACTTCTCCTTGGAGAAATCAGACCTGGAAATGCCCCGAAATAGTCCATAAATTTTCTGTTTGTTTTTATGTTCATCAAAAACTTGTTTAAACCTATGCAACTTGTGTCCAACACATCTCATACCTATGTCCTAATGCTTACAACTTATCCCATGGTTGGTTAAGCTTAAAAACAAGGTTGAGACATTTAAAATCAGAGGATTAAACCTCATAAACTTGGTGTTTTGTTTAGGGTTTTTAACCCACAAGTCATGTCAAACTTTGTCTTTGATACATGAGTGATTATGGAACAACTTGGGTTGTCCAAACATACAATCCTCACATGATTTGATGATTTCTCTTAGTTAGTATGTATATTTCTTATTCTTTATTGTATGTTCATGACCCTCCTTGGTTGTTTTTTTTTACATCAAGTGTAGTGGTGAACACATAGAGGTGCCTAAATGGAAGACTTGATCTTCCTACCTCCTACATGACTTCTATGACATTTAGAGGTACCAAAATGAAGATTTTAATCTTCTACCTCATGCTTGAACTATTGGACATATATTATATAACCTAAATATATTATTCGAATAATCGAATCTTTGATGATGAACTAGTGTTCATATGTCGGGGTACTAGATTACATCATCCTAGACTATGATAACTTGTCACGATTCTAATGGAACCTTGTTCCATGAAAACATCTAAACTCCTTCGAGTTTCCTAGTGTCAAGAACAAGCATCATATGTACTAAATGATTATTTTCCATGTTATTCTCATATCTTATTTTTATGTTGTTCTAAACACCGAATCTCGACTCTAAACATACTTGAACTTTATCCCTTATACATTCGGACTCTAAATCTCTACTCGTCAACAATTGGATAATCGGAAAACATATGCAAACTTTGTGAGTATACTCGTATTCCCCCTTTTTACTTTTATCACTTTTGGGGTGTAACATGTTTACCTATTGAAACTTACACATGAACTTTTGTCTAAACACATGAACATTCCTATAACATGCTTGTATATGTGATGGCTTGATACTTTAAATTTGGGTGATTCTTATGTGTAGAACTTATCATTAACTTCGTACGAGCCAAACCTTGACATATGTAGCGCTATAGGATTAACGACCCGCCTCTACTGAAACTTTGGTTATGTCATGAGCAAGTTGCGTTTTCTTGGTTTGATATGTTAGACACATGCCATGTTTAAATGTTTATCTTGAATCACATGCTTGCTATGAGGAATTGTTCAAACTTATCTTTTGCTATGTACGTATCAAACTTGTATACTCGCCTTTGCTTTTGCATTGAACTTTATTTTAAACATGTTACAGGTTGAGGACGATGATGCTATGAAATGAAGTAGCGTTGATGCCTAGATACACATATAGACGTTAGGGTTTAAAATGTTGTATCAAAATTTTGATATGTTATCATGTTGTTTTGTTAAACTTGTCGTATTTGAATTTCTTGTAACGTTGACTATTTGAAGTTATGAAATGAAATGAAATTTGGATTTTCTAAATATTGTCACAAATAGCGTTATGATGTCTCTAGCAATCTTCACACTTCGTCTCATCCCGATGTTTCCGCCATTGGTTGGGGTGTGACAGATTGGTATCAGAGCCATAACTATAGGGAATTAGGGAAAGTAGGAATGCTTTAGCCTAGTCTATGGTTTTAGAGATTTATTCTTATGTTTTGCTTGAAACTACTTGCATGCTACCTTATTTGTTCTTATTTATTCCTTTTTTTATCTTTTAAGCATATATGTCGCTTATGTGTTAACACTTGGCATGCTATATTTGCTTTATTATGTGCTAATACATGTTTTATTGTCCCATTCATTATGTGCTATTCTTAATATGCTTCATTGTGCGTTTAAATTTGTTTGTTTATTCCTTTAACATACTCTTTCCCTCATGCATTTTACTCGACTATTCTAAATCCGTAAACACTCGAGACGAATTCACCAAAATAGGCGTGAAACCCACAATTTGGTGAACGACTCTCAATCTACCTATTCTTTTTTTTACACAAGATATCGCGATTAAGCTAGGAGTGAAATCCACATCTTAATGGTAAATCTCAAATTTCAAGTTCTAGTGGACCCTCGTCAACACGTCGAAATTAAATTTTGACCCGACGAGTACCAACCACACTTAGGATACGAAATCGTCAAGTTAGGGGTGAAACCCGCACCTTGTCGACTAGTTCCACTCCTTGGCATTTTTTTTCATAAATCCCGCCAAGTCTCGAAATTTCGATTGATTTGGGACATGTAGTAACCGGAAGGGTAAATACCGTTAACCGACTTGTCGGCAAGAGTATTTTACCTATTAGGCCAAAGCATGCTCCTCAAATTTAGAAGACTTTTCGACCACTTTGGTTAGTCAAAGTTCCGTTTGGAACACTCCAAACTTTGGTCAAACATGTGTTTCTATTGTTCATTTTATACGATACAATCTTTCAACCTCGAGTTTACCTTTGATTTCTCTTTTCACACGCACAACATATCGAACCTTTTCGATACACTTATATATGCATGATTTTCATATAATTTAAATTCATATTCCTTGTAACAACTAGTGGAGATGTATCATCGAGATTGGAGTGACTTCCTTACCTTGACGATTGACTCCACCCCTCTTCCCCTAAAACGACCTCACCAACGAGTTAGGGGTGATTCCCTTACTTAGGTGACCGTTACCAAAACTCCTCTTTCAAAATATTTTATTATGCAAACCCGATCATGTTTTATACCTAAATCATTTATCATTATTCAAAATACCTACTTATACCGATTTCAAAATACATTGTTTATCAAACGTACTTCTTATTCTACCATCCATTTTCACTCAAATCATATACACGAGATTCTTAATCAGGTCTTAAAACATTTTATTTCACGAATTTCAAAACCTTATGAAATGCTACCTATCAATTAATCGGTCTAATGGATCTCTTGCCCATGAACTTCATATCCGACTTATTAACTAAAATACGCTCACATTATATCATCATACTAGAGACTTCCATTCTTAATCGAAATCAACCTAACCTTTCTCAATTACTTATAAGATCTCATGGATGTTATATGATCGTTTTACCAAATACTCTTTTCAACATCAATAAATCATTTGTTAAATTTATTTTTTTAAACAATCACTAAGTCCTTTTACTAAATTTCTTTTCTAAGGGTCGACGTTTTCACAAGAACTTTCAAAGTCCAAAATTTTCATGTTTTGATGCAAATTAAACAAACCCGTTATTTAAAAAAAAAAAAAAAAAAAAACCTTCTCTACAACGCTTAACTCGTCATCCAAATTTCAAAACACGTGGGCTAGAAGACTTCATGGGGACCGACAATTTTCAACATACGTGAACTCCTTTTTTTTAAACAAAAGTAGCATTTCAATC
This sequence comes from Helianthus annuus, assembly GCF_002127325.2. Lineage (NCBI taxonomy): Eukaryota > Viridiplantae > Streptophyta > Magnoliopsida > Asterales > Asteraceae > Helianthus > Helianthus annuus. Next base: position 53,843,826 of record NC_035440.2, on the reverse strand, counting down.
ATTACAAAATACGTTAAGCATGACCAATGAGTACTTTATGTTCCTTTACATATACAAACTATATTCTACCTTTCAAACCAAGCTCAATCTAATTTTGATTCAACAAACTCAACGTTTTGTTTAAACAACTATACATGCACATCATCATACACATTTTAGTCGATATCTCGCGATAACATCATTTATATCGTTCGTATCTACATACTTAACCTTTTTTTTCTCCGCAATGTCTCAACGTACACCATATACGCAATATTTATTTTTCATACCTACACCTATGTTCATACGTCTTATGCTTGTACTCATACACATACTACTTATACGTTTTACGCTTCTGCTTGTACACATACTACTTACACGTTTTATGTTTATGCTCATACATACATGCGTATTCATACTTAAACTTATGCTCATACTTTCATCCTTACTCATGATTCGTACATTCGTACCTATACGCGAGCGTAATCCGAGGGATTCGCTTACGTGGGTCCCATACATGCTTAAACATAAACATGCTTACATACGACATTCTTCTACGTACACATTCTTATTTTCAAATTCATGTATACCTTGATTCATACATAACTAGTACAAGCTATGTGGATCATGCGACAATCAGTATAATCGCGGGTGCACACGGGATTATAGTGATAGGCGTATGAGAACCATCGAGTGTACTACTGTGTATGGTAAGACACGGGACGTAACATGACCCCAAGTAACGAAACGGACGTAATGTGGTTAAAACATGGTGGATACGCCGCTGGTACTTCCTATATATAAGTGTTTTCACCATGTTACCAAACTTTCGTAAAACGTGCCATGAGAAATTCAGTGTGTTGCAGACCTTTTGGACCTAATACAACTTCACGCAACTCACAAACGCATTATATCCGATTATTCATGACGAGACTTCATCCTTAACACACTACGTTCATCTATCCAACACTTATGCTATTCACATACTTGTACTCTTTAAGAGTCATTCGTTCATTCTATACTCGTATTATTTTATACAAAACTCGTTCGCAATCCAGCTTGTTTAAACATTTGAGTCCTAACTTACCTCGTTACCTATAAAATAGCCTCCCTATTCTTGATTCTTGTGAAACTATACTTAGTATACCTCTATTGCTTTATTTAAAGTAACAAACCTTTCCGTTCCTCTCAATAAACAGGTTTTACGAAAGTATGATTTTTTTTATACTATCCTTAAAAACTTCCCCTTGCAAATCTACCTTGACGTTCTCCAAAATTTGGTACTTTTCAAAACTTTCAAACTTCCCAAGTTTCAATTCTTAATGATCACCTTTATGCCAAAAACTCTTTCAAGCCTTCCTCTTGAATAAATTTCGGGACGAAATTTCCTAAAGGAGGGGAGACTGTAACGCCCTGCGTTTTCAAACATCCTACATTTAGAAACCTTACGTGAAATTCTATCTTTGGAAATCTTGTGTTCTTATAACCATTCTTTCATCGTAATCGTTGTAAAATACGGAACTTGCTTCGTAAATAAAACTTGTACATTACACTTTTTACCTAGTTAAATCATGTTTTATTTCATATTTCACCTTGTTACAAGTTAGGGGAAACATTGTTGCATATTATTACACAACTTAACTAACAAAATTACTCATTATAATGTTTTAAAAAAATAAAAAAGTAAAGAAATACGGCAGCCCCAATTCAGCAAAATTCAGCCCATATAGTTGGGTTTTGTGGGCTAGTTTCAAGGTGTAACCCCTTCTAAACACTTCCAAAGCCCAACCCATTGAAACCCTAATCCTTCCCCCTATAAATACCCCTTATAACCAGCCTCCCTACCACTTTTACAACCCTAAAAACTCACAAAACATCCACCAAACCGTAGCTGAAAGCAAGGGTTCGAGTAGATTGACACCCCTTCACGAAAATGAGCATAACTCACTCAATTCTTATCCGATTCACTCGATTCTTTTTCCTACTTGCTTGTATAATCATGGGGTTCGATTCCTAGACTTCTCCTTGGAGAAATCAGACCTGGAAATGCCCCGAAATAGTCCATAAACTTTCTGTTTGTTTTTATGTTCATCAAAAACTTGTTTAAACCTATGCAACTTGTGTCCAACACATCTCATACCTATGTCCTAATGCTTACAACTTATCCCATGGTTGGTTAAGCTTAAAAACAAGGTTGAGACATTTAAAATCAGAGGATTAAACCTCATAAACTTGGTGTTTTGTTTAGGGTTTTTAACCCACAAGTCATGTCAAACTTTGTCTTTGATACATGAGTGATTATGGAACAACTTGGGTTGTCCAAACATACAATCCTCACATGATTTGATGATTTCTCTTAGTTAGTATGTATATTTCTTATTCTTTATTGTATGTTCATGACCCTCCTTGGTTGTTTTTTTTACATCAAGTGTAGTGGTGAACACATAGAGGTGCCTAAATGGAAGACTTGATCTTCCTACCTCCTACATGACTTCTATGACATTTAGAGGTACCAAAATGAAGATTTTAATCTTCTACCTCATGCTTGAACTATTGGACATATATTATATAACCTAAATATATTATTCGAATAATCGAATCTTTGATGATGAACTAGTGTTCATATGTCGGGGTACTAGATTACATCATCCTAGACTATGATAACTTGTCACGATTCTAATGGAACCTTGTTCCATGAAAACATCTAAACTCCTTCGAGTTTCCTAGTGTCAAGAACAAGCATCATATGTACTAAATGATTATTTTCCATGTTATTCTCATATCTTATTTTTATGTTGTTCTAAACACCGAATCTCGACTCTAAACATACTTGAACTTTATCCCTTATACATTCGGACTCTAAATCTCTACTCGTCAACAATTGGATAATCGGAAAACATATGCAAACTTTGTGAGTATACTCGTATTCCCCCTTTTTCCTTTTATCACTTTTGGGGTGTAACATGTTTACCTATTGAAACTTACACATGAACTTTTGTCTAAACACATGAACATTCCTATAACATGCTTGTATATGTGATGGCTTGATACTTTAAATTTGGGTGATTCTTATGTGTAGAACTTATCATTAACTTCGTACGAGCCAAACCTTGACATATGTAGCGCTATAGGATTAACGACCCGCCTCTACTGAAACTTTGGTTATGTCATGAGCAAGTTGCGTTTTCTTGGTTTGATATGTTAGACACATGCCATGTTTAAATGTTTATCTTGAATCACATGCTTGCTATGAGGAATTGTTCAAACTTATCTTTTGCTATGTACGTATCAAACTTGTATACTCGCCTTTGCTTTTGCATTGAACTTTATTTTAAACATGTTACAGGTTGAGGACGATGATGCTATGAAATGAAGTAGCGTTGATGCCTAGATACACATATAGACGTTAGGGTTTAAAATGTTGTATCAAAATTTTGATATGTTATCATGTTGTTTTGTTAAACTTGTCGTATTTGAATTTCTTGTAACGTTGACTATTTGAAGTTATGAAATGAAATGAAATTTGGATTTTCTAAATATTGTCACAAATAGCGTTATGATGTCTCTAGCAATCTTCACACTTCGTCTCATCCCGATGTTTCCGCCATTGGTTGGGGTGTGACATCCGTAACGGCTGTCGTGGTTCTGCCCAACGTAGTCGTTGGAATGCCGTCTCGGGGAGGGTATTACTAATGTTAAAATGGGTTATTATACTAACACACGTGCGTTTGTGTAATTTATAGATATTCACCAGGAAACCCTAAAGAATAACCTAAGACAGCAATGTGAGTAATCTCCTTTTTGAAAACTGTTTTTACAAAACCTTAAATATCTTTCCATGCGAACAACAGTTATTGAGTATTTGTAAGAATACAATTACAGTCGGTAAATTTGGGGTTTTGTATACAAAATTTGTTACCACCTGGTAAAGGAGTAACATGACCATAAGTCGGAATGACATTACCGTGTGGTGGTAATTGATATAACTTGGAAACAAATGTAATTGCGGATGCGCCCTCAATACTGTTCACTGTGAAATTGTTTTTATATAAACTTGATTAAACTGGGATTCACTCACCAGTATTTCCCGCTGACAAAATGTTTCTAAAACGCGTTTCAGGTAACAATACGTGAAAGCCAAATAGAAGCCAGCTGGACAGCACTGAAGGCTTGGAAAAGTGGCAATAAAGTTACCTAAGAATAAAAGAGATGTTTTTAATAAATAAATAGGATTTTTTCCTATGAAACGTGTGTATTGGAAACTTGGGTCTTTCCCATATGTTTAATATTATTAAACGAGGTGGTTTACTCTGATTAAATATTTCCTAACTACGGTCCTGATGAAAATTTCCACTGCCAAATTGAATAAATAAAAGTGATACCACCGAAACTGGCTCATGGCCGCCCGTTCCCGGAAACTAGGAATCGAGGGCTGTGACAACGTATATTGCAGGTTTAGTCGCAGTCTACATCAAATCAAGCTAGGAAGTCTAGAAACTCACCTAAAATCTAGGTTGTCGGATTTATATTGTTCGAGAGGACAAGAAATCTGTGATAACTTATTTGATTGTATTGTTTGTTAGTATGGGATAACAAATGTAAAAAATATTGTCGCTTTATAGTTGTTATGGATTCTCTTGAGCAATTTGATTCGCCTAGTGTCACGCCGATGATTCCGCCATCGGTTTGGGTGTGACAGATTGGTATCAAAGCCATAACTATAGGGAATTAGGCCAAACATGACCTAGTCCGGGTCGATGTCTTAGAAAACGACCTAGTCTATAGTCTAAGTACCAACGGGCCGACTCGTGCGAACCCAGTAGGATTTGCACGGGCCTACTTAATACTCTCGCTTGAATCCGCTAAAAACTACAAATTCGCGTGAACACCGCAAACTACAACTTCACACGAAGAGCCTTTCCTATGGCTGGAATGTTACTTAGCCTTTCCTAAGGCCAACACAATACACATGTTTTCGAAAATGCTCGCATAACACAACCGAGTGGTCCAGTCGAGATTAGGCGTGAAAACCAAGAACTCTCGATAAGATCGCTCACTCAGCGCATTTTTCTAGCACGAGAACTCTTCGTTGAGCTAGGAGTGACATCCATAACTCAACAAAAGTCTCCATTTCAAAATCTAGTGGAACTCTCGAACTCATTCGAAGAGCATGACCACAACTAGGAGCGAAGTAATTAAGTCAGGGGTGAAACCCGTATCTTAATAAATCATTCCACTCTCTATAAAAATGGTTTTCCAAAGCTCTCACCAAGGACTCGACCATAACAATGACTCGAGCCACGTGATGACTAGGAGGACGAATGCAATGAGCTGCATCCCAGTGGAAGCATAGTCTTCTAGGGCAACCTTTACGCTTATGTGTTTACAATTAAAACCTTTACGCTTTACCGATTTCTCGATTTATCGATTTTCGCTCCCTGCTTTATAAAAGCACAACTCGGATAACCATCGCAATCTAAAACGAAAACCAAATGTTCGTAAAAAAACTAATGTCTAATTACTCGCTCTCGCTCTCTCTCTGCATCGCATCCTCGCGCTACCTATACAAGCATAAAGGTGTAGTTTATACGAACCTATATATATATATATACATATACAAACAAGTCAATTGTGTGAGAACTTAGGAATATCGTGTCTCCTATATGGCTCCCATGTGAAATCTACTATGTTAACCGCAACAAGTTTTGATCGCGCTCAATCGCATCGCAAACTAAAAAATCATTATGATCGAATCTCACTCCAAATCTCTCTCTGTCTAGATGTCTTCAAACGACTCTACCTCGAGACAAACAGCTAGGAGAAGAGCCAAACGAAGCGCCGAGAAGAGGATTGCCTCGCTTGTGGCCAAGGAGGTGGCCAAGGTCATTCCTCAAATTGTCACCCAAATACACTCTCTCAGCAACTCACGAATCTCGGAAGACTCTAAGACGGAAGCGCCGCAATCTGCTTTCCTCTACGAACACTTCAAGGCCTGTGACCCGATGGAGTTCACGGGTGAAGGAGGTGTGTCCCAGCTACTCCAGTGGTTCGATTCTATCGAAGCTACCCTTCGTCAAAGTGGGTGTCCCGATAGTTTCCTCACTACTTGTGCAACAGGAGTATTTCAATCGCGAGCACTCGACTGGTGGACAACCGAATGTAACAAACGTGGGATTTCCGCAGCTTATGCTCTCTCTTGGAATGAGCTGAAAGAGCTCAAGAAGAGAGAATATTGTCCTCCCCACGATGTCCAGAAACTAGAAGACGAATTTTGGGAAATCAAGCAAGTCGAAGGAGACAATACTGGCTACACCGGAAGGTTCAAGCAGCTTGGCATAATCTGCCCAAGTCAAGTCAACACTTCAGAAAAAGACATCACGAAGTACATTCGCGGCTTGCTTGAATGTGTGGGCGATTTTTTCGAAGCTGCAAGACCTACCACCATCAAAGAACCTTACCGCTTGGCCGCAGAATCAATGACAAACGAGTCTTGGACGGATTCTTCTCCAGGAAACCTGTCAAACAGGCTCATCAAGCAATTATTATCGATTCATCCGATGATTCTTCTAAAAATTCTCTCGACGATCCTCCAAGTGAGACCTCAGACGAATCCTCCGATGACAATGCACCGCTTCAGGAAGCTCAGCCTAGCCCCAAACGAAAGACCATGAGCCCAAACTCTTCAACAACTGAACTGTCACAACCAGAACCTCTCCAAGCAATTCCAGTTCAATCGAAGCGTGCCTACGATGGAACTCATCCCCTGTGTCTAACGTGTACGTATCATCACCCGCTAGAAGCTAACTGTCGCTTTTACCCAAATTGCAACTGTTATGGTCATCTTACCCAGCACCGTCGCACGGGGCCGCAACCTTGAGAAATTCAGTAGAAATCGCAGCCTCCGCAGAAGTTCTCCCACAACGACATCAATTATGTTTCGAATGTTGTCTTCGCCGTTAATCTCTTTTATATATTGAACTTATTCTATTTCTCGATGCAATGTGGGCTCTACTTCTTTCCCTATTTCTCTCGCACTTGCGCACAGTCTAAGTACTAGCACTATATACTATATAATGTGTTTTACCCCTACTATGCGTTCTTGAGATTAAGTACGATGAACGTGCAAGGATCAAATTAATCACGGGTGCACACGGGATTACTATGGTTCATGCATGAAGATCGTAATGAATTTCAATAATGCCGTAACGTTAAAAGCATGGTTAAGTGTGGTGGATACGTTGTTGGTAATTCATATATATAAGCGTCTTGACCATGTCGACACAGTGTTGTTGGTGCACTACATCTGTTGATTCCGTCTAGGTGTCTAGGATCAGGTCTTGCATTGTATTGTATAGCATAGGGCACGTTTTACGAGAAAACAGGAGTCTGTATAGGTTTTAGGAGCATGGATCGCTCATAGGAACATAGAAGTCTTGGGTCGCTTATGTGTCAAGTGTGGGTCGCTTATGTGTACATGTCTGGACCGCTCATATGGACATGTGACACATGAGCGGTCCTAGCAGCCTATATATAGGTGTTGCTTGAGCGATCCTCCGCCGAATGTGACAACCCGAGTTTCCAAGGTTGCTACTTGACTTAATATTCGTTCACAAGATGTCGCGTCTATATTTGTATATGGTATGCATGTGCATATATGTGTGTGTGTTAATAAAATAATTGTTTTTGTGTTTTGGCATATTTAAAACAAGATACTAGAACCCTTCGAAAACCCTCACCCACGAAATCTCTCACTCATGAAAACACTTTGAGTGTTTTCGTACAGCATGGACTCAGTGAAATCAGCATGGGCTTCGGCCCAGTATCAATTAAATATGGGACTTGTTTTATTTAGTATGCGAATTCGATAACCAGAAACCCTAATCACATCTCAACTTCTCTCCCTAGCTGTTCTTTGAAACCCGACGGCTGCCTCTCCTTATTCGAAGTCAGATACTTCGGGTTGGATCGTTATTTTGTTCGGTTAGTGATTTCACATTTAAATTAGTTAATGGATGTTCATAGTGTTAAGATTCTGTTATGCATGATAAGATCGGCTATATGTTGTATGATGAATATATGATGATTCTAATAATTCACTAACGACTATTTGACAATCGAATGATGAGAATGATGTTTTGACCATGTAACTGATAGGTTGTATCTAGGGTTCCCTGTTGTTGTATTAACCGTGTTATTAAAGCTTATGAATCGTAAGAATGGTAGATGATAGATAACTGATTGATTATGGGTTTTGTGTTTAATCATATGTCAAGCTTTGATAATCACAAACAACCTGTTAACGATTGAATGATAATTGAATGATGAGGACGACGTAACAGTTAGGATGCTTTTAGGGTTGATGATTATGAAACTGTTATTGACGATGATACATATCGACGAAAACACATACCGACGAAATCCAAAGGGATTTCGTCATTGAAGGTGATTTCGGCTATAATGTTTTCGGCCCAATGGATTCCGGCCCAAAAGGGGTGATTTCGGCATTGAGTGTGTACGGCCCAGAAAGGGTTTTCGAAACTAGTGTTTTCGTCCAAGATTTTTGTACAGTAAACTGGGTTATATGATGTTTGTTAACTTTGTTAGTGATTAACACTGTTAGTTGATAAATCATGTTAAATTGATTAACGTAGTTAAGTATGTTAACTTTATTAACCAAGTTATATGTGTTAACTCTGTTAAGTAACTAATGCTATTAGTTTGTTAATTAACACTGTTTGTTTGTTAAAACCGTAAAGGGTTAACTCTGTTAAGTTAAGCACGCAACCCTGTTAAATATGTAACTCAGTTAAAGGTGTTGATCCTGTTAATCTTGTTGACCTTGTTAAGTAATGATATTGTTAAGCCTGATAACCTTGTTAAGTGTGTTATTGAATAACCATGTTAGAATTGACCAAGAACTCTGTCATATGATGAATGATTGGATGAACGTGGAATAACTGTTATGTGTTACATAACAATGATTGCTTAAACACACTTCGTGTTAATAGGTTGCCTGCGAATCTATTACGAACTTGAACTGATTGAATATACGTGCGTACTATAGGTCGTGATTGTTTATTTGGGAGCACATAGTTTAGCATACCGAGCAAACCAAGGTGAGTTCACACCCTTACTAAGGCATGGGATTCCCAAGGGCTTGGGAATGGGATTGAAGGAATGAGATTGACTAAACACGTACATACACTGTTACTAGACTACCATACCATCGTCCTCGGTTGTGCAGGACACATACGTAAAACCTACGTATACTTATGCTACTCGCTATCCTCGGTTGTGAAGGATACTCACGTAAAACCTACGTGAACTTATACTCACTACTGCCTCGGTTGTGTCAGGCACTTACGTAAAACCTACGTAAACCCCCGCGTACCCCTATCCTCGGTTGTGAAGGATCACTTACGTAAAACCTACGTAAACCCCCGCGTACCCCTATCCTCGGTTGTGAAGGATCACTTACGTAAAACCTACGTAAACCCCCGCGTACCCCTATCCTTGGTTGTGAAGGATTACTTACGTAAAACCTACGTAAACTTGTACGTGTTACTGTTCTCGGGATATGTAGAACACTTATGGTTACGAATAGTCTAGTGGTTATACAACATGGGAAGCCCCCACCAATAGAACGTACTATCGGCCCAGTAGAGCCACATGTTACAAACGAATATACTATTACGCAATTTACTTTCTGTGAACTCGCTCAACTAGTTGTTGATCTTCTATTACATGCCTTGCAGGTCGTTAGGTATATGGAGCTTGCACAAGGAGGAGCTGGTCGTTGTGGGCTTGAATCGTGATTGATTTGCTAAACACTTATGACAGTTGATACTTTATTACGATGGGTTTTAATTATACGCTTCCGCTAAACAATGATGACTTACTTATGTTTTGAAACACCTTTCATATGGATTTGGTTTGGTTTATTGGCAATTACTTTTACTATATATATTGTTCTATATGATTGGTGGCTTGATCCTGGTCAGTCACGCTCCCAAGCGGTGATACTCCGCAGGTGGATTTTGGGGGTGTGACAGGTTGGTATCAGAGCCATTGGTTATAGAGAACTTGGTTTTAATATGGGAAAACGTTTTTATTAAAACCAGACTATAACCAGAACAGTGCTCTCAACGACCCACAACGACGCTTCGCTCCACGTGCATGACTCAACATCCTAGGTAATAAGGTTTATATTTATTGCCTACTTGCTAGAAATGCATAGAACTTTGCTCGTAGTATGCTTAGATTACATTGCTCACTACTTGTTATTGCTTGAGAACACCTATGTGCCTACACTCTTCTGTCATCGCACTATTCGCGAACCTTTCTCACTTATATTGCCTTTGATGTCAAGATCAATGGCCGGACGTATCAATCTGACACAAGCTCAGTTGACGGCTCTCATTAACGAACAAGTTGCTGCGGCGCTTGCAGCCGCACAAGCAGGAGGTATAACCTGCTATTTCAAACCTATCCTAGGATGTTAGATCCTACTCTCGTGACCCAACTCTCGCGCTTAACCTTGACCTATCTTTCTCGCGCAACGGGTCAGAACGCACAGCAACCTGCCTGCACATTCAAGAACTTCTTGGACTGTCGTCCAAGCACATTCAGTGGCACAGAATGAGCAGTGGGACTACTCCATTGGTTTGGGAAGCTCGAGTCAGTATTCGAGATGTGTGAATGCCCTGAGGCTCGCAGGGTCAAGTACGCCACTGGTACTTTGGAAGAAATCGCGCTAACCTGGTGGAACGCGTAAGTACGGATACTAGGGTTGGCAGCTGCTAACGCCACTCCCTGGAACGAATTCAAAGAACGCATTAAAAGGGAATACTGCACGCGTGATGACATCCACAAGTTGGAAGTGGAGCTTACCATTTGAAAATAACGGGGTCAGAAATTGAAGCTTATTCGAAACGGTCGAACGAACCGGCCATCTTGTGTCCAACCATGGTGGACCTTCCAAGCAAGCGTATTTGTACCTCAAGGGTCTAGCCTCAGAGATTCAGAGCCAAGCTACATCGGCTAACCTCGACAATATCCAAGACATTCAGCGTCTTGCTCATCGCCTCACAGATCAGGCAGTGGAACAGAACAGGCTGCCTAGTTGTATCAGCGATATTACTACCGCTACCACTTCTGTTACTCCCGCTACTCCTAGTGACAACAAGCGGAAATGGGATGGGTATTCCAGCAAGGGTTCCGCTACCGTTCAGTCTCAAGCACAGCAGCAGCGCAAGAATAGAGATCACCAGAGCCCGAGTCAGCCAACTTCTAGTGGTCAGGGGCAGGGTGGATATCGGGGAATTCACCCAATGTGTAACAAATGCAACAGACACCACTGTGGTTAGTGCAACGAGGGATGTTGCCAGAGGTGCCTCAAGATAGGGCATGAAGCTAAGGACTGCAGGAGTTCGCGACCTGCAAATCAGAATCAGCAACACCCACCACCAGCTCCACAGAACCAGCATCAGCAGCAGCAACAGCGGGGCAACAGGGGATGTTTTCAGTGTGGGGCTGAAGGTCATTTCAAGCGTGATTGCCCCAATTAAACCAGAACCAGAATCGCAACAACAACAACAATCAAGGCAATGGTAACAACAACAGGGGAAACAACAACAACAATGGCAACGAAGCTCGGGATCATGTTTTTGTGCTGGGTCGAGGAGATGCAATGAATGATCCCAATGTGGTTATGGGTAAGTTTCTTCTCGACGATATTTATGTTACTGTATTGTTTGATTCGGGTGCGGATACAAGCTACGTGTCATTGAAAGTGAGTAACATGTTAAAACGTGCACCAACTCCCCTAAACACCAAACATGTCGTAGAGTTAGCTAATGGTAAAAATATAGAGGCCACACAAATAGTTCAGGGTTGTACTCTTATCCTTGCTGGTCAGACTTTCTCATCGACCTCATTCCTATAGTTCGGGGTAGTTTTGACATCGTCATCGACATGGATTGGTTATCCAAGCAGCAAGCAGAAATCTTATGTAAGGAGAAGATCATCCGTATTCCTCGTTCGGGTAAAGAACCTCTCGAAGTTCAAGGCGACAAGAGTGGTGCTGTGGTTGGCATCATCTCTTCCACGTATCGACGACTTATTCGACCAGTTGCAAGGGTCGAGGTACTACTCCAAGATTGATCTAAGGTCTGGTTATCATCAGCTGAGAGTCCGGGATGAGGACGTCTCCAAGACAGCATTCAGAACTCGCTACGGTCACTACGAGTTTCTATTCATGCCATTTGGGCTTACGAACGCGCCTGCAGTTTTCATGGATCTAATGAACAGGGTGTGCAAACCCTATCTTGACAAGTTCGTCATTGTCTTCATCGACGACATTCTGATCTACTCCAAGAGTCCGGAGGAACACGAGTAGCACTTACGCCTTATCTTGGAACTTCTTCGAAAGGAACAATTGTACGCCAAGTTTTCAAAATGCGACTTCTGGCTTCGTGAAGTCCACTTCTTAGGCCATGTGGTGAACAGGGATGGGATTCATGTCGATCCATCCAAGGTAGATTCGATACGGAACTGGCCTGCACCGCATACACCGACGGAAATACGCCAATTCTTGGGTTTGGCGGGGTACTGCAGACGATTCATTAAAGACTTTTCGAAGATCGCACAGCCGCTTACGCTACTGACACAGAAAGGTGTCACCTACCGTTGGGGAGACTCCCAAGAAACGGCTTTTCAGTACCTGAAGGATAGACTATGCAGCGCACCTATTGTCTCATTGCCGGAGGGCACGGATGATTTTGTGGTCTATTGTGACGCATCGATACAGGGGCTTGGTTGTGTATTGATGCAGCGGGGTAAAGTTATTGCTTATGCTTCTCGTCAACTCAAGGTTCACGAACGGAACTACACGACGCACGATTTAGAGCTGGGAGCTGTTGTTTTTGCACTTAAGATATGGCGACACTACCTGTACGGTACCAAGTGCACAGTTTACACCGATCACAGGAGTCTCGAGCATATCTTCAAGCAGAAGGAATTGAACATGCGTCAACAACGATGGGTCGAGTTACTTAACGATTACGAATGCGCTATCAAGTACCATCCAGGCAAGGCCAATGTTGTGGCTGACGCTCTCAGTCGGAAGGACACCCTACCTAGACGCGTACGAGCCTTGCAGCTCACTATCCAGTCCAGTCTTCCCGCACAGATACGAACTGCTCAGATGGAAGCATTAAAGCCTGAAAACGTCAAAGCTGAAGCCTTACGTGGCACAAGGCAACGAATGGAACAAAAGGAAGACGGCGCCTACTACGTAACGGGGCGTATTTGGGTCCCACTTTTTGGCGGTTTACGCGAGCTAGTAATGGACGAAGCTCACAAGTCCCGCTACTCGGTACATCCAGGGTCGGATAAGATGTACCACGATCTCAAAACAACATATTGGTGGCCTAGCATGAAAGCCCACATTGCTACTTACGTCGGCAAGTGTTTGACATGTGCAAAGGTCAAAGTGGAGTATCAGAAACCAGCGGGCCTACTTCAGCAACCCAAGATACCGCAATGGAAATGGGAAGAAATTACCATGGATTTTGTTACAGGCCTACCCAGATCCCAGCGTGGGAATGACACCATATGGGTGATCGTGGATCGACTCACCAAGTCTGCACACTTCCTGGCTATAAAGGAAACGGATAAGTTCTCCACTCTCGCAGACGTTTACCTAAAAGAAGTTGTTTCGAGGCACGGGGTGCCCACCTCCATCATTTCGGATCGGGATGCACGATTCACGTCAGAGCTATGGCAAGCGATGCACAAATCTTTTGGCTCACAATTAGACATGAGCACAGCATATCATCCTCAGACGGATGGGCAGTCTGAGCGAACGATCCAAACTCTTGAAGACATGCTTCGGGCATGTGTTATCGATTTCGGCAACGGCTGGGAAAAGCATCTCCCGTTAGTGGAGTTTTCGTATAATAACAGTTATCACACCAGCATTCAAGCCGCTCCATTCGAGGCATTGTACGGACGTAAATGCAGGTCACCTCTCTGTTGGGCAGAGGTGGGGGATAGTCAGATCACAGGTCCGGAGATTGTAGTGGATGCCACAGAAAAGATTTCACAAATACGACAACGCATGGCGGCAGCACGCGACCGTCAGAAAGCATACGCGGATAAGCGTAGAAAACCGTTGGAATTTCAGGTCGGGGACCGGGTTTTACTAAAAGTCTCACCCTGGAAGGGTGTGGTTCGTTTTGGCAAACGGGGCAAATTAAATCCGCGGTACGTCGGAACATTTGAGATCATTGAGAAAATAGGTAAAGTGGCTTACAAGCTAAACCTACCAGCTGAACTCGGTGCAGTTCACAATGTATTTCACGTGTCGAATCTGAAGAAGTGCCTGTCAGATGAGACCCTCATAGTTCCTTTTAAGGAACTCACTATCGACGAGCGGTTGCAGTTCGTCGAGGAACCTGTAGAAATCACGGACCGGGATGTTAAGGTCCTCAAAAGCAAGAGAATCCCTCTTGTTCGAGTTCGTTGGAACTCCCGACGTGGCCCAGAATACACCTAGGAACGCGAAGACCAAATGAAAGAAAAGTAACCCCAGTTATTCGAAACCAATGCAACCACTACTGAGGCTGAAGCTACTACTGCGGAATTTCGGGACGAAATTCCAGATCAACGGGGGGAGGATGTGACACCCCAGGAAAACCAGTAAAAGATACAACTTATCTAGCTTCCTCAGTAACCGCGTGCTAAATTTCGAGACGAAATTTCTTTCAAGTTGGGGATAATGTGACAACCCGAGTTTCCAAGGTTGCTACTTGACTTAATATTCGTTCACAAGATGTCGCGTCTATATTTGTATATGGTATGCATGTGCATATATGTGTGTATGTTAATAAAATAATTGTTTTTGTGTTTTGGCATATCTAAAACAAGATACTAGAACCCTTCGAAAACCCTCACCCACGAAATCTCTCACTCATGAAAACACTTTGAGTGTTTTCGTACAGCATGGACTCAGTGAAATCAGCATGGGCTTCGGCCCAGTATCAATTAAATATGGGACTTGTTTTATTTAGTATGCGAATTCGATAACCAGAAACCCTAATCACATCTCAACTTCTCTCCCTCGCTGTTCTTTGAAACCCGATGGCTGCCTCTCCTTATTCGAAGTCAGATACTTCGGGTTGGATCGTTATTTTGTTCGGTTAGTGATTTCACATTTAAATTAGTTAATGGATGTTCATAGTGTTAAGATTCTGTTATGCATGATAAGATCGGCTATATGTTGTATGATGAATACATGTTGATTCTAATAATTCACTAACGACTATTTGACAATCGAATGATGAGAATGATGTTTTGACCATGTAACTGATAGGTTGTATCTAGGGTTCCCTGTTGTTGTATTAACCGTGTTATTAAAGCTTATGATTTGTAAGAATGGTAGATGATAGATAACTGATTGATTATGGGTTTTGTGTTTAATCATATGTCAAGCTTTGATAATCACAAACAACCTGTTAACGATTGAATGATAATTGAATGATGAGGACGATGTAACAGTTAGGATGCTTTTAGGGTTGATGATTATGAAACTGTTATTGACGATGATACATATCGACGAAAACACATACCGACGAAATCCAAAGGGATTTCGTCATTGAAGGTGATTTCGGCTATAATGTTTTCGGCCCAATGGATTCCGGCCCAAAAGGGGTGATTTCGGCATTGAGTGTGTACGGCCCAGAAAGGGTTTTCGAAACTAGTGTTTTCGTCCAAGATTTTTGTACAGTAAACTGGGTTATATGATGTTTGTTAACTTTGTTAGTGATTAACACTGTTAGTTGATAAATCATGTTAAATTGATTAACGTAGTTAAGTATGTTAACTTTATTAACCAAGTTATATGTGTTAACTCTGTTAAGTAACTAATGCTATTAGTTTGTTAATTAACACTGTTTGTTTGTTAAAACCGTAAAGGGTTAACTCTGTTAAGTTAAGCACGCAACCCTGTTAAATATGTAACTCAGTTAAAGGTGTTGATCCTGTTAATCTTGTTGACCTCGTTAAGTATTGATATTGTTAAGCCTGATAACCTTATTAAGTGTGTAATTGAATAACCATGTTAGAATTGACCAAGAACTCTGTCATATGATGCATGATTGGGTGAACGTGGAATAACTGTTATGTGTTACATGACAATGATTGCTTAAACACACTTCGTGTTAATAGGTTGCATGCGAATCTATTACGAACTTGAACTGATTGAATATACGTGCGTACTATAGGTCGTGATTGTTTATTTGGGAGCACATAGTTTAGCATACCGAGCAAACCAAGGTGAGTTCACACCCTTACTAAGGCATGGGATTCCCAAGGGCTTGGGAATGGGATTGAAGGAATGAGATTGACTAGACATGTACATACACTGTTACTAGACTACCATACCATCGTCCTCGGTTGTGCAGGACACATACGTAAAACCTACGTATACTTATGCTACTCGCTATCCTCGGTTGTGAAGGATACTCACGTAAAACCTACGTGAACTTATACTCACTACTGCCTCGGTTGTGTCAGGCACTTACGTAAAACCTACGTAAACCCCCGCGTACCCCTATCCTGGGTTGTGAAGGATCACTTACGTAAAACCTACGTAAACCCCCGCGTACCCCTATCCTCGGTTGTGAAGGATCACTTACGTAAAACCTACGTAAACCCCCGCGTACCCCTATCCTCGGTTGTGAAGGATTACTTACGTAAAACCTACGTAAACTTGTACGTGTTACTGTTCTCGGGATATGTAGAACACTTATGGTTACGAATAGTCTAGTGGTTATACAACATGGGAAGCCCCCACCAATAGAACGTACTATCAGCCCAGTAGAGCCACATGTTACAAACGAATATACTATTACGCAATTTACTTTCTGTGAACTCGCTCAACTAGTTGTTGATCTTCTGTTACATGCCTTGCAGGTCGTTAGGTATATGGAGCTTGCACAAGGAGGAGCTGGTCGTTGTGGGCTTGAATCGTGATTGATTTGCTAAACACTTATGACAGTTGATACTTTATTACGATGGGTTTTAATTATACGCTTCCGCTAAACAATGATGACTTACTTATGTTTTGAAACACCTTTCATATGGATTTGGTTTGGTTTATTGGCAAATACTTTTACTATATATATTGTTCTATATGATTGGTGGCTTGATCCTGGTCAGTCACGCTCCCAAGCGGTGATACTCCGCAGGTGGATTTTGGGTGTGTGACACCGAAGCTCTGCCGGCATGACGATCGAGCTGTAAATCATTTCAAATCAGTAAAACAAGCAGTTAGGAGGAAGAACAAGCTATATCTACTTGCATTTCTTATTATTCCGCATCTGAAACGCAAGAGTTAACCTCTGAACGACTCGTTTGGGTCAGCATTCGATCCTACAAGTGGTATCAGAGCTTGGGAGGAGGTTTTCTGCAGATTATAGCCGGATTTCACTGTTTCTTCTCGTTTCTACACCTTCTTTTCATATTTCTAGGAGATTTCACGGTTGAATTTCGTTCAAAAGCTCACAGACTGTGTAACATCATACTTAGACAAACCCTTGGAAGTTTCAGACCGAAATTTAGCTTAAAAACAGATCAAAACATGTTCGGAATGTGGACCGCTCGAAGTGACGTCATCGTGAATCGCCCTTAGGTCACTATTCGGACCGCTCATTCGTACACATTTAAGGCTGAACCGCTCCAAATTGATAGTTTGAACCGCTCTAGTGTACAAGTTTACTTCTGGATCGCTCCAAATATTACTTTCTGGATCGCTCATTCGAACAAGCTTAAACCGCTCGAACGGACAGTACTTGGACCGCTTATTTGACACCTTGCTCTATGATCCGCTTATTTGGTCGAGTGAAGCTAGTTCGCTCGACGAACACTTATCTGGACCGCTTATTTGTTCACTGTTAGATCGCTTATCTGTCATCTGTTTATCCGCTTATAAGTTGGTATGGATTCTGAGTTTTACAATGCATTTGCAACACCGTCATCACCAGCCGCGATTGCTCAAGCCATGAATCTGGAAAACGAGATGGGAACCACCCAGAAACCCCCGAAACTGATGAGTATTGAAGAATACTACGGGTGGAAGGATCGTTTTGAAAACTGGGTTCAGGCAAATCATCTCAGATCGTGGGAATGCATATTGGAAAAGTACACATTGCCTCGAACAGAATTGCAAGTTATTAAACAAATATCCGAATTCTCAGAACAAGAACGTGTAATGTACAGAGCAGAGAAAATGATGATCAGTCTGTTACAGCAAGCGATTAAAGAAGACATATTCATTTTGCTACAGCACGACAAAACTGCTAAATCAATTTGGGATGCTCTTAAAGTAAAATTCGAGGGTAGTGAAAGTATGATCAAAAGCAAGAAGGCATTGCTTAAAAAGGAATTTAATTTGTTTAGCAGTTTGCCGGGAGAGGATACTAAAAAGCTGATCGAGAGATACTGTCACTTAGTGCAATCGTTATCGATGTTGGGAGTTGAAAAAGGTCGTGAGGAATGGGTTGATAAATTGGCTGATGCGTTACCTCAGAAAGAGTGGGGAACATATTTGATGATACTGAAAAACACGGGTGTTTATGACAAACTAACAATTGGTCAGTTTATTGAGAAAATTGAGAGTCAGGATCTTGAGCAGCAAAAGATCGCGAGGATGAATAATCCTAGTGGTCAACAAGATGTTAAAATGTACTATAAAGGTAGTATTCCAGTTTCTGAAGCTGAAAGAAGTCCAAAGATTCAAACCGCTTTCAGTGCTGGAGATTCATCAGACAAAGTTGATCAGGGTTCGAACAAGAGTAGCAGCGGGTTTTCATCGTTTCCAAGTGTGAATCCGAAAGAGACTAACACTATTTTTCAGTCTCAGAGTACAAAAACTGGAAATGGATACATAATTCAGTGCAACATAGCTCTCAACCTTCCAGAAGGTCAAAGCTTCTCTGAAGACACTGCTAAAGACCACATGGCACTTCTGGGTTCAGTTCTGTTATCTTATGAAGGTCTTGTTGCTGGTCGGATCGGAAATCCTATGCTCACCAAAGAGGATTACGATCAAATAGACGCTGAGGAAATGGAACTAATGGATATCAAATTGTGTCTTGCAAGTGTTCTTCGTCGAGCTGAGAAATTCAAAACTATTACCGGGAGAAATGACTTTCTAGATGCTCATGTGTCTACTTTAGGTTTTGATAAATCTAAAGTTACTTGTTTTCGATGCAGGGAAAAAGGCCATTTCAAGCGGGAGTGCAGAGGAAGAGAAGCTAGCGGAGCACAGAATCCATTCGGGAAAGATGAATACTATCGTAAAGCTATCTATCAGCAAGTCGGCCAATCCCAAGAACCACAGACAGCTCATGGGAGAAAGATTGAAGATCCCAAGAGAGCATGTTTGGTAGATTTCAGCTGGAGTGATTACATATCATCGGAAGCCACAACAGCACGCATTATCGATCAAGATGATGAGAAACTACCAGAAGGTTTCAGTTAGGATATGTTTGTGGATAAGAAGGGAGAGTTCAAAGTCTTCATTGCCAAAATTTTCCGAGAACCAAATTTGTTTGCTACTTGGATGAGATCTATCGGAGAGAATGTGAAAAGTGAAGATGAAAAATCTGTGTCATCTGATGAAAGTTCAGACAGTACTGATAAACTTTCAGAACACTCTGGAGATGTTTCAGATAGCTCAGATGATAGCATACAGAGTTTAGATGAACTTGAGCAAAATGAAAATGTTCCAGAAAAGGAAGTTGTTTTTGACAAAACACCGTTTGATTCTGATATATCAGATGGTGATTCTGATAAATCTGTACACTTTGATAAATCACCTGATAATAGAAGCAGTGATGATGAGAAAGAGAAACACATAAATATTGCAAAATCTCATTTGTCTCCTGAAAATTTTCATTTTTATTTTGCAGAAAGAATGAAGAAACTGAAGGAAAAACAAGCTGCAAAAGAACAACAATCTGAATCTGAAGGTGATGTTCAGAATGTTGAAAGTGTTGATGAGAAGGTTATCAAAGTAGAGAAAGAAGTAGAAAAGGTGATTGAAGTAGAGAAAGTGATTGAAGTTGTAAAAACAGTCGAAGTTGAAAAAATTGTTGAAGTCGTCAAGCCATGTGAGAAGTGTTTGGAAGCCTGCAAAGAATGTGCAGCAAAAGGTGACATCATCGCTGAGTACGAGAAAAAGAAAGAGCAGTTATTGTTCAATATCAATTATGTGAAGGAATCGTACGACGTGTTGAACAAAACAGTAACTGGTCTCCAAACAACAAACTCAGAAAGAGAACAGGCGCTGACAATGATGAATGCAACTTTAATGTCGAAGCAAAAAGCTATAAATTTTTACATTGAAGAGAGTGCCAAATGGAAGCAAGAGTTGGAAACTGAAAAGATTGAAAATGAGAGAATTAGGAGGTTATTGTTGAGTTATCCTATCTCTGATTATCTTATTGATCGTGTTTATCCAACTGTTGCAGGTATGGAAGCTTTTCAAGACGAGAAGCCGAAAGAAAAGAAAGACTGTGGTAAGAAAACAACTGTTAGCTATAACAAGTGTCCGCCTCCAATTTGGGATGGGTATTCACCTAGGAAACCAAATGAGGAGCAACTTGCAAAAGCAGTCAATATAAAGCTTAAAACCGACACAACTGACGTCTTACCAGAAAACATTGATGTGACGTTTACCTCATCCGATACTGATCATGAGTCTGAATTAATCAAAATGGTGGTCGATCAGATGTTGGATACTGATGAGGAGACAGAGTCGAAATCTGAGTCTGAAAAGCCAAAGTCGTCAGTCAACAGTCAAAATTCGTCGGTTAAACGGTCTTATAGTAAAGAATTTTTGTTATCAAAGGCAGATTTGAATGATGAAACATTCGAAGTTGTGTATACTTTGAATGGTTCTGACAAATTATATTACAACAAAGAGTTTCCGATAATGAGTATCAAAACGGAATTAATCAACAAAACCTTTAAACTAATAGAGGTTAATATTCCTGAATTAAAAGTTTTGAAAAGTTTTGATAAACCTAAAAAATATACTTCTAGAGTTCAACAACGTCTAAACAAGAAAAAAGGTTACAATTCTGGTTCTGGTTTTTCAAATAAACTTAACCAAAATCGTAGCTACAAAAAGAAAGGTTTAGGTTTTGTTCCACCAGAAAATCATAAAAATGAGAAAAATTCTAAATCAAACACTGAATTTGTATCAGGTGGAAGCTCGGAAGATGAACAGCAGAAACCATTTTGGAGACAGTCTAACAAAGAGTTTCTTGCTGATAGGAGAAGGAATGGAACTGGAGTATTTCATCCGAGAAATACTCAAACCTGTTTTAAATGCAATAAAACCAGTCACATTGCATCGGATTGTCCGAAAGATATCAAAGCAAAACAGGGAGCTTCTCAGAAGTTAAAAGAAAAAGTTGTTGAAAAATCTAAAATTGTTGAAAATTCGAAAAATGAGGTTGGGGAATGTTCAAAGAAACATTTTTACCAAAGGAAAGGAAAAGACAACCAAGTGTGGGTTGCAAAAAAGGTAGAAGAAAAAGTCGGCGATGAATCTGGTTCCACAAAGCCAGAAGAGCCACAAGTTGTGGAGAAAATTTCAGTAAATGATGATGTTTTTCCATCACTGAAGTTTGAGGAAGTTATAAAGAAAATTGGTAAAATTGAAATTTCAAATCAATTTTATTTGATGAAAAAGAATTTGATGTCGAGAAAACATTCAACGGAAATGTTAAGAAAATATTTGGGAAAATGTTGAGTGGGAGAGCTAAAGGGGTAAAAGATTTTTATACAACTAAAAAGGCGACATACAACCCTACAACTGAAGAGTTGAAAGCCCTCAAGTCTGAGAAGACTTCGAGGGAAGTTTGTTTCCCATAATAGTTGAAGGACTATGCCAGAGATCCCAAGTTTATATCGTGGATCAGGAATCGGCATCTTTCTAGTATTTGAGAAGTTTGTTTGTAAAATTTTGAAATGTTTGGATGTTTGCAGGATGAAGGACTATGCCGGAGCTTCCAGGTCGGTAAGTGCGAAGCAGGAATCGGCATTCTGATTGGTAAAATGGTGATGTAGACGTAACATTCCTACAAGTGGTAACCTTGATATTACAAGTGATATTAGTGGTTATGGTTTGAGATGTTTACATTTACAAGTGGTACAGAAGAGTCTAAGATGCAAATGGTAAATCAGGGACATTAATTTGTACTTGATTTACTATTCATGATGAAAGATAGACAAGATGATGAACCACATTCCCGTTTTTAAAAATGATAGACCTAAAATTGGTTTTATCAACACAAATTCATTTTCCGGAAAAATCATTTTGATTAAAACAAACTTAAGTGTTTTGAAATCTAAATGAGAAAATGATTTGTGATAGGGGGAGTTCAGATTGTTTATGCCTAGTGAATGGCGATTTGATGTGATTCAGTGTCAGTTGTCAAGTTTCTGTACAGTCTGTTTTTATGTTTCTAGTAGGTCAAGAATCTAGAATTTTTCAAATTTTTCTTTAAAATGTGTTTGCATTTTAGGGGGAGTAGGGAAATTTCAGAAAATCCAAAAACATTTGAAAATTTGAAAAAGCCAAAAACATGATAAAATTCAAAAATGAGTTTTGTTGCGAAAAAGAGGAAATGATAGTACATTAGTGGACTATCACGGCACGCTAAAGAATTGAAAAGTTTAAAAGTGTTAAACAATCTTACTGTGGATGTGTCAGTAGATTTTCGCACATTTAGTAAATTGAAACGAGATATAAACCTAATTCAAACTTGCTTGATTCGTGTGAAACTATTCTTGAATATATGGGTAACCCCCGAAATCTTGTTTGAAAGGTCCCGTATTCTGAGATACTAAGTCTTTATACTCAGTGATATCTGGGGTATTATCCCGGGACTTCTGCTGAATGGAAGTTCTGACCTAGTCCCCGGATAATACTTTTTGCTAAAGCTTTGACACAAAAGCTTCGCCCTCAGCATGCTGATGAAACAATAAAATTGATAGTCGCTGCTGTTGAAATGCAAAAAGATCCTCTAAAGGGGACCCACCAAAAGTCGATCCGTCATCTCTCTGCTGAACGGAAGTTCTGACCTGAGCTCTCACGGTTTCGCATCTAACCTCTATTACAGATATCAGCTGTGGTATACTCACCTGTAAGACTGAATATTTGGGATCTGGATACGGGAGTATATTCAAGTGGAGTGATACACAATTAAGTTTAAGTCTCTAAAACATTAATATCGTATCTCGAATCGATTGAAATTTGTGTTGAGAATTTAAAAGGACAAACATACTGACAATCTAGGTAAATTGTTTAAAGCTTAAAATGAAATCAAACTTAACGGTGTTGGTGATTTGTCTCATAAACTGATATGATCCTCTTGCACGAACTCACAAAAAATATTGTCTGTAAATATTATATTTCTGTATAATTTTGTTTTCAAGTGGTGTCAGGAAATATAATCCAAAAAGATTTTGTGTGGGAGTGTTTGTGTAAATCTAATTGTTTACAACTGACTTTGGAAAATTGATTTTCGACAACTGACTTTGGAAAATTGATTTTCAAAATTCCAAATGCTGAACATGATGAGCAAAATTTGAGTGGGAGTGTTTGTGTAAATCTAATTGTTTTCATTAATTTTAATCTTCTTCAAGTGGTTCATCATAAATTGTTTTGAGGAGAGTTATGTGTTAGTATATAGTGATTTAAAATGTTAGTGAAAGAAATTTATTTCTAGGTTGAGATTGTGCAGGTAGCCAAGTTTCGATCCTGGAAATCAATTCTGAAGATTTCTGTTAGAGTCAGATTGATAGATTCTAAAAGCTTGTGAAGATCAGATTATGATTCTAAAGATCATGTCAACTGTTGATGCTGATGAACTTAAGGAATCAAGAGATCTGATCAAGAGAATTAGAGTGTTTTTAGAGCCAGGTTATTTGATTACGAAAACCTGTGAAGATCAGACAACGATCCTGAAGATGTTACTGAAGAACAAAAGAATGCCAGTAAATTGAGAGGGGGAGTCTAAAGATAGAGAAAAAGAGAAAGCCCAGAGACTGATCTAGACTGCAGTAGTGAAGACACAGTTTTACAGTCAATGTGTGTTGGCGACTCCATCAACATCTGAGGGGGAGTCTGTTGGTGCACTACATCTGTTGATTTCGTCTAGGTGTCTAGGATCAGGTCTTGCATTGTATTGTATAGCATAGGGCATGTTTTACGAGAAAACAGGAGTCTGTATAGGTTTTAGGAGCATGGATCGCTCATAGGAACATAGAAGTCTTGGGTCGCTTATGTGTCAAGTGTGGGTCGCTTATGTGTACATGTCTGGACCGCTCATATGGACATGTGACACATGAGCGGTCCTAGCAGCCTATATATAGGTGTTGCTTGAGCGATCCTCATAAGATGTATGTGAAATTCCACGCCGAAGCTCTGCCGGCATGACGATCGAGCTGTAAATCATTTCAAATCAGTAAAACAAGCAATTAGGAGGAAGAACAAGCTATATCTACTTGCATTTCTTATTATTCCACATCTGAAACGCAAGAGTTAACCTCTGAACGACTCGTTTGGGTCAGCATTCGATCCTACAAGTGTGACATCTATTCACAGGACAGAGACGTGTGGTTGAAGCA
Source organism: Helianthus annuus (assembly GCF_002127325.2). Lineage (NCBI taxonomy): Eukaryota > Viridiplantae > Streptophyta > Magnoliopsida > Asterales > Asteraceae > Helianthus > Helianthus annuus. The sequence continues at coordinate 53,819,142 of NC_035440.2, read as the reverse complement.
TGGTGGATACGCTGCTGGTACTTCCTATATATAAGTGCTTCGCCGTGCCAACCAATGTCTTGTGAAGAAAGTGCCATACAAGTTGAACGTTATCAGACCAAGTATATTATTGAATCTACTTTCAACACAATAAACTACATCGCAAGGCGTAACAATCTCAATTGCAACTCAAAGCGTGTAATCGCTAGACTTTTCGTAAGTCAACACGCTCGCAATCGCACTATCGCTGGAATCTATCTCGTAATCTCCATCGCTTATTGTGTGTTCACTCAATCGCTTATTATGTATATCGCGCTATCACTTATCGTGTGCATTTACTCTATCACTCATCATGTATCGCTTGACGTTTATCGCTATCGCTAACACTTACCGTTGTCTATGTTATCTGTGTTATGTTAGCACACATGACCCTGCTTCATGGGACGAAACTGATAGGGTTAAATCATGGTGGATACGCCGCTGGTACTTCCTATATATAAGTGTTTTAGCCACATCAGCAGACTTTCATGGAAAAAGGCCATGTGGGGCTTAATATTAGTTAAAATTTGTGGTGTTGTTTAATCGAATCAAATCGCATGTCCCCATCGCTTGCAACACATCGATCGTCGCTTATCGCCTGTCGCTTATCGCTTGTCGGTTATCGCTTGTTGCCTTTTGCTTATCGCTTATCTCCTTTCGTTTTTCGTTTATCGCTTCTCGCACTCGCTAGTGTCACTAAACTGAGTCGAAAACGAATTCATCGCTCAGTTTGCTCAATCCTTCTTTTACACTTGGTCCAACCAACTTTTGCTTCGACCTAGGGAATCGGAATCTGTCAGTACTATGTCGACACACATGACACTGCCACACGGGACGGAAGCCATATGGCTAAAACATGGTGGATACGCCGCTGGTACTTCCTATATATAAGTGTTTTATCCATATTGTTGAACTTTCGTGGGAAAGTACCATGCGGGGCCGACTTTAAATTTAAAATTTTAATATTTTAAAAAACCTTCGTGTAAACAAAGCTTCTTCTTACAAGACTTTTCTAAAATTTAATCAAAACCTTTGTACAAAACGAGATTTTCTTGTAACGTTGGTGTGACAATCGACTCCAGCTAATACCGCGTAATGGGAAAATTTCGTAAAACGAGTTTTAATCACCCTAAAATCTTTTAGTAACCTAACAAAATTCTTCTCATAGCGTGGGTGTGAACATCGATACTATTCAACGCTGCACCGTGGGAAGATTTTCATAAATAAGTTTTCTCCAACCTTTTCTGAAATAATCAACTTTTCGAGGATTCAGAACGCTTTTTGGATCGCTTTTCGTGTGTTGCCATCTTTTGTTATACGAATCGCCCTATTCGCTGCCATCGCCCGGTCTTCGCAACGCTCTCTCTCGCCAATCTTCAATCGATCTCCCACTCATCTTAACGCTTTTCTCGCTACTCCCACTCGCATCAATCCTCACAACCCTTCTAGTGGATTAATTTCGGGACGAAATTTCCTAAAGCAGGGGAGACTGTTACAACCCGCACGTTTGTGCGTTGTTACTGCTCTACATCGCTACTTCGCAGTATTTTCGCATATTACGCATGTTTTATCGCTATAACACATCGCATCGCATCGCACACACTAATACTTACGATGACGTTGAGTGAGGACCTATTCTACCCTCCTCGATAGCCTTGATGTGTTGCAATGCAACGCATATTCGAAATGAGCAACTCGATTATCGCAACGCAGACTTGGAAATGTGGATATCTATGCGACCCTATGTCACTGATTATAATAAATATATGAATGTGTGTATGAAAATGTGTAACCAAACTATCGCAACGCTTAGCGAACAAAACGAAACATCGAAACGTAATTCTTCGAAGACCACCGATCGAGTGACTGTTAGATCGAGTGGTCAACCGATCAGATTGCTGCTCGATCGGATTGCCATCCGATCGAATTGCCATCCGATCCATGGCACTCCATCACCTTTTCCCCTCTTCACCTATAAATAGCACCTGTCACATCCCTTGAACAGTGATGTGACAGCTCTTACTCGACCAACACACTTTGGGGCTATTTTCTCTCGATTTCTCGTGATCCTTGTAAGTTTCTACCTCAAATCTTGTACTTCTATGGTCTACACGCACTCCTTCATCTTTTCCAACAACAAATCTCACCTTTTCACCGTAAAATCCTCTGATTTGGGGCGTTCTAAGGTGATGTCATCATGGAGTTCTTAGGAACAATGAAAGGTGACCTCATCTCGTCAAGAACAGTTCAGATCTAATGGATTCCACGGTGTATAAACACTAATCGCACCTAGATCTAAGCCGAATCTAAGCATTTCAAGTTTCTTTCAAGTTTTCTTAACTTTTTACTCAAAACCAATAGAATCGGAGCTCGTTCAGGCCTTCTACTCATTCTATAGAGAAATGTCGGTTTGAGAACTGATTTCTATCGACGAGACGACCGGTTAACGGATTGAACACGAACAACCATCAAGAACAGTTAACTGATCGGACGGGGTGATTCCCATCCGATCTAATGACTCAGCCTTGGTAGAGTTCCATTGTTTAATACGTTGTCATACCGTCTCGATCAAACCGCAAACTTTCAAAAATAATAAAAGTTCAAGAAGATCAGGTTCGCTGGGACGGATTACAGCCCGATCGGATAGCCATCCGATCGGATTGCCATCCGATCGAACTGCAATCCGATCGGATTGCACTTGATTCAACACTTAACAATTTTCAAACTTTTCAAAGTATCTGAATGTCGAACGGATTGTCGTCCGATCATATAGTCATCCGATCGAACGATCATCCGATCAGTTGACATTTGGAATTTCGACACTTAATCATTTTCATGACTTTCAAAGAACATCAGTTTCTAACGGATTGCTATCCGATCGGATTGCCATCCGATCGAGTAACCATCCTGCTATGAACTTGTTCTCACTAGAGATTTCTCGCCAATCAAATTGCTATCCGATCGAACGACCGTTCGATCGATCGACCTGAAGGGTAGAGATACTTCTCTGTTTTCAAAATGCTACAACGAAAACTTCAAAGCCATCATACACAAACACATCCATCACAAACGAATGTCAATCCAATCGAATGGCCATCCGATCGGATTGCCATTCGACACTTGGTTCACTTGCCACCGTTTAATGCACTGTTCAACGCTTACGCTATCAATCTGTTATCAGGCTAATCTCATACGTGCTCCCTTCGATCCAACCAAGTTATGTTTACTTGCTTAACACCGACTGTGAGTATACTCGAACCCTTTTCATCGCATTTTGGGCGTAACATACATTCCAATCAAATGAAACTTATCAAAACGAATTATACAATTAAACTGTTTATCACTCACGAATAACTGTTATGCATATTTACACGTGATGCTAGCTACATATGTGTTAGGACTTATACTCGCAAGGTCCCGCCTTAACTAGTATAGTACTATAGTACTCGATGGGGTCTAGTTAGGATGAATACCAATCGCAATCGTAGTTCGAGTGACTTAGCTGGTAGTATCTTTCTTGTATGCATGTATGTTGAGGTATCTCATTTATGTATTTGGTAATTCTCAACACTTTTTATCTATTTCTCGGTATTATCAAAACTTGTATACTCGGTAATACTTTTGTATTGACGTTGTTTTAACGTATGTTACAGGTTTAGTCACAGTCTACATCAAATCAAGCTAGGAAGTCAAGAAACTCACCTAAAATATAGGTTGTCGTATTTGTATTGTTCGAGAGGACAAGAAATCTGTGATAACTTATGTGATTGTATTGTTTGTTAGTATGGGATAACAAATGTAATAAATATTGTCGCTTTATAGTTGTTATGGATTCTCTTGAGCAATCTGATTCGCCTAGTGTCGCGCCCCGATGATTCCGCCGTCGGTTGGGGTGTGACACTTACTTTGGCAGGAATTGGCGAAAGTGATAAGAAGGCTTATGATCTTGAGAAGAAGGCCTTTGCTATCCTTACTCAAGCACTTCATAAGGATATTTATCATTAATTCGCGTATTGTATCACTACAAAGAATTTGTGGGACGTCTTGGAAGCTAGAGGGAAAGGAAATGATGCAACAAGAAAGATCCGTCATGATCTTTTAAAGAAGGAGTTTGAAGAATTTTTGTTCATGGAAAATGAAACACTAAACGACATGGCTACTCGGTTCTATTATTTGCTTAGTGAGATGCACTCTTACATGGTTAATGCTTCACAACAAGAGATTGTCATATGTTTTGCTGATGCTTTACCACCCAAGTGGAGTCAATTCATTGACTTACTCAAGCATACCGGTGTTTTAAAGGGACCCAATATTTATGAATTCGTTCAAAAGCTTGAGAACAAGAATGAAGAAGAAATTCTAAAGGCAAAGAGAATTCCAGTTCCACAAAACCCTGAGATGTACTTCGAAGGGATTAACACCACGGTTAGTACCAATCAGCAACCGAAGCTTCAAACTGCGTTTGTGTCAAATACAAACCCTTTTCTGCCACCACCTAAACCAGATCAATCACTTGGTTCAAGCGCTCAGTATTACGGCAAAATATTGATCAAAAAGCCTATCTTCTTTACCCACAAGGTCTCAAACCAAAAACCCAACAACAAGGTTCTCAACAAGCTTGTTACGGTAACAACAACTCCACTCAATCTTCAAACTGTAACACCCGAAAATGTAAATCATTTATTTTAAATATAATGTCGGTAAATAAACAAGTGAACTAACTAGGATTAAAAATAACTTAGTTAGACAAAAGTCTTGTAGTGACTTATAAGTGGGTTAAAACACAGGGGGGCGACCAGGGTTCTTCAAAACCCTAACATTCATAAATCTCATAAATTGAAGACTCAAATCTGTTCTAAAACGAAACTTGAGCTAAGATTAGTGATCTCCATTGCAGGGTCATAAGGTGTGTGAAATTTGATGAGAAATCTCTATTTGAAATTCTGATGAACTTAGAGAAATTCGAAATTTGATTGCTGCATGATTGTTATATGATGAAATAGGAACAATATAGTGTCTAGGAGTAAACCCTAGGCAATTATATGTTGAAATCATGCTTGATTCTAGTAACTTCCATGAACACCATTGAAAGTGACAAGTGGGTTTTTGTGGAATTTGATAAACACTAGGATTTTGGTTATAGTTCTAGTGTAATTTGATATTTATGAAGTGATTTCAGATTTATTGATGTTAACAATTATATGTGATAGTCCGATTGATGTTAATTTTAGCCATATAACAAGTTATGAACTTGATAATTAATCATGTAAAATTATGCCCTTAAAGTGTTTGTGGAAATGCCTAAATGAAGGCTAAATGTTGAAATTTGAACAAAACCGCATAATTGTATTAGTTGGTAAACTATGCGTATTATGTGAATCCAAGAGTTCTGAATGCGATGTGATTGAACACTATAGGAAAGGAAGCCGGAGCATCGAGCGGACAAGCTGGTGTTGACGCACGATTGAAGGGTGTGCTTTCAAAGTATGTAACTTGATTCGTTACATTATGAAATTTAGATATTTCAATAGTTTATAGTTGTGTTTTAGTATAAGCATGGTATTAGTTAAAGTGATGTCGTTCACTACTGGATTTAATGGGTTAAAAAAATTGATTAGAAAACGTTTGGTAGTCGTGGAAATGGAGGATTCCATAAATGAGCCAAACGGGTCGAATAACTGATTAGTGTGTAGTAAAAGTATGTGTTGAATTGCATTTGGCGAAGACGGATCATAAGAGCGCGAAGCCATAGTTTTGGTAATGAAACACCGGTGATCGAAAGCCCCGGAAGTTGGGGACAAATACGCCTTGTGGTTATAAATTGGTTAGTGTTAAATTAGAGCAAAAATTTATACGGATCAAACAAATACCTTGTGCATTTATAGACTTCTAGTCCGTACATCTTATTTTGACACAATGAATATAATAGACGCGTTGGAAATTTTATTTCGGACTCATAGGAAAAAGAATCACTAAAAACGGACTTACGGATCAAAAGTTATGAATGTTTAAAGTTTATATTGTGGCAAACTCAAGAGCTGGGAATCTGCAGCTCAATTTAAGCACCCGGCTGTGAAATTTAGGGTGTCGCGTCATGCGTCACCAAACTCGATACACCTTCGCGCGACTCGACGGTAGTGGCGGGCCGCGATGACTATTCCCATATGTGTCGCGGGGCGCGACGGCCCTAACTTGCAGAATTTTGTTTGTTTTTCATTGTTTAAGCTATAGAACTTGTATATACTTGATTTTAACAATGTCAAAACTAACTTTTAAGTGTTTTTGACTCTAGGTAAAGATGGGGTCTTTCCGGATGGCGATCAAGCATGTTTTGAAGAACCGAACATGAACTTTTGAAGCTTTCGCGTGAAATTGACCTTGTTGTAGACAATGTTTATGATGTAAACAATTACTAATCATGTTTTGGATATTTAAACTAGTTAGTAGTTAACTAGTATGTGATCGCTTTAAAACTTCTATTTTGTACTTTTGTTAAAGTGAAGTGCTTTTTATATAAAAATATGCGTATTTTTATTAAATTCGAATAGAAATTAGACGGTTGTTACAAGTTGGTAATCAGAGCTCAAGGTTGTCAAAAAAGTGTTCGGTTCAAGCTTGATCGATCGTCCGGTAAGAATTAATTATTTATTTTAATAGATCTTATCTCATGTAAGAAAAAGAGATGTGAATTAGCATGCACGGGAAGAGCGTGTTAACACACTCAAACCCGGAAAGTGCACTAAATGATAACGGTCAAAGCAAGTTACGAACTTGGCTAAACCGAAGCAAATAAAGTTATGTGATAAAAGAAATGTTCAATAATTGATGTAAACATTTCAGTTTCAAGATGACAGAAAGGAATGACAATGATCCGGTGCTGACAAGCACCGAACAAATGAAAGAGATAATTGTCGAAGAAGCAGGGAAGGCAATTGAGGGTAGTCTATCCAGTTTCATAGACAAAATTCAAAATACAGTGCTATCGTTAGTTGAAGAACGAGTTAAAAGGTTGGAAGACAATGTCAACCTTATGAAAGAAAAATATGGAGAACGTAAGGGATGTTCGTATAAGGAGTTTATGGCATGTAAACCGCCAATTTACAACGGGGAGGTTGACCCGATAATATGCCAAAGATGGCTAAGTTGTGACAACTCGAATTTCCAAGATTCCTATTTCGCATTTATTGCACGCTCATTGTTTGTGTTGTTAATTATTTGCACAATTAATTGCTATGGAATTGTATATGTGTTGATACAATGAAGTGTATTGTGTGATTATACATGGTTATGTGTTAATTGTGAAAGACTTGTCAAATATGTGAACTTGGTGGTGAAACTGTGAAATTGTTTGAGATGGTGCACTATTGTAAAATATAATGATTAAGGGTGTATAGAGTTATTAGTGAAACCTAAATTATACTTAACCCTAATCCCTTGTTCACTAATCATTTTCACAAAAAAATCCAAGCACGTACATTCACTTTCTTTGGCAATCATCATCACCATCATCATTGACACAAGACACTCTACACTCTTGATTCCACATTTCTCTAGAATCAGTACAAGGTAATTGGTTATTGATTATTTGACTTGTTGTTGTTCTTGACTCTTGATTATGTGTTCATGAAAACCCTAGTTCTTCATTTAATATTCTGTGATTTTTGATTTGATTCTAGATTATGGTGATTATGATGAATGATTAGTTGTATGGCGATAAGATTGTTCACATAATGATTGTTGTAATCGTCGATTGATTGCTTGTGAATTATGCACTATGTATACATGAATTAGGGTTTTCTGGTAGAACAAACGAAAGAAAGCGTAACTGTTACAATCGTACTTGAATAACTCGCATGTTTTGATGATTGGCCAACCTTTGAATGATGCTTAAGTCCGAACTTTAGATAGTGTGCATATAGTCCGAGTTTTATAACAAGGATATCTAGTCCGACTTTTATCCCTAGAACATTAGAGGTCCGATCTTCATGTGATTACTTGTCCGACCTTTTTGTTATCATGGAGTCCGAGTTTCTCTCCATCAAGTGTGTCCGAGCTTTGTGAGATACACTAAGGTGTCCGAGTTTATATAAAAACATCAAAAGGTCCGACTTTTTATTAAGTGAGGTCTGAGTTTTAATTGTTTCACTTGGTCCGACTTTCAGGAGGGGTTCAAGGGTCCGACTTTTACAACCCTTATGGTCCGAGTTTCATATACATAACATGGGATGTCCGAGTTTTATAAGACACATTGGTCCGGGTTTCATAAGGGGTGTGTTAATGTCCGAGTTGGGCAAGAGATCAAGGGTTGTCCGACTTTTAAACCCACTCCTACTGTCCGACCTTTAACCTTAGTAAGGGGGTCCGACTTTTAACCCCCACCCCTTTTGGTCCGAGCTTTGAACCCCAAACCACATGTACTAGTCCGACTTTTAACCCCTTGCCACTTGATCCGACTTTTAAACAGGGGAAGCCCCCCCCCCCCCCCCACACTTGTATGTCCGAGTTTTGAATAGGGCAAGGCCCTGTCTGACTTTGTGTGATGTTAAAGTGAAGCTGAATGTATGTTATTACATGATTGAATCTGTTAAGTGTTAACTGTGTTATATTCGTCAGATTTGTAAAGCATGCAACTGTTGTTTAGCCTGATGATCCATAAAGTGTGTTATTGATTAACTACGTTAGAATTGACCAAGAACTCTGCCATATGATGCATAATTGGATGAACGTGAAAAATAACTGTTATGTGTTGCATGATGATGATTGCTTAAAGACACTTCATGACATATGTTGCATGCGAAATCCTTGAGAACTTAACTGATTGTGTATACATGCATACTATAGGACGTGATTGAGTATTCGTGAGCACATAGTTTAACATACCGAGCAAACCAAGGTGAGTTCACACAGCCAAGGCATGGGATTCCCGGGTGGGAATTGGGTTGGAAGAATTGAATTGGATAATTACTCGTACTTTCACTATTGCTAGACTATAGACCATCGTCCTCGGGTTAGTCAGGACACTTACGTAAATCCTACGTAAACTAGTATCTACCATTGTCTCCCGGGTCAGGAGGACACTTACGTAAATCCTACGTAAACTTTTACCTACTACTGTCTTCCGGGTCGGAAGGACACTTACGTAAATCCTACGTAAACCCCACACGTACCACTGTCCTCGGGGAAGGGCACTCACGTAAATCCTACGTGTCCTTGTACGCATTCCTGTTCTCGGATTAAGAAGAACACATGGTTGCAAATAGTCTAGTAAGTATAAACTTGGGAAGCCCCCAATTGTAATAAATATGATCATGGGAAACCCCCACTATTAGTACATACATACGTGGGAAGCCCCCACCAATTGAACATACGTATTATTGCTACGAACTTACTTTCTGTGAACTCACTCAACTAGTTGTTGACTCTTTGCTGCATGCCTTGCAGGTCGTTAGATAAATGGAGCTTGCACAGGGAGGAGCAGGTCGTTGTGGAGCATGGATCGTGGATGCCATGTTAAAACATTTAAACATTTGAACTATGATATACATTGGATTTTCATACATATGCTTCCGCCACGCTTGATACTATATTTATGTTTTGAACACCTATCGTATTGAATGATTGGGTTGCAATTATTTTACTTGTTATTAATTACATGTTCAATATGATTGGTGGCTTGATCTTGGTCAGTCACGCTCCCAAGCGGTGATATTCCGCAGGTGGATTTTGGGGGTGTGACAGATTGGTATCAGAGCCATTGGTTATAGAGAACTTGGTTTTAATATGGGAAAAACGTTTTTATTAAAACCAAACTATAACCAGTACAGTGCTCTCAACGATCCACAACGACGCTTCGCTCCACGTGCAAGACTCAACATTCTAGGTAATAAGGTTTATATTTATTGCCTACATGCTAGAATTGCATAGAACTTTGCTCGTAGTATGCTTAGATTACACTGCTCATTACTTGTTATTGCTTGAGAACACCTATGTGCTTACACTCTTCTGTCATCGCACTATTCGCGAACTTTTCTCATTTATGCTGCCTTTGATGTGAAGATCAATGGCCGGACGTATCAATTTGACACAAGCCCAGTTGACGGCTCTTATCAATGAACAAGTTGCTGCGGCACTTGCAGCTGCAAACACAGGAGGTATACCCTGTAGTAGTAACTCATAATAGGACCTTTAGATCCTACGTTCCTAAACAACTCTTATGTTTAACCTCGATTTGTTCATACACATTAGGTCAACACGCTCATCAGCCTGTGTGCACTTTCAAGAACTTCATGGACTGTCGTCCAGGCACATTCAATGGCACCGAGGGGGCAGTGGGACTCCTCCACTGGTTTGAAAAGCTCAAGTCGGTATTCGAAATGTGTGAATGCCCTGAGGATCGCAGGGTGAAGTACGCCACTGGCACGTTGGAAGGAATTGTGCTAACTTGGTGGAACGCGCAAGTTCAGATTTTAGGGTTGGCAGCTACTAACGCCACCCCTTGGAATGATTTCAAGGAACTGATAAAAAGGGAATACTGCACACGTGAAGACATTCACAAGTTGGAAGACGAGTTGTATCATCTGAAAATGGTTGGGTCAGAGATCGAAGCCTACACTAAACGGTCGAACGAGCTGGCCGTGCTGTGTCCAACTATGGTGGACCCTCCAATCAAGCGCATTGAGTTGTACCTCAAGGGATTAGCGCCAGAGATACAGAGCCATGTGACATCGGCTAATCTTGACAATATCCAGGCTATTCAACGCCTCGCTCATCGTCTCACAGATCAGGCAGTGGATCAGAACAGGCTGCCTAAACGCATCAGTGCTACCACTACTGTTGTCACTACTTCTGCTACTCCCAGTGACAACAAAAGAAAATGGGATGGGGATTCCAGTAAAGGTTCAGCAACAGTTCAGTCTCAGGCTCAACAGTAGAAGGTTGATCACTACCAGAGTCCTAATCAGCAATCTTCTGTTGGTCACAGGCAGAAAAGGTATCAAGGATTTCACCCCAAGTGTCACAACTGTAACAGGCATCACAGCGGCCAGTGCAACAAGGGTCGTTGCCAAAGGTGTCTCAAGATGGGTCCCGAGGACAAAGACTGTAGGAGTCCACGACCTGCGAATCAGGATCAGCAATACCCACCACCAGCTCCACAGAACCAGCATCAGCAGCAGCATCAGCGGGGCAACAGGGGATGTTTTCAGTGTGGGGCTGAAGGGCATATCAAGCGTGACTGTCCCCAGTTGAACCAGAACCAGAATCGCAATAACAATAACAACAACAACGGGGGAAACAACAACAACAATGGCAACGAAGCTCGGGGTCGTGTTTTTGTGCTGGGTCGAGGAAATGCAATGAATGATCCCAATATGGTTATGGGTAAGTTTCTTCTCGACGATATTTATGTTACTGTCTTATTTGATTCGGGTGCTGATACAAGTTATATATCGTTAAAAGTGAGTAAAATGTTAAAACGTACACCAACACCCCTAAACATCAAACATGTCGTAGAGTTAGCTAATGGTAAGAGTGTAGAAGCCGCACATGTAGTCAAGGGTTGTAACATCGTCTTAGCTGGTCAGACCTTCTCCATCGACCTCATACCCATAGTTTTGGGTAGTTTCGATATCGTTATTGGGATGGATTGGTTATCCCAACATCATGCAGAGATCCTATGCAAGGAAAAGATAGTTCGCATTCCCCGTTCGGGTAAGCAACCTCTCGAAGTTCAGGGCGACAAGAGTGGTGCTGTGGTTGGCATCATCTCCTTTTTGAAGGCACAGAAATGTTTACGAAAGGGGCACACTGCTATTTTGGCATTAGTTACGGATGCATCAGCAAAGGAAAAGAAATTGGAGGATATTCCAGTTGTACGCGACTTTCCTCAGGTGTTTCCTGAAGATTTACCTGGTTTACCGCCTCATCGTCAAGTTGAATTTCAGATCGAGCTAGCTCCAGGAGCAGCACCTATAGCTCGCGCACCGTATCGCTTAGCTCCAACTGAACTGGAAGAACTTTCAAAGCAACTACAAGAGCTCTTGGATAAAGGCTTTATTCGTCCAAGCTCTTCGCCTTGGGGAGCTCCAGTATTATTTGTGAAAAAGAAGGATGGCACTTTCAGAATGTGCATCGATTACCGCGAACTGAACAATGTCACAGTGAAGAACCGCTATCCTCTTCCTCGTATTGACGACTTATTCGACCAGTTGCAAGGGTCGAGTTACTACTCCAAGACTGATCTAAGGTCAGGTTACCATCAGCTTAGAGTCTGGGATGAGGACGTCTCCAAGACAGCATTCAGAACTCGCTACGGTCACTACGAGTTTCTAGTCATGCCATTTGGGCTTACGAACGCGCCGGCAGTTTTCATGGATCTTATGAACTGGGTGTAGAAACCCTATCTAGATAAGTTCGTCATTGTTTTCATCGACGACATCCTGATCTACTCTAAGAGTCAGGAGGAACACGAGCAGCACTTACGACTTATCTTAGAACTTCTTCGAAAGGAACAACTGTACGCCAAGTTTTCAAAATGTGACTTCTGGCTTCGTGAAGTCCACTTCTTAGGCCATGTGGTGAACAGGGATGGGATCCATGTCGATCCATCCAAGGTAGAATCGATCAGGAATTGGTCTGCACCGCGTACACCAACAGAAATACGCCAATTCTTGGGTTTGGCAGGGTACTACAGACGATTCATCAAAGACTTTTCGAAGATCGCACAGCCGCTTACAATGTTGACACAGAAAGGTGTTACCTGTCGTTGGGGTAATACACAGGAAACGACTTTTCAGTACTTAAAGGATAGGCGTTGCAGCGCGCCTATTCTCTCATTGCTAGAAGGCACGGATGATTTTGTGGTCTATTGTGACGCATCGATACAGGGGCTTGGTTGTGTATTAATGCAGCGGGATAAAGTTATTGCCTACGCTTCGCGGCAATTCAAAGTTCATGAACGGAACTATACGACGCATGATTTAGAGCTGGGAGCTGTTGTTTTCGCGCTTAAGATATGGCGACACTACTTGTACGGTACCAAGTGCACTATTTACACCCATCACAGGAGTCTCGAGCATATCTTCAAGCAGAAGGAATTGAACATGCGTCAACGACGATGGGTCGAGTTACTTAATGATTACGAATGCGCCATCAAGTACCATCCAGGCAAGGCCAACGTTGTGGCAGACGCACTCAGTCGAAAGGATACTTTACCTAAGCGTGTACGAGCTTTGCAGCTCACTATTCAGTCTGATCTTCCTACACAGATACGAAATGCTCTGGTGGAAGCATTGAAACCAGAAAACGTCAGGGCTGAAGCCTTACGCGGCTCCAGGCAACGATTAGAACAAAAGGAAGACGGTGCCTACTATGTAACAAGGCGTATTTGGTTACCACTATACGGTGGTTTACGAGAACTTGTAATGGATGAAGCTCATAAGTCTCGCTACTCGGTACATCCAGGGTCGGATAAAACGTACCACGATATCAGAACAACCTATTGGTGGCCTAGCATGAAGGCCCACATTGCCACTTACGTCGGCAAATGTTTGACTTGTGCGAGAGTCAAGACAGAGTACCAGAAAACCTCAGGCCTACTTCAGCAACCCAGGATACCACAGTGGAAATGGGAAGAAATTTCCATGGATTTTGTTACTGGCCTGCCTAGATCCCAGCGTGGAAATGATACTATTTGGGTGATCGTTGATCGACTCACAAAGTCTGCTCATTTCTTGGCTATCAAAGAAACATATAAGTTCTCTACACTAGCAGACATTTACTTTAAAGAAGTTGCTTCTAGGCACGGGGTGCCAACCTCTATTATTTCGGATCGGGATGCACGATTCACTTCAGAACTATGGCAAGCAATGCACAAAGCTTTTGGCTCTCGATTAGACATGAGCACAGCTTATCATCCTCAGACAGATGGGCAGTCTGAACGCACGATCCAAACCCTAGAAGACATGCTTCGGGCATGTGTTATCGATTTCGGCAACAGCTGGGAAAAACACCTCCCTTTAGTGGAGTTTTCATACAATAACAGTTACCACACCAGCATACAAGCTGCTCCATTCGAGGCATTGTACGGGCGTAAATGCCGGTCACCTCTCTGTTGGGCAGAGGTGGGGGATAGTCAGATTACAGGACCAGAAATGGTAGTTGATGCTACGGAACGAATAGCACAAATACGACAACGCATGGCGGCAGCTCGTGATCGCCAGAAAAGCTACGCAGATAAGCGTAGAAAGCCATTGGAATTTCAGGTCGGGCACCGGGTTTTACTCAAAGTCTCACCCTGGAAGGGTGTGGTTAGATTTGGTAAACGAGGCAAGCTCAATCCACGGTATGTTGGACCATTCGAGATCATAGAAAGAATAGGCAAAGTAGCCTACAGACTAAACCTACCAGCTGAACTCGGGGCAGTTCACAACGTATTTCACGTGTCGAATCTGAAGAAGTGCCTGTCAGATGAGACCCTCATAATTCCTTTTAAGGAACTCACTATCGACGAGCGGTTGCAGTTCGTCGAGGAACCTGTAGAAATCACGGACAGGGATGTTAAGGTCCTCAAGCACAAGAGAATCCCTCTTGTTCGAGTTCGTTGGAACTCCAAACGTGGCCCAGAGTACACCTGGGAACGCGAAGATCAGATGACAGAAAAGTACCCCCAGTTATTCGGAACCAATGCAACCACTACTGAGACTGAAGCTACTACTGCGGAATTTCGGGACGAAATTCCAAATCAACGGGGGGATGATGTGACACCCCAGGAAAACCAGTAAACGATACAACTACCTAGCTTCCTCAGTAACCGCATGCCAAATTTCGAGACGAAATTTCTTTCAAGTTGGGGATAATGTGACAACTCGAATTTCCAAGATTCCTATTTCGCATTTATTGCACGCTTGTGTTGTTAATTATTTGCACAATTAATTGCTATGGAATTGTATACGTTTTGATACAATGAAGTGTATTGTGTGATTATACATGGTTATGTGTTAATTGTGAAAGACTTGTCAAATATGTGAACTTGGTGGTGAAACTGTGAAATTGTTTGACATGGTGCACTATTGTAAAATATAATGATTAAGGGTGTATAGAGTTATTAGTGAAACCTAAATTATACTTAACCCTAATCCCTTGTTCACTAATCATTTTCACAAAAAAATCCAAGCACGTACATTCACTTTCTCTGGCAATCATCATCACCATCATCATTGACACAAGACACTCTGCACTCTTGATTCCACATTTCTCTAGAATCAGTACAAGGTAATTGGTTATTGATTATTTGACTTGTTGTTCTTGACTCTTGATTATGTGTTCATGAAAACCCTAGTTCTTCATTTAATATTCTGTGATTTTTGATTCGATTCTGGATTATGGTGATTATGATGAATGATTAGTTGTATGGTGATAAGATTGTTCACATAATGATTGTTGTAATCGTCGATTGATTGCTTGTGAATTCTGCACTACGTATACATGAATTAGGGTTTTCTGGTAGAACAACCGAAAGAAAGCGTAACTGTTACAATCGTACTTGAATAACTCGCATGTTTTGATGATTGGCTGTTGGTGCACTACATCTGCTGATTCCGTCTTGTATCAAGTCATAGTCTTAGGATGTTAGATCTGGGCACGAAATACGAGAAATTATGAGATTGTATAGATTTAGGTTTGTTGGATTGCTCATGAGGCCCATTAGTGTTTGGACCGCTCGAACGGACATATGTTAGGACCGCTCATGTGTCAAATGTCTGGACCGCTTATTGGGCCTGTCCAATAAGCGATCCCAGAACCCTATAAATAGCCTAAGAGCGATCTCATTTGTAACGGTTTGTTGAATCTAGTACCGAAGTGCTGCCGTATCGAGAACTGGTTGTAATCGCTGTCAAATCAATACAGAAAGAGTTTAAAGTGAATCGCAAGCTATTCCTACGTTGATTACTTGTTTTCCGCACCTGTAATTGACGAAAACACCTCTGATCGACTCATTTAGGTCGTGAAACGATCCTACAATTGGTATCATAGCTTCAGGAGGAGGAGATCTGCAGAGAATAGCTGGAAATCAACAAAATTTCTATCTTCTACACCTTCTTTTTCAGATTCAAACACTTCCAACGGTCAGAATTAGCTCAAAATCTCAGGGATTGTGCGCAACTACATAGAGACAAACCCTTGAAAGTTTGGTGACAAAATTCGAAGAAAAAGTGGGTCAAAATGATGTCCGAAGTCTGTCCGCTTTTCTGAACATTTCTGGACCGCTCGTACAGCATCTTTGGACCGCTCATTCATACATCTTTGAACCACTCGTTCGAACAGATTCTGGTCCGCTCGAACGGACGTTTATTGGACTCGCTTATTCGGACTTTCTTCCTGGACCGCTCGAAATTAACTCCGTCCGCTCCAAACACAGTTTGTCCGGCCCGCTTATTTAGCCCATCCGGGGTCCACTCATCTATCCATTTAGTCCGCTTTTGTGTACAATTGTTATTCTTGTTCGCTTTTTAGGCTGATAATTGAATTTTTCGAAAATTTGAAAATGGACGAAGATTTTTATAATGCATTTGCTACTCCAAGTACCCCAATCACCGCTATTCAAACCACAATGTTAGAAAACGAAACAGGGACGATGCAAAAACCTCCCAAACTAATGAACATCGAAGAATATAAGGGTTGGGAAGGTCGTTTTGAAAATTGCGCGCAAGCAAATTATCTTGATGCTTGGGAATGCGTAGAAACAAAGTATGTTCGACCATTGAACGATGATGAAGAACCCATTCCGATCAAAGATCTTACTGCTGATGTTCGGAAAAAGTACAAAGATGAAAAAATGATGCTTAGTCTTCTTCAACAGGCAGTCAAAGAAGATATCATGGTTCTTCTACAGCATAATGGAACTTCGTACTCGATTTGGAAAGCGTTACGTTCGAAGTTTAGAGGAAGTGAAGAGATGGTCAAAAGCAAGAAATCACTTCTGAAGAAAGAGTTCGATTTATTCCGAGGATTGAAAAATGAGAGTACGAGAGAGATTATTGAACGTTATTGTAATCTGCTTGCAAATATGAAAAGGTTGAGTATTGAAAAGAGTAATGAGGAGATGATTGAAAAACTTGCTGATGCATTACCATATGAGAGTTGGGGCACTTATTTGATGATGCTTAGAAACAAGAAAGGTTTTAGCAATCTGACACTTAGTAAGTTCATCGAAAAGATCGAAGCTCAAGAAATGGAACAACGGAAAGTGATTAAAATGAAAGATTTCGATGGTGAACAAGACATCGGGTTATATTATAAAGCTGGGGTAAATGAAAAATCATCAAATCTATCTCCAAAGATTGTGACTGGTATGAGTGCCAAAAGTTCATCTGAAAGTCCATCATCTGGATCAAGCAGCAAAACCAGTTTTACTTCATTTCCATCATTTGATCCAAACATCTCAGCAACTAAAAATGGGAAAAGATTACAGTGCAACATTGTATTGAATCTTGAAAATGATCAAGATTATTCTGAGGAAGTTGCCAAAAACCAAATGTCTTTGTTAGGAATGGTTTTGGAATCTTACACTTGTTTTGTTGCAGGTCGTATCGGTAATCCAATGTTAACCAAAGAAGATTACGACCAGATAGATGCTGAAGAGATGGAGCTGATGGACATAAAATGGTGTCTGGCTAGTGTTTTACGGAGAGCTGAGAAGTTCAAACAAATCACGGGGAGAGATGATCTTCGGGATGCTAATGTTTCTACTTTAGGTTTTGACAAATCTAAAGTCACTTGTTTTCGATGCAGGGAAAAAGGACACTTCAAGAGGGAGTGCACAAACCGAGAAGCAAGTGGAGCTCAAAATCCGTTCAACAACAACAACGATTACTATCGCAAAGCCATCTATCACCAAGTTGGTCAATCATCTCAACAACAAAAACATCAAACTCAGACTGCACATGGAAGAGATGTGATTGAAGATACCGGAAAAAGAGCATGTGTAGTTAATCCAAATCAAAAACAGTTGGGATAATTACATTCCAGAAAATGGAAAAGCTTGTTTGATTGATCAAGATGATGAGAAGTTACCAGAGGGTTTTAGCTGGGCAAATTTTACTTGGGATGATTACATTCCTGATCAAACCACAGCGTACACTGCTTTTACAGCAAAGATTGAAGATGATAGTGATGATGATACAGAATATTGGGCGAGAAAATACAGGGAAGATATGAAGTTGTTGCTGAGAGTGACAGTGAAGATGAAAGAGCAAAGAAGAAAAAGAAAAAGACCAAAACGCCGGTGAGCAGTGATGATGAAGAGGTACCGGTGGTGAGAAGGCAAAAGGTGACAGAAGTGCCTAAGTTCAAGGTTGAAGAAGGTGTTGATGCGAAAAAGATTCTGGTAAAGTGTGAAAACTGTGAAGCTGTAAAGAAGCAGAACAGCACTTTGATTTGCAACTTGAACAGTTTGAAGGAGTCTTATGATGTGCTGAACAAGACAATGAATCAGTATAATCAAACGAGTGAAGAACAAGCTACAGCGATGAAGACACTTCAGGGAGCCTTCATGAAAAGCAGAAAGTTGTAAACAATTACATTGAAAAATGTGCTGCTTTGGAACAAAAGCTTGAGCTTCAAAGAATTGAAACTGAAAGAGTTAATCGTTTGTTAAAAAGTTACTCATGTACTTCCTATGTTATTGACAGGATTTATCCGACGGTTGAAAGTATGAAGGTATGGGAAGATGATGAGTTAACTGAAGAGAAAGAAGCTGGAAAAGATGCTGATGAAAAGAATGCTGACAAGAAGAAGAATGACAAGAAAAAAAGACACTGTAAAGACAACATCTGGTAAGAAGCAAGGTGTTAGTTATAACAAGTGTCCACCCCCGCTGGAAAATGGATATTTGCCAAGATATCCAAACGATGAAAGAGTCAAAAAGGCCACAAATTTACAGTGGGAGTCAGAGTCGTCAGCAAATCTTCCAGAAAGTATTGATGTTGTGTTTACATTATCTGACACTGATCAACAGTCTCAATTGATGAAGAAAGTCGTGGATCATGTGTTAGATAGTGATGACAGTGAAGAGTCAAAGTCGGAGTCCGCGTCAGAGTCAAAATCTGAGTCAAAAACTCCGGGGCAAACAGAAAAACAGGGAAAATTAGTTTATGATAGAAAATTCCTGTTATCAAAGTCTAATTTGGATGATGGGTTGTTTAAAGTTGCTTATACTTTGAATAATTCGGACAAATTATATTCTGATGAGGAATTTCCAATAAGAGGTGTCAAAACTGAACTGATTAAAAAGGTTTCATACTCATAGAAATTAACATTTCTGAAATAAAAGGCTTATGTCTTATTGATAATCCTAAACCTTACACTTCAAGAGTTCAACAGAGATTAAACAAGAATAAGAATTACAGTTCTGGTTCTGGTTTTCAAAAGAAATTAAACCATAAAGGTAATTTCAAAAAGAAAGGTCTTGGTTTTACTCCTACAGAAAAACAGAAAAACAGAAAAATGAAAAATATGTTCGTGATTTTAAATCAAAAATGTCATTTGTTTCAGGTACATCAACCGATGAAGAAGAAAAGACAAGTTTCTGGAGGGAAACAAACAGTGAATTTCTGAAAAAGAAACAAGCTGAGTTGAAGAAGCAAGCTGAACAAAAGAAAGACTTGTGAACCTGTTTCAAGTGCAACAACGTTGGACATATCGCCAAACATTGTTCTCAGGCGATACAATCAAAACAGGGAGTTTTTCGTAAAATCTCGGAAAAGGTGTTTGCGTTCGAATCACCACTGGATAGAACTAAATTGTTTAAAAATTCTATTTTTGAAGAGGGTGAGAGTTCGAACAAGTTTTACAAAAAGAATGCAAAATCTGATAAACAAAAATGGGTTGTGAAGAAGGGTGGTGAAAGCTCTAGCGATGATTCTGATGGATCAAAATCAGAGGAGCTATCTTCAGGCGATGAAACTGATTCCACAAAGTCAGTTGAGCCACAAGTTATTTCAAAATGTGAAGCTGATGTAAAAGTTGAAAAATCAGTTCCGATTGTAAATGATGAGGAGTTTCCATTACTTCGGGCTGAGAATTATAAAAAGAAAATTGGTAAAGTTGAAATTTCTAACCAATTTTATCATGATGAACAGGAATTTGATGCTGAGAAGGTCTTTAACCCCAAGGTAAAACACATCTTTGGGAAGATGATTGATCGAAAAGTCAAAGGGGTTAAAGAATTTTATGAGAAGAAAACAAAGAAAGAAACGGTTGAACCATCCCTGGTTTGTGACTGGGATGGTACATATTATGAACAGTAAGTCTCAGGACTTGCCGGAGCTCCCAGGTTGGTAAGCGTGGAGCATGAATCGGCATCTTTCTTGAATTTTATTCGGTAACGTCAATCATACAAACGGTAAACGAGGTTTGTTTGTGTTTGGTGATTATTTTTTACAAGTGATGAGATACTTTGATTGCATATGAACCACACCCCCGAACATTTGTTGGATATTCCTACAAATGGTAACCTACAATTGGTAAAATCAATCAAACTTATTTTCCGGAAAAACCATTTTGATTAAAACAAACTTAAGTGTTTTGAAATCTAAATGGGAAAATAGTTTGCTGATAGGGGGAGGTCTGATTGTTTATGCCAAGCGAATGGTGAATTGAGGTGATTCGATATCAGTTGTCATGTTCTGTACAGTTTGTTTTCAATTTTCATTAGATGTATTTGAATTTTAGGGGGAGTAAGAATTTTTAGAAAATCCAAAAACATCAGAAAATTTGAAAAAGACAAAAACATGATAAAACTGAAAAATTGAGTTTTTGTTGCATAAAAGAGGAAATGATAGTACATCAGTGGACTATCTAGACACGCTAAAGAATTGGAAAGTCAAAATGTGATAAACGATCTTACTGCGGATGTGTCAGTAGATTTTCACACATTTAGTAAATTGAAACGAGATATAAACCTAAATCAAACTTGCTTGATTTGTGGGTAACTATTCTTGGATATATGGGTAACCCCCGAAATCTTGTTTGAAAGGTCTCGTATTCTGAGATACTAGGTCTTTATACTCAGTGATATCTGGGGTATTATCCCGGGACTTCTGCTGTATGGAAGTACTGACCTAGTCCCCGGATAATACTTTTCGCAAAATGCTTGAAATATAGCATCGCCCTCAGCAAGCTGATGAAACAATAAAATTGATAGTCGCTGTTGTTGTAATCAAAAGATCCTCTAAAGGGGACCCACCAAAAGTCGAAGCCGTCATCTCTCTGCGTATACGGAAGTATCGACCTGAGCTCTCACGGCCCTCGCACATAACCCCTTTACAGATATCATCTGTGGTATACTCACCTGTAAGATTGAATATTTGTGATCTGGATACAGGAGTATATTCAAGTGGAATGATACACAATTAAGTTTAAGTCTCTAAAACATTAATATCGTATCTCGAATCAATTGAAGTCTGTGTGAAAATTTAAGTGGACAAACATACTGACAATCTAGGTAAATTGTTTAGAACTGAGAATGATTAAAGCTTAATGGTGTTGATGATATGTCTCAAATCTGATATGATCCTCTTGCACAAACTCACAAAAATATTGTCTGTAAATATTTCGTTTCTGCATTTACTTGCTTTCAGAAAATCCAAAAAGATTTTTGGTGTGTTTTAGCATAAATTTTGAAAATTCAAAAAGATTTTCGACAACTGATGTTGAATAGCTGATTTTCAAAATTCCAAGTGCTAAACATGATGAGCAATATTTGAGGGGGAGTGTTTGTGTGAAATTAAATGTTTTCATAATCTAACCTTTCAAGTGGTTCATCAAAATCTGTATTTGTTTTGAAGGAGAGTCTGAATTGGTACAGTGTTATATGTTTGAAATATATGTGAAAGGAATTTACTTTGAGGTAGAGCTTATGCAGGATAAGATGAGAAACTGTTAGATGAAAAGACGGACAACGATCCTGAAGATGTTATTGAAGATGTGAATACCAGTAAATCGAGAGGGGGAGTCTGAAGATAGAAAGAGAGAAGCCCAAAGACTGATCAAGACTGAAGATGTGAAGACACAGCATTGTTGTGACTCGATAGTCGACTCCATCAACATCTGAGGGGGAGTCTGTTGGTGCACTACATCTGCTGATTCCGTCTTGTATCAAGTCATAGTCTTAGGATGTTAGATCTGGGCACGAAATACGAGAAATTGGGAGATTGTATAGATTTAGGTTTGTTGGATCGCTCATGAGGCCCATTATTGTTTGGACCGCTCGAACGGACATATGTTAGGACCGCTCATGTGTCAAATGTCTGGACCGCTTATTAGGCCTGTCCAATAAGCGATCCCAGAACCCTCTAAATAGCCTAAGAGCGATCTCATTTGTAACGGTTTGTTGAATCTCGTACCGAAGTGCTGCCGGATCGAGAACTGGTTGTAATCGCTGTCAAATCAATACAGAAAGAGTTTAAAGTGAATCGCAAGCTATTCCTACGTTGATTACTTGTTTTCCGCACCTGTAATTGACGAAAACGCCTCTGATCGACTCATTTAGGTCGCGAAACGATCCTACATTGGCCAACCTTTGAATGATGCTTAAGTCCGAACTTTAGATAGTGTGCATATAGTCTGAGTTTTATAACAAGGATATCTAGTCCGACTTTTATCCCTAGAACATTAGAGGTCCGATCTTCATGTGATTACTTGTCCGACCTTTTTGTTATCATAGAGTCCGAGTTTCTCTCCATCAAGTGTGTCCGAGCTTTGTGAGATACACTAAGGTGTCCGAGTTTATATAAAAACATCAAAAGGTCCGACTTTTTATTAAGTGAGGTCTGAGTTTTAATTGTTTCACTTGGTCCGACTTTCAGGAGGGGTTCAAGGGTCCGACTTTTTCAACCCTTATGGTCCGAGTTTCATATACATAACATGGGATGTCCGAGTTTTATAAGACACATTGGTCCGAGTTTCGTAAGGGGTGTGTTAATGTCCGAGTTTTGGCAAGAGATCAAGGGTTGTCCGACTTTTAAACCCACACCCACTGTCCGACCTTTAACCTTAGTAAGGGGGTCCGACTTTTAACCCCCACCCCTTTTGGTCCGAGCTTTGAACCCCAAACCACATGTACTAGTCCGACTTTTAACCCCTTGCCACTTGATCCGACTTTTAAACAGGGGAAGCCCCCCCCCCCACACTTGTCTGTCCGAGTTTTGAATAGGGCAAGGCCCTGTCTGACTTTGTGTGATGTTAAAGTGAAGTTGAATGTATGTTATTACATGATTGAATCTGTTAAGTGTTAACTGTGTTATATTCGTCAGATTTGTAAAGCATGCAACTGTTGTTTAGCCTGGTGATCCATAAAGTGTGTTATTGATTAACTACGTTAGAATTGACCAAGAACTCTGCCATATGATGCATAATTGGATGAACGTGAAAAATAACTGTTATGTGTTGCATGATGATAATTGCTTAAAGACACTTCGTGACATATGTTGCATGCGAAATCCTTGAGAACTTAACTGATTGTGTATACATGCATACTATAGGACGTGATTGAGTATTCGTGAGCACATAGTTTAACATACCGAGCAAACCAAGGTGAGTTCACACAGCCAAGGCATGGGATTCCCGGGTGGGAATTGGGTTGGAAGAATTGAATTGGATAATTACTCGTACTTACACTATTGCTAGACTATAGACCATCGTCCTCGGGTTAGTCAGGACACTTACGTAAATCCTACGTAAACTAGTATCTACCATTGTCTCCCAGGTCGGGAGGACACTTACGTAAATCCTACGTAAACTTATACCTACTACTGTCTTCCGGGTCGGAAGGACACTTACGTAAATCCTACGTAAACCCCACACGTGCCACTGTCCTCGGGGAAGGGCACTCACGTAAATCCTACGTGTCCTTGTACGTATTCCTGTTCTCGGATTAAGAAGAACACATGGTTGCAAATAGTCTAGTAAGTATAAACTTGGGAAGCCCCCAATTGTAATAAATATGATCATGGGAAACCCCCACTATTAGTACATACATACGTGGGAAGCCCCCACCAATTGAACATACATATTAGTGCTACGAACTTACTTTCTGTGAACTCGCTCAACTAGTTGTTGACTCTTTGCTGCATGCCTTGCAGGTCGTTAGATATATGGAGCTTGCACAGGGAGGAGCAGGTCGTTGTGGAGCATGGATCGTGGATGCCATGTTAAAACATTTAAACATTTGAACTATGATATACATTGGATTTTCATACTTATGCTTCCGCCACGCTTGATACTATATTTATGTTTTGAACACCTATCGTATTGAATGATTGGGTTGCAATTATTTTACTTGTTATTAATTACATGTTCAATATGATTGGTGGCTTGATCCTGGTCAGTCACGCTCCCAAGCGGTGATATTCCGCAAGTGGATTTTGGGGGTGTGACATAAGTGATGTCGAAGGGGTGTTCGAAAGGACCCACTGTGACGTGAGCGATTTTGTGGCTTACGGAACGGATCAGTTGCGGGGTCAAGCCATGGACTGGTGGGACAACAAAAAGAAAGAGATAGGAGCCGAAGTGGCAAGGGTCATGACATGGGACGAGTTTAAGGTGCCATTCCTTAAACATCATAGTCCCAAGGCAGTCATCAACAGGATCAAGTAGGAGTTCATCCAGTTAAGACAAAGGAGTGAAACGATTGATACAATCACGGGCATTTTTATGGATAAGATGAGATTCTGCGACGAGTTAGTGACCACTGAAGAGCAGAAGATATACTACTATTACAACGTGTTGAGCGCTGAATACCGGGAGTTTACGACTGCCTCAAAGTATGAAACCCTCACGGAAATCATTAACACCGCCCGGGAGCGGGAGATCGAATTGAAGAAACAGATTGAGAGGGGCGAACGAAGGGCGCAGGATGTGAATCCAAGCCCTGCAAAGAAGGCGAAAACATCGGAAGCGACGCGAAAGACTTATGCGAAAGGCGGGTCGCCAAGTTGTAAAGTTTGTGGAAAAGGGCACAAGGGCAAGTGCCGTTTCAAGGACAAACCTTGTCCTATATGCGGGAAAACAGGGCACACGACATCCTTATGTCCAAGTAAAGTTTCAGTGTGCTACAAGTACTATCAGCCCGGTCACAAAAAGTCTGAATGCCCGGAACTAGTCGGGAAAAAGAACGAGAAAGACGTTCAAGTGGAGACCCAAAAGGCGAAGGCTAGATCCTTCCAATTAACTGCAGCTGAAGCAAAGTCAGAACCTGATGTGGTCTCAGGTATATTCGCAATAAACTCAATCCCTGCACGTGTATTAGTTGATACGGGTGCGAATAAGTCCTTTATTTCATATGGACTTATTCGACATCCTTCATTTGTATTGACGAAATTATCTGTGCCCTTAGAAGTTGAAATAGGGGAAACAAAAGTTTCATAGTTTGTGATGTTTGTCAAGGCTGTAAATTAAGTATCGATGACGAGGAGTACTTGATAGATCTAATCCCGATGTCGATGGGAGAGTTTGAAGTAGTTGTTGGGATGGATTGGCTATCTCGACACCACGCAAAGGTCATGTGTTTCCGTAAGGAGATAAAGCTAACATCTCTGAGCGGAAAACACGTCACCATCTATGGCGAGAAAGGAGGCAATCCTATAATATGTTCGATGTTGCAAGCTCACAAGCTCATGAAGCATGGATGTAGAGCGTTTATGATATACGCGAATGAGCCCGAGAAAGAATCACCGAAGATTGGAGACGTACCGGTGGTACGTGACTTTGAAGATGTGTTTCCGGAAGATTTACCGGGAATACCGCCCGAACAGGAAGTAGAGTTCGAAATCGAATTGGTTCCGGGCGCGAAACCCGTAACTAAAGCGCCCTACCGACTCGCGCCATCGGAGTTACAAGAACTAATGTCGCAGATTCAAGACTTGCTCCATAAAGGGTTTATAAGGCTGAGTGTGTCCCCTTGGGGCACACCGGTACTGTTCGTGAAAAAGAAAGATGGAAGCATGCGAATGTGTATCGATTACCGGGAGTTGAACAAACTCACGGTAAAAAATCGATACCCGCTTCTGAGAATATACGATTTATTTGACCAATTACAAGGTGCGAATTGGTTTTCAAAAATCGACTTTAGATCGGGGTATCACCAATTAAAGGTCAAGGAAAAGGATGCACCGAAGACGGTTTTCCACACGCGATACGGACATTACGAGTTCCTCGTGATGTCATTCGGGTTGACAAATGCACCCGCGGCTTTCATGGACTTCATGAACCGGGTTTGCAAGCCGATGTTGGACAAGTCAGTAATCGTGTTTATTGACGACATTCTAGTGTACTCGAAAAGTGAGGCGGATCATACGCATCATTTACAGGAAGTGTTAGAGACACTCAGACGAGAAAGGTTGTATGCGAAATTTTCAAAGGACGCCCTTCTGGTTACGAGAGGTGCAATTCCTCGGCCACATCATAAGTGCCGACGGAATATTGGTAGATCCGTTAAAGATAGAGGCCATGTCAAAATGGAGCCCTCTGAAGAACCCTTCGGAAATTAGAAGTTTCTTAGGGCTTGCGGGATACTACAGGAGATTCATCCAAGATTTCTCCAAGATTGCTTCCCCGTTAACTAAATTAACTCGAAAAGAGGAAAGATTCATATGGGGTGTCGAACAAGAAAGAGCGTTCCAAACGCTAAAAGAGAAGTTAACTCAAGCTCCAGTATTAACGTTGCCGGACGGGGTCGAAGAATTGGTGGTCTACTCAGATGCGTCACTTTCAGGACTCAGATGTGTTTTAATGCTATGAGGCAAAGTATTAGCTTATGCCTCGAGGCAATTAAAGGTGCATGAAAAGAAATATCCCACGCACGATCTCGAATTGGAGGCAGTGGTGTTTGCACTAAAAATATGGAGGCACTATTTATACGGGGTGAAGTGCACAATATTTACTGACCACAAAAGCTTGAAAATACCTCTTCGATTAGAAGGAGTTAAATATGCGACAAAGACGATGGTTAGAAACGGTAAAAGTCTATGACTGCGAAATACATTACCACCCCAGAAGGGCTAATGTTGTGGCGGATGCCTTGAGCAGGAAATCAGACTATGTCCCAATACGAGTGCGGTCTATGCAGTTTATAGTAACCTCGGGTTTACTTGAACGTATCCGAGAAGCACAAGCCGAGGTGATAAAAGAGGCAAACTTGAGAAAGGAAAGGATAGTTGGTGAGGATTTGGCAGATGGTAACAACGGGTTGAAGACTCGATACAGAAGAATATGGGTCCCAAATTCATATGGAGTCAAGACGCTTCTACTCGATGAAGCTCATAAATCCTGCTATTCTATCCATCCGGGTGCAACCAAGATGTACAACGATCTGAAGCAAAACTATTGGTGGCCCGGAATGAAGAGGGATGTTGTTAAGTATGTGGAGAAGTGCTTGACTTGTTTACAAGTCAAGGCGGAACACCAAAAGCCATATGGTAAACTGCAACCATTGGAAATCCCGGTTTGGAAATGGGAACATATCACCATGGACCTGTTAACCAAACTGCCTAGGACGAATCGAGGATTCGATGCTATATGGGTGGTTATGGATAGATTGACGAAGAGTGCTCACTTTATTCCTGAACGTGAGACTTATACTTTGGAAAAGATGTCGGAAGTGTATACAAACGAGATAGTGGCACGTCATGGGGTACCAGTATCTATTGTATCAGATAGGGATACCCAGTTAACTTCACACTTCTGGCGAGATTTCCAAGAACAGATGGGAACAAAGCTTTTTATCAGCACAGCGTACCATCCTCAGACGGATGGACAGAGTGACAGAACAATCCAAACACTAGAAGACATGCCGAGGACGTGTATTATTGACTTCGGGGGTAGTTGGGATGTGTATTTGCCGTTAGCATAATTCTCCTATAACAACAGTTATCATGCCAGCATTGGCATGGCCCCGTATAAGATGCTATATGGTAGAAAATGTAGGACCCTAGTGTGTTGGGGTGAAGTGGGTCCGCGTGAACTGGCCCATAAAGATGTTGTCCAAGCCACTAATGAGAAAATTGGCGTGGTTCGAGCGCACTTGAAAGCGGCCCAAGACAGACAAAAGTCTTATGCCGACAAAAGACAGAAACCGATTGAATTTCAGGTAGGTGACAGTGTTATGCTAAAAGTTTCCCCATCGAAGGGTGTTATCCGATTCAGAAAAAGAGGGAAACTAAGCCCAAGATTTATTGGCCCTTTAAAATCATCGAACGGGTTGGCAAGGTGGCATATCGCCTTGTGTCACAACTCCGTAAGTGCTTAGCTGAGGAAAGGGCTTATATCCACTACGATGATATCGAAGTGGAAAATAGCCTCAATTATGCGGTAAGACCAATCGAGAGTCTAGACCGGAAGATTAAAGATTTAAGAAATAATAAGATTAATCAAGTTAAGGTCAAGAGGGAGCATAGAAAAGGCCCGAACACAACATGGGAGTCCGAAGAAGAGATGCGGCGTCTCTACCCGACATTGTTTGGTACGTATTTCCGGTTTCGAGGACGAAACCCTTTTTAAGGGGGGTGGACTTGTAACACCCCGAAAATGTAAATCATTTATTTTAAATATAATGTCGGTAAATAAACAAGTGAACTAACTAGGATTAAAAATAACCTAGTTAGATAAAAGTCTTGTAGTGACTTATAAGTAGGTTAAAACACTAAAAATAAGAACTAAACAATAGTTGAGGGACCAAAAGTGTTTAAAGTGAAACTAATTATAATAAAACATAATTTAAAACACAAAACACACACACTTGTGTGTGTTGAGTTCGATCAAAACACGGGGGGCGACCAGGGTTCTTCAAAACCCTAACTTTCGTAAATCTCATAAAATGAAGACTCAAATCTGTTCTAAAACGAAATCCGAGCTAAGCTTAGTGATCTCCATTGCAAGGGGGTCATAAGATATGTGAAATTTGATGAGAAATCTCTATTTGAAATTCTGATGAACTTAGAGAAATTCGAAATTTGATTGTTGCATGATTGTTATATGATGAAATAGGAACAATATAGTGTCTAGGAGTAAACCCTAGGCAATTATATGTTGAAATCATGCTTGATTCTAGTAAATTCCATGAACACCATTGAAAGCTGTGACAAGTGGGTTTTTTGTGGAATTTGATAAACACTAGGATTTTGGTTGTAGTTCTAGTGTAATTTGATATTTATGAAGTGATTTCTGATTTAATGATGTTAACAATTATATGAGATAGTCTGGTTGATGTTAATTTTAGCCATATAACAAGTTATGAACTTGATAATGAATCATGTAAAATTATGCCCTTAAAGTGTATGTGGAAATGCCTAAATGAAGGCTAAATGTTGAAATTTGAACAAAACCACATAATTGTATTAGTTGGTAAACTATGCGTATTATGTGAGTCCAAGAGTTCTGAATGCGATGTGATTGAACTATATAGGAAAGGAAGCCGGAGCATCGAGCGGACAAGCCGGTGTTGACGCACGATTGAAGGGTGTGCTTTGAAGGTATGTAACTTGATTCGTTACATTATGAAATTTAGATATTTCAATAGTTCATAGTTGTGTTTTAGTATAAGCTTGGTATTAGTAAAAGTGATGTCGTTCACTACTTGATTTAATGGGTTAAAAAAACTTCGATCAGAAAACGTTTGGTAGTCGTGGAAATGGAGGATTCCATAAATGAGCCAAAGGGGTCGAATAACTGATTAGTGTATAGTTAAAGCATGTGTTGAATTGCATTTGGCGAAGACGGATCATAAGAGCGTGAAGCCATAGTTTTGGTAATGAAACGCCGGTGACCGAAAGCCCCAGAAGTTGGGGACATATACACTTGTGGTTATAAATTGGTTAGTGTTAAATTAGAACAAAAATTTAAACGGGTCAAACAAATACCTAGTGCATTTATAGACTTCCAGTCCGTACATCTTATTTTGACACAATCAATATAATATACGCGTTGGAAATTTTATTTCAGACGCATAGGAAAAAGAATCACTGAAAACGGACTTACGAATCAAAAGTTACGAATGTTTAAAGTTTATAATGTGCCAAACTCAAGAGCTGGGAATCAGCAGCTCAATTTAAGCACCCGGCTGTGAAATTTAGGGTGTCGCATCACGCGACACCAAACATGATACACCGTCGCGCGACGCGATGGCTGTGGCAGGCCGCGATGACTATTCCCATATCTGTCGCGGGGCGCAACAGCCCCAACTTGCAGAATTTTGTTTGTTTTTCATTGTTTAAGCTATAGAACTTGTATATACTTGATTTTAACAATGTTAAAACTAACTTTTAAGTGGTTTTGACTCTAGGTAAAGATGGGGTCTTTCCGGATGGCGATCAAGCATGTTTTGAAGAACCGAACACGAACTTTTGAAGCTTCCGCGTTAAATTGACCTTGTTGTAGACAATGTTTATGATGTAAACAATTAACTAATCATGTTTTGGATATTTAAACTAGTTAGTAGTTAACTAGTATGTGATCACTTTAAAACTTCTATTTTGTACTTTTGTTAAAGTGAAGTGCTTTTTATATAAAAAATGTGTGTATTTTTATTAAATTCGAATAGAAATTAGACGGTTGTTACACAAACCCTAACACCGTCAGACTTGATTCCTCAAACTTTACCAAAGTCAGTGTGGAAGTTGCCGGGGAACATATGGAACTTCTAAACACAATGGTGAGTGCTTATTGTGGATTAGTTACCGGTCAAATTGGATATATTAATTTGACAGATGAAGACTATCAACAAATAGACAAGGAGGAGATGGAGCTGATGGATATAAAATAGGCATTTGCAAGTGCGATGAGAAGAGCAAAGGATTACATGCGTAGAACTAGAAGAACAAGCTTGGAGAGTAAACGGGATACTAAGTATGGTTTTGATAAGGATGTTGTTACGTGCTTCAACTGTGGTGAGAAAGGCCATTTCAAACGAGAATGCACTCGACCTAGCAAACAAGGAAACCAAAATCCTTTCCGAAATCAATCAAGCTCATCCAACACAAATCAAGTCAACAATGAAAGAAGTATTGTAGCAGTTACCAACCCAAGCAACTCAAACCAGTCAGGGCCTTCAAACTCAAACAAAGCCTTAGTAGTTGTAATAACCGAAAATTATAATAATAATAATAATACTAATTCTTTTTTTTTTCTATTTAAATAAAACTAGATAATAGCAACAATAATTTGCAAGTAGGAAAAATGTGCAGAAAGGAAATTGCTAGACAACTTGCCTAATTGAGTGGATGAAATTATCTTGGAATAAAATAATATTTGCATAAATTATTTCTGAAACTTTCATCAACGAAAACCTTTCATTTCCCCTCTATAAATAGAGAGTTGATCCTCTTGCCAAGCATCCCCAACATACATTCTTCCATCAACTCTAACTAAGAAAAAGAAAACCCGGTTCTGGTAAACGTAACCGAAACCGAACACCATACCGACACCACTTTTCATTCACCACTATGCCTACTAAACCACTTAACTATCTCTACTAAACCACTCGAAGTTTTAACCACGGAAAACATACTACCCAAAACCATTTCCGGTGAAGAAATACTAATTCTGGTGATACTTACATATTTTCCGACGATGTCTTTCGTAAACGAAACGTGTTTTTGACCAAGGTAACCATCAGCTAAATTTTTATTTTTGATACTTTAAGGTTAATCTATAATGAAAATGGAATCTAGAATTTATTATGTAAATGTTAGTTTTCTATAAAAGATGATGAAGAAGAAGAAGATAAAACAGTGAACTGAGTAAATAAATAAATAATGAAGCTGTTTGTTCGCAAGGGCTCCTGTAGCCCAGTTGGTTCAGCAGCTAGTTTACAACCCAGAGGTCTCAAATTTGAATCTTGCTGGAGACTGTAGGATCGTTTGATGACCTGACGAGTCGATCAGAAGAGTGCTCAGACTGAATCAGAGGCGGAATTCACTGATTCAGTCTTTGTTTAGCTTGATTTCACTATTTAACGTCTCTTTTATTGATCTGCTGACACTATACAAGTGCTGGAGACAAACCGTCAGGGCTTCGCCGTACCATACAAGATCACAACCTAACTCCCTCTTAGATTCGCTCATAAGACCCCTATTTATAGGGCATATGGTTTCGCTTATACGTACATGACAAATAAGCGAACCCTCACAATTACACATGAGCGGAACTACTAGATTGACACATAAGCGAACCTATGACAATGACACATGAGCGGAACCATGATTAAAACATGATTTCTCGATTTCCGTGCATGATACAATCAGCCCTGACCTTAGACTCGAACGAAGATGTAGTCGACAGACAACTGCACCAACAGACTCCCCCTTGAATGTTGACGGAATCTTCAGTGAGAGTCTTCAAACATGACAACTCTTCAATCTTGATCGGTCTTCTTCAGGAACTCTTCCTGGAATCATGTACCTGGATCTTTCTCTGGCTTTAACTCTCGTCCGACTTCCCTATCATCAAGCTGGGATCGCTGTCTGGAATTTGTTATCACCATTGAAATCAAATCCTGGCTTTATCAGTTTAAACTCTTCTCAGGTTCTGATGTATCTCCTGGCTTTCTGTAGCAACAGGATCAGAAACCTACACAACTCAAACACTCTAACATAAACAAACACAATTGTGATTCAACTTAATGAATCAACTAAACTTTTGAGAATCTTCACATGTAAAACTTAACAAACTTTCCAAAATCTGATTAAACATTTCAAACCAAATTAACCAAACCATCTGTTCATCATGTTTAGCCTTTGAAATTTTGAGTATCAGCTCTTCAACATCAGTTATCGAAAATATTTTTGGATTTTTCAAAATATGAAGCATAAAAGCAATATTAAAAATTAAATGCAGAAATGAAATATATACAAATACTATTTTTGTGAGTTTGTGCTGGAAGATCATATCAGCTGCCGACTAAACACAAGCACCGTTAAGCTGTTAATTCATTTTAAGCTTTTAAACAGTTCTCGTTGATTGCCGATATACTGATCCTCTTAAATTTTCACAAAACGTTCAACCTGTACGGGGTACGAAATTAGTATTTTAGAACTTAAACATCTACATGTGTCCCACCTCAGTATATACTCCCGTATCTAGACCCCAATATTCAGTCTTACAGGTGAGTATACCACAGCTGATATCTGTTAAGGGATATGTGCCAGGGCCGTGAGAGCTCAGGTCGATACTTCCGTATACGCAGAGAGATGACGGCTTCGACTTTAAGGTGTGTCCCCTTTAGAGGATCTTTTATTTACAACAACAGCGACTATCAATTTTATTGTTTCATCAGCATGCTGAGGGCGATGCTATGTTTCAAGCATTTTCGGAAAGCATTATCCGGGGACTAGGTCAGTACTTCCATACAGCAGAAGTCCCGGGATAATACCCCAGATATCACTGAGCATAAAGACCTATTATCTCAGAATACGGGACCCTTCAAACAGGATTTCAGGGGTTACCTATATATCCTGGAGGTGTTCCCCACGTAAACGCAAGTGAAATTTATGTTTATATCCCAAACTGATCTACTAATTTTGCAAAAACCTACCGGCACATCTTTAGCGAGACTGCTTAATTGCATTTATACATTACCAATTTTTAGCGTACTGTGCCAGTCTAGCTGATGTACTATCATTTCCCCTTATTCGCACCAAAACTCATTTTTGATTTTTCTGATGTTTTTGACATTTTCAAATTTTCTAATTTTTTAAAATTTTCTCCCCCTAAAATCAAAATATGTTTCAATTTTGATTTTCTGGGAAAATTTGAAACAAACCGTACAAAGTTGACAACCTGATACCGAATCGCTTCAATTCGCCATCCACTTGGCGTAAACAATCAGAACTCCCCCTCTCAACAAACTATTTTCCCATTATGATCTCAAAACACTTAAGTTTGTTTTAATCAAAATGGTTTTTCCGGAAAAATTAGTTTGTTTATTAACCACTTGCAGGTTTTGGGGTTACTTCATCACTTTGTTTTCTTCAAACATTTGAAAGATTTATCATTTTCAGTTTTACCATAAACCATTTGTAGAAAATCAAGTACAACTTAATGTCACTGATTTACCACATGTAAGATGAAAAATCACTAGAGTGAAATTTCTCAAGAAATGTGCCGATTCATGTTCCACGCTTACCAACCTGGGAACTCCGGCAAGTCAGGTTTTTACTAATTAAACAGATTCTCCCAAGCCTGACGGTCCTTGGATGATTTCGAATTCTTGTTCAACAATGGTGGAAAATTTGCATCATCCATTGTTAAACCTGAATTCTCCTTTTTTACCTCAACCAATGGCTCCTTTGGCTTTGACGAACCAGAATCATTGCCTGCACTTGGCTTGTCTGACTTTGATCTGTCAGATTCATCGCCAGAAGGTGGCTTGTCTGACCATTTTCTTCTTCTTTTCTTCTTTCGTCCTCAGATTTGTATCTGATGAATTCATCTTGCTTGACTTTGCCATTGAGGGAGTCGATTCATCAGAACTCTTATTCTTACCAACGGATGAACCCGAGGACAAGATCTTCTCGAGATACTCTCTGGCCTTCTTCCTCTTCTTCCTCAGTCTGGCTTTCTGCCCCTGTGAAAGTTTAACTTTCTTTTCTTGAATTGTCTGTTCTTGAATTTAGGTTTTAGAACCTTCTGTTCATGGGGCTTGACATTGACTGGAATCTTTGCTAATTTTTTAGACTTATCCCTCAATCTGTCATTCGATCTCCTTGGGCAATCTCTGGCAATGTGACCTCTGATGTTGCAGTTAAAGCATCTTCTCGTCTCATAATTCCAACTTTGGCAGTTAACAGCAATGTGTCCTTGATAACCGCATTGTAACACACTCTGTTATCGTACCATGTACCACCTTCAGTCCAAATGCTCAAATCAAAACACTGTTTGGCTTAGTGATACTCCTTTTTCAAAATATATTAAAAAATTATAGGGGGTGAACAGTGTCCCCCCAAATATACAGATGAATAGTAACAGTTTCTCTTTCCTTCATACACAACCACTTTTTATACACTTTATATTATAAAAACTTCACACACAAACTTTGATCGAATGGATGTGAATGCTCTAAGATTTCAAGTACATACCATTCAAGTCTTTTATTTTATTTTTTGATTTGTTTGCATATAATCTCTTGATCTTATAGTCTTATAAAAACCATCAAGATAATTATTTTGAAATTTAAACTAGCAATAAGACCCGCGCGTGTTGCGGCGCAGGTACATCGCAAACGTCGAATGAATTAGTTCAAACGTTATGTGATGCATTAACCATATGATAGCACGCGTTTCGACATATCTGATTGAACTCAATGTAACCTATATAAGCATTGCGATTAGATTAAAACATAAAGTAAATCAAATTTATACCGTACAATAATAATGTATTATACGTGACTCGAGTCATACATAGAAAATGTAACGTGTATAACGGAAAAGCTGACACGTATAATCAAAAGAGATTAATTAGATCTTTTAAAAGGAAAAAAAGAAACCACAATTTGACTCCACTCGGTTCAAAACAAAATTTACAAAACATTCACAAAATTAACCACAAAAACATACTATATTTGACCTTGCTCGTTTCCCAAAAAAGTTTACGACAAAACATACACCAACTCGAATTTATACCAAAACGCAAGTAAAAATATGCATGTAACAATGTTTTTTTAAACAAAAACGTATTATATATGATCTGACTCGTTTCTAGAAAAAGTTTACCACAAAACGTAGAGCCATTCGAATTTATACCGGCACGTATATAAAAATATGCACGTAAAAAAATAAATTTTCTTAGACAAAATAGAATAAATCAACCTTTATGTTATACCTAAACTGCACTTTATACCTTTCACTATGAAATCGGCAAAACCCAACCTTTATGTTCATCTTTTGTTGCGTTCTATAACCTTTACAACTAACGCCGTTCGAAAACTCAGTTAAGTTACCTTACATGCTTTGCATGTGAGCGCATGTGAGGGCTTTTTAGTCATTTTACTTTTTTTTTAAATTTGGTTTTTATTTAGAATTAGCAGTAAACATGAAATAAAGTATTAGTAAAAAATTAATATTTTAAATACATTCCTAAAATCGTGCCAAGTAACACTAGTGTCACGCCACTGTCAGCGACTAACAACATCAGAAAAACTCGGAAAAAAATAAAAAAGTAAAAAATAACACTGAACGAAAAACCGACGTAAAATCATTGAACCACGCATGCCCATTGTGGCGTGTTAATGCGAAGAAATTAGATAGAAACGTAAAACGCAGAAGATAATAACTAAGTCGATCTAGGACCTGCACGTCGCGTCGAACTTGTCAAACGGATAAAAATATTGTCAAACGGGAAAAAACAGACGAGAAATGTTAAACCCCACACGCACGTTACGGCATGTTAACTCGCAAAACTTAAAACGAAGCGTAAAACGAAAAACTTGTGAGAGATGAAAAGCATAAGTGACCAAATTGAAAATAAAAAAGTACTGGGGTTAAATCGCAAAAGATGAAAAACTTTGGATAAAAAGTTAAAATGTCATTGGGGTTAAAATTCAAAGAATAAAATCTTTAGGTTAAAAGTGAAAATTGCATTTTTTTTTTTTTTTTTGAAAACAACCCTAAGGCATAAGTACAACCTCTTTATGCACAAAATTGTTGCAAATTTAGAGTGTGGAAATTCTATAATTAATCTCATGATCTTACAATTTAAATAAAAACTAGAATTAGTACCCGCCGCAATGCGGCGGGATACATACACATATGAAGTGTAAAACATAGTTAGATCACTAACGTGTTGTGGCGGCATGGTGATCGCAACACCAACTTGGTAATAACAGGTTAACAAACTTTCTTTACATATAACTAAGACACCAATGATGGGAAGAGTTTATAAATTAGAATACAAAATGAGTACCAAAATTTTGATCCACACTTTTATTTCCTTCCCAAGTGATTACATCATACCAGGGTTGACCTCCACACCCCATGGGCTTCCATCCCAAAACATACTGCAACATTACTGTAAAGTAAAAAAATTAATCAGCAAAATATTAACATCTCAGTTTTAGAACGGAAAAAGATTACAAGACAATAAGTGAATCAAATGGACGACTTCTGTGTTTTGTAATTAACTAACATCACTTGCCCATAAATATATCATTTCTAGCTAATTTTCTACATTGAAACAATAAAATAAAACATAAATTGACCCGCAAAATATGTAGATATTAGCACCTTTTATTTTTTTAGCCTAACTAATAACAAATATAATCATAATCTGTTTTTGCCACACTGATTATTGCAACATGATCACCTTAAATGCACATCCAAACACCCCTAAACTGTTCTATAAGCATGATCTTGCTAAAAAGAGTGCACATCAAGATTTTACCTGTTGAGATATTGCTCCCATGAAAGCGCTATAAAACTAGTAGTCAATGTGCAAGCCTGTAGGAAAACACTTCTAGAAGGAATAGGAACTCAATCCTGTTGACTCTAAATTATTATTTGGGTTAGTTGGAGAAGATTTATCTGACACTCCATTTTGGTCATCCACTGATATTTCTACAAGTTGTGGATTAACAACTTTTTGAAATTCTTTTGATTTCTTCAACCTTTTTGTAATGTTGGCCAGTATGTGTGTAGTATACATGATGTGATCTCTTGCTTTCTTTTTCCTCACCTTGCCATCTACTTTTCTTTTTTACTTTATTGATTCCTTTTCTCTACAATATACAAATATCTTCTTTCATTTTCTGATTTTCTAAATTAAATTTCCCAACATAATAACAAAAAAAAAAAATGTTAGAAAGCAATAAATCTAGCATTTGACCATATTATATAGTAGTTGTTGACTATATTAGTGTGTGGGACCATCATCATATTGGAGGTATTACTCAACTAAAAATGAAAATGAGATTATATTACCACCAGTAACCATGTGAAAAAGGGTCTGCTTCAGTCTTGATTTCAATTAATTTTTCTTGTATCCAGTATCGAAACAAACAAAAAACCCATTTTAGACATCAAATCTAATCGCTCACTCCTACCATGACAACATCAGGCATAAGTCATAAGTGATGTCACAATACATTCAGAAATAAAGGTAGATCTCTGTCTCTGTTTAAAGCCAATAATTAAGCCAACAATTGACTGATCTTAAAAGCGTAACTGCAAGTGGCGTTGAATTTCTTGGTCTCAATACCCAGCTACCTACCTGAAATTGACAATTACTATCCTGTAAGTTTCAAAACCACAGCATAAAGCATACATAACAACCTAAGTGTCGACAAGCATGAAGGAAAACCATTACCTGAGATGTAAACGGAAAGAATGTGATGGCTCGATGATGGTTTCCGGATGATCTGATGTCGACTTTAGGGTTACATGATTTCCATTGGCTTACATATCCAACAAAATTAACCAAAACATGATCTGTTTAAACTTAAAACTTAGAATATATACCATACAAATCCTACTGCAAAAATAAAATAAATAAATAAATAAACAAATAACTAAAAAAGCCCTAGCATTTAGAATAACTTTACTGATAAGAATCAAATTTATGTGGACACGAAATTAGCAACGGAAAATTCATACCTGAGATCGATAACAGATGTATCATCGCAACAAATTTCGTTTAATTTAAGAGCTTTGTTTCGTGATCTCAATTGCAGAAGTAGGCTACCGTATAGGGACGACGCAAGCGACGGCGTAACGCCGTGGTTCCGCCGCCCGTCGTTGGCCTTTCCCTTTCCTTTTTTTTTCTACAATCGTTGTCTTCATTGGAAACCCTACAGTTTGTTTTGGAGCCTTTTCAACCGACTTCATCTCTCTCATGTCGGCAACGATGGCCGTTTCTATAGTTTCTCTGTGTTGACAGAGAATAGAAAAGGGTTTTGGGAGGAAGAACAGACAATGGGGTATTTTGGGGAAGAAAGAGATGGAGTGTTTGGCACGTGTGTGAAGCAGATCACATATCCATTTTTTTTTTTTTTTTTTTTTTTTTTTTGAGAACACCCAAAGCAAAGGATACAACTACCCTTAGCCTAAAGTGGTTGCTTTTTAATAAGGTTTCAATAAGAGTTAAATTCCATTTTAGTCCCTGTGGTTTGTGTCATTTTGACAGTTTGGTCCAAAGGTTTGAAACGTTGTTATTTTAGACCAAATAGTTTCAAAAATTGTCATTTTAGTCCGCTGGGTTAACTTAATCTATTTTTTATGTTAACTAGAAGTGCAATTTAGTCACTTTTTATGTAGTTATGCTATCGGCCATATAAAATGACCGAATTGTGCTTTTCGTTAAAAGAAAAATAGGATGAAGTTAACCCAATGGACTAAAATGGCAACGTTTCAAACTATTTTAACTATAATGACAACATTTCAAACCTTTGGAATAAAATGAAAAAATAACCCAAACCAGAGGGACTAAAACGACATTTAACTCTAAAAATAAAATATCAATTTTTAAAATAAAATCAGGTTTATCCCTTTTTTTAGTTGTGATATTTGTAGTATGACTTTCATTCCGCTCGAGATGTGTGGTCTCAAAGTAATTGTCAAATACAAGTTAACTTTTAAAAATAAGAAAAAAAGAATGCAAATTAAGATATTTAACGAACACTTGGAGTCCATAATATCAAAGATTTTTATAGGGTAGAAATTTTACAATGTTTAAAGTGGTTTTTGAAGGGAGGGGTATAACAAGTAACAAGGAGGGTCTATTTAACTCACCCCATACAGATGAGCTTTAATTTCGGTTTTGCTGCACCTTCCATACTTCCGTCCACTCCGTCATCTTCTTCTTTATAAATTACATCAAAGTAACTCCCACATTACATGTCACTCGACATAGCAACTTAAAAAATATACCCATCAAAACACATAAAAACAAATGCCAGTACTAGCTTGGATGATACCTATACGGGTACTAATATTAACCACGGTCACTCCACCGTCAACATTTAAGGTATTTCGAGACCGACGATCATCTCTTAGCAAAATGATCACAATCAAACTACTCAAGATTATATCTATCGGATACATGTTTAACTAAATTGATAAGATCAGAAGAAGCAACATCACCATAAAAGTAAATTGTTCTTTATGTCTTCTTACTATGTACTGATTTTGTTGTTTCTTGACGCTGTTTAATTTCTTGTTCTGTTTAGATTTTGGTATTCTGTTTATCAATTTGAGAAACAATATAACCGAAATCTAACTACTAGATCAGGGGATTAATTGCTCACCGGTCACCAATGTCAATGAAATGCATACAATGGTAGTAAGTTTGGTTTATGTGGTTTCCTTTGAATACATGTTTGATATAGAAAAATGTGAACTAAACAACACTAAGAAATGAAGTAGGGTTGGGAGGTACAGGTATTTTAACAGTCCCTTCAAGCATCAACACCACCCTCTTCATCGAAGGGCGGAGAGATGGCTCCTCTTGGACGCACCAAAGCCCTATTTTGACCATTTGTTCGAGTCTTGTCTTTTCTACATCTTCATCATAATCTACTAGTTTTAACACTTCCTTTGCTTCGTAACACTCGTACACCCAGTCTTCAAGAATCGCTTCACCTTCAGGAAGACTGTTGTCCACATTCCTCCGGCAGCACAAAATATTAAATAGAAGAATTCCAAAACTATAAACATCCACTTTAACCGTTATGGGTAGCCGTTTATGCCATTCTGGCGCAACATAACCCCTTGTTCCTCTTATCAAGGTGGACGTTTTAGTTTGATCATGTTCAAGAAGTTTAGCCAACCCAAAATCAGAAATCTTGGCACATCCGTACTCATCCAGAAGGATATTTTGCGGCTTAATGTCACAATGGATTATAGAATTTTCACATTCTTCATGTAGGTAAAGGATGCCATGAGCAATATCAACCGCCATTCTAATTCTTTCCACCCAACACGGTTTTGGCTTGCTTTCTTTGGGTGCGAATAGTATATCCGCAAGTGATCCTTGGGTCATGTACTCAAGAACCAGCAGCCTTTCCGGACCATCACAGCAATAACCTAGCAGCCTTGTTAAGTTACGATGATGTGTTCTCGCGATCACTTTCATTTCGGTTTGAAATTCTCGTTCTCCTTCCGGTGCCAGTTCTTGTTTTAATTTCTTCACCGCCACAGGTCTCATAGAGCTCTCTATGATACCTTTGTAAACGACCCCAAATGATCCTCTACCCAATTCTTCTTTAAAACCGTCTGTGATCTTCTCTAACGCAGAATAAGAAAATGCCCGGGGCCCCATGTCCTCGAATAATTGGACATTTAGATTCTCGGATATCTTTTTGTATGCCCAGACTCTAGTTTTGTACATGATTATTCCCGAAATTAGCAAAACAAGTACAGCAAATGAGATAAGTGAAATACTGATGGCTATGATCGCGATTTGTCGCTCTTTCTTGACATGAATTGAATGATTCGTTCCATTATTTAGAGCAGATTCGTATACTTTAATCAACCCAACATTTGACTCACTATCAATTACTTCCACATACCTTAATGGGAGCCTCTGCAACCTGCATTCTTGTCCCGTGAACAATGCCGCCTCGCAGTTGCAGTCGTTTAAGCAAGCAGATGAACACTCGTCTTGGGTTGATGCTTTCGGGATGAGATACGTGGCATCTTCCCATCGAGCATTATTTAAATTTGTCATTTTGATTGCGGTGCCGACATCCGTAATCTTGCAGCTTTCTACCGTGTCTTTTCTCTTGCAACCCAAACTCCAACGTTCTGGATTGACAAATTCAAACCCAGGTAGACATCGACATCCGGCACTGCCATTTACCATGAAACAATACCCGTTCACACCACAAAGACCCGGCCCTATACACCTGTTCCACGAAAATGCCCACATGACAGATCCATTTTTTCCTACGTTAGTCAGATTATGATAATATAATCTAAAGATTCCATCGAAATCAAATTTCATGAGATAGAGTGTATCTTTTGTAGGATATCCACCTTGTGTTAGATTATATATAAAATAAGTTGAATTTTGCAACAGATACAGAAAACCATCGGAATCTAGATTTAGTGTCACGTTAGGTCCTGCTGTAGGTGTGTTGCTAGCCCAGTAAGCATGATCTCCGGTCCCTCTATTCGGGTACAGCACGAGGTTCCCATCACCTTGCATAATGAGCCTGAACACCCCAATCGACTGGTCTGTCTTCGAGACACTTGAAAACAACGTTTGGCCGGGTAGGAGACGTTGTCCGGACAAAAGAGTATCCGTCGGGTGATCAAAGCTTTGCCAAAGTTTGGTCCTCCCTGTAGAATCATAGAGCACAAAGTTGCCGGAATCTTGCAGGGAAGCAAAAGATGCACCACCAGTATCAAGTAAATCGATTTGTCGACCCTGTGTTTGCTCCACAGTGAGCCTTCCGTCAGATGTGAATCTCAAAGTAGCATTATTTGAGAATGGAAGGGTGTCACGACTAGCCGTCCAGACTACAGTCCTTTCTGGAACTCCGGCAATATATATACCAACCGCATAGCCTCCGGTTTGCGGGTAGAAACCGAAGGCGTATAAGCTGGATGGGGACAACCATGAGGTGGTTCCACCAGTAGGCTGTAAAGAAGAACCTCTGGTTACATTGGATTGGGCATTTGCTATACTGAAGGCAAGGGAAATGATGATCACCAAGGCTATTATCGTCATATTTGAATGTGATATGTTTTATCGTAATTACATGATTTTTCTCTATCTTTTTATAAGGAAATTAAAAGGAAGAAAATCGAAGTCAGCTAGTCAAGTCTCTACCCTTTTTATTTTTTTTCGTAACCGTGTGGGGACCGGGGTAGCGTGCGAAGACTGTATCAACTATACTATTACAAATCTTTGAATTAAAAAAAAAAAAAAAAAAAAAAAAAAAAAAAAAAAAAAACTACTATGTCAATACAAATGTAAGAAAAAATGGATTTAAGAGATCGGAAAAAAACAGTCAATAATTTTAACTATGGATATTTAGAGCATTCACATCCAAATAACTATATTATGTGTGTGGTGTTTTTAAAATATAAAGAGTATAAAAAATGGTTGTGAGTGGAGGAGTAAGAAAATATTACTGTTCATCTGTATATTTGGGGGGA
Organism: Helianthus annuus; assembly: GCF_002127325.2. Lineage (NCBI taxonomy): Eukaryota > Viridiplantae > Streptophyta > Magnoliopsida > Asterales > Asteraceae > Helianthus > Helianthus annuus. The sequence goes on along the minus strand of NC_035440.2, from coordinate 53,775,985 downwards.
CACTATTCACCCCCTATAATTTTTTAATATATTTTGAAAGTGGTTGTGAGTGGAGGAGAGAGAAAATATAATGATAAAGGTATAAAAAATATTATTTAATTGAAAAGGAGAGAGAAAATATAGTGTTTTTTAGTGTAATTTAGGGTGAAAATATGGTGGATTGAATGTGAATGCTCTTATAGTGTATGTAAAAACAGTCATCAGAAACAAAAGATATCCAACAAAAAGTTATCTTGTAAAAACTGAGTTAGAGAACTAATATATCAAATAACTAGGTTAGAACCCGCGTGTACACGCGGTTGAACAAATAAAAATACTTTGAATAAGATAAACTTAAAAAAACGCAGGATAGTTTTAAAATATATAAAATATAATTCAGATTTTAATAAAAATTTATTTCCTTGTAAACCACATTGATTGTCTTATTTGTAACATTTCATCGAGAATTTTTTGTTGAACTTACCATTTAACTTGGTTGTGCTATGGTGAATTTTGTATTGAATTCATTAAAGAAAGTTTTTTATTAAATAGTTTTCTGCAATGGTAGATTAGTTCTGCTAAAATGAATTCTGCTACTATAGGATTTGGTATTTATGTTATATACTAACATTTGGCAAAATTCTTTCTCTAGTTTAGGAATTTAGGGTTTGAAAAAGTGGTGATTTCGTATAAAATATGTTAGAATCTTTTACAAATATTTTCGCCTTCAGTTATACTTAGGGTGCCCTATGGTTGTACTATTTTCAGAATAGGCCTATGTTGGAAGTTAACACACCAAAAGTCAACTGAGAAATGGAGCAAAAGGAGACACTGAGTAAGAACCCCATGGTAGAATATGGGGTATACGCATATGAATTGAATGTGAACACATATTGTTGATAGAAACATACCATTTAAAAAAAGCTTTCAATAACACTTATGCTAATCAAAGTCCAGCGAGAAATCAACCAAATTTTCAGAGTAATCTTCCTCAAATGCAACACGAATTTTCTCCATTAATTTCTTGTCCTCATCTGGGAGAAATTGGCTTGTGTCATTAATAGAAAAAATAAAGGCATTCACATGTAAATAATATTATTTTTAAGACCATGCGTACTGGGGCGTTTTTGCCCAGTTTTTTTCCCCAAACACGCCCAATCATGCCCCACCCCCACACCCCCACGGGCGTTTTCTAGCGTATTTTTTTTTCAAAAAAGCCCCCGGGCGTTTTTTAAACCATGCCAAAAATCCAATTGTTTGACCAATCACATGCATTCCTTCCTATGCTTGCCCAATACCAATTTTTTGGATGTTTGTTTTTAATTTAATTGTTTAACACCCCTTTTTAATATAATGCCCACATCCATACTACACTCATTTTAGAAAAGCGCCCAATAATGCCCCTTGCTGACTGTACTGCCACATGGCGGAAAACGCCCAAGGGTAGGGGCTTTATTCACCCAAACCACTACACATGGTCTAAGCATATTCTAGTGAGTTGGTGACTGATGCACTTCATATGAAAGCATAACTCTTTGGTAAATTAAAAACCAACTACATAAATGACAGTCATATTTAAATTACTGGTTAGTAGATCGTAAAATCTACTACAAACCTTAATTTGTTGATTTATAGATCCTTTGTACCATATGTCTTGCAACTTCTCCACAATGAACAGTAGTAGCTCAAGCTGAAATAGAGATAATCTACATCTGAATAAATTAAAAATAAAATGCTCTTTTATACAATTAAAGAATTAGCAATTAACAACCTCATGTATATAATCAATAGATAAACTACTACTGTACAGTACAAAATTATCACCTCTGGTTCTTATCTCCTTCTCTCCCCATTAGCCTTTTGCTTATTTAAGATGACTTACTAAGCCAAAGAAACATGGTCAAAGCCGTAGCAAGTTTATCATCACCAAAGTTGTATCACGTTTATCCACACAAGACCTGAAAACCAACAAAATGTAATTATAAGATATCAACAAAATGTAACTATATAATTCATTCCATATTTAACAAACTTTCTGATAATAGTGGTCCTATCCCTATTTTCATATGCGATTTCTGATTTGATACTTACAAAACATACCATGCGCGTTTTCTATTGCATCCCATCATTCAATTTCAGTCGCGTACCAGAACCGATTTGGTACAAAACGAATTTCGATTTGGTACAAAACGATCCAATACGGAATTCGTGGGTGGATGAGCGATTTAGGTGACTGTGAGTAAGACGCGTACTATACTTACCTCATGCTTTGGAACTTTAGCAGCCCCTTCTCCTGAACTTCCACTTGCATATTCAACTCCATCCAAAACGATATTGTCGAGTCCAGCTTCTTTGTAACTCTGTTAACATTCAGATAACAAAGATATTTAAATCTAACCAAATGAACCTAAAAGAAATTAAAATCATGCTAATTACATGTATGCATGTGTACTGTAACTTACATGCCATCGCCACATCATATACAAAAAGATTTTCTCCAATGGGAATGTGAAGGGTTTTGATGCCAACCTCCTCGTTTAATAGCTTATTAACAATGCAAATATTGGTGATGGTTTCTCTGGCCATTACTTCATCATTTCCAGACTAATTAGTAGAAACAATAAATATCACCCAATATGTTCTTGTTATTTCTAGTCTTCTGTAAACAGGTCATTTGCTAGATTCAAGAAAGATGAGTCAATTCTTTCATGAGAAAAAATTAGGATAACTAACTGCTCAGCCACAAAAAAATTAAATAAAAGATTGAATTAAAGCCCATCTATGATACAAAGAAATTGTTTTACCATCATTTTGTACCTTGAATTATATCGGGTGAATTCACCTACTCGGTAATCTTTAGTTAGTCTAGTTATTGTTCTGCACAAAACAAAATATATTCAAAATACTTATATTATAACTATGAAATTTAACTTCCAGAAGATGCAACTATTGGAATTGGTCAATGAATTCTAGCTTATAGCACAAAAATTCACATAAAAGAAAATTATAAAGTGAAAATAAAAGACAATGAGCATGCAGATCAAGATAAGAGATCTTAACAAAAGAATTTTCTACTTTTTTTTTTGTTTTTTTATGAAAATAAAAGGCATATTAAAGATGGAAGGAAAAAAGATATAGAGTAACTTAATTAATTGACTACACTAACTAAGGAGCTCTTGAATTTTTATATGCAACATCTACGACAAACAACCTAGACTAAATATAAAACTAAATTGATGTAAATGAAACATTAGATTTCAAAAAACAAAAGCTAATTACAGGAGAATGGTAGAAAATTGGCTATATGAAACATGGATTTCGAGAAAGAGGAACACTTAGCAGGTTAACCCAACTCGGCGCAACCCATTTCGGCCGTTCTCAAAGTTAACTTGTTTCAACCTAAATTCGTTTTGACCCGTTACCCAACCTACCTGATCTAACCATATTGCCACTTCTAACTGCAACAACTACTCAATTCAAAAGCAAGTTAGCCTCTTACAGGCTCGCTCAAATGTCTTAAAACACTTACTCAAGAATGCAAGACCGAAAAATATAATTCTAATATAAACCTTGATATAAATTGTTGGAGCCGGCATCTTAGCAGATTGATAACCAAGCACTATAACTATCAGACCAGTTTGTGCTCATTAACCAACCCATTAACATATATATTTAATAGCTATGAAAGGTATGATATTAATCTTTTTTTGCAGGTGTGTGTATGCTTGTTAAATGTGTGTGAATACAATATTTACGATGAACGGGTATGATATATAATAACAATCAATTATACATATTTAAAACTAATTCAATTTATGAGTATGAATGCAGGTGCAAACATGTGTACAAAATAACACTTGAATGACAACGTAAAATTCAAAGAATAGAAAATCCACTCTTTCAATTTGGTTACTAAAAGTTCACATACACTGCAAATTCCTTTTCTCATCTAATTCAATTCCCGTAGGTTCCTAATAAACCATGGAATACACGAAACAAAAGTCATGAGCGAAAAAGGCCATGCTTCGCGATTGTGAAGAGCATGATGAACATCAAATCCAATTCCTCACTATATGCAAAAAAAAAAAAAGATTAAAATTAACCAAGGGGGTGAGAAACTAACCGATGCATATGAGAAATCTGAATGAGTCAGATAGAGGCTTGAATGAAAATCGGCAAATCAAGAAAAGCTTTGGCCGATCTTGGCTTCGCAGGAAGAAAACAACGAAGGAAAATTAGGGTTTGTGATAAGGAGAGGAATATATTAAAGAAGCGTGATGACTTTTGGGTCAAGACTTAAATTATGACCCGCTTGAGTTAATAATCGGGTCAAAAGCATATAGGCGGGGAAAATTAGTGGGAGATTGAACCACATAGCGACACGTGTACCATAATGGGTTTCTTTTATTATATTCTATTGATATAGATATAGATATAGATGTAGATTTCAGATTAATTTTTTTATTGATATTTATAGTGTATGTCATGTGATATTAAATCTCCTTATTAAGTTACTAGTAGAGAATCCGAGCGATGCTGCAGGGGATTAAGTAGTATAAACTATAAACTGTTGTTGCAGTTTTTGTGTATGTCGCTTGTTCTTATTACGTTGTATTTGTACGGTCTTTGTTTATCGAGCCTGAAACGTTTTGGTCGAGTCGACCAAGTCAAGATATCCTCCTATCTTGACTTGGTATGACATTGTCAATGTAATGTTTTGCAAGACAAATTCTTATGTGCAATCTGTCATGTGTTTACTAATGTTTTACTGTTTCTGTCTTCTGTCTGCATGTTTGTCTGTTATGCAGCCTCCCCATGAAGAACCATTCTTCGTGGGATCCAACCTTCACGAAGAATATGTTTCGTCCACTTTAGTTCTTCGTTGGTTTAAAACCAAGCATAGTGAGGTGTTTGAGCAAGTTGTGAAGCTTCTTGGAAGTGTTCTTAAGCTTAAAAACAAGAAACTTGAGTTTTTGCAAGTAAAATGGTTTAAAACTTAGGATTTGCTGAAAATTTTTATAAAAACCTTGTTAAAATATATGGAGACATGTTAAAATACGGTTTTTCTTAAAATTTCATGCAAATTTTTAGCTCGGCAACTTTTCCGGTGAGGTGTTTGGCTGGAGAAGTCACCAAAATATTCCTTTTGTTGAAGGATATTCTTGTACCTTGTTTGAAAATTTGATTTTCGAATGTTTGTCTGTTAACCATATCAGGTCGTTCACCTATAAACATTCTTAAAATCAGAAACAAGATTCTGCCTTTTCAGGAAATTTTTTCACCTAACATTTTACGAAAAACCACCTGCGAAGTATTCATATCGACGAAGAACTAAAGTGGACAAAAAACCTTAGTTCTTCGTTGATTTGGTCATCCACGAAAAATCTGTCCTGCGAAAAACTAATATCAACGAAAAAATTAGTCTTTCGTTGAAACAGGTGTTTCGTGGACCATATCTTTCGTAGTCTAGTACTTTGTGGGTTCATAGTTAAAAATTTTCACAGAAAGGTTTTATTTCACAACAACTTATTTATTCTAGTTTTTCAAGAAATTTTTCAAAAACAACAATAAAAAATGAGTACAAATCCTTGGGATTGGAGTGATAGATCGAGTACAAGTCAAGATCCTTCACAATGGATAAAGTCTTTAATGCCTCAACAATCGATTATCGCTAGTCAATGGGCATGTGTTGCTAATCAAAATCAAAGTATTCGAAACCTTCTCATGAGCGAGAGTGAAACTGGAAGCAACAATCGTCCACCGAAGTTAAATCATATGGACGATTATCCATCATGGAAAAGTCGCTTTCATACGTATGTTCTAGGTCAAAATACCGAGTTGTTGACATGCTTTACTACACCATACAATGAAGCTCTCGAAGAAGCAGGTTCCAATCCACTTACTGTAACAACCCGCACGTTCGTGCGTTGTTACTTCTCGCTATACTCGTTACGCCTAGCACCAGAGTAATGGATTCCACGGTGTGTAAACACTAATCGCACCTAGATCTAAGCCGAATCTAAGCATTTTAAGTTTCTTTCAAGCTTTCTTAAGTTTTTACTCAAAACCGATAGAATCGGAGCTCGTTCAGGCCTTCTACTCATTCTATAGAGAAATGTCGGTTTGAAAACTGATTTCTATCAACGAGACGACCGGTTAATGGGTTGAACACGAACAACTGCCAAGAACAGTTAACTGATCAGACGGGGTGATTCCCATCCGATCTGATGACTCAGCCTTGGTAGAGTTCCATTGTTTAATACGTTGTCATACCGTCTCGATCAAACCACAAACTTTCAAAAATAATCAAAGTTCAAGACATCAGGTTCGCTGGGACGGATTGCCGCCCGGTCGGATAGCCATCTGATCGAACTGCAATCCGATCGGATTGCATTTGATTCCACACTTAGCAATTTTCAAACTTTCGAAGTATCTGAATGTCGAACGGATTGCCATCCGATCGGATAGCCATCCGATCAAACGACCATCCGATCAGTTGACATTTGGAATTTCGACACTTAATCATTTTCATGAGTTTCAAAGAACATCAGTTTCTAACGGATAGCTATCCGATCGAGTAACCATCCTGTTGTGAACTTGTTCTCACTAGAGATGTCTCGCCAATCGGATTGCTATCCGATCGAACGACCGTTCCATCGATCAACCTGAAGGGTAGAGATATTTCTCTGTTTTCAAAATGCTACAACGAAAACTTCAAAGCCATCATACATAAACACATCCATCCCAAACGAATGTCAATCCAATCGAATGGCCATCCGATTGGATGACCATCCAAACGGATTGACATCCGATTGAATGACCATCCGAACGGATTGACATCCGATTGAATGGGCAACTGATCGGATAGCCACCCGATCGGATTGCCATTCGACACTTGGTTCACTCGCCACCGTTTAACGCACTATTCAACGCTTACGCTATCAATCTGTAATCAAGCTAATCTCCGACGCGCTCCCTTCGATCCAACCAACTTGTGTTTACTTGCTGAACACCGACTGTGAGTATACTCGAACCCTTTTCATCGCATTTTGGGTGTAACATACATTCCTATCAAATCAAATTTATCAAAACGAATTATACAATTAAACTGTTTATCACTTGCGAAAAACTGTTATGCATATTTACACGTGATGCTAGCTACATATGTGTTAGGACTTATACTCGCATGGTCCCGCCTTAACTAGTGTAGTACTATAGTACCCGACGGGGTCTAGTTAGGATGAATAGCAATCGCAGTCGCAGCTCGAGTGACTTAGTTGGTAGTATCTGTCTTGTATGCACGTATGTTGAGGTATCTCGTTTATGTATTTGGTAATTCGCAACACTTTTTATCTATTTCTCGCTACTATCAAAACTTGTATACTCGCCAATACTTTTGTATTGCCGTTGTTTTAACCTATGTTGCAGGTTTAGTCGCAGTCTACATCAAATCAAGCTTGGAAGTCTAGAAACTCACCTAAAATCTAGGTTGTCGGATTTGTATTGTTCGAGAGGACAAGAAATCTGTGATAACTTATGTGATTGTATTGTTTGTTAGCATGGGATAACAAATGTAATAAATATTGTCGCTTTATAGTTGTTATGGATTCTCTTGAGCAATCTGATTCGCCTAGTGCCGCGCCCCGATGATTCCGCCATCGGTTTGGGTGTGACAGATTGGTATCAGAGCCATAACTATAGGGAATTAGGCCAAACATGACCTAGTCTGGGTCGATGTCTTAGAAAACGACCTAGTCTATAGTCTAAGTACCAACGGGCCAACTCGTGCGAACCCAGTAGGATTTGCACGGGCCTACTTAATACTCTTGCTTGAATCCGCTAAAAACTACAACTTCGCGTGAACGCCGCAAACTACAACTTCACACAAAGAGCCTTTCCTAAGGCTGGAATGTTTCTTAGCCTTTCCTAAGGCCAACACAATACACATGTTTTTGAAAATGCTCGCATAACACAATCGAGTGGTCCAGTCGAGATTAGGCGTGAAAACCAAGAACTCTCGATAAGATCGCTCACTCAGCGCATTTTTTCTAGCACGAGAACTCTTCGTTGAGCTAGGAGTGACATCCATAACTCAACGAAAGTCTCCATTTCAAAATCTAGTGGAACTCTCGAACTTATTCGAAGAGCACGACCACAGCTAGGAGCGAAGTAATTAAGTTAAGGGTGAAACCCGTATCTTAATAAATCATTCCACTCTCTATAAAAATGGTTTTCCAAAGCTCTCACCAAGGACTCGACCATAACATTGACTCGAGCCACGTGATGACTAGGAGGACGAATGCAATGAGCTGCATCCCAGTGGAAGCATAGGCTTCTAGGGCAACGCGCGTGCACGAACTTGTTGGTATAGTTGGGTTACCTGGGTAGTCGACAACTAAACACCCGAGGCACTCTATCTATTTTTCTAGCATACGACTCGCCGATTTTACGCTTTATGGAACCTATTTATGCTTATGTGTTTACAATTTAAAACTTTACGCTTTACCGATTTCTCGATTTTTCGATTTTCACTCCCTGCTTTATAAACGCACAACTCGCACAACCATCGCAATCTAAAATGAAAACCGAATGTTCGCAACAAAACTAATGTCTAATTACTCGCTCTCGCTCTCTCTCTACATCGCATCCTCGCGTTACCTATAGAAGCATAAAGGTGTAGTTTATACGAACCTATATATATACATATACAAACAAATCAATTGTGTGATTAGGAATCTCATGTCTCCTATGTGGCTCCTATGTGAAACCTACTATGTTAACCGCAACAAGTTTTGATCGCGCTCAATCGTATTGCAAAACTCAAAAATCATTATGATCGAATCTCACTCCAAATCTCTCTCTGTCTAGATGTCTTCAAACGACTCTACCTCGAGACAAACAACTTCGAGAAGAGCCAAACAAAGCGCCGAGAAGAGGATTGCCTCGCTTGTGGCCAAGGTCATTCCTCAAATTGTCGCTCAAGTGCACTCTCTCAGCAACTCACGAACCTCCGAAGACTCTAAGACGGAAGCGCCGCAATCTGCTTTCCTCTACAAACACTTCAAGGCCTGTGACCTGATGGAGTTCACAGGTGAAGGAGATGTGTCCCAGCTACTCCAGTGGCTTGATAGTTTCTGCACTACTTGCGCAACAGGTGTATTTCAATCGCGAGCACTCGACTGGTGGACAGCTGAATGTAACAAACGTGGGATCTCTGAAGCTTATGCCCTCTCTTGGGATGAGCTGAAAGAGCTCATGAAGAAAGAATACTGCCCTCCCCACAATGTCAAGAAACTAGAAGATGAATTTTGGGAAATCAAGCGAGTCGAAGGTGACAATACTGGCTACACCGCAAGGTTCAAGCAGCTTGGCATAATCTGCCCAAGTTAAGTCAACACTTCAAAAAAAGACATCACGAAGTACATTCGCGGCTTGCTTGAATGTGTGGGCGATTTTTTCGAAGCTGCAAGACCTACCACTATCGAAGAAACCTACCGCTTGGCCGCAGAAATAAATGACAAACGAGTCTTGGACGGATTCTTCTCCAAGAAACCTGTCAAACAGGCTCATCAAGCAATTATTATCGATTCATTCGATGATTCTTCTGAAGATTCTCCCAACGATCCTCCAAGTGAGACCTCAGACGAATCCCCCGATGACAATGCACCGCTTCATGAAGCTCAGCCCAGCCGCAAACGAAAGACCATGAGCCCGAACTCTTCAACAACCGAACTGTCGCAACCAGAACCTCTCCAAGCAATTCCAGTTCACTCGAAGCGCGCCTACGACGGAACTCATCCACTGTGTCTAACGTGTACGTATCATCACCCGCTAGAAGCTAACTGTTGCTTTTACGCAAATTGCAACTGGTATGGTCATCTTACCCAGCACTGTCGCACGGGGCCGCAACCTTGAGAAATTTAGCATTGCAGCCTCCGCAAAAGTTCTCCCACAATGACATCAATTATGTTTCGAATGTTGTCTTCGCCGTTAATCTCTTTTATATATTGAACTTATTCTATTTCTCGATGCATTGTGGACTCTACTTCTTTCCCTATTTCTCTCGCACTCGCGCACAGTCTAAGTACTAGCACTATATACTATATAATGTGTTTTACCCCTACTATGCGTTCTTGAGATTAAGTACGATGAACGTGCAAGGATCAAATTAATCACGGGTGCACACGGGATTACTATGGTTCATGCACGAAGATCGTAATGAATTTCAATAATGCCGTAACGTTAAAAGCATGGTTAAGCGTGGTGGATACGCCACCGGTACTTCATATATATAAGCGTCTTGACCATGTCGACACAGTGTGACATCTATTCACAAGACAGAGACGTGTGGTTGAAGCATGTGGATGCGCCGCTGGTACTTCCTATATATAAGTGCTTCGCCATGCCAACCAATGTCTTGTGAAGAAAGTGCCATATAAGTTGAACGTTATCAGACCAAGTATATTATTGAATCTACTTTCGACACAATAAACTATATCGCAAGGCGTAACAATCTCAATCGCAACTCAAAGCGTGTAATCGCTAGACTTTTTGTAAGTCAACACGCTCGCAATCGCATTATCACTGGAATCTATCTCGCAATCTCCATCGCTTATTGTGTGTTCGCTCAATCGCTTATTATGTATATCGCGCTATCGCTTATCGTGTGTATTTGCTCTATCACTCATCATGTATCGCTGACGTTTATCGCTATCACTAACGCTTACCGTTATCTATGTTATCTGTGTTATGTTAGCACACATGACCCCGCTTCACGGGACGAAACTGATAGGGTTAAAGCATGGTGGATACGCCGCTGGTACTTCCTATATATAAGTGTTTTAGCCACATCGGTAGACTTTCGTGGAAAAAGGCCATGTGGGGCTTAATATTAGTTAAAATTTGTGGTGTTGTTTAATCGAATCAAATCGCATGTCCCCATCGCTTGCAACGCATCAATCATCGCTTATCGCCTTTCGCTTATCGCTTGTTGGTTATCGCTTGTCGCCTTTTGCTTATCGCTTGTCGCTTATCGCCTTTCGCTTGTCGTTTATCGCTTATCGCACTCGCTCGTGTCACTAAACTGAGTCGAAAACGAATTCATCGCTCAGTTTGCTCAATCCTTCTTTTACACTTGGTCCAACCAACTTTTTTTTGGACCTAGGGAATCGAAATCTATCAGTACTATGTCGACACACATGACACTGCCACACGGGACGGAAGCCATATGGCTAAAACATGGTGGATACTGTGACACCCCAGGGAAACCAGTAAACGATACAACTTAACTAGCTTCCTCAGTAACCGCATGCTAAATTTCGGGACGAAATTTCTTTCAAGTTGGGGATAATGTGACAACTCGTGACTTCAGGTTAATGCTTTAACTTAACACAATTAAGTTAGTCTCACAACCTTTAGCATTGCATGGAACTATACATTACTTTATGCATTATTTGACTTACATGAGAACTTTGTGCCTTGATTGTAAATTATATTGTGATGTGTGTGTTTTATGTAAAAGATGATACTTAGGGGTGAGTAGAGTAGTTAGTGAAATCTTAATAACTCTTAACCCTAACCTCTCTCACAAATCATCATACGTACTCTCAATCTTTCTCTCCAATCATCTCCTACAATCATCTTCTTCATCATTCTTGGTGGCACAAGCTCTCAATCATCACTTTTGATCTCTCTCTTCATCTAGAATCAATCTAAGGTAAACGTTTAATGATTATTTGTTGTTAATCCTTGATTATGTGATTCATGCAAAACCCTAGTTCTACAAACAATGACTCTGTGTTTATTGAAAAACCTGATTCTTTTTGCAATAGTTTGTGGGTAGTTGTGTAATCAAATGCCTGACAATTGGATGCCCGATATGTTAGAATTGATTGATTGTTGATTAGTTACAGCAATTGCCATAGAATGATAAGTAGGGTTTTGATCGTAACCTGTAACTGTTCCATTGGAGTCTGTGATTAGGTTTTGAATATTCGCATGATTGTTAGTCAGGAGAATTGTGTCAGGGTTTTGTGAAGTCACAAAGTCCGAGCTTTAATTGAATGCTAGATCTGAGTTTTGTAAGTGATGAATGATCTGAGTTTTGAATGGTCCGAATTTTAATTGAATTCCCTGAGTCTGAGTTTTATTGATGAAACACTTAACCCGAATTTTGTAATGGAAACATAAGGTCCGAATTTTTATAATGCACAACAAAGGTCCGACTTTTATGAGGTATAAGGTCCGAACTTTGTAAAGGGGATGCTTGGTCCGAATTTTACCAGGGGTATGCTTGGTCCGAGTTTTTAAAGGGGGTGGTTGGTCCGAGTTTTTAAAGGGGGTGTTTGGTCCGAGTTTTTATAAGGGGAATGTTGTCCGAGTTTTAGGGAGTGTACATGGTCCGAACTCTATAGGATATACAAGGTCCGAACTTTACAAGTGATGTGTAGTCCGAGTTTTTGTTAATGTTTATATAGTCCGAGTTTGTTAATGTTTGAAAGGTCCGAGTTTGTTGAGTTTGTTAACAGAATCAGGTAAATGTTGAATGAAAAACACTTATCCTGCCACCACTGTATGTATGTTACTGTATGTTACTCACTGTATGTTGCTGTATGTTACTGTGCAATCTTTGGCATGTCAATCTGTAAACAATTATCACACGGAACACAGTTGTTTGGATACCAAGGAATTGTAAACCTTAATTGAACGTAAACACTTACATTGAGTTTATGTGCAATGTACCTTAGGTCGTGTGTAACAGACCTAACCATTAATTAACACTAGAAGCAATAACAAACCGAGCAAACCAAGGTGAGTTCACACTCTAACCAAGGCATGGGATTCCCGGGGTTGGGAATGGGATTGAAGGAATGGGATTGTACTTACACTGTTACTAGACTATCTACCATCGTCCTCGGATGCGAAGGATACATACGTAAGACCTACGTATACTTGTACTCAACACTGTCCTCAGGTTGCGAAGGACACTTACGTAAAACCTACGTAAACTTATACTCACTACTGCCTCGGGTTGTGACAGGCACTTACGTAAAACCTACGTAAACCCCCGCGTACCACTATCCTCGGGTTGAGAAGGACACTTACGTAAAACCTACGTAGACCTTGTACGTACTACTGTTCTCGGGTTAAGAAGAACACTTATGGTTACAAATAGTCTAGTGTATATGCAACTATGGGAAGCCTGTTGATGCACGGAATGTCTGTTGACTGCGTCTACAAGAAGTCTAAAGTCAAGATTGGTTTATAGGGGGTCAAAGTGTAAATATTGAGTAAGATAAACTTAGGATCGCTTATGTGACAATGATACATTGTGGACCGCTTTTGTGTCATTGTGGACCGCTTATTAGTCAAGTAGTCTGGATCGCTTATAGGACAAGTATCCTGGATCGCTTATATGGCATGTCATATAAGCGACCCAAGATCTCTATATATAGGCTGGAGCGGTTCATATGTTGTAAGGATGTATGTGTGTGCTACGGTGTTGAAACTCTGCTGAAATTTTATCAGAAAGCAATATAAACACAAGGAATTGAAAGGATTAGCTGTTGTTACTTTACTTACGTTGATTCCGCTTTCGTATGTAAAGATGAACTACTTCGACTGACTTTTCGGGTCATAGAACGGTCCAACAAGTGGTATCAGAGCTCAGGACAAGGAGTTCATACTACGACAGCACAAATCTGCAGAAATCTCTCTTTTCTACTCACTTTCTCTCATACTTTTTCAGTTTTTAGTGGTTCCAACGGTCAAAATTGTCTGAAATTTGAGTATAACGTGTAAAACACACTTTTAACAAACCCTAGAAAGAATCAGGTGAAAATACGGACTAAAAATGGTAAAAACTGGTTAAAAACTGTCGATCGCGTTTTCGGACATTGGATCGCTTATCTGGACATAACCTGCTTGGATCGCTCCAAATTCACACTTGGGATCGCTTTTTCGGACAATTTAACTCTCAGGACCGCTCGAACGATCACATTTGAACCGCTCAAACGATCATTCTCTGAACCGCTCGAACGGACGTATCTTAGACCGCTCGAACTGACAGTATTTGAACCGCTCGAACGATCATTCTCTGGATCGCTCGAACGAACATACTCTCGGTCGCTTATTTGACATATTGTGGATCGCTCGAGAGGACTTAGTCATTACTGTCTGGTCCGCGTATACAAACATATATTGGACCGCTTTTCTGTCAGACTGTTTAGACAGGATCGCTGTTGTGATTCTGTTTTTTTTTTCAAAATCAAAAATTTTTCTAAGTATTGTCTGATTTTGCAGGTACGTTCACAATGGATGATATATTCTTGAATCCATTTAGCGACATGTACGCATTCACAGGAAGTTCAGGAAACAATGATTCGACATCGAACAATACGAACGAAAATCAACCAAAAGAGAAAAAGAAAGAAGCTTGGGAGTCCGAAAGTGCATTTGGAACATTTAACAAACCTCCTAAGTTGATGGCTATAGAAGATTACAGCAGGTGGGCAACAAAGTTTGAAGATTGGTTGATGGCATTCGCCTTTCCCAGTTGGAAGAGTATGAAAACTGGTTATGCTAATGGAAAGAAGAATGGCGAAGCATTGAGATCAGCTGAAGAAATTGATAATTTTGTGGCTGAACAAAAGTGTGTTGCTTTGCTGTTTCAATCGGTTCGGGAGGATATTATCTCTCTAATAGATTATACAAATGCTAAAGATTTATGGGATAAACTCAAGAAAAAGTGTATAGGGAGTACTGAGATTATAAAAAATAAGAAGAAACTGCTTAAAAAAGAGTTTGACATGTTTAGTTGTCTTAAGAATGAATCGGTGTGCAAAATGAATGAACGGTTCGGTCATCTGAAGATGGAACTGGCACGACATGATATTGAGTATTCTCCGGAAGAACTTGTGGATAAACTGTTTGATTCATTACCAGACGAGATGGATTGGAGATATTATGCGTTGATGTTGAAGAACACTATTGCTCCTGAAGATTTGAAACCAGATGTGGTGATTGAAAGACTTAAAAGCCATGAGCTAGAGTTGAAGAAAACATACAAAGTTAATCACTCATCCTATCAGCAGAATCTGGATCTGTATTATCCAAAAAGCTTGATCCCGAAAGCTACTTCTCCGACAACGGCATTTTCTGCTGAGAATGTTTCTTCAACAAACAAAGAAAGCCAAAGCAGTTCAAGCAGCAGAAGCCACAGTGGTTATCACAGTGGATCTACGTCTTCTGCAAATCGTTCTGATGCGAAGTTTTCTTGTAACATCGCGATAGATCTAAAGAACGCACAGAATTTTGATGAAGAGTCGGCCAAGCAACAAATGGTTTTTCTGGCATCTGTGCTAGAGTCCTATGAAGGTTTGGTGGCTGGAAAGATCGGGAATACAAATCTGACAAAAGAAGACTACGATCAGATAGACCCCGAAGAAATGGAGCTTATTGACATTCGTTGGGCAATGGCAAGTGCTGTTCGACGTGCGCAACGTTTCATGGAAATTACTGGGAGAAAAACGATTGGTGGTCCGTCCACAAAGTTGGGGTTCGACAAATCTAAGGTGACATGCTTCAAGTGTAAGCAGAAGGGCCATTTCAAGCGAGAATGTCGGAATGCATACGTTGATGAATCTGAAAATCCATTTCGTGACGATTATTACAAGAAGGCAATCTACCATCAGAATAAATCGGAGCCGCCCAGACTAAAGCAGGCTGAAGAGCAAAGAGAAAAGTCAAGGGCTTTGGCTGTGATCTATGATGACGAAGGGTACGATTGGAGCAAAGATGTGCTACCAGAAGACAATGCTGTAGATTATGCTTTCATGGCAAGTCATGATGAACCGATTCCATGGAAGGATGATCGTACAGAGGAACAGAAGTATCAATACAGGAAGATGACTGCTGAAACAAAGATTATCAGACTTTCTGGTGTATACTTGGAAGCTAGAATAGCAAATCGTTGGGATCCGGACAGAGAGTGCTATCTTGATCGGTATGGCAATGTGGCGATTGATGACAAAACGCTAGATATTGAAGCCATCATTCAGGAGTACAAAGAAGAGGATGAATACTGGCAGCATAAGTGGTGGGGAACACCAACTTCGAAGATGATTGAGGAGAAGAAAGAAAAAGAGAGAAAGGAAAAAGAAGAGAGAGAGAAGAAAGAAAACACAGAGACTGAGAGATCGAAGATGGTTGATACGGGGTTGATCGATGTAACTCGGAAGTTGACAACTGAGAATTTAGAGAAAATGGCTGACAAAGTGCTAGCTGCCAAAGCACTTGAGGTAGATTCTAATTCTGTCTCTGAGTCAAAAGGGAAGGTCAGTCAAAGTGAGTCAACATCCAGGTCAGGTAATAAAGTCGATGGAAATGTTGACTGCAAAAATTGCACCAAACAATGCAATTTTTGTAGTACTGTCACGTATTTGAATGATGAGAAATTGAAAAATCTGAAATCAAAAGTTAAAACTTTTGAAGATCAGATTCTCGATCGTGACACAGAGTTAAAAGTTTCAACTGAACGGTTTAATGAATTAACAACTAAATGTGACAAAATTACAACTGACAATGAAAAGTTAATTCTGGAAAACCGTCAGATCTCCGAAAAATTTGAGAAACTTAAAAGTGTTGTGAAAGACAGTGATGATCGAAACGGCAAAACATTCAAAGAAAACGAACATCTAAGAGCTGTATTGCAATTAAAAGAAAAATCAATTAATGAACAACTAGATGAGATTGCAAAATTAAAACTTAAGGTTAAAGAAATTGAGATTGAAAATGAAAGAATTCAGTTGAAATTAAACAGCTATAGCTCAGCTAGCTTTGTTTTGCAGCACATCGTTCCCAAACCTATATGAAAAAACAAAGCTGGTGAGGATGTGTTTTCTGATGGAACGGGTGTAGGGTTTCACAAAGTTCCACCGCCAATTTTAGACAACTACACGAAAAAGCAGCCTAGTTTGGTGAAAATTGAGGAAGAAAGTGATGTTACCCTTCCTGAGAACATTGATGTCACGTTCACGTCTTCCAATGAAGAGGGTGTCCAAAATGATGTGGTGAAAAGTGTGATAGACAAAGTGCTTAAGCCGGATTGTGACACTTCTGAGGAGGATGGGTGTTTTCTAGATAAATACATTTCGAAGCAAAAGTCCAAAAACAACTTATATGATGAATCTGATCTTGTCATGTACAAGATGTCGGGATCGGATAAGTTGTTTTCGGATTCTGAGTTTCCATTAGAGAATGTTAATCTGAACAAATTGACAAATGTTTTCAAACTGGTCGAAGTCGAGTTGTCAGCAGTGAACAATCTGAGTCGAAAGAAAGAGAGGGTTTACAACAAGAAAACTGTTTATCCACCACGTTTTTACAATAACAACAGAAACAATTGGTCGGGTGGTTATCAGGGGGGTAAACCATTTCATAAAAGAAATGTTGCAAACAAGAGGTTTATCGAAAAGAAAAAGTTTGTGAATAGTTCAAGTTCACTTGCTGATGAAGAAAAAGAAATTTTTACAAAATCAAACAAAGAATTTTTTGAGAAGAGAGCTTCAAAGGCTCAGTCTGAAGGCACGAGTAGGGTAGCTGATACTCGTACGTGTTTTAGATGTGAACAGGTTGGTCATATTGCACGAAAGTGTACATATGTGAAGCCTAAGACTGAAGCTGTGAAGGTTCAACAAAAGAAAGTTGATGTGAAGGGTAAAACACCGATGTATGTTGAGAAGAAAGTTGTTGGGAAGAAAAATGTTCAAATTGACAACTTGAAAGTAAAAACTGAACCCGTAAAGAAGTTCGTAAATCAAAATGATACACTTTATAAGAGGGTTACAGTAGTTCAACAGGTGTGGAAACCTAAAATTGAACCTAAAGTTGAGAAGAAAGTTTCAACTTCTGAGGTGAAAAAGGCTGAAGAATCAATTACGGTTGATTATGATGCACAATTTCCACCTCTTAAGTCTAAGAATTTCAAAATTCAAATTGCCAAAGTCACAGTTACACCTAAGGCTGATAAGGCCTGGGTGGACACCATGTTTGACTAAACAATTTGAATTGCCGGAGCTTCCTGGATTGCGAAGCATGAATCGGCATCTTTCTTGCAGTTGTTTAAATGATGATCTGTTATGTGCAGGATCTTCCAAAACTTGTATCCAGATGGATAATGGATAGTGGAGCTTCAAGGCATATGACAGGGAAGACCGCATTGCTGTATGATGTGAATGACATTAATGGTGGTATGTGGGTTTTGCGGGTAATCAAGGAGGAAGGATCATAGGTGAAGGAACATTATCTAATGGCATTATCACGTTTGAGAGAGTTAACTACATCGCTGAGCTGGAGAACAACCTGCTGAGTATCTCCCAGATCTGTGACAGGATGTATACTACTCATTTCACCGACAAAGAATGTTTGATCTTGAAACCGGGATTTGTGATACCTGAAGAGTGGATCATCATGAGGGCACCAAGAGTCAACGATTTGTATGTGTTGGACATGAGCGTTGCTACTACAACCACGGGTCAGGCTCATTGTTTTGTGTCCAGAGCAACGGAAAAAGAGTCAAGGTTATGGCACAGAAAGATGGGGCATATTCACCTAAGGAAAATGAATCACTTAGTGCATAACGACTTGGTCACTGGAGTGAATATTAAAGGTTTTCATCTGGAAGGGGAGTGCATAAGTTGTGTCAGAGGCAAACAGAAGAAAAAGTCACACCCTACAAAACAAGTTAATTCAGTTTCAAGACCTTTGGAAAGACTTCATATGGATTTATTTGGTCCAGTGAACGTCAAAAGTATAACAGGAGATTCCTATTGTCTGGTCGTGACTGATGACTACTCCAGATTTTCGTGGGTCATGTTTTTGAAATCGAAAGACGAAACCTTTGATAGTTTGATAATATTGTTTAAGAAAATTGAGAATCTGTACCAGAGACCGATTTGTAGAATTCGAAGTGATAATGGTACTGAGTTCAAAAACAGTAAGATGGAGGAATACTGTGATGAAAGAGGTATACTGCATGAGTTTAGTGCTCCGTACACTCCTCAGCAAAATGGAGTTGCAGAACGCAAGAACCGGACGCTAATCGAGACAGCCAGAACGATGCTTGCAGATTCCAAGTTACCTATTAATTTCTGGGCTGAAGTTGTTTCTGCTGCATGTTATACTCTCAATAGAGTTCTTACTGTGAAGAAGTTCAACAAGACGTGTTTTGAGCTAATCAATAAACGCAAGCCGAATTTGAAGTATCTAGAACCGTTTGGGTCACCCTGTACGGTAATAGAGCCGAATGGCAAGTTTGGTTCAAAGAACTTTGAAGGCATATTTGTTGGATATTCAGGTCCTACACGGCGTGTCTTTGTTCCAAGTGAAAAGCGTATTATTGAAGCAGCAAATGTTGAATGTCAGGGTTATACTATGCCGCCTCAGAATCCTGGTGATTCATGGCGTTTTCATTATGACAAACTTTAGGAATCGTTTGACATGAGAGAAGAATCAGAGGAAGAGGAAGATTTCTTTGATGAGCTGGATATTTTACGTGAGTATGAATCGTCGCTCAGGTTTCTAGCAGAGTATTCTAGCAGACCTCGGGAGACTTCAAATGATGCTGAAGCAGGTCCTAGTAACGCTGGTGAACATGATGATGAAGTTGCTCCTGGTAATCAGTCGGAGGTGAATGATGATCAAGAAGCTGAAAACATACCAGTTTTTGACCATGGTGATTCAGATCTTGAGGGGGAGCAGATCCAATTGTCAAGTCAAACAAACCAAGTTGGTGATCAAGATGCAGAGCAGCATGTTACTAATCTGGAAGGAAATGTAGATGTTCCAAGCGAAGTGATGCCGCGAACTCTTTCTTATCATCCAGAGGAGTTGATAATAGGAGAATTGCAATCGGGCGTTAGGACGAGACGTCAAATTGACCAGGGCTTAACATGTTTTTATTCTACAGTAGCACCTTTACAAACTGAATTTTCATTAAGTTGTTTTATCTCGCAGGTCGAACCGCGAACTTACAAAGAGGCGCTTACTAAAGACTCGTGGGTCATAGCGATGCAAGAAGAATTAAGTCAGTTTGAGAAGTTAGGTGTGTGGAAGTTGGTTGATTTACCGGATGGTCAAAGAAAAATCAATACAAAATGGGTTTTCAAATGTAAAAGGGACGACAGAGGAGTGGTTGTAAGGAACAAAGCTCGACTCGTTGTTCAGGGCTTTAGTCAACAGGAGGGGATTGATTTTACCGAAGTCTATGCTCCTGTCGCACGACTAGAGGCTATCAGAATTTTCCTAGCATTTGCGTCTTGGAAGAATTTCAAAGTATTTCAGTTAGATGTTAAATCAGCGTTTCTTTATGGGAAGGTCAAAGAGGAGGTTTATGTTGGTCAGCCGCCGGGCTTTACTGATCCAATCCACAAGAACAAAGTTTATCTGCTGGACAAAGCGTTGTATGGTCTACATCAGGCGCCGAGAGCCTGGTACGAGACTTTGTCTCAACACCTACTCGCTAACCAGTTCATACGTGGAAAAGTGGATGCCACTCTCTTCACTAAAGTCGTTGATGGTCATCTTCTGATAGTACAGATTTATGTAGATGATATAATTTTTGGGTCAACAAATGAGAAATTATGCAAAGATTTCGAACAGGTGATGAAGCAGAAATTTGAAATGTATTCAATGTGGGAGATGAAATTCTTTCTAGGATTACAAGTTGAACAACTTCCTGAAGGGATTTTCATTCATCAAACGAAGTACGTGCATGATATTCTGGAGAAATTTGGAATGTCAAGTTCTACTCCAGCTGCTACCCCACTTGCGACTAATCATGGAATTTACCCAGATCTCACCGGAGACATGGTTGATGATACACTTTATCGATCCATGATAGGTTCTTTGATGTACCTAACTGCTTCACGTCCTGACATCATGTACCCAACGTGCCTCGCAGCAAGATTTCAGTCTAACCCGAGAGAATTGCACATGATTATTGTGAAGAGGATTTTACGTTATTTGAAAGGCACACCCACATTGGGGTTGTGGTATCCACGCAAAGGCGATTTTACACTCGAAGGGTTTTGCGATTCAGATTTCGGATGCTGCAAAATTAACGCGAAATCAACAACTGCAGGATGCCAGTTCTTTGGTTCGAGATTGGTTACCTGGCAGTGTAAGAAACAAACATCTGTGGCGCTATCTACATGTGAAGCGGAGTATGTTTCTGCTAGCAGTTGCTGCTCTCAGATCCTGTGGATACAGCAACAGATGCGCGACTACGGTTTGCAGTTTCTTAATACACCTCTGTTTGTTGATAATGAGGCCGCAATTAATATAACTAAAAATCCAGTACATCACGCTAAAACTAAACATATCGAGATTCGTCATCACTTTATTCGCGATTGCTTCGAGAAAAAGTTGATACGAATTGAGAAAATCCACACTGACGAACAAAAAGCTGATTTGCATACCAAAGCTTTTGATAAAAATAGGTTTCAATATTTGTTAAAACTTAATGGTATGAAATTGCTTTCGGTGTCGGATGGAGTTGTGAGCGTTGATGAGAGTACTGTTGCGGATGAAGATGAGAAACAATCTGCGATGGTTTGTCGATTTTTTACGTGTTTTGGTATCTAGGGGGAGATAGATAGTGTTGTACATATTTGATTTTCAGAAAAATACAAAAACAGTAAAAAATGCTAAAATACAAAAACATGATAAAATTGAAAAAGAGCTTGTGTATATAGGGAAAATGATAGTACATCAGCTACACAATTACAGTATGCTAAAGATTTGGAAAGACAAAATGAGTTAAACAGTCTCACTAATGATGTGTCGATAGGTTTTTGTACATTTAGTAGATTTATTCGGGATATAAACCTAAAATTTCAAACTTGTGAAATTCGTGGGGAACACTACTTGGATATATAGGTAACCCCTGAAATCTCGTTTGAAAGGTCTCGTATTCTGATATACTAGGTGGTTATACTCTATGATGTCTGGGGTATTATTCCGGGACTTCTGCTGAACGGTGGTTCTGACCTAGTCCCTGGCTAATACTTTCACCAAAATGCTTGAAATATAGCATAAAGCCCTCAGCTGATTAGACAATAAAATTGATAATCAGTTGTTGTAGCTGAAAAGATTTTCTAAAGGGAACACACTGCAAAGTCGAAGCTGATATCTCTCTGCTGAACGGAAGTTCTGACCTGAGATCCCTCAGTTCTCGCATACCCTAATTTATGTACAGACATCATTGTAGTATTTTTGCCTGTAAGACTGAATATTGGGATTCTGGATACGAGAGTATATTCAAGAGGTGGGACACATAGATTGATCTAAGTTCTTAAAACACTTAAATAGTATCCTGAATAGATTGAAGTTTGTATGAAAATTTAAGATGGATCAGTATATCGACAATCGAGGTGAATTGTTTAAATCTGAGTATGTAATGTAGCTTAACGGTACTTGTAATCTGTCTGAAAAGCTGATATGATTCCCTGACACGCTCGCCAAAAACAAACCTGTAAATAGTTTATTTTCTGCAATTTAAGTTTTCTATTATTTCATTTATTAGTTTAGATCATCTTAAAATCCAAAAAGATTTTATTTCTGCTTTATTTTAGACAAACCAGAGTGGAAAGTTGATTGTCGGATTCTGGAAAGATGAAGCAGATGCAGGAGATTCTGAGCTGAAGAATGAGGGGAGCTTACATTGATGGAAATGTGTTTGTTTTCAAAGTCACAAACAAGTTCATTAAGTTGATACTTGGTATTTTCAGAAAGAAAATTGGAAAATAGTTTTACTAAATCAGTTTGATTCGTCAAAGATCAACCAGGGTCATTAATTTGAATTTGGTAGATTAATCAAGTATTCAGGGTCATTAACTTGAACTTGAAAACTTGAGTGGATTTCTTTAACTGATTGAATTTGTGTTTATTGTTTGAAAAGATAGATTGTAATGTTATTGATTGAGTAACAGGTTTGGACAATATTTCCCAACGGAGGCAAATTGCAAAAGCTTGAACCAGATATCTCAAGATTCCAGCATAATGAGAGGGGGAGTCAGTGAGAGGGGGAGTCTGGGTCAACAGCTAACGGGAAGTATGGAGTCAGTTCTAGAACCTGTGAAGAATGCTGATGAAGATAGACAGAGTTGGTAAAAAGACAAAGACTGAAGATTATAGATCTGAAGATGCTAAAAGACTACGTCAACATCCAAGGGGGAGTCTGTTGATGCACGGAATGTCTGTTGACTGCGTCTACAAGAAGTCTAAAGTCAAGATTGGTTTATAGGGGGTCAAAGTGTAAATATTGAGTAAGATAAACTTAGGATCGCTTATGTGACAATGATACATTGTGGACCGCTTTTGTGTCATTGTGGACCGCTTATTAGTCAAGTAGTCTGGATCGCTTATAGGACAAGTATCCTGGATCGCTTATATGGCATGTCATATAAGCGACCCAAGATCTCTATATATAGGCTGGAGCGGTTCATATGTTGTAAGGATGTATGTGTGTGCTACGGTGCTGAAACTCTGCTGAAATTTTATCAGAAAGCAATATAAACACAATGAATTGAAAGGATTAGCTGTTGTTACTTTACTTACGTTGATTCCGCCTTCGTATGTAAAGATGAACTACTTCGACTGACTTTTCGGGTCATAGAACGGTCCAACAAAGCCCCCACTAATAGAACATACTATCGACCTAGTAGAGCCACATGTTACGAAACAAACTTACTATTACGAACTTACTTACTGTGAGCTCGCTCAACTAGTTGTTGACCCTCTGTTACATGCCTTGCAGGTCGTTAGGTATACATGGAGCTTGCACTGGGAGGCACGGTCGTTGTGGACAAGGATCGTGAACGCTTTGATTAAACATTTGACATTTCATACTTTACTTATGTTGGGCTTTTACTCATATGCTTCCGCTAAACGTTGAATTATTACTTATGTTTTGAACACCTTGCATATGGATTGGTTTGGTCAAAATTACATTTACTTTTACTATTTACGTTGTTCGATATGATTGGTGGCTTGATCCTGGTCAGTCACGCTCCCAAGCGGTGATACTCCGCGGGTGGATTTTGGGGGTGTGACAGATTGGTATCAGAGCCATTGGTTATAGAGAAGTTTTAATATGGGGAAAACGTTTTTATTAAAACTAGACTATAACCAGTACAGTGCTCAACGATCCACAACGATGCCTCGCTCCACGTGCAAGACTCAACATTCTAGGTAATATGGTTTATGTTTATTGCCTACATGCTAGAATTGCATAGAACTTTGCTCGTGGTATGCTTAGATTACATTGCCTACTATTCGTTATTGCCTGAGAACACTTGTGTGCTTACTCTCTTCTGTCATCGCACTATTCACGAACCTCCCTCACTTATGTTACATTTGCTATGAAGATCATGGCCAGATGTATTAACTTGACTCAAGCCCAGTTGACGGCTCTCATCAATGAACAAGTTGCTGCGGCACTTGCAGCTGCACAAGCAGGTCAACACGCTCAGCAACCTGTGTGCACTTTCAAGAACTTCATGGCTGTCGTCCAAGCACATTCAGTGGCACTGAAGGAGCAGTTGGACTCCTCCATTGGTTTGAGAAGCTCGAGTCGGTGTTCGAGATGTGTGAATGCCCTGAGGCTCGCAGGGTGAAATACGCCACTGGTACTTTAGAAGGAATTGCGCTAACTTGGTGGAACGCGCAAGTTCAGATCTTAGGGTTGGCAGTGCTAACGCCACCCCTTGGAATGATTTCAAGGAACTCATCAAACGAGAATACTGCACACGTGATGACATCCACAAGTTGGAAGTGGAGCTCTACCATCTGAAAATGACAGGGTCGGAAATTGAAGCCTATACGAAACGGTCAAACGAGCTGGCCATCTTGTGTCCAACTATGGTGGACCCTCCGGTCAAGCGTATTGAGTTGTACCTCAAGGGACTAGCACCAGAAATTCAGAGCCATGTGACATCGGCTAACCTCAATAATATCCAGGATATCCAGCGTCTTGCTCATCGCCTCACGGATCAGGCAGTGGAACAAAACAGGCTACCTAAGCGCATCAGCGCTACTGCTACCGTTACCACTTCTGCTACTCCTGCTACTCCCAGTGACAACAAGAGAAAATGGGAGGGGAATTCCATCACGGGTTCAGCTACAGTTCAGTCTCAAGTTCAGCAGCAAAAGACTGACCACTACCAGAGTCCCAGTCAGCAGTCTTCTGGTAGTCGCGGGCAGAGAGTTTATCGCGGAAATCACCCCAGGTTCAAAAACTGTAACAGACACCACAGTGGCTAGTGCAACAAGGGTCGTTGCCAGAGGTGTCTCAAGATGGGTCATGAGGACAAGGATTGTAGGAGCCCACGGCCTGTAACTCAGAATCAGCAACAGCAGCAAACACCGCAGAATCAGCAACAGGGCAACAAGGGATGTTTTCATTGTGGCGCCGAAGGTCACTTCAAAAGACACTGCCCTCAGTTAAACCGAAACCAGAACAACAACAACAACAATAACCAAGGCAACGGAAACAACAACGGTGGGAACAACAATGGCAACGAAGCTTGGGGACGTGCATTTGTGCTGGGGCAGGGTGATGCCAGGAATAATCCCAACGTGGTTATGGGTAAGTTTCTTCTTGATGACTTTTATGTTACTGTATTGTTTGATTCGGGTGCGGATACCAGTTATGTATCTTTGAAAGTTAGCCAAATGTTAAAACGTGCACCAACTCCCTTAAACACCAAACATGTCGAAGAGTTAGCTAATGGTAAAAGTCTAGAGGCCACACACATAGTTCAGGGTTGTAATCTTATCCTCGTTGGTTTTACTTTCTCTATCGACCTCATTCCTATAGTTCTGGGTAGTTTCGATATCGTCATTTGTATGGATTGGTTATCCCATCAGCAAGCAGAGATCCTATGTAAGGAGAAGATCATTCGTATTCCCCGTTCTGGTAAAGAACCTCTCGAAGTTCAAGGTGACAAGAGTGGTGCTGTGGTTGGCATCATCTCCTTCTTGAAGGCTCAGAAATGTTTACGAAAGGGTCACTGATGTGTGATTTTTGCAATTAATTTTTATGACCAAGTTTTAAAAGTGGAACTCACTAACTACACACAACGGCAAGTGAACCGGACGTGAAAGTAGTATAACTAGCAAGACCGAGTATCGAACCGTGGACTCTAGACTGGCACCTCTAATAATTAACCCTAATCACAATTCTAGTCCTAAATTGATTTTTAGAATTTTGGTTTTTATTTTAGAATTAATTAAATAATATTTTAACTAAATTAACTAACTTAACGGAACTAACGAACACGAAGGCAACTAAGACTGTGAACTCAACCAGGAGAGATGAACAAACCACTTAGGTAGGAATCACTAATGACACGTGAAGACAACTATCTGACAAATGACTTAGGTTTCGGTTTCTAACTGATTACTCTCTTGTGAAAGAGAATAAATCCTATAGTAAATAGGTAACAAGGAAAGTGACCCACTAACTCAAGAACCTAAGAACCGACCAATAAAACAACCAAAACATGTGATGGAGTGCTATAAGGAAAGAAGCCTAATTAAAGGTCCTAAATCCCACAAATATTAAATTGCAAAGGATTACCCTTAACCAACCCTCTAGATGTGAAGCAAGCTATAAGATGATACACCAAAATCCTAGGACTGACTGAAACACGAATAAGCAGACGAACCCCGAGTTATCGGGTGCTCAAAACTACCAAACAATGCCCAGAATTACCCAGCAAATTCTAATTATCTTTCGAATCAAAGAAGATGGGTGCACACTAATGTCTAGCTGATTTTAAATTGATTTTTTTGTTATGACTTGTTACCAAGTTCAAACAGTTAGATTGAGAATCGCGAATAAACAACCTAAAAGCGAGTTTTAATGCAACTAGTGGTGACTTATTCCTACCAAAAGCATTAAACTCATCAACCAAATCAATAAATTCAGCAAAACAAAAACATACACAATCAATTCTAGCAACAACTTATAACCAATTTACTCCAAAACATTGTCAAAGTCATATAGTCAAAATAAATATCAAACACGCATCAATAGATCATCCAAACCTAAGTGGCTTTAAAAGTTTTAGCCTCTAAACATTGTCTCAGATTCAAAACAAAGTCTAAAAGATGAAAACATGTTCATAATTGTCTAAAAAAAAGAGAATTAAATACAAAACGTTACGAGTTGCGATCTTAATCACGAACCACGCTCTTCAATAACTCGTATGCGTTCTGATGTTGTTCCTCTGCTACTGCTACCGTAATGTTGTTCTCGAGAAACTCCCTGTTCGTATATATATTTTTTTTTTGCTGCCGTCCTAAACCCCCTTTTTATATCTAATCACCACCGACCTTGTTTTGTAAATTTTGGCCCACCTCTATTTTGACATCTTCCATTTAATTACTCAGCCAACCAACCGAACACACCTTCTGGCCATTAGCCTTTTACTTCATTCAAAGCCCTATTTATTTATTTCTTTGTTTAGCTTCTTGCGGCCCATCTACCCAAATTAACCAAATTCCTTTTGCATTTAGGATTCCTTCAACTTTTTTAATAACCTGCGATGCAAATACAAAAAATACCAAATGAATTTGTTATCATGAAATAAATAGCATTCAACAATTCATTAAAACATAATTATGACTTTATTTCATTGGAATTCTACGACACTTTTAGACAATTAGCTTTTAATGATTATTAATATGAGTTGAACCATCTTTTTATGTATTTCCATCCAACATTCGTTCAAGCTCGTTTAATTCTTTTTCGTGCCAAGACCTATAAATATACAATCTAATTAAATAAAAGCTAAAATCTAATAAAAATGACTCTAAAACTATCAAAAATAATACAATTTACATAAGATAAATGTATGTGTTTTACAACACATCAAATATCCCCACACTTGAACTTTTTTCGTCCCGAAAAAAAACTTTGCAATGGAATCATAACTAGGATAAATGGTTTCAAAAACTTTAGATTTTTTTTTATTAAAAGACAAAAACACGTATAACCACGATTACCGGTATTGCTATCCACTTAAACCCAACCGCCAACTCATCAAGCCCCTTTCATGCTATCATTATGTTCAAGTTAACAATTCATCTAAGGGTCTCACACTTAAGGTCCACAAATCCACCTAATCCCATATCAAGCTTATAAGGAAAAGATTAAAAATCTACCACTTTATATAAATAACCCTTATGTATTTAAAATTAAAGTTATGATGGAATGATGGATGATGATTATGAGCTTTAGCATTTTTATATATGTTCAACTCAGAGGGTATTATCACCAAGTCGCTATCCCAGTGGGAAACACCATGAGCCTCACATTTTTTTTTTTTTGCTCATATAGATGGATGATGGATTTTTTTTTTTGGGCGCCACCAGAATCCGGATTTATTTTCATAAAAAGGATAAGGTGTGCCAATTTAATTAAAAATACTTATAGGTTATTTACTTATAGTGGTTCCTTTTATACTATCAACAGTTTCGGCTTTTCTATATCCCCTAAGATGAGAACCCACAAGATTTCATGATTATAAATTAAGGTAATCTTAAGAACAATCTAGGGAACCCTCTAAGTTGGCTGGGCCTACCAGTACATCCCGGAAATACACCTTTTATCTATATTTATCTCATATGTATAATATTTTGAAAACCAAAAATCCCAATTTTTCTATCATTTTCCATTTATTTGCAAAACTTTCAGGAACATTTTCTATTTTTTTTTCATTTTTTTTTCATTTTTCAATTTTTTTCAAAAACTTGATGTGTGATTTTTGCAATTAATTTTTATGACCAAGTTTTAAAAGTGGAACTCACTAACTACACACAACGGCAAGTGAACCGGACGTGAAAGTAGTATAACTAGCAAGACCGAGTATCGAACCGTGGACTCTAGACTGGCACCTCTAATAATTAACCCTAATCACAATTCTAGTCCTAAATTGATTTTTAGAATTTTGGTTTTTATTTTAGAATTAATTAAATAATATTTTAACTAAATTAACTAACTTAACGGAACTAACGAACACGAAGGCAACTAAGACTGTGAACTCAACCAGGAGAGATGAACAAACCACTTAGGTAGGAATCACTAATGACACGTGAAGACAACTATCTGACAAATGACTTAGGTTTCGGTTTCTAACTGATTACTCTCTTGTGAAAGAGAATAAATCCTATAGTAAATAGGTAACAAGGAAAGTGACCCACTAACTCAAGAACCTAAGAACCGACCAATAAAACAACCAAAACATGTGATGGAGTGCTATAAGGAAAGAAGCCTAATTAAAGGTCCTAAATCCCACAAATATTAAATTGCAAAGGATTACCCTTAACCAACCCTCTAGATGTGAAGCAAGCTATAAGATGATACACCAAAATCCTAGGACTGACTGAAACACGAATAAGCAGACGAACCCCGAGTTATCGGGTGCTCAAAACTACCAAACAATGCCCAGAATTACCCAGCAAATTCTAATTATCTTTCGAATCAAAGAAGATGGGTGCACACTAATGTCTAGCTGATTTTAAATTGATTTTTTTGTTATGACTTGTTACCAAGTTCAAACAGTTAGATTGAGAATCGCGAATAAACAACCTAAAAGCGAGTT
Organism: Helianthus annuus; assembly: GCF_002127325.2. Taxonomy (NCBI): domain Eukaryota; kingdom Viridiplantae; phylum Streptophyta; class Magnoliopsida; order Asterales; family Asteraceae; genus Helianthus; species Helianthus annuus. The sequence goes on along the minus strand of NC_035440.2, from coordinate 53,746,340 downwards.
TTAATGCAACTAGTGGTGACTTATTCCTACCAAAAGCATTAAACTCATCAACCAAATCAATAAATTCAGCAAAACAAAAACATACACAATCAATTCTAGCAACAACTTATAACCAATTTACTCCAAAACATTGTCAAAGTCATATAGTCAAAATAAATATCAAACACGCATCAATAGATCATCCAAACCTAAGTGGCTTTAAAAGTTTTAGCCTCTAAACATTGTCTCAGATTCAAAACAAAGTCTAAAAGAAGAAAACATGTTCATAATTGTCTAAAAAAAAGAGAATTAAATACAAAACGTTACGAGTTGCGATCTTAATCACGAACCACGCTCTTCAATAACTCGTATGCGTTCTGATGTTGTTCCTCTGCTACTGCTACCGTAATGTTGTTCTCGAGAAACTCCCTGTTCGTATATATATATTTTTTTGCTGCCGTCCTAAACCCCCTTTTTATATCTAATCACCACCGACCTTGTTTTGTAAATTTTGGCCCACCTCTATTTTGACATCTTCCATTTAATTACTCAGCCAACCAACCGAACACACCTTCTGGCCATTAGCCTTTTACTTCATTCAAAGCCCTATTTATTTATTTCTTTGTTTAGCTTCTTGCGGCCCATCTACCCAAATTAACCAAATTCCTTTTGCATTTAGGATTCCTTCAACTTTTTTAATAACCTGCGATGCAAATACAAAAAATACCAAATTAATTTGTTATCATGAAATAAATAGCATTCAACAATTCATTAAAACATAATTATGACTTTATTTCATTGGAATTCTACGACACTTTTAGACAATTAGCTTTTAATGATTATTAATATGAGTTGAACCATCTTTTTATGTATTTCCATCCAACATTCGTTCAAGCTCGTTTTTAATTCTTTTTCGTGCCAAGACCTATAAATATACAATCTAATTAAATAAAAGCTAAAATCTAATAAAAATGACTCTAAAACTATCAAAAATAATACAATTTACATAAGATAAATGTATGTGTTTTACAAAACATCAAATATCCCCACACTTGAACTTTTTTCGTCCCGAAAAAAAACTTTGCAATGGAATCATAACTAGGATAAATGGTTTCAAAAACTTTAGATTTTTTTTTATTAAAAGACAAAAACACGTATAACCACGATTACCGGTATTGCTATCCACTTAAACCCAACCGCCAACTCATCAAGCCCCTTTCATGCTATCATTATGTTCAAGTTAACAATTCATCTAAGGGTCTCACACTTAAGGTCCACAAATCCACCTAATCCCATATCAAGCTTATAAGGAAAAGATTAAAAATCTACCACTTTATATAAATAACCCTTATGTATTTAAAATTAAAGTTATGATGGAATGATGGATGATGATTATGAGCTTTAGCATTTTTATATATGTTCAACTCAGAGGGTATTATCACCAAGTCGCTATCCCAGTGGGAAACACCATGAGCCTCACATTTTTTTTTTTTTTGCTCATATAGATGGATGATGGATTTTTTTTTTTTTGGGCGCCACCAGAATCCGGATTTATTTTCATAAAAAGGATAAGGTGTGCCAATTTAATTAAAAATACTTATAGGTTATTTACTTATAGTGGTTCCTTTTATACTATCAACAGTTTCGGCTTTTCTATATCCCCTAAGATGAGAACCCACAAGATTTCATGATTATAAATTAAGGTAATCTTAAGAACAATCTAGGGAACCCTCTAAGTTGGCTGGGCCTACCAGTACATCCCGGAAATACACCTTTTATCTATATTTATCTCATATGTATAATATTTTGAAAACCAAAAATCCCAATTTTTCTATCATTTTCCATTTATTTGCAAAACTTTCAGAAACATTTTCTATTTTTTTTTCATTTTTTTTTTCATTTTTCAATTTTTTTTTTATTTTTTTTTCGACTTAAATCTACCTAAAAAGACGTAGTCTCCCATCCCCACACTTAAATCTCACATTGTCCTCAATGTGGATGGAAAACTAACTAAAAACAAGTAAGAAAAAAAAACCTAAAATAATATACACAAAAGAAACAACAAGAATTGGAAAAGACTTAGCTGGTTAGGATAAAAATCAGTGCCAGCTGTGCGTGTTTTCATTCCAACCAAACATGATCGTATAGCATTCCATTCGCGATCATCTCTGACAAACTGGTACACTTGGGTTGCCTTTACAAAAAGATTACAGCTCCAAAATCACCACCCGAATGGAGATTGAGTACGGGTGGGTCAAATAAACCTGCACATCATAGAACAAACAAACCCAGGCGTAAAACTGACTCAAAATAAAAGACCGACTCAACAAGACTAAAATGTACAAAAAAAATAAAAACAATTCAGCAACTAAAATGCACAAACTCTACAAACAAGCTCTCAACTCACTCTCAAGTACCAACTAATGGGAGGTCAAGCTCCTCCACCAATCTCTCCTCTCCTGGTCCCTCGATATAGTGCTTCAGACGATGACCATTCACCTTAAACGTCTTACCATCCCCACTCTTCAACTCAACCGTACCGTATGAAAAAACCTGAACAACTATGTACGGTCCCGACCACCTAGACCTAAGTTTACCTGGGAACAATCTTAATCTAGAATTAAAAAGAAGGACTTTGTCTCCCGGGTGAAACTCCTTATTTCCTCTCAGCTTACTATCATGTAGCCTCTTCATCTTCTCCTTATAGCCTAGTGATCTCATATACGCCTCATCTCTTAACTCCTCTAACTCATGCAACTGGAGAAACCGATGTTTACCCGCACTATCCATATCCAGATTAACTGCTTTCAACGCCCAATATGCGCGGTGTTCCAACTCCACCGGTAGATGACAAGCCTTCCCATAAACCATCCTAAAAGGTGTAGTACCTATAGGAGTCTTGAATGCAGTTCGGAAAGCCCACAATGCATCATCTAACTTATCGGACCAATCCAGTCGATTCTGTCCGACAGTTTTCTCCAAAATCCGCTTAATACCCCGATTAGTGTTCTCCACTTGCCCACTCGTCTGTGGATGATAGGCAGTTGAAAGCCGGTGAGTGACACCATAGCGTTTCCATGCCTTCTCCATCTGGGCATTACAAAAGTGGGTACCTCTATCACTGATAAGCGCCCTTGGGGTACCAAAGCGAGCAAACAATTTCTTCAAAAATCTCACTACAACCCTCGCATCATTTTTAGGCAAGGCTTGAGCCTCCACCCATTTTGACACATAATCTATAGCAACGAGGATGTATCGGTTCCCTTGAGACATCGGGAACGAACCCATGAAATCAATACCCCATATATCAAAAACCTCCACTACCTGCATAGGATTTTGGGGCATCTCATTTCGGGATGAGATATTACCTACTCTCTGACAAGCATCACAACTCCTAACCAACTCATGAGCATCTCGAAACACTGTCGGCCAATAGAATCCAGAATCCAACACCTTCCTCGCGGTGTAAGAAGCTCCATAATGTCCTCCAGTAGGCCCCTCGTGACAATGCTTGAGAACCTGCATACGCTCCTCTCCAGCAATACATCTCCTCACAACCTGATCAACTCCGATACGAAAAAGATGCGGATCATCCCAGAAGTAGTACTTCGAGTCCGCTATCAGCTTCCTCTTCTGATGGAAAGACATCTCCGGCTGTATCACCTTCTCCTTTAAATAATTCACTATATCAGCATACCAAGGCATTCCCTCATCCTCGGGTTTCACAACCATCAAAGTCTCGTGAGGAAAACTATCGCCAATCTCATCCTCATCACTCTCATCACTCTCAAGATTCTCCAGTCTAGACAAATGATCTGCTGCAGCGTTTTCGGCTCCCTTCTTATCCCGAATCTCAAGATCAAACTCCTGCAAGAGTAGAATCCACCGAATTAACCGCGGTTTTGCGTCTTTCTTCGCAAACAAATGCCTCAATGCCGCATGATCGGTGTAGATGACGACTTTAGAAAGGACCAGGTAAGAACGAAATTTATCGAGAGCAAAGACAACTGCCAGGAGCTCTTTCTCAGTGGTGGTATAATGCTCCTGGGCGTCATTCAGGGTCTTGCTCGCGTAGTAAATGGGATGAAATCGCTTCTCTCTATGCTGTCCTAGAATAGCTCCAACCGCGAAATCGCTCGCGTCACACATAATCTCAAAAGGAAGACTCCAATCGGGAGCAATAAGAATCGGCGCACTCACTAATTTCTCCTTAAGAAACTCAAACGCCCTCACACACTCCTCAGAAAAATCGAAGGGAACATCCTTCTCCAATAACCGGGTCATAGGCCTCGCAATCTTAGAAAAATCACGGATGAACCGACGGTAAAATCCCGCGTGGCCTAGAAAACTACGAATAGACTTCACAGAAGTTGGCGGTGGAAGTCTAGAAATCGCGTCGATTTTAGCTCTATCGACCTCAATACCCGCCCGTGAAATCTTATGACCCAAAACTATGCCCTCCTTCACCATGAAGTGGCATTTCTCCCAGTTCAGCATCAAATTTGTCTCCTCACATCGAGCCAACATACGATCAAGATTTCGCAAACATAGATCAAAGGAACTCCCAAAAACAGAAAAATCATCCATAAATACCTCCATCGAGTCCTCGATCATATCATGAAATATCGCCACCATACAACGCTGAAATGTGGCTGGAGCATTACATAACCCGAAAGGCATACGGCGATAAGCAAAGGTACCGTACGGGCATGTAAAAGTGGTTTTCTCCTGATCCTCCGGTGCAATGGGGATCTGGAAATAACCTGAGAAGCCATCAAGGAAGCAGTAGAACTGCTGCCCTGACAAACGCTCCAGCATCTGATCAATGAAAGGAAGAGGAAAGTGGTCTTTCCTCGTGGCGTCATTAAGTCTGCGATAGTCGATGCAGACTCTCCAGCCTGTAACAGTCCTTGTGGGAATCAACTCGTTCCTCTCATTCGGAACCACTGTCATGCCTCCTTTCTTAGGCACCACCTGAACTGGACTAACCCATGCAGAATCAGAGATTGGGTAAATGAGGCCTGCATCTAACAATTTTATCACCTCCTTCTTTACCACATCCTGCATGTTTGGGTTTATTCGGCGCTGCGGCTGAACTACGGGCTTAAACTCATCCTCCATTAGAATCTTATGTGTGCAGAACGAAGGGTTGATACCCTTTATGTCAACGAGCTTCCACGTGATCGCCTGCTTATGTGCCTTAAGCACACCCATCAACTTCGTCTTCTCCTCCTCTGTCAACTTTGAAGAGATGATGACAGGTAACTGAGAACCCTCATCCAGAAAGGCATACTCCAGATGAGATGGCAAATCTTTCAGCTCCAGGGATGGGGGACTCTCCACAGATGGCCTCTCCTCAGGCTCCTTCCTCTCAACTACCTCAAAAACCTCAGAATGACTCTCGGACTCCCCATATGATGTAGTAGTCACCTCCGAGATAAACGTGTCCAGAATCTGCGTGTCCGAAGCATCACGCCCACAAACCTTACTCAAGCAATGACCCACATGTGACATGATGGTGTCAACGAAGTAGAGAGTATCGTCGTGCTCTCTAGGATGAGTCATCGACCTATTGATATCAAAAGTGACCATGTCATCCTCTACGCGAAGTGTTAGCTTACCATCATAAACATCAATCAATGCTCTCGCGGTAGCTAGGAATGGTCGACCTAGAATCAATGGTACATGAGCATCCTCATCCATGTCTAAGATCACAAAGTCAACAGGGAAGACAAACTTGTCGACTTTCACTAACATGTTTTCCACAATCCCTCGCGGATATTTCACTGACCGATCCGCGAGCTGGAGACTCATACGAGTAGGAGAAGGCTCGCCTAGGTTGAGCTTAGCAAACACTGCATAGGGCATCAAATTTATGCTAGCTCCCAGGTCGGCCAAAGCATTGCTGACTGATAGATCACCAATCAAGCATGGAATAGTAAAGCTTCCCGGATCAGTCATCTTCTTGGGAAGACGATTCTGAAGAACTGCCTAGCACTCTTCACTCAAGGACACATGTGATAACTCCTCTAACTTCTTCTTATTACTAAGAATGTCCTTCAGGAATTTGGCATACTTGGGCATATGCGCTAGAGCCTCTACGAAAGGAAGATTAATATGGAGCTGCTTAAACAAACCTAAGAATCTTGAGAACTGCTCCGCTTCCTTCTCTCTCTTAAATCTGCCCGGAAAAGGAATAGATGAATAATCACGAACGGGCTCATTCTTCTTCTTCTGAGACTCACTGGACTGTGCGGTACTTGCTGGGGCTAGCCTGGGTTGCACTTTGCCAGTGGGAGTCTCCATCTCTATCTCCTCATCAACCGGCTCTTCATCTACCACCGGTTGATCAACTGTGGCCCCTCTGCCACTCCGAGTCATGACAGCTTTAGCATGAGCATGAGAATTAGGATTAGGAACGGTGTTACCCGGTAATCCACCTTGTGGCCTCTGCTGTAACTGTCTCGCCATCTCCCCGATCTGCCTCTCCAAATTCTGCAGCGAAGCTCCCTGATTTTTAAACATACGATCGTGTTCCTCGTGTCGCTGATTATTCGAAGTCATATACTGGTTCAGCTGTTGACTTTGAGCAAGTAGAATGTCCTTCAGCTCCTTGAACTCAGTACCAGATGATGATCCACTTGAAGATTGCTGTTGGAACCCTGGCGGGTTTCCTCCCGACCTCCAGTTGGATTGATTTTTCCAACCCGAATTATAAGAATTATTAAATGAAGCATTTTGGAAACGATTATTCGGGTTGGAAATGTAGTCGACCTCTTCTTGTGATCTCACGGAACAATCAGCTGTCTCATGTCCTCCACGACATATCTCACACTTCCGATCCTTCAACTTCATCTCCCTCATCTCCCTCTTCAAAGCCTCTAACTCAGCAGCCAAACTAGTGTCAGGAGTGACCTGATACACACCTTTAGCAGAGGAGGTGGTCCTAGTAGAAGGAATGGAATTCCTCGCAGGATGGCTCTGCTGACCGGCCATAGCAAAACTCTCAAACATTTCCTCACACTCAGTTGGGTCCTTTTTGTCCATTATACAACCCCCAGCGGCAGTATTAAACATCAGTTGAGTATCAGGAGTGAGACCATTATAAAATTTCTCCACTAGAGCCCATTCAGAAAGACCATGTTGGGGGCACTTGCTAAGCAAGGTTTGGAATCGCTCCCATGCCATGTAGTAAGGCTCATCGGGATCCATACGGAACGAATGGATCTGGTCTCGAAGGCGTGCGGCCTTGGATGGAGGGTAGTACTTCTTGTAGAATTTAGATTTCAGAATCTCCCAAGTAGTGATAGAATTTTGAGGCAAAGTGTCGAGCCAAGTTGCAGCTCGACCAGAAAGGGAAAAGGGAAACAAGCGCAGATAAACTGCATCAGCGGTAACACCATGAAGATTGAAGGTGCTACAGATACGCAAGAATCGGGTGATGTGGCCTGGTGCATCCTCGTCCTCCAGACCGTGGAATTGAGCACTATTAGAAATTGTGGTCATGATATGGGAAGGGATCTGCCAATTCTGGTTAGCGGGTGCTTCGGGTGTCGTGATGGAAGTTCGGCCTCCGGTGAAGCCTTCAGTGGCATGCTGGTTCACAGTGCGTCTAGCAGGATTATCACCCATAGCAACTTTAGGAAAAGGAATAGGAATGAGTACCTTTTTGTCGGTGATCCTACAAATACGCTTCTGATGCTGGCTAAGACGCTTAAACAACTCTCGTTCGGGTTCAGATGAAGCAAAAATTTCGGGTGGTCCCTGTGAACGAGTATGGGGCATAAACTGGCGAATAAAAAAAATAACTAAATAAAAATTACGACTACGCTAAAAAAAATAATAATAAAGACGACCTAACACCTAAGGGCACAAATAGTAATTAGCAATCAAAGCAAGGGCACCTCAAGGCAAATAACTAGAAAGCAAATAAAAAGACAAAAAAATATGACTAAGGTCGTTCTCAAAAGTGCCTAAAAACAAGTCCCCGGCAACGGCGCCAAAAACTTGATGTGTGATTTTTGCAATTAATTTTTATGACCAAGTTTTAAAAGTGGAACTCACTAACTACACACAACGGCAAGTGAACCGGACGTGAAAGTAGTATAACTAGCAAGACCGAGTATCGAACCGTGGACTCTAGACTGGCACCTCTAATAATTAACCCTAATCACAATTCTAGTCCTAAATTGATTTTTAGAATTTTGGTTTTTATTTTAGAATTAATTAAATAATATTTTAACTAAATTAACTAACTTAACGGAACTAACGAACACGAAGGCAACTAAGACTGTGAACTCAACCAGGAGAGATGAACAAACCACTTAGGTAGGAATCACTAATGACACGTGAAGACAACTATCTGACAAATGACTTAGGTTTCGGTTTCTAACTGATTACTCTCTTGTGAAAGAGAATAAATCCTATAGTAAATAGGTAACAAGGAAAGTGACCCACTAACTCAAGAACCTAAGAACCGACCAATAAAACAACCAAAACATGTGATGGAGTGCTATAAGGAAAGAAGCCTAATTAAAGGTCCTAAATCCCACAAATATTAAATTGCAAAGGATTACCCTTAACCAACCCTCTAGATGTGAAGCAAGCTATAAGATGATACACCAAAATCCTAGGACTGACTGAAACACGAATAAGCAGACGAACCCCGAGTTATCGGGTGCTCAAAACTACCAAACAATGCCCAGAATTACCCAGCAAATTCTAATTATCTTTCAAATCAAAGAAGATGGGTGCACACTAATGTCTAGCTGATTTTAAATTGATTTTTTTGTTATGACTTGTTACCAAGTTCAAACAGTTAGATTGAGAATCGCGAATAAACAACCTAAAAGCGAGTTTTGATGCAACTAGTGGTGACTTATTCCTACCAAAAGCATTAAACTCATCAACCAAATCAATAAATTCAGCAAAACAAAAACATACACAATCAATTCTAGCAACAACTTATAACCAATTTACTCCAAAACATTGTCAAAGTCATATAGTCAAAATAAATATCAAACACGCATCAATAGATCATCCAAACCTAAGTGGCTTTAAAAGTTTTAGCCTCTAAACATTGTCTCAGATTCAAAACAAAGTCTAAAAGATGAAAACATGTTCATAATTGTCTAAAAAAAAGAGAATTAAATACAAAACGTTACGAGTTGCGATCTTAATCACGAACCACGCTCTTCAATAACTCGTATGCGTTCTGATGTTGTTCCTCTGCTACTGCTACCGTAATGTTGTTCTCGAGAAACTCCCTGTTCGTATATATATTTTTTTTTTGCTGCCGTCCTAAACCCCCTTTTTATATCTAATCACCACCGACCTTGTTTTGTAAATTTTGGCCCACCTCTATTTTGACATCTTCCATTTAATTACTCAGCCAACCAACCGAACACACCTTCTGGCCATTAGCCTTTTACTTCATTCAAAGCCCTATTTATTTATTTCTTTGTTTAGCTTCTTGCGGCCCATCTACCCAAATTAACCAAATTCCTTTTGCATTTAGGATTCCTTCAACTTTTTTAATAACCTGCGATGCAAATACAAAAAATACCAAATGAATTTGTTATCATGAAATAAATAGCATTCAACAATTCATTAAAACATAATTATGACTTTATTTCATTGGAATTCTACGACACTTTTAGACAATTAGCTTTTAATGATTATTAATATGAGTTGAACCATCTTTTTATGTATTTCCATCCAACATTCGTTCAAGCTCGTTTTTAATTCTTTTTCGTGCCAAGACCTATAAATATACAATCTAATTAAATAAAAGCTAAAATCTAATAAAAATGACTCTAAAACTATCAAAAATAATACAATTTACATAAGATAAATGTATGTGTTTTACAACACATCAGTCACACTGCCATTTTGGCACTTGTTACGGATGTGTCAACGAAAGAGAAGAGATTAGAGGATATCCCTGTTGTACGCGACTTTCCCCAAGTGTTTCCTGAAGATTTACCTGGTCTACCGCCACATCGCCAGGTCGAATTCCAGATTGAACTAGCTCCTGGAGCAGCACCTATAGCTCGCGCACCGTATCGTTTAGCTCCTACTGAACTGGAAGAACTATCAAAGCAACTACAAGAACTCTTGGATAAGGGCTTTATTCGTCCTAGCTCTTCGCCTTGGGGAGCTCCAGTGTTATTCGTGAAAAAGAAGGACGGTACTTTCAGGATGTGCATAGCTTACCACGAACTAAACAAGGTGACAGTGAAGAACCGCTATCCTCTGCCACGTATTGATGACTTATTCGACCAGTTGCAAGGGTCGAGCTACTACTCCAAGATTGACCTGAGGTCAGGTTACCATCAGCTGAGAGTCCGGGATGAGGACGTCTCTAAGACAGCATTCAGAACTCGCTGCGGCCACTACGAGTTCCTAGTCATGCCATTCGGACTAACGAATGCGCCTGCAGTTTTCATGGATCTTATGAACAGGGTGTGCAAGCCTTATTTAGACAAGTTTGTGATTGTTTTCATTGACGACATCCTGATCTACTCCAAGAGTCAGGAGGAACACGAGCAGCATCTACAACTTATCTTGGAACTTCTTCGAAAGGAACAACTGTACGCCAAGTTTTCAAAGTGCGACTTCTGGCTTCGTGAAGTTCACTTTTTGGGCCATGTGGTAAACAAGGATGGGATTCATGTCGATCCATCCAAGGTAGATTCGATCTGCACCGCGTACACCAACGGAAATACGCGAATTCTTGGGTTTGGCGGGTTATTACAGACGATTCATTAAAGATTTCTCAAAGATTGCACAGCCGCTTACACTACTGACACAGAAGGGTGTCACTTACCGTTGGGGTAATACTCAGGAAACAGCTTTTCAGCACTTAAAAGATAGGCTCTGCAGTGCGCCTATTCTCTCATTGCCAGAGGGCACGAACGATTTTGTGGTCTATTGTGACGCATCGATACAGGGGCTTGGTTGTGTATTGATGCAACGAGATAAAGTTATTGCTTACGCTTCGCGCCAACTTAAGGTTCACGAAAGGAACTACACGACGCACGATTTAGAGCTGGGAGCTGTTGTTTTTGCACTTAAGATATGACGAAACTACCTGTACGGTACCAAGTGCACTATCTACACCGATCACAGGAGTCTCGAGCATATCTTCAAGCAGAAGGAATTGAACATGCATCAACGTCGATGGGTCGAGCTACTTAATGATTACGAATGTGCCATCAAGTACCATCCAGGCAAAGCCAATGTTGTGGCTGATGCCCTCAGTCGAAAAGACACTCTACCTAGACGCGTGCGAGCACTACAGCTTACTATTCAGTCTGGTCTTCCTACACAGATACGAGATGCTCAGGTAGAAGCATTGAAACCAGAAAACGTAAGGTCTGAAGCCTTACGTGGCTCAAGGCAACGATTAGAACAGAAGGAAGACGATGCCTATTATGTAACGGGGCGTATTTGGATCCCATTATATGGCGGTTTACGAGAACTTGTAATGGACGAAGCACATAAGTCTCGCTACTCGGTACATCCAGGTTCGGATAAAATGTACCACGATCTCAGAACTACGTATTGGTGGCCTAGCATGAAGGCCCACATTGCAACTTACGTTAGCAAGTGCTTGACTTGCGCGAGAGTCAAGTCGGAAAACCAGAAACCATCAGGCATACTTCAGCAACCCAAGATACCCCAGTGGAAATGGGAGGAAATTTCCATGGATTTTGTTACGGGCCTGCCTAGATCCCAGCGTGGGAATGATACTATTTGGGTGATCGTGGATCGACTCACTAAGTCTGCTCACTTCTTGGCTATCAAGGAAACTGACAAGTTCTCTACATTAGCAGACATTTACTTGAAAGAAGTTGTTTCGAGGCATGGAGTGCCAACCTCTATTATCTCAGATCGTGATGCACGATTTACTTCAGAACTATGGCAAGCAATGCAAAAATCTTTTGGCTCTCGATTAGACATGAGCACAACTTACCACCCTCAGACAGATGGGCGGTCCTAGCACACTATCTAGACTCTAGAAGACATGCTTCAGGCGTGTGTTATCGATTTCGACATCAGCTGGGAAAAACATCTCCCGTTAGTGGAGTTTTCATACAATAACAGTTACCACACCAGCATTCAGGCCGCTCCATTCGAGGCATTGTACGGACGTAAATGTCGGTCACCTCTCTGTTGGGCATAGGTGGGGGATAGTCAAATCACAGGTCCAGAAATGGTAGTTGATGCTACTGAACGAATAGCACAGATACGACAACGCATGGCGGCAGCTCGTGACCGTCAGAAAAGTTACGCTGATAAGCGCAGGAAACCGCTCGAGTTCCAAGTTGGGGATCGAGTGCTACTCAAAGTCTCACCCTGGAAGGGTGTGGTTCGTTTTGGTAAACGAGGCAAGCTCAATCCGCGGTATGTTGGACCGTTCGAAATCATTGAAAGAATAGGCAAAGTAGCCTACAAACTAAACCTACCAGCTGAACTCGGTGCAGTTCACAACGTTTTCCACGTGTCGAATCTGAAGAAGTGTCTGTCAGATGAGACCCTCATAGTTCCTTTGAAGGAACTCACTATCGACGAACAGTTGCATTTCGTCGAGGAACCAGCAGAAATCACGGACCGGGATGTTAAGGTCCTCAAGAACACCAGAATACCTCTTGTTCGAGTTCGTTGGAACTCCCGTCGTGGCCCAGAGTTCACCTGGGAACGAGAAGACCAAATGAAACTCAAGTATCCCCAGTTATTCGAAAACCGTGCAACCACTACTGAGGCTGAAGCTACTATAGAATTTCGGGACGAAATTCCAAATCAACGGGGGGATGATGTGATACCCCAGGGAAACCAGTAAACGATACAACTTAACTAGCTTCCTCAGTAACCGCATGCTAAATATTGGGACGAAATTTCTTTCAAGTTGGGGATAATGTGACAACTCGTAACTTCAGGTTAATGCTTTAACTTAACACAATTAAGTTAGTCTCACAACCTTTAGCATTGCATGGAACTATACATTACTTTATGCATTATTTGACTTACATGAGAACTTTGTGCCTTGATTGTAAATTATATTGTGATGTGTGTGTTTTATGTAAAAGATGATACTTAGGGGTGAGTAGAGTAGTTAGTGAAATCTTAATAACTCTTAACCCTAACCTCTCTGTAACAACTCTCACTAAAACCGATACTTAGTGTGTTAATTGTCTATTAAGAAAACCCTAATTGAGACACCCAAGTGATTTGCAAACCCTAAAATTTTCATAACAATCAGAATCAGGATCAGGGCCCCTAAAACTCAGGGGGGGCAAAACCCTAGTTACGATTATCCAAATAACTCGCTGTCAAAAATGAATTTTAAGAAACTGTCGACACAGCAAGCCTAGTTAGGGACATGGCTACCTATAGAAAATAGGTTACCCCTCGCGTCATGCGACGCCCATAGGGGTACCCCTCGCGTCACGCGACGGGGGTCAAAATCTGGCTATAAATAGAGGAGTCTGGGACTTGATATTGGGCACTTGAATGACGATAAAACTCCAAATACACACGGAGTTATCGCCTGTATACTGCACAAACACACACGATTCACGAATCGCTGCCGCAATCAGGGTAATAACTCGATCGCTATTACGATTCAACGTTCGATCGATTGTAACTATCCAACGATTGTTTAAGTGCGACTCAAATTGAGTTTATACTTTGTTATTCATCGTGATTTCGACTTGAATGTTTGAGTGCTGTCCGAATCCGGACTATGCTCTGTCATTCGTTGTGAATCCGCTGAATTGTTAAGTATTGCACTTTGTTAATCGTTGTGACGGTTTAATCTCGTGAATTGACGTAACTGCTATATTAGTTACTAAACCCTTTTGCGGGTATTGTGAATTAAATTAGGTTAAACAAGGCTAGTCAGTAGGCTTATACACTGCTCGTTAAATCTGCAAGGTGAGTCCATTCTCTTTTTCTCACAGTTTGTGAGTCATTCTCTTTTTATCAACTGTTTTACAATACTCCAAATTATTTTCCAAAGTTACAATTACAGGGACTAAGTCGTGGATATCTTGAATCCCTGGCTAGTGGGGTATTGTGCACATTACTAATTTTCTCCCGGTTAGGTTCATTGACCTACTAGGGATAATCATCACTATTTGGGTTCATTGACCTAATAGTGGTATGACCATCGTCACCATTGTGACTTGTCACCATTGTGACAGAGCGCCAGATAAATATAAGATATAAACCATTGTAATCGCTCTTATGCTGTAATTTTATAACTAAGAGTCATTTTATAAAACCTGAATGAACTCACTCAGTATTTCCCGCTGACAAAACCTTTTTCAAACATGTTTCAGGTGATCTGTTGTGAGCTAAGAAAAGTGTCGTGGAGCACTACCAGCATAGAGAAGTGGGTCAATGTAAATAAATAAAGAAACATGTTTTGAAAAATAAAGATTTCCCCGTGAAATTGTAAATTACAGGGTTTTATCCCTAAATTATGTAACATGCAGTTTTAAATATTGAAAGATCCTGTTTTAAAAAGACTTCCGCTGTCGCCTAAATTAAATACCGCAGGTTTTCTGTCCCGCGGCTCCTGGAACGGATCAAACCGGGTTGGGGGCCGTGACAGAAAAAGGTGGTATCAGAGCCACTTATCAAGCTACTGATTTAAGCCAATTAAGTATTTAAAAAATACTTAATTTTTATTAATTGCTATTTTGTGATTATGTGTTTTATTATCTTTAAAATATTTATATGTTAGCCACTGTAGCAGTAAATACATCTTTAAAATATTTTAATTCAAGTTTTAGCACCCTTATTAAATATAAGCCAGAAACTTAATTCAGTAAGTAAATAAATAAATTTAGAAATAAAACCTAAATGTGTTTTAATTTTCAGTGGTTTTGGTAGTTACCCGGTATGAAATAATATTTAAAAGTTTTCCATAAAATTTTGTTATGATTTTTTTAGTAATTGTGTGTATTTTGCTAAATAGCATGAGTAAGTTGTCTGACGCCCTTCGGAATTTAAATCTCTATCCGGTAAGCATAGAGGTTTCCAGAGATTTCAATAGGTATATACAAGACATAGAAGAACCTATAGAATTCAACACTTTACCTCTCGAGAAACCTAAGAAAATGGAAATTGAGGAAAGCTCTAGGCAAATTGAGGGGTTACCATCTCAGGAAAAGCTAGATTTTATAATGGCAAGCTATAATACTATTAAGCCTGATAATGAAAATGTTTTTATTCACTCTTTTGAAACACAACTACCAATAAACTTAGAATCAGCTATTCCAAACCCTTCAATCCACTCGCAAATAGACGAATGGTTGACTAATGGAATATAGTTACAAAACCATTCCTATAAGCTTTTTCCTCAGTTCAATTCGGAACCTTTACCAAATCCACCAATAAGTAACGAGAATACGGCTGAACTTCGCTTTGGTGAAGAACTAATGGATACTGGGAATAGGATCCAAGAAATTGGGGGACAGATCTCCTGGAAATACGATGAGAGGGAACGCCGTTACTAGAATATCATCTGACAAAGGATAGGGGATCTATGGAACTGTGGTTGTGTAATAGTAATAGTAAAATCAGTATGTGTAAAATAAATAATAAAACAGTTGTATATAGAAGCATGATATAATCAATAAAACAAATGAAATTTTAAGAAAATTTACAAATTTTGTTCGTTTACGTGATTATGTGCAATTAAGTGTGACATTGGATTCTTTCTTGTATACTAATTATTTATCTATAAATTAGTTATCAGATGGAAAACGCTAATAATGAACCAGTTAACGAGGTTGATCAATCTGAACAACAACCGGGGGATCAATATATGACTAGGCAGGATATAGAAAATATCGTTGCTCAAGGGATAGCCAACACTATTCCAGCAATAGTTGCTCAAGGGATAGCCAACGCTATTCCAGCAATCGTTGCTGCTGTTAAAAATCCAATAGAACCACAACAAATCGTTCCTAGCAAACGTATTTCTGAAGATAACTTCAGTAATAGCGTAAACGGAGGCAATAATCATGTTAATCATGATAATGAACCACGACAAGCTCCGCTCCCTAAGAAAATGAAAGCTGCAACGCCTGGTTGCACTTACAAAGAATTTCTTGCTTGTAAACCATCTGAGTTTGCAGGCAATGAAGGAGCAACTGCAGCACTAAGTTGGTTAGAGAAAACCGAGGCAGTAATTGCCATAAGTAAATGTGCTCAGGATGATCAGGTCATGTACACGTCAAACCTTTTCAAAGAAGGGGCGCTAGAATGGTGGAATACGGTGTTACAAGCAAAAGGAAGAAGGATGACGTATGCTATGAAATGGGAAGAATTTAAGAGCTTGGTAGAAAGAAAATTCTGTCCCGAATATGAAAAGGAACAAATGACAAATAAGTTTTTAACCACCGGATGGTGGATGTAGATTGTCGAAAGTATACTTCGACATTTTTCGAATATGCTCGAGTAGTACCAACCCTGGCTTCGCCGGAGCCAGTACTTATTTCTCGTTATATTTGGGGATTGATTGCTGAAATCCGTAACATCGTCAAGGCTGCGAAACCTCGCACAATTGATGATGCGGTGGATTTAGCCAATACTCTGACTGACGAACTAGTACGGACAAGAGAAGAAAATAGAAGGAAGGAAGTAGCCCAAAAGATTACCCAAGAATTCCGTCCGGGTAACCGTAACAATTTCAAGAATGAAGGGAATGGGCAATCTTCCATTAGCCCATTTTGTAAGTCTTGCAAAAGAAAGCATTTTGGAAGATGCAAAGGATATTGCAATTTTTGCAAAATTCCAGGACATCAAGAAGAAGACTGCAGGAGGAAGAGATTTTCAGTCTGCTACAACTGTGGAAAAGCTGGACATCTTAGGCCAGATTGTCCAAAATTGAACAAACCATCTGACAATAAAGCCAAACCTGCAGAAGGAGCAAATAGGAATGTAAGAGCTTTCCAACTGACTGCTAAGGAAGCAGAGCTCATTCCAGATGTGATAGCCGGTACGTTCTTAGTTCACAACGTTTACACAAGAGTATTATTTGACTCTGGTGCAAACCAAAGTTTTATAAATACTTCCTTTTGCCAAACTCTTAACTTACCTTTAACCAGAATTAGGCAAATTTCTACAGTAGAAAAGGTAGATGGGAATTCAGTTAAAATAAATAAGGTTCTGCAAAACATAGAAATAGAATTTTTAAGTCATAAAATTTCTGCAACCCTATTATCTATGAAATTAGTTGAATTCGATAATGTGTTAGGAATGGATTGGTTAGTAAACAACCATGCTCGAATTTTCTGTGATAAGAACTTTATAGAAATTCAGGCACCCGTCGGAGAAGTAATTGTGATTACAGGAAATAAACCAAGTAAGGTCACGAAGTTCATATCAATAATGAAAGTTGCTAGTTATGAACGAAAGCAAGAAATAGTATATATAATTTCAGTAATCATTAGTACTAAGAGTAAAAAAACTTAAGGAAATTCCTGTAATTTCAGAATACCCAGATGTATTCTCAGAAGAGTTATCAGGATTACACCAGATAGGGAGATAGAATTTAGGATTAATCTGATTCCAGAAACTATACCAATAGCCAAGGCACCTTATCAGTTAGCACTCACAGAAATATTAGAACTGAAAAATCAATTAGATGAATTATTAAGTAAAGGTTTCATACAACATAATTCATACCCTTGGGAAGTACCAGTGATGTTTGTTAAGAAAAAGGATGAATCGATGAGAATATGTATTAATTATAGAGAATGGAATAAAATTACAATTAAGAATCGATACCCATTACCTAGGATTGATGATCTTTTCGATCAACTTCAAGGAGCTAGATATTTTCTAAGATCGACTTACGTTCTGGATATCATCAATTGAAAGTACAAGAGGAAGACATACCTAAAAATGCTTTCAGAACTAGGTATGGTCATTACAAGTTTACAGACGTGCCCTTCAGATTAACGAATGCACCTGCACTATTCATGGACAAAATGAATAGAATCTGTAAACCATATTTGGATAAATTTGTAATTATCTTCATCAACGATATACTTATTTATCAGCACTTGCGTGCACTCTTAACTTTGTTAAGAAAAGAAAAGCTTTTCGCTAAATTCTGGAAGTATGAATTTTGGCTGCCAGAAGTACAATTTCTGGGTCATATGGTGAATCATGAAGGTATTCACATTGATCCTGATAAGATAGCAGCAATTATCAAATGGCAGGTTCCGCAATCCGCAATGGAAATTCTGAGTTTTGTAGGTTTAGTCGGATACTATAGACGATTTATTAAGGATTTTTCCAAGATAGCTATACCACTAACTAAGTTAACCTGTAAAACAGTTAAGTTTGAATGGGAATCTAAACAAGAAGAAGCCTTTAGGATCCTAAAATATAAATTAACAAAAGTCCCAATCTTAGCCTTACCAGAAGGAACAGAAGATTTTAAAGTATATAGTGATACTTCAAAGCTAGGATTTGAATGTGTGTTAATGCAACGCAAAAAGGTAATTGCGTATGCATCAAGGCAATTGAAAAAGCACGAAGAAAGCTATACCACCTATGACTTAGAATTAGGAGCCATAATTTTGCCCTTAAGATTTGGAGACATTATCTGTATGAAAGTAAGTTTACTTTCTATACGGGTCATAAGAATTTAAGATATATAAGAGCAAAAAGAATTAAACATAAGGCAAAGGAGATGGATGAAAATCCTAAGTGACTACGACTGTGATATTCAGTATCACGAAGGAAAGGTTAAAGACGGCTAGAGATCGCCAGAAGAGTTATACAGATAATAGACAAAAGTCGTTAGAGTTTCAAGTCGGAGACAAAGTACTTCTGAAAGTCTCTCCTTGGAAAGGAATAGTACGATTCGGTAAGAAAGAAAAGCTAAGTCCAAGGTACATAGGACCATTTCCAGTAATCCAACGTATAGGACCAGTTGCTTATCGTTTACAACTACCAGAAGAGTTAGCTGGAGTACATAAGATATTTCGTGTATCAAATCTCAAGAACTGTTTATCAGACGAATCCCTGGTAGTACCTCTTCAAGATGTAGAGGTAAATAAAAAGCTGAAATTATAGAGAAATCACTGCAAATAGAAGACAAGAAAGTCAAGTTTCTCAAAACACAAACAACTAGTACTGGTCAAAAGTCAAGTAAGAATTCAAAGAGAGGACCAGAATACACTTTGGGAATTGAAATCAGAAATAAAGCAGAAATATCCTCATTTATTCCAGTAAATCTCGAGGACGAGATTTTTCTTAAGGTGGGGAGGATGTAACAACTCTCACTAAAACCAATACTTAGAGTGTTAATTGTCTATTAAGAAAATCCTAATTGAGACACCCAAGTGATTCTACGCAAACCCTAAAATTTTCATAACAATCAGAATCAGGATCAGGGCCCCTAAAACTCTGGGGGGGCAAAACCCTAGTTACGATTATCCAAATAACTCGCTGTCAAAAACGAATTTTAAGAAACTGTCGACACAGCAAGCCTAGTTAGGGACGTGGCTACCTATAGAAAATAGGTTACCCCTCGCGTCACGCGACGCCCATAGGGGTACCCCTCGCGTCACGCGACGGGGGTCTAAATCTGGCTATAAATAGAGGAGTCTGGGACTTGAAATTGGACACTTGAACGACGATAAAACTCCAAATACACACAGAGTTATCGCCTGTATACTGCACAAACACACACGATTCACGAATCGCTGCCGCAATCAGGGTAATAACTCGATCGCTATTACGATTCAACGTTCGATCGATTGTAACTATCCAACGATTGTTTAAGTGCCACTCAAATTGAGTTTATACTTTGTTATTTATCGTGATTTCGACTTGAATGTTTGAGTGCTGTCCGAATCCGGACTATGCTCTGTCATTCGTTGTGAATCCGCTGAATTGTTAAGTATTGCACTTTGTTAATCGTTGTGAGGGTTTAATCTCGTGAATTGACGTAACTGCTATATTAGTTACTAAACCCGTTTGCCTGTATAGTGGTATGACCATCGTCACCATTGTGACTTGTCACCATTGTGACAGAGCGCCAGATAAATATAAGATATAAACCATTGTAATCGCTCTTATGCTGTAATTTTATAACTAAGAGTCATTTTATAAAACCTGAATGAACTCACTCAGTATTTCCCGCTGACAAAACCTTTTTCAAACATGTTTCAGGTGATCTGTTGTGAGCTAAGAAAAGTGCCGTGGAGTACTACCAGCTTAGAGAAGTGGCTCAATGTAAATAGATAAAGAAACATGTTTTGAAAAATAAAGATTTCCCAGTGAAATTGTAAATTACAGGGTTTTATCCCTAAATTATGTAACCTGCAGTTTTAAATATTGAAAGACCCTGTTTTAAAAAGACTTCCGTTGTCGCCTAAATTAAATACCACAGGTATTCTGTCCCACGGCTCCTGGAAGGGGTCAAACCGGGTCGGGGGCCGTGACACTGTCTCACAAATCATCATACCTACTCTCAATCTTTCTCTCCAATCATCTCCTACAATCATCTTCTTCATCATTCTTGGTGGCACAAGCTCTCAATCATCACTTTTGATCTCTCTCTTCATCTAGAATCAATCTAAGGTAAACGTTTAATGATTATTTGTTGTTAATCCTTGATTATGTGATTCATGCAAAACCCTAGTTCTACAAACAATGACTCTGTGTTTATTGAAAAACTTGATTGTTTTTGCAATAGTTTGTGGGTAGTTGTGTAATCAAATGCCTGACAATTGGATGCCTGATATGTTAGAATTGATTGATTGTTGATTAGTTACAGCATTTGCCATAGAATGATAAGTAGGGTTTTGATTGTAACCTGTAACTGTTCCATTGGAGTCTGTGATTAGGTTTTGAATATTCGCATGATTGTTAGTCAGGAGAATTGTGTCAGGGTTTTGTGAAGTCACAAAGTCCGAGCTTTGTTTGAATGCTAGATCTGAGTTTTATAAGCATGAATGGTCCGAATTTTAATTGAATTCCCTGAGTCTGAGTTTTATTGATGATACACTTAACCCGAATTTTGTAATGGAAACATAAGGTCCGAATTTTTATAATGCACAACAAAGGTCCGACTTTTATGAGGTATAAGGTCCGAACTTTGTAAAGGGGATGCTTGGTCAGAATTTTACCAGGGGTATGCTTGGTCCGAGTTTTTAAAGGGGGTGGTTGGTCCGAGTTTTTAAAGGGGGTGTTTGGTCCGAGTAATTATAAGGGGAATGTTGTCCGAGTTTTAGGGAGTGTACATGGTCCGAACTTTATAAGAAATACAAGGTCCGAACTATACAAGTGATGTGTAGTCTGAGTTTTTGTTAATGTTTATATAGTCCGAGTTTGTTAATGTTTGAAAGGTCCAAGTTTGTTGAGTTTGTTAACAGAATCAGGTAAATGTTGAATAAAAAACACTTATCCTGCCACCACTGTATGTATGTTACTGTATGTATGTTACTGTATGTTACTCACTATATGTTGCTGTATGTTACTGTATGTTACTGTGCAATCTTTGGCATGTCAATCTGTAAACAATTATCACACGGAACACAGTTGTTTGGATACCAAGGAATTGTAAACCTAAATTGAACGTAAACACTTACATTGAGTTTATGTGCAATGTACCTTAGGTCGTGTGTAACGGACCTAACCATTAATTAACACTAGAAGCAATAACAAACCGAGCAAACCAAGGTGAGTTCACACTCTAACCAAGGCATGGGATTCCCGGGGTTGGGAATGGGAATGAAGGAATGGGATTGTACTTACACTTTTACTAGACTATCTACCATCGTCCTCGGATGCGAAGGATACATACGTAAAACCTACGTATACTTGTACTCATCACTGTCCTCAGGTTGCGAAGGACACTTACGTAAAACCTACGTAAACTTATACTCACTACTGCCTCGGGTTGTGACAGGCACTTACGTAAAACCTACGTAAACCCCCGCGTACCACTGTCCTCGGGTTGAGAAGGACACTTACGTAAAACCTACGTAGACCTTGTACGTACTACTGTTCTCGGGTTAAGAAGAACACTTATGGTTACAAATAGTCTAGTGTATATGCAACTATGGGAAGCCCCCACTAATAGAACATACTATCGACCTAGTAGAGCCACATGTTACGAAACAAACTTACTATTACGAACTTACTTACTGTGAGCTCGCTCAACTAGTTGTTGACCCTCTGTTACATGCCTTGCAGGTCGTTAGGTATACATGGAGCTTGCACTGGGAGGCACGGTCGTTGTGGACAAGGATCGTGAACGCTTTGATTAAACATTTGACATTTCATACTTTACTTATGTTGGGCTTTTACTCATATGCTTCTGCTAAACGTTGAATTATTACTTATGTTTTGAACACCTTTCATATGGATTGGTTTGGTTAAATTACATTTACTTTTACTATTTACGTTGTTCGATATGATTGGTGGCTTGATCCTGGTCAGTCACGCTCACAAGCGGTGATACTCCGCGGGTGGATTTTGGGGGTGTGACAGATACGCCGCTGGTACTTCCTATATATAAGTGTTTTATCCATATTGTCGAACTTTCGTGGGAAAGTGCCATGCGGGGCCGACTTTAAATTTAAAATTTTGATATTTTTAAAAACCTTCGTGTAAACAAAGCTTCTTTTTACAAGACTTTTCTAAAATTTAATCAAAACCTTTGTACAAAACGAGATTTTCTTGTAACGTTGGTGTGACAATCGACTCCAGTTAATACCGCGTAACGGGAAAATTTTGTAAAACGAGTTTTAATCACCCTAAAATCTTTTAGTAACCTAACAAAACTCTTCTCATAGCGTGGGTGTGAAGATCGATACAGTTCAACGCTGCACCGTGGGAAGATTTTCATAAATAAGTTTTCTCCAACCTTTTTGAAATAATCAACTTTTCGAGGATTCAGAACGCTTTTTGGATCGCTTTTCGTGTGTTGCCATCTTTTGTTATATGAATTGCCCTATTCGCTGCCATCGTCCAGTCTTCGCAACGCTCTCTCTCTCCAATCTTCAATCGATCTCCCACTCATCTTAACGCTTTTCTCGCTACTCCCACTCGCATCAATCCTCACAACCCTTCTAGTGGATTAATTTCGGGACGAAATTTCCTAAAGCAGGGGAGACTGTAACAACCAGCACGTTCGTGCGTTGTTACTGCTCGCCATACGCATTACGCCTAGCACTAGAGATTCGGATCATAATGTAACTATATCGCTTACATCGCTACTTCGCAATATTTTCGCATATTACGCATGTTTTATCGTTATAACACATAGCATCGCACACACTAACGCTCACGATGACGTTGAGTGAGGACCTATTCTACCCTCCTCGATCGCCGTGATGTGTCGCAACGCAACACATATTCGAAATGAGCAACTCGATTATCGCAACGCAGACTTGGAAATGCGGATATTTATACGACCCTTTGTCACTGATTATAATAAATATATGAATCTATGTATGAAAATGTGTAACCAAACTATCGCAACGCTTAACGAACAAAACGAAACATCGAAACGTAATTCGTCGGAGACCACCGATCGAGTGACTGTTAGATCGAGTGGTCAACTGATCTGATTATCCGATCCATGGCACTCCATCAGCTTTTCCCCTCTTCACCTATAAATAGCACCTGTCACATCCCTTGAACAGTGATGTGACAGCTCTCACTCGACCAACACGCTTTGGGGCTATTTCTCTCGATTTCTCGCGATCCTTGTAAGTTTCTACCTCAAATTTTGTACTTCTATGGTCTACACACACTCATTCATCTTTTCCAACAACAAATTTCACCTTTTCACCGTAAAATCCTCTAATTTGGGGCGTTCTAAGGTGATGTCATCATGGAGTGCTTAGGAACAATGAAAGGTGACCTCATCTCGTCAAGAACAGTTCAGATCTAATGGATTCCACGGTGTGTAAACACTAATCGCACTAGATCTAAACCGAATCTAAGCATTTCTAGTTTCTTTCAAGCTTTCTTAACTTTTTACTCAAAACCGATAGAATCAGAGCTCGTTCAGGCCTTCTACTCATTCTATAGAGAAGTGTCGGTTTGAGAACTGATTTCTATCGACGAGACGACCGGTTAACAGGTTGAACACGAACAACCATCAAGAACAGTTAACTGATCGGACGGGGTGATTCCCATCCGATTTGATGACTCAGCCTTGGTAGAGTTCCATTGTTTAATACGTTTGTAACACCTCGAAAATTTTGTGTCCAATAAAGTGTTGACACGTGTCATAAGTTTACACGTGGTATTAAATAATAAATAAAGGACTAAAGTTGACAAACCTTGAAAGTATGTAAATTCGAGGGTTAAAAATGTCAACGAGGGGTAAATATACTGTATAGTAACCCTAAATGATGCTCGTACCTTCAAACGAATGAATCATGGATCGTACGGAGCGAAATGCGGAAGAAAGTGAGAAATTACAAACTACAGGGGTTAATTGTGTCAACATGTTTAATTTATACCTCTGAGTGACCCTTTGACGAACCCGAGGCTTTGTAACAGTAAAATACGCTCACTAGAATATACGATATAAATCATGTTTGCAACAGGTGTTTGTGTAAGATCCCAATTAGCCCCTAGAAAGTCAAACCTTATTGTTGTAAAAAGGATATTCAGATACCTAAAAGGTGCTCCCACACTTTGTATCCGGTATCCAGCTGATGGTAAAATTGAGCTTTCAAGTTTCTCAGATAGTGACTTTGCTGGATGTGACAAGACAAGGAAGTCCACTTCAGGAGGGTGCCAATTCCTAGGCAATTGCTTAGTGTCTTGGCAAAGCAAAAAGCAAGCAGCTGTTTCCACATCCACTTCTGAGGCAGAGTATATAGCTGCTGCAAGTTGTATAGCCCAACTACTTTGGCTTCAAAATCAGTTGCTGGATTTTGGTATCACTGCCCTAAAGACACCACTCATGTTGGATAGCCAGGCAGCAGAAAATATCATCAAAAATCCAGTTTCCCATTCAATCACCAAGCACATTGATATCAGACATCACTTTGTGAGGGATTGCTATGAAAAATGTTTGATTTCTATGCACCATGTACCAACAAAGGATCAGCTGGCAGATGTGCTAACCAAAGCACTAGACACATCCACCTTTGAATGCTTGATCTCTAGGATTGGCATGCTGAACATGGAATAACAAGCAAAATCTTGTTTTTCTATGAATAAAAGCATTAAAATGTTTTCATAAAATCAAAAATCTATCCTTAAAAATAGCTAAAAATGAATTTTTCATTAAATCCTTAAAAGTCTGCCATAACCACTGTTTTGTTCAAACATCTGTTTTACTAAATGTTGTCCACTGCTGAAAGTCAACCTCTATTCTCTCATTTCCTTGGTAATCACTGTTGTTCAAAATCAGTATTTTCAACCACTGATAAGTTATCCACTGATAGTGAAAGTCACCCACTGTTTTCATTGTAACGTTACAACCACTGATATTGCTCCATCAGTGGTTTCATAAAACAATTGTCTTCCATTACTCATCAGGGGTTGGCACGTGGACAGTACATAGCGGTCGGATCTTTTGTAACCGCTGCCACGTCAGCATTCACTTTTTCCCTTTATAAAACCCTGATCAAAACCCCCCAAACAGGGTTTTTACTGTCGAATCGAATTTAAAAATTCCCTTCTCAAAAGCAGTTATCATCCATTTCTCTCAAATCATTTATCATTCTTCTTTCTTAAAATGGCTAAATCACCATCTTCTTCATCTGAAAAACCCACTGAAAAAGCCATTGAAATTCCATACAAAGCTCCTCACAATTACTTGGGTCTTCTCCCAAAACCCATACCTAAAACCACCAGAAAACCAAGACAAAAGAAAACTCAAAAGCCCCCCAAACCTACAAAAAAGGCAACTTTGGAAGATGAGATCCCAGAGCAACTGCCAGTGAGAACACAAAAGTCACTAGAAACCACTGCTGCTACTTCCTCACAGCAGATGGTAGAAAGATCTCAACCCATGCCTCATACTCCACCTGCTTCTTCTAAAAAAGAACAGGTTTTAAGCCAAGGGACACCACAAGATGAAACATTTGATTCACTTGAATCTATGTTCAATAGCCCACCTCCCGGGGCAAATTCGCTTTCTACACCCTTATTCACTACCAAAATTCCCCCACAAACAAAGCTTTTGTTAGATGCTCTTGATTTGAACCAGACACAAACCAGTCCTTCTCACTCACCTGTCAATGAGAATATACCTCAACAAGTGACTGGGTCTGGTGTTTCAATCATTGTTAACCCACCAACAACACCCGAGGAGGGTTCACCCCTTGAGTTACAAGTAACTCTTGGTGGTAGTTCAAGTGAAGCAGCTACTACAAGTGTTGAACCCACTTGTTTGCACTTGGACAGTAATTTCATCAATAAGACTTCCTTGGAGGCAATTTCTTCTCTGGGAACACTAGTGTATCCAGTATTCACTGGTTCACTAAAAAGTGTTTCTCATTTTGAAGGAAGAAGTCCCTAGTATCAAGACAAAGGGGCATCAGTGGATGATTTCTGGGATACAATTCCTCAATCAACCACTATTACAACCACTGTTAGTGGGAAATCAGATGATCCCATTAAGTTGGGTGATGGTTTAATGTACCGAGAATTGACGGCTAGAGTTGACAAACTTGATACTTCTGTTGTAGAAGTCAAAGAAATGCTGCAACAGTTGTTGAAAGTACAAAAGGTACCATCCACTGCTTGTGACACCCGGGCCTTTTTAGGCCGTACCGTACAATTGTAACACGTGTTGTGAATAGGTAACAGGGCTATATTTTACTGGTTGTGATGTTTATATGTGAAATTTAATGTGTTGGTAAAATTAAACTTTGATAAAAATTATGTTGGCAACGGTAAGATAAACGCTTATCGCGTAACGGTTAAAATGGGAAACGAACGTCGGTGACCACCCGATCAGTGTTAACATCCTAAAAATAGTCTGCTACGATTAGAATAAATATTTTAATCATATTCGTGAGGAAAAATAAATTAAAATGCTAAGAAACTCTATTTTCCGAGTTTAAGCGCGTACCGCGCGATATAGCGCGTATACCGACAAAATACTGTCAATACAACCAGTCAAAGCAACTGATAATCATTTTAACAATAATTTGATAAGTTTATTCTTATAGAATGACAAAAATAAATAAAAATGCTTAAATTCCTATTTTTGCGATTTTAAGCGCGTACCGCGCAGCACAGCGCGCATACTGCCAAATACCGACAACATAGCCAGTCCGGGCAAACAAAATATTGTCCCGTAATACTTTGGCAGGTTTATTTTTATAGAGCGTTAAAAATAATTTAAAACACACTAAAACAGGTTTAAAATGCCAAATAAAATACCCGGTATTCAGTAAAATACCTGTTTTATTCATTAAATCTACATATGTTATATATATATATATAATTATGTGTGTATTAGGAGAGAGAGAGGACAAGGTGGCGGCCTTGGAGGCCACCTCTCTCTTGATGTTGCCACTTGTTGGACATGGAAATATGGAATGATGATTAAGCTTGTAAACTTTTCCAATATCTTACACCTTCCAAGATCATAATCAAAGCAACACTCAAACTCTCTCTCTCTCTCTCTCTCTCTCTCTAAAAATCTCGGCCGAAACCCCCCTATACACTAACACGTTCAAAAATTTCAATTCATTCCATGAAGATTCAAGGGTCTTCAAGGTGATTTCAAGCTAAAAAGGGTATTTGGAAGTGATTTCAAGCAAGAACAACCTCCATCTCATCATCTATTCTCAAAAACCCATCTAAAATCTTGAAGTTATAAAAACTTATTTTATAAACTTTGTTTTGATGTTCTTGATAGTGATGAAAGTTTCTCTTGATCTTGAGTTTAATCACAAACTTGAAACATAAAACAAATGGGTTTTATTTGAAATGAAATAAAATGGATGAGTGTGTATGTATATGTATGGCCAAAGGTATATGTGTGTGTATATAATTGTGTTTTGATTTTTATTGAATGGTACTTGAAAAACATAAGTCTTGAATGATTGATTACATGCAAGAATCAAAAGTTGTCATAAAGAATACTCTAAAAGGAGTTTTATGAGAAAAAGGGGCTTGTTAAAACTAAACTTTTGGAAGTTTATGTGTGTGTATATGTGTGGTGTATATGTATGTATATGTGTATGCATGCATGTAATTTTTGTCATATATACATAAATGTAAGAATACTTGCATTTATATATGTGTGATTAGATGATTATGGATGATATATGTTATGATTTGTAAGAACATGAAGTTAAGGTGTTCTTAGATGCATTTAAGATCATGTATGATGATGATGATGATATGATATTAGTGCACTAGATGGACATATTTAGACATGCATGATGATTGATGGTCATAAAAAGATTATTTAATTATGATTTGATAAAAATGAACCTTAATCAGATTTTAAACATTAGAAATGTAAATATTTGAAGTATTTAGTGACATGTAACTTTGTCATAATGTTTGCTAGCTTTGCATGTTGTACTTTGTGCATTAAAAGTTGTAAAATAAGTGAAATCGCATGAGTTATGTGACTTAAATAAAAACAGCACTAATCTGATTATAACTACTATTTTAATCAGTAAATAACATGTATTGTGTTAAAATATCAAGTTGTTTCGAGTTGGGATGGTTATGGTAACGTTTAACGCAAAACTATGCGTTAAAAACGGTCAAAAATCCACTTTTCGGGTGATTTTTGTAAAACTGATTTAGATCAGTAAATAAACTGATGTTTTTAGTTTAATAACAAGTATTTTAACTAATGTTAAGTTTACTTGGTGTTTGGTTGGTCATACGTGACTTCCGACGCCCGAAAACGTTACCGAATCGCTAAAATACATGTTTTTCGATGAACACTAGTATGGGTAAATTTTGGGTGAACCTTATGTGATAAAATGTGTTAAGTAATTTAAACATGTAAATGTGATAATATGTTAAGTGTTAATTTGAGAATGGGAAATTTAGACTATGCATGTATGCATGTACGTTTTGTGCGGTAGAAACAGTAAAATTGCATTAAATGTGTAACTTGTTTGTCGAGCATGAAATTAGGTACATATGAGATGTTTTATGTATATTTGCTTTAAAAATGACAAAATAGATAAGTTAGTAATATTTTGCAAGCTCGGTGTTAATTTCTATGAACGTTTATGTATAAATATTACGACGCGTAAATCGTAGATATATCACGTATAAACGAGAGAGTTAACGGAGTTACACAATAATGGTCACCAAGAAAATCGTTCAAGTCGCAAAAATCATAAATATATATATATATATATATATATTAACGTGCCAACATAATAAAAAATGGTAACTTTTCAAGAAAATCTCAAAGTTATGTGATAATTCTAAGAAACGGAGAAACTTAGGATTTTTGTGTTAAATATATATTGATTTAGAATTGTTCCTATATTAGGACGTATATAAAAATGAATCTCTGGGATTGTGATATTAAAATACGCACCCAAAGGTGAGTGTCACTAAACCCCTCTTTTTACTGTTTTGTATATATTTTGGGGTGGAACACATCGTTAAAAGGGTTTAATAATTTTTTCGAAATAAAACATACCTTTTAATATAAAATATATATTTTCGCTGAAAATATATGAATTTGATAAGATAAACGTTTCGAAGTAAAACGTTTTTGATGAATGAATATTGTATTTGCGGTATTTCTTAAGTGAAACAAGACCGTACGGATTGGGGATGAATTCCGGACTATGTCTCAACATTTGAGTGACAAGGGAATTCGTAAATCGTCGTGTATTAAATTGTCATATTAGTAGGATATATATATTGTACGTGAGGCAGACATCATATTGTTATTCGAGAAAGAACCCTGCGCCCATCATGTCGTTTTATCATATAAGTAATGTACGCGAGGAATTGTTGGTAGATCTATCAGGTTGACAACCCCGTCGTGACCGGTCGCCCCATGTCAATTCAAACGACGAATTTTGATTCTGTTTATTGTCTAGCATTGATTATCCCTGCACGGTTAATATATAGTCCGTATCGCCTAGCTAACACACGAGTCTGAAAGTTGACGCAATAATTTAATATACAAAACTTGGGCAGTAAAAATATTGTCAGGTTCGAGAAAATGCGACGGAAGGCCCATGGATTTTATTAAGAAAATAAAATGGAGTTTCTAAAAATTAAATGGATGTTTTTAAATAAACACCTAAATAGAGAGTTTTCCTTGGAATAAAATTTGTTAGTAAACGAATAAGTGAACTCACCTTCCTTTGTGTTGACACTCGATTTTAACGTGTTCTAAATGTACTTGAGTTCGGCTTTGGAAATTATGGTGTATCTTGTGTTTGAATGATGCATGTTGTTTGTTTGAAAATGTTGGACAACTTTTAAACTTTCTGGGACTTTTGTAATAAGATCCGCGAGGATCAATGACATCTTAACTATGTGGTTGTGTCGTGTCTTAAAACGTAATGTTTAATAACTTATGTTTAAAATAAATCAATATGTCCAACAATAAAATGCATCGCTCGACAAGATATAAATGGGCACCAACTTCCGTCTCCACTACGTTTAATATTCCGCTGCGACGTTTTTGGGGTGTGACAGAAGTTGGTATCAGAGCCAATGGTTGTTAGCGAACTAGATGTTTTTGGAGGAAAACACTAGACTTCAACCGGAAAATTTTGAAATATAAGTCCAAAATTCTCGAAGCCAAGAATTTTAAATAAACATAGAAAAATTTGTATCATGTATGAAAACCCTTATGTGTTTATGTGCATACGTGATTTCTGTTTATTTTGGGCCTTGTGTGTTACTATTCATGTTGATCACACACTTACTTGTACGGTTACATATATGTCACAGATGTCGCACGATCACGAGGTCATCGAGATCAACGACTCAAGTAGCGAGCCAGATATCGAGACTTCACCCAGATCCATTTTACCAGAGACACCTATCACGACCCCACAGATGGTTGTTATGGCTGAGTTTGCTTCATCATTCTGTGTCGATCCTGCTTTCGCTAGCCAGGTAGACCCCCGATATGCTTTCACAAGCAACGGGTGGATTGATGACAACGATGATGCTCCTCTCTCGATCCATGAGACAAGACAATCATCTGGCACCGTACCAGTTATCGATGACGTGATCAGAGATGTCCCTGTATTTGGAGGACCTTTTTGTATTGCACCAGCAGTGGATGCCACCATTGTCATAGCTCAACCATTAGAGCCGTTTGTTGCTCCACCTTCTACTGTGATCGAGCTTGTTGTTGAGGTCCCTCCACCTGTTTTTTCAGAGTTACCTTTTACCTGTCATTGAGTCACGCGCATCTTCTACGCCTCTATTGGTGTATTATCATCGCGGAAAGAGAGTTAGGCATGCTGGAGAGGTTGCTTCTACGTCACTAGTTGAGACTGCATTTACTTCTAAGAAGCAGAAAGGAGTTTGGGTGGATCGATGTTGCCATTGTGACCGACAGTTCGCTGCCATGCGTGAAGAACTAGAAACGACTAAGGGTAAATTGAAGGACCTCGAGGGGAAAATGGATCGGTATGATGAGTTGAAGGAATTAGATGACAACGCGATGGATCAGATGCATTGGAGGATAGTGGATTTGGAGGAGTTGGTTAGGAAGATGCTAGATTTCATAGGGATGAAGCGATAGGTGTTGATGTTGTTAGTTTGTGGTTGTTTGTTTTTGGTTGTTATGGCTGGATACACTTTTGGTGTTTTTCTTTTGGGGGCCTGCGTGCCAATTTTGTGATAATAGGTAGAAATTCTGCGAAAACTTGTTATGGGTGTCAATGTAGACATGCCAATGATAAATGTCGTGTACTGAAAAACAAGTTTGTTAATTTCTATGATAATATCGGATGATTAACTTTTGGTCTGAAAATTGTTCTCATTAATATGTGGATATTATACCTGCGCAATGTTTGGTCCACTAATATTTAATGATTGAATTATTTATATTTTGGTTATCGTCTCATTTGATTATTATTGTTGTAAATAATAGAAACGACGAAAATGCCGCCAAAAGCAAAACCGGGTACTAAACTACCTGCCACCCCAGAGGAGTTGGCACGACTCATAACCCAACACGTTAATACTGTCTTGGAACAACGTGATGCTAACCAAAATGATGGCCAGAAACGTGAATGCGGTACTCCCGGGCAGAATCTTGGTGGGACACAGATTGGTAACCCTTCAGGTAAAATAATGATTAGAAAGTTTTGGTTGTTCATCTGTTATGATTTCATTGGAACGTATTCCTGATTTCTATTAACCGTATGAATAGTGCACCAGAGCGTACACAAAACAATCCAGGGTTGTAGCCCAAGATCATTTACTGGTGTCCTATGCAATGATGTAACCTCGATATGCGTGATATCAGGCTGTCAGAATGAGTCGGCTATCCGAGTATTTCAACGATCTGAATCTGGAATTGGAAATTCAAAGAAGCGCAATCCCGAGAGCTCCAAAAAGACTCCCGAAGTTGAGAGTAGAAAGAAACGCAAATGGAGAAAGCAAGTGTAGCTAACCCTAAAGAGTCGGGACAAGGAAAGACGGCAATGGACAAGAGAAGTGCGCCAGATGTAGCCGAACTGGACATGTGACTTCCCAGTGTTACGCTAAGAACACATTGGATGGAGTTGCGCTTGAAGTATGCTTTACATGCGGTGGACAAGGACACTACAAAAGGGAATGCCCGAAATCGAAAGGACAGAATGTTAAGAGCAATTCTGTTGGAACAAGTATCGGAAAGGCAAGTGAGAGTCCTACTACTGTTGCCGGTATGTTTCGAATCAAAAGCCAATCTATGTTCATACTTATAATACTAAAGCTGACTTGAGTTTTGTTCGAAAAACTATGAACCATTGTTGTGTTCACCTACATGTAAGCTAAGTATAAAGTGCCTGATAGAACTAATAGTTGGTAAATTGATAGAAACTAGCGAGGTCGTTCGTGGTTATAGTAATTAGTTAGGCTATTGTAGTTCTAGGGATTGGTTTATTATTAATGGAGCTGAGAAGCTTTGACGAAGATGTGTGGATGTTGAGTTGTTGTGAAAGGACTATCCTGCGTTTGCAGTGAATGTGATGGAATCGGAAACTGATTGTAGGGACGTCGGAGAGATTTCTATCAATCGCAACTATCCGGAAGTCTTCCTAAAAAGACTTACCTGGATTTTCTTTGCGAGATGGATCGAATTTCGAATCGATCTGACTCACGGTGCTGCGCCTGATTGCACAATATTCCTATAGATTAAGCATCGTCTGAAATGATAGAAATGACGAGATATTTTTAAGAGCTTTTGGACAAGGATTTCATTCGACTGAGCTTTTCACCTTAAGATGCATCTGCTTTAATGGAATAAAGGAGAATGGATTCTTCAGGTTATGTGAGGACTTCAGAAAGCCGAGCAAGTTGACTATCAAGAATCGGTACCTTATTACCGAGGATTTGACAATTTGGTCAATCAGGCTACCGGGACTCAGCTGCTATACGAGGAATCGATCTACGACTAGGATATATTTTTTTTAGTTGAAGGTTGCTACGAAGAAATTTCGAGGACTGCTTTTCAAATGTAATATGGCCATTACGAGATATTAATCATGCCCTTTGATTTAATTAGTGTGCCATTTAAACTCATAAATCTCATGAATAGGGTATGGAAACCCTAATCAGGTAAGTTCGTGATAACAGTCATCGACGACATGTTTGTCTATATACGAACCAAAGAGAATTATAAGTAACGTTTGAAGTTAACTATGGAATTGGAAAGGATGATGAAAGTATGCTTGTAGATCAGTGTGAGATTGGGAAGCGTGTATCATGGACTTAGAAGGAAGTTAAGATACTCACATGCCCTTGGCAGAGATATCTTACAACAATACTTAACACGCTAAGTATTTAGGTTGCTCAGTTTGAGGCCATGTATGAATGAAGAGTTGATCGTCACTACGTGGAGCTAACGTGTCAAAGGACAATTAACCAAACCTCAGTTTATCTAGGAAACCAGCGACATGACTTGTCTAGATCGAGGGAAGGTTAAAGGTCGCAAATTGATTAACATAAGGATTACATGGAAAATTGAAGATTTAGTTCTGTTAAAGGAGTTATATTGAGAGAGATGCTATAGGATTTAGCAGAGGAAAGAAAAGCTGAGCCAAATTGACTTGGTCCTTTTGAGAGCCCATCTTGAGTCGAATCACTTGCATATGGGCTCAAGTTACTATCAGAAATGAGTGGTGTAGATGATGTACTATTCGGATGCATTTGAAGAAGTGTATAATGGGTGATACACTAACTTTGCGCTTTGTGAAGATTGTTTGGGAGATAAACGGAGGTTTATCAAAGCATCGAAGAAGCAGCGCGTATAGCTAGAAGGTTATGTTACTAACCAGAAGGGCGATTTCAGCATTCCAGTAGTATCTACGATTTATAGGTCATGTAACCGGATGATACCCGAAATGGTGGAACTTTTATTTGAATCTTCTTGATTTAGAGCTTGTGAATGTTGGACCCTGGAGAGAGTGGAGAGTGTTGAGACGCGAGATTAGGAATCAAGGACGTGTGTAATATAGATCTATGAGGATTCTTCGTAAAAATCCTAGTTTCTCGCAGAAACTATGAGACTATATTCAATAGATTCGTTTTATTTATTCTTATTTAGTGCGAAAACAAAACCTGTAGAGTATAGGGACGAAATTTCCTAAACAGGGGGAGACTGTGACACCCGGCTTTTCAGGCCGTACCGTACAATTGTAACACGTGTTGTGAGTAGGTAACAGGGCTATATTTTACTGGTTATGATGTTTATATGTGAAATTTAATGTGTTGGTAAATTAAACTTTGATAAAAATTATGTTGGCAACGGTAAGATAAACGCTTATCGCGTAACGGTTAAAATGTGAAACGAACGTCGGTGACCATCCGATCAGTGTTAAAATCCTAAAAATAGTCTATTACGATTAGAATAAATATTTTAATTGTATTCGTGAGGAAAAATAAATTAAAACGCTAAGAAACACTATTTTTCCGAGTCAAAGCGCGTACCGCGCGATATAGCGCGTATACCGACAAAATACTGTCAATACAGCCAGTCAAAGCAACTGATAATCAATTTAGCAATAATTTGATAAGTTTATTCTTATAGAATGACAAAATTAAATAAAAATGCTTAAATTCCTATTTTTCCGATTTTAAGGGCGTACCGCGCAGCACAGCGCGCATACTGCCAAATACCGACAACATAGCCAGTCCGGGCAAACAAAATATTGTCCCACAATATTTTGGCAGGTTTATTTTTATAGAGCGTTAAAAATAATTTAAAACACACTAAAACGGGTTTAAAACACCAAATAAAATACCCGATATTCAGTAAAATACATGTTTTATTCATTAAATCTACATATGTTTGTATATATATATATATATATATATATATATAATTATGTATGTATTAGGAGAGAGAGGGGGCAAGGTGGCGGCCTTGGAGGCCACCTCTCTCTTGATGTTGCCACTTGTTGGACATGGAAATATGGAATGATGATTAAGCTTGTAAACTTTTCCAATATCTTACACCTTCCAAGATCATAATCAAAGCAACACTCAAACTCTCTCTCTCTCTCTCTAAAAATCTCGGCCGAAACCCCCCTATACACTGATACTTTCAAAAATTTCAATTCATTCCATGAAGATTCAAGGGTCTTCAAGGTGATTTCAAGCTAAAAAGGGTGTTTGGAAGTGATTTCAAGCAAGAACAACCTCCATCTCATCATGTATTCTCAAAAATCCATCTAAAATCTTGAAGGTATAAAAACTTATTTTATAAACTTTGTTTTGATTTTTGATGTTCATGATGGTGATGAAAGTTTCTCTTGATCTTGAGTTTAATCACAAACTTGAAACATAAAACAAATGGGTTTTATTTGAAATGAAATAAAATGGATGAGTGTGTATGTATATGTACGGCCGAAGGTATGTGTGTGTGTATATAATTGTGTTTTGATTTTTATTGAATGGTACTTGAAAAACATAAGTCTTGAATGATTGATTACATGCAAGAATCAAAAGTTATCATAAAGAATATTCTAAAAGGAGTTTTATGATTAAAAGGGGCTTGTTAAAAGTAAACTTTTGGAAGTTTATGTGTGTTTATATGTGTCGTGTATATGTATGTATATGTGTATGCATGCATGTAATTTTTGTCATATATACATAAATGTAAGAATACTTGCATTTATGTATGTGTGATTAGATGATTATGGATGATATATGTTATGATTTGTAAGAACATGGAGTTAATGTGTTAAATGCATTTAAGATCATGTATGATGATGATATGATATGATATGAGTGCACTAGATGGACATATTTAGACATGCATGATGATTGATGGTTATAAAAAGATGATTTAATTATGATTTGATAAAAATGAACCTTAATCAGATTTTAAACAATAGAAATGTAAATATTTGAAGTATTTAGTGACATGTAACTTTGTCATAATGTTTGCTAGCTTTGCATGTTGTACTTGGTGCATTAAAAGTTGTAAAATACGTGAAATCGCATGAGTTATGTGACTTAAATAAAAACTGCACTAATCTGATTATAACTACTATTTTAACTAGTGAATAACATGTATTGTGTTAAAATATCAAGAAGTTTTGAGTTTGGATGGTTATGGTAACGTTTAACGCAAAACTATGCGTTAAAAACGGTCAAAAATCGACTTTTCGGGTGATTTTTGTAAAACTGATTTAGATCAGTAAATAAACTGATGTTTTTAGTTTAAAAACAAGTATTTTTACTAATTTTAAGTTTACATGGTGTTTGGTTGGTCATACGTGACTTCCGATTCCCAAAAACGTTACCGAATCGCTAAAATACATGTTTTCGATGAACACTAGTATGGGTAAATTTTGGATGAACCTTATGTGATAAAATGTGTCAAGTAATTTAGACATGTAAATGTGATAATATGTTAAGTTTTATTTTGATAATGGTAAATTTAGACTATGCATGTATGCATGTACGTTTTGTGCGGTAGAAACGGTAAAATTGCATTAAATATGTAACTTGTTTGTCGAGCATGAAATTTGGTACATATGAGATGTTTTATGTATATTTGCTTTAAAAATGACAAAATAGATAAGTTAGTAAAATTTTGCGTGTTCAGTATTAATTTCTATGAACGTTTATGTATAAATATTACGACGCGCAAATCGTAGATATATCACGTATAAACGGGAGAGTTAACGAATTTACACAATAATGGTCACCAATAAAATTGTTCATGTCGCAAAAATCATATATATATATATATATATATATTAACATGCCAACATAATAAAAAATGGTGACTTTTCGAGAAAATCTCAAAGTTATGTGATAATTCTAAGAAAGGGAGAAACTTAGGATTTTTGTGTTAAATATATATTGATTTAGAATTGTTCCTATATTAGAAGGTATATAAAAATCAATCTCTGGGATTGCGATATTAAAATACACACCCAAAGGTGAGTGTTACTAAACCTCTCTTTTTACTGTTTTGTATATATTTTGGGGTGGAACACGTCGTTAAAAGGGTTTAATACCTTTTTCGAAATAAAACATACCTTTTAATATAAAATATATATTTTCGCTGAAAATATATGAATTTGATAAGATATACGTTTCGAAGTAAAACGTTTTTGATGAGTGAATATTGTACGTGCAGTAATTCTTAAGTGAAACAAGACCGTACGGATTGGGGATGAATTCCGGACTGGGTCTCAACATTTGAGTGACAGGGGAATTCGTAAATCGTCGTGTATTAAATTGTCATATTAGTAGGATATATATATTGTACGTGAGACAGACATCATATTGTTATTCGAGAAAGAGCCATGCGCCCTTGATGTCGTTTAATCATTTAAGTAATGTACGCGAGGAATTGTTGGTAGATCTATCGGGTTGACAACTCCGTCGTGACCGGTCGCCCCGTGTCAAGTCAAGCGACGAATTTTGATTCTGTTTATTGTCTAGCACTGATTATCCCTGCATGGTTAATATATAGTTCGTATCGTCTAGCTAACATACGAGTCTGAAAGTTGACGCAATAATTTAATATACAAAACTTGGGCAGTAGCAATATTGTCGGGTTCAAGAAACTGCAACGGAAGGCCCATGGATTTTATTAAGAAAGTAAAATGGACTTTCTAAAAATTAAATGGATGTTTTTAAATAAACACCTAAACAGAGAGTTTTCCTTGGAATAAAATTTGTTAGTAAACGAATAAGTGAACTCACCTTCCTTTGTGTTGACACTTGATTTTAACGTGTTCTAAAGGTACTTGAGTTCGGCTTCGGGAATCATGGCGTATCTTGTGTTTGAATTATGCATGTTGTTTGTTTGAAAATGTTGGACAACTTTTAAACTTTCTGGGACTTTTGTAATAAGATCCATGAGGATCAATGACATCTTAGCTATGTGATTGTGTCGTGTCTTAAAACGTATTGTTTAATAACTTATGTTTAAAATAAATAAATATGTCCGAGAATAAAATGCATTGCTTGACAAGATATAAATGGGCACCAACTTCCGTCTCCACTACATTTAATAATCCGCTGCGACGTTTTTGGGGTGTGACACTGCTCCACCCTCTATCATCTTTGTGGATAACCCACCACCAGCTAATGCCAAAAAGGGGGAGAAATTAAAGCAGTTAAAGAAAAAGGGGTATGAAGATGGGTTATACATTGCACCAGACAATGCTAGCATGCTTGCAGACATCCCCAAGCCAGATGGGTCTAAAAAGATTGATGTAACCACAAATGTCATTGCTGATGCAAAAGCAAGGGTAAAAATAGATTTGGAGGCAAAGGATAAAGCAAGGTTTGAAGAGGAGAAGAGAGCTTTTATGGAAATGAATGAGCAGGGTTCTTCTGAGCCAAAGGATGATAAAAATCCTGAGCCAAAAAGAAAGAATCCCACTAGAAAAGTGAGGGAACCCAAACACACACCATCCAGATCCACAAAACACACTCCAAAACCTACCAAAAGCTCCAAACATCAATCTCCCAAACCAGCAGCTGTTAAAACTCCTGTTGTATCAACAGCTGTTGATACTTCAGTGGTTTCAACAACTGCTAGCCAAACAACTGCCACCACTTCAACACACACTTCAATCATTGCTCTCATTTCAACCACTGCACCACCAAAAATACCATCACCACCAAAAAGCACCTCATCACTACCATCAACTCCTGCCAAAAAGCAGAAGACATCAAATGTTACAACATCTGTTGTAATGGCAACAGTGGTTGAAACACCAGTTGTTTCAACATCTGTTAGTCAACCAACTTCCACTTCAATCATCTCCACTCAAATCACCACTTCACAACATCCAAAACACCACCAGCCTCTCCTAAACCCAAAAGGAGAAGGATAATTTTAAAAGATGATGATTCTTCACCACCACCAACAACTTCACAACCTTTGTCACTTGTTACTATACCAAACCCTATTCCTCTCTCTTCAGCCCAAATTCAAAAACCAAACACTGCCATCACTCCTGCAGGTGCTCAATACCCTTTAGAGCTTATAGCAGTTAGACAGGAGATCAAATCCTTCTATGCTGAAGATGGCCCTACTAAAAGGAGTTTACCATCTGTTCATGGATATCCAAGGCCTAATAATATTGAAGAATACTTGAAGGTCAAAGCTCAACAAGCAGAGGATATCTCTAAGAGAAATTCACATAGTAAATCTGACAAGGAAATTCAAAGGCACTATCAATTCCTGCTCACACAAGTTAGAACTTTGGAGCAATTTGCAAAAAACCTATGTCAGCAACTATCAGAAAGAGCAGATGAAACTTTGAGAAAAGACTATCTTGATAACATCATGGCTTACAAGAAATACAAGGGAGAGAAGTACATGTACAAAGAATGGACCATTCAAGAGCTTGAAAGTGAAGCAGCCAGGATTCAAGACATGATCAAAAACAAGGTTAAACATAATCCTCCCATTAGGGCAAAATACAAGAAGAATGTACCAGATAAAGTGTTAGAATTGAAGAGAATGAAAGAGGAACTTATCATTGCTGATTTTGGGTCAAGAAATCAGGTGACAAGGTGGAAAGAAGACATAGTCAGGGCCAGCTACAAAAAGTTGGAAGAACTTAGAAAGAAAAATTCAAAAATCCCACAAAAGTCTGACTATCCTGAAGCAGAGGTTTCAACAAGACCACAAAACCTGCAAATTAGGAGAGCCACTGCCCCACCTGGTGCTTTCCTTTATCAAAGAAGAAAAAAAAAACATATGGATGCAGACACACCAAAGGATTTAGCAGCAGGTGATGAAGTTATAAAAATGGTCCTCAAACAAAAGATAGCTGAAAACCCTGAACTTGCTAAAGCTCAAAGCACTGCTCAGACAGTTATCACAAGGCCATAATCTCCAAATTCATCTTCAAATAAGAATCTCCCAAGAAACCCACTGGATTCAAAAATACTAAAGTGGAAATCTGACAAACAGACCCACGTATTGACTCTGATCAAATCTAGTGGAGAAGTGAAGAAAATATCAAGGCAACAAGCACTGGGCCTGAGTGTTGAAGATCAACAGGATCTCCTTGATCTTCCACTATGCAGGGATGAGGATGACACAGACTCCTTGAACTTTGAATTACAATTTAAAGGAGAAGTCAGGGAGCTGTTGATGAGGCAATAAAGTTCCACAATAATGAAGGGTTTTGGTATCATCTGTTCCAGGGGGAGATTGTTGGGATTGAACCCTACCAAAGGAACAGTTGATTAAAGCCAAAACCGGAACAGATCAGTGGATCCAAAA
The DNA here is from genome assembly GCF_002127325.2 of Helianthus annuus. Classification (NCBI taxonomy): domain Eukaryota; kingdom Viridiplantae; phylum Streptophyta; class Magnoliopsida; order Asterales; family Asteraceae; genus Helianthus; species Helianthus annuus. Next base: position 53,705,461 of record NC_035440.2, on the reverse strand, counting down.
TAAGCAGATGTTTGTGTTTCATTCTCTCCCCTTGAAAGTGGTTCTAACATCCGATGACCTTCATCCACTGATCCTTTACAACAACTACTGACCTTCAAATTGCTGATCAATTATAAAGACTGATGAAGACTAAAGCCCTGATGATCAATCTACTGTTATGGGTCAAGCACTGCTGGTAACAAAGTACTGCTGGAGTCACAACAGTGGAAGGATAAAGCAGTAGTTTAGTCTTTCCTTTTGTAATGTATTGTAATCAGTAGTTAGCCAAACAGTGCTTGTATTAGATCAGTAATTTTAGGTTGTTAGGAGGTTAGATGTCACTATCATGGTGACATCAGCAAAGATGCCACAGTGGTTTGCTCGTGCCTATAAATAGAACAGTACTCTGTACTGTTCTATTAGCTCTTCATCACTTTTCTTCCTGTACGAACAAACATTGTGAGCTCAGGCTGAGGGGGAGTTTGTTACATGCATGAAAAGTTGTAATCGGTGATTCGAATAAATTTAATCATTCGGTTCAATGTTAAATCATGTGTGTTGAAGGCATTTCTCCTGTTTGATTGTGTGCAAAGTTTATTTCCATTTTATTTCCGCTGCAATTACTTGTTCATCTTCATTAATTCTTAAACAAAAAACAATAAAAAAGAAACTCAGTTCGTAACAATTGGTATCAGAGCAAGGACAGTCCAATTTGATTTAACAATCATTTTGACATAAATAGTTCAGCTCACAATCGTTGATACTGATAGTTGTTTGTTTTGTTGAAAAACAGAGTAAGGTTTAATCACCATCAGAGTTGATTAATCAGTGCCTGTAAAACAACTAGGATGACGTCACAATCACAAGATGATAAAAATAACATCGGTTCACTTTTCAACCCATGTTGAAATGAAATGAATACAACATCTGGGAGAGAATGATGGGTCACATCCTTGCTCAACAAAATACCGGATGTTGGAGTGCCGAGTTCTGTTATGCATGAACTCGATTAACAGAATTAACACCCGAATATATGTGATATATGTGAAACCTTGATACCATAAATCTTATGAGAAACAACTCTAATTGTTGGAAAATGATATATGTAACATGATGATGACTTATGCGATTGAATGTGTTGCTAGCAATCTGATTTTCGTTTTAGGGCTCATGTTAGTCGATAAAGTTAGCGAGACTATGATTGATATTGATAGATCGATTAAATGTTAGAGTCTTACTGAAACACTGATGATGACAATTAAATGTACTGTTAATGTTGCTGATGCCAACTGCTTGAATAAGGATTAGGGTTTGTGGCCATGGCGTCAGTTAGGTTAGCGACGAAAGGCTGTCGACAAGCAATCAATGTTGACGAAAGTTACACCTTTTGTCGACATGGCTGTTGACGAAACATGGGTGTTTCGTCACCCCTGGAATCCGACGAAATATAACTTTCGTCATGTGGGATTTTCGTCGTGCAAATAAACAGTAGCCGTGATGATGTGAAATGTTTGTGATGTTGGAAACCTATGCATATGAGACACTGTTGTTGCATGATAACTACACAAATCCGACTTAAACTATGTAAGTAGAACACTCTCCCAATATATATATATATATATATATATATATATATATATATATATATATATATATATATATATATATTGGTAATTGACATGCACATGGAATGTGACTTGTGCGAGAATTGTATATGTGCTGCATGATTGTATGATGATCAATGGCAAAATGATTTCGTTACTTGACTTAAATTGAATAGTGATTGTGATGTTAATTGACATTGATGATTAAACTGAAATCCATGGAAGGTTGTTGTGATAGTGTAACGGATTTCGTGATCCTTGGCAATATGAAACTAATCACACAGGATCGCACAATTTCACGACACACACATACACTCGGACCCAAATTGCATACTTAAATTACGTGGTACGTTACTTGGAGGACACCAGTGCACTTATACGAATTAGGAACGATAAAATGTGAACATGTAAATGAACTGGTATGAGGCCCAAACATCTATCCTATGATGTTGTATTGGTATGATATGGATTATTGGATTTCATGATCAATTGTTACAACTTGTATGATGATGTGCGTATGTCATTCGTGTATTATGTGTTACAATTTGCATTACGTGTTAACAAAACTGACTGTCATCGATAACCATATTAGGATTTGGTTGACCAACTATAAACGAGTAACTAGTCATACCGAGTAAACCAATGTGAGTTCACTTCTCTTTAAACAAGCATGCGTCCGGTGGGGACAAATCAAACAGACAAAACTTCTAAACGGATTTTTCGTAAACCCATATCCTCGTAGGGGATATGAGGCGGTTTTCAAATACCCACATCCTTGTAGGGGATGTGACGCGGATTTCACAACGCTATCCTTGCAGGGGATATGCAACGGTTTTCAGTAAACGTTATGGTTTGATAATACACTCACTTCTATCAGTTAAGTCCCATCATTCTACCGGGTTGTTCATAAAAAAATATTTGCATGAATTATGTCTGAAACTTTCATCAACGAAAACCTTTCATTTCCCCTCTATAAATAGAGAGTTGATCCCCTTGCCAAGCATCCCCAACATCCTTCAAACACTATACATTCTCCCATCAACTCTAACTAAGAAAAGGAAAACCCGGTTCCGGTAACCGTAACCGAAATCGAACATCATACCGACACCACTTTTCATTCACCACTATGCCTACTAAACCACTTAACTATCTCTACTAAACCACTCGAAGTTTTAACCATGGAAAACATACTACTCGAAACCATTTCCGGTGAAGAAATACTAATTCCGGCAATACTTACGTACTTTCCGACAATGTCTTTCGTAACCGAAACGTGTTTTTGACCAAGGTAACCATAAGCTAAATTTTTATTTTTGTTACTTTAAGGTTAATCTATAATGAAAATGGAATCTAGAATTTATTATGTAAATGTTAGTTTTCTATAAAAGATGAAGAAGAAGTAGATAAACCAGTGAACTGAGTAAAGAAATAAATAATGAAGTTGTTTGTTCACAAGGGCTCCTGTAAGTTCAGCAGCTGGTTTACAACCCAGAGGTCTCAAGTTTGAATCTTGCTGGAGACATATTTTTACCAGATTCTGATTATAATGCACCAGATCTGATGCAATATCAAATTTCCTGATGAAATATCCGATTTTCTGGTGAAACATCAGAAAATGCACCAGAATTATTACTATATATTACTATCAGAATTGAAATGAATAGTGATTTTAAAATTATAATAATATACAGTTTTTAATATGTTTATTATTTAATATTATAATAATAGTTATTTTCTTTACTTTTTAACTTTAATCCTTTTTTTAATATCATGGGTTGGGAGCTTGGTGTAAACCGGTATCGAACCAATACTGGTATCGAAAATACCGGGACGGTCCTGTTCGGTATCAGTACATGATGGTAAAAACCGGCACTAATACAGAAAACACCAAAAGTTGGTGCCAAATTGACATTGGAAATATTTTGGTTCGGGAAATTCACTGTCGCTTCCCGGTACCATTTGCTCATCCCTGATCACGGTTACCGTACGAACAACGGTAGCGTACAACTTTTTTTGTTGATTTTCTTCAATTTTTAATTTTTTCTTTTTTTAGTTTCAGGGGTAGGGATGAGCTCGGTGCCAACCGATACAGAATCGGTACTGATACCGAAAATACCGGTTACGGTACCGGTATATATGAAGGTAAAAAATGGTAGTCAATCGGTACCAGGAACGCCAAAAGTCGGTACCAAATTGGTACTTAAGATCTTTCGGTTCGGCAAATTTGGTACCGATACCCAGAACAATTTGCTCATCTCTGACCACGGGTTTCATACGTACAACATCGTTACCATACAACTTTTTTGGTTGATTTTCTTTTGGCTATCTTTTAATGTTTTTTTTCTACATTTTCTTTTTATTCTTGTCAGCAGTTCCGTTCGCAACACGCTGGTAATGATTTCAAAACACATGTAAACACAGACTATATTACAAAAGAAATTCGCCGCAATGCGGCGAACTTCTTTAAACCTAGTTCTTATATAAAACATCAGAAATCGTAATTCAAGCATAAATAACTAAGTGGTCCACTGGTTAAGGCTCTAACTTATAACCTAGAGGTCTTGAGTTCAAATCTTATAAGGGACATTCTTTTTATTACATCAGAATCATATTTAAACACACCAGAATGCTTGTATAATAAATCAGATTTCAACTTATACAACAAAAAGTGGTGTAGTCTAGCTGGATAAGTCTTGCGACTTAGAAACTAGAGGTCTAGTGACATTATATTTTGTTATTAGATTTTATGTTTTATGAATTATATTTTAATTAATGACATCAGATTACTTGTTTAAATAACCAGATTTTATAAGATTAATATTAATGATAAAGTGGCTCACTGGTTAAAACCGTTTTCTTACAACCTTTAAGTCACAAGTTCAAATCTTGCAACTAACATTGATTTAATTAACTTCTATTTTATTTAAACATATATTAAATTATTTTACAACTAAAAACAACATTATTTTCATTAAAATGAATACACATATGTATTCTTTAATCTAAGCAAAACTAACTCATGATTTGTTAAGACAAACTTGAGGTTTAAACTAGAAATGAATTAAACAAACAAATTACATATATACTTTTTATGTACGGGCACAACCTTATAAAATGTATGGTCATGATGTAGGTTTATACGAATACGCTTTCACAAGTTTAAATATTTTAAGTCAACAATCAAGAAACAAGGTACGGATCCTTAACCCTCTCCCTTTGTTATCTGGTTCGGTTACTACAAAGCCTTATTTATAATATATGTATGTATATATACATATATCTCGAAAACTCTAACGTCTTTGAGCCTCGATTCAATTGACCGTCCGTTCATTTCTTACTCCGATTAAAATTATTATTTCAACTTGACAATATGCGATACGTTTATGATTATATCGTGCAGAGCCGTCTCCGAGAATAATAAAAAACTTTTGGGCCTCGTGCGAGACAAAAAGGTTGGGCCCCCTTTCTATAATATAAACTTATCATTTTATATATCAAAAAACCACGAAACAACGATAATTGACTAATTGTTATAAGATAAACAAAACAATACTAGCGTAGCCAAATGATCGAACTAACTTACTTAAGCAAATCGTGAGGCTCTCCTAGCGTTTTTTAAAGCAAAGCTCTCGATCAAGTCTTTATATTCCATGCTTTCTAATATTTCGTTTTCAAGAGATATCTTCGCGAATCCACTTAGGAATGGGTGGCATAATTTCTAGACAAAAAAAATAAAATCAAAGTTCAAAACTAGTAAGTTTCATCTAACTCTAAACCTAAACAATAAACAATTATACATCAAAGTCTCAAAGATTCAATCATTCGATAAAGATTCATAAGTATCATCTAGTTCTAAATCAATAAATCTAAAAAAAAAAGATTCAAGGTTTCATGTAATTGACTAATTATATAAATCTAAAAGTAAAAAAAAAATTACATTCTAGTAATAGATTTTAGAATTGAAAATTAGTTACCTTAAAGGATGTAATCTTGAAGATTCTTTAACTACGTTAGATGATCGGATGATGATGACGATGATATAAAAAACTGAAAGGATTGGTCTTTATTTGAGCGTACAGTAACTACGAATCGATCGCATAGAAGTTGGAAGTTTGTTTTGTTTTTTTTTTCGAGCGCACAGGACTAGGGATAAATTATGTTTGGAGTTTGGGCCTTTTTTCCAGCATTGGGCCTTCATCTTCAGTTTTAGGGCCTGTTGCATACTTAACATAATAAACTTATAAATACTATTGGGCCCCTAACATTTTTGGGCCTTGGGCGCCTGCCCAGCTTGGCCGGCCCAAGAGCCGGGTCTGATATTGTGCTCATTATCACATGTTCTGATACTTATATATCTGTTAATGTTAGTGTTATATTTATTTCTGATTATCTGAGATCTGCTACCCTAAGCTCTCCGGCTCCTCCCGTGACAGAGTTATCAGTTCACGGCGTCCCTAGGTACAAATGTGGTACATAGCAACTAGGTGGCGTATGGATATATCCTAGGTATGTTTCTGGAGATGGATGTCGGGTAGGCCAACCCGCTCCGTCTCATGTGACAAACTTTGTGGCTCTCACCTCTGTTTAGCTTTTGGGTACATCCATACGATATAATTCAGTTCAGTTATATGTTATGTTTTGCTGTTTTGTGCTTTTTGTCAATGATATCATTAGTCGTTTATTTGTTTGCTATTTGAGCCTATTATTCCTTACTGGGCATTTGGCTCATTCCGTATATTTCATTTCACTACAGCTTCACAGGTAACTTTGGGCGGGGCTGAAGATGGAAGAATAAACCCTAGGATGCTAACCGAAGATGTTTATCACTTTTATAAAATAAATATGTATTTTGATACTTAGGGCTATGAACCTTATTTTGAAATGTAATCCTAACTTTAATTAATGGTATTATGACTTCTTTTCTGATCCATTGTTATAGTGACACGTCAACCCATCCGGGTTGGGGTGTTACAGTAGTTCATGCAGATGAAGGATGTGATTGGTCAGTTCAACTGGGAAATTAAAGAAATGGAGGAACCGCTTGTTATGCTAAGATCGTCAATCATATCAAACATGCCCACAGAGAGGAATCTTTTGAGGATGATGATAGTTCTGGGTATAGCGGTAGTTCTGATGAGGAAAGCTCAGGTGCGGGTGGTTATGGTTCATTACTAACTATTTAATTTTTTTATTTATTCATCCCGTGTAGGGCCGTTCAAAGAGTCTATGGCTCGAAGCTCTTTCGAAAAAAGTTTGAAAAAAGCTCGGTTCGAAGCCAGCTCGGTTTTAAACGAGGTGGCTCAGCTCGACTCGGTTTATAAACGAGCCCAGCCCGAGCCAAGCTAGGTTCGATTCCACTACAAGAAAACGGGGCAATAGGGGCGACAGATGTCGTCGCTAAAGACCCGTTATGTCGCCGCTAAAGGGCCGCCGCTAAAGATTGGTCGGTATTGCCCCATATGTCCTTGCTATTGGTACCTGACACCGCTAAAGGGCTGACTCAATAGCGGCGAGAGATGCCGTTGCTAATATATCGCCTGAGATAGATTGCCGGAGACTATATAACATGTCGAACTAATAAATTGTTTATCAAAAACTTTTCAGAATTAATAAATTAAAAGATTACATAACTTTTCATTCAAAATCTCATCTCAAAAAATGGATTCGTGAGCTTGTCGATATAACTATACATAACTTTACATAACTATAACTATACATTTTCTAAACAATAAAATGAAACTGGCTGGAACTTGAGCTTTTCAACATTACGGTGGTGCTTGACGTAGCTTCTCGGCATACGGTTCAACGATGGCTGACAGAGCTTGACGGTGGTGGTGGTGGTGCAGCTTGATAGTGGTGGTGGTGGAGCTTGATGATGGCAGTCCAAAGGGGGTGGGTGGAGCTTCACGGTGGTGGTGGTGCAGCTTGATAGTGGTGGTGGTGGTGCAGCTTGATGATGGCGGTCCAATGGTGGTGGGTGGAGCTTCACGGTGGTGGTGGTCCGGTGGTGGTGGTCCGATGGTGGTAGCTTCACGGTGGTCACGGCCCAGTGGTGTAGCTTCATGGAGGTGGTGGCTGAGGAGGTTGGTGGTGAAGATGGAGTGTGTGGTATGAGAAAATGGGTTTAAGATGAAGATTGTATTTATTTAAGGAAGAGAAATCAGGAAGGAGCCCAAGTCGTTGAACCATCCTCTCACACGGATTGACTATTAGCGACGACACTTATAGCGACGACAAGGGGCAATAGCGGCGACTCGTCGCTATTAATGTCGTCGCTAATAGTAGGTATTTCTTGTAGTGTTCGTGGCTCGCTCGTTAGTTGGTTCGTTTAAATTAAACCCCAAATTACATATGTGTGTGCGCGTGTATATTCTAATATATTTAAGGAATGTTGTTTAATTAGTAACATGGTTATTTTTTGATCGAAAGAAATAAATTGTTAAACTATAATCTTAATTAGTCGTATTGATTTTAAAAAAAATATTAAGGTAAGTAACACATAATCTTTTCTTGTTCGTTTTATTTATAGTTTGCTCAAATTACTATTCTATTAGCCTAAATAATGTTTTATTTATTGTTTTTTTTTTTTTTGATTTTGTGTATATCATTATGTGTAAGAAAAATACAAAAATATAAACTTTTTTTAAATAAACTACCGGCTCGACGAGCCACGAGCTAGCTCGAGTTTTTGACGAGCCGAGCCCGAGCCTAGGGTTGTTCAGGAGTCAATCCGAACCGAGTAGACCTTTGCTCGTGCTTGGCTCGTTTACAACCGAATGAAATCCGAACGAGCATATTTGAGGGTGTTATTTTCCGAACGAGCGGCGAGCGAGAAGCGAGCGACGAGTAATTTGGACAACCATAGATTTAGTATGTTTCCTTCGTTGTCTCCGCTATCGGGTCACGACTAAGGTCCAACTGTCCAAGGATGACACTAAGATTGAGGTCGGATCGTACGAGGATGAGGCTCTGCTTGAGGTAGGTGAGAAGATGAATTTACAACAAAGAACAATTGTCGCATTGTGACGTATGGTGAGAGTAAAAGGCGATTGATGAGAGAAAGATGTCAAACATTTTCGATTCACAACTTAGAGTTTTAGTTTTAAATTTGGTGTTAAATTTTTTATTGGTTTGATTAGCTAGTATGGATAAATATAATTGTATATTTGAGTATAGTGGTCCAAATCTAATAGAGCGGTATGTATAAAATATGAATATACATGTAATTTGTGTGTGCATATATAATTATATTAATTATATATGTAATAAACTAATAAAAATTATTTCGAGCCGAACCGAGCCGAGCGGCCCTTTGCTCATGTTTGGCTCGTTTGCAAAGAACCAAACTGAACGAGCATATTCCAAGCGTTTTCCGAGCGATCAGCAAGCGAGCGATGAGTGACGAGCGATTTGAACAGCCCTACCCGTGCCCAACTTTCCATCTCGTTAAGAAAAATGAACCGGCTTGGCTCGATTAGATTTTTAAAAGAGCCGAGCCTGAACCTGAGCCCACCCTGGTTCGGTTCGACTCAGCTTGTTTACAACTCTAATCCCGTGTGATACACACATGTTATAACCACCAATCCGACTCACCCTAACTGGAGCGAAACTGAACCGAAATTTTTTAATATTTAGCTTTTAACGATAAACAAGTGATCCTAAAAGTTTCTAATTACCATATCCGCCAACAATTTGGGGATTTTCTGAAATTTAAACTAGAGTCGGACAATTTGGGGAATTTCCAAAATATAAAACAGACTTTGGTTCCTTTTTTTTCTTCTTCCGCTAAGGCTAGGGGGTATGGGGTTCGTCCCCACCCCGTCGAGGAACGGCGACGGCCGTCACACCGTGCCGCCCTCCCACGTCCCGTCCTCAACGTCGAGATTTTGCCGGTTGCGACGAACCAATTATGGTGGGCCCCCATTTCGATTGTTTCATCTACATCGTGTTCTTCATTATCCACATATGTGTTCATCGAGCAACATTGCAAACATATATGATAATTTCAGCAATCAGATCGATAACAACATCAATTTTCCCCAAGATTACCGTCAAAATGCACCGATTTGAACCGAAATCGTTGAAACACGAACAGAATTTCAAATAGAAGGATGAAAAAACGGACCTGAAGGATTTCGGAAGTGATTTTGAGTTGAATTTCAGGTTGAGACGGTCGGTGATTGAAATGGTGAGAGAGAGTTGATGAGTGGAATCTGTTGATGGAGAATGTGTGTGTGAAAGTGGAGGTATTGAAGAGTTAAAGTCAAAATGATTAGGTAGCAACAGACGATTTTTTTTATTAAATTTATGTTTTTTTATTTAGTTTATTTTTTTTATGTTTATGTAATGTGTTTTAATATTAATGAAAATATTTTTGTTAGTTTATTTGTTAAATGTTAAAAAAAAGTAGAAGATTAAAAAAACACATAAAAGTGGTGCAGTATGATCATTTAGGATCATCCTCCATACCCTCTAGTTTAGTAGGATGGACCATCCTTGGGAGGACTATGACGTGACGCCTACGTGGCAGATCATCCTCCCTTGAAGACCATCACCATACCCTCTAGCCTAACTTTGTCTATAAATTTATGTATTAACAATAGTTATACACCTTCCAATTTTATAAAGAGCTTATGTAAACACCACTGGTCCACTCATGTAAATCCTTGCCTAGAATGAAACCATCAAACTTAATAAAAAACAAATACATATCTACTTCTACTATACACAATAACTAAAAAAACCTCATTCATTACCCTACCATACAAACTGAATCAGAAACTTGAAACAACCTCAACTCCTTTTAGTTCTCATGCATACATTTATGTATCTAATTAGACTAGAGTGACTTTTTATCTAAAGGTGAAGTAGGTTCGTCTTCCACCACCTTTCTTTGGATCTCATCATTTTGCTCCCTCAAGTATTGATTGAATGCTCTGGGCAGGAACCTCGGTATCAAAAACCCGAACATGTTGATGGAAAAATAAGCCAGGTTCGCTAACGCTAGAACCCTTCCGAACCAGAACCATGCCACGTCCTACGCCCAACCAACATTATTATTATTATCACTCATTCACAAATCTTATTATCATTAAGAGGGGCGTAGCTTGCGCCAATGTTTCGTTCAGTTTTGTAAGTTGTGTAAATTTTCCAGTATTCCGTTCAACATTTTAAAAGTATTGAGTCTGGCCCCAACAATTATTTTGTGCCTAAATATTCCTGACCCCCACCAAATTTTCTTGTCAAAAAATGTTATACGTGTCGTATTAAGTTAAAAAATCGTGAAGAACATGGCTATTTTATATGTATTGTCGTATTGAGTTATAAAAAATTTTGTACTTTCTATTTCTCTTACACCATCATAAATATTTTAGGTCTTTGTTTGTTAAAGAATATATAGTTTTCTTATGTGTACGTATTAATTAGATATTTGGAGTTGTTATTGGTTTCGGCCCTGCTGTTCAAGCTCCACCACGACTGAACATTAACCAATTAAAAACTAATTATAGTAATTACCTTGATCCCAGCATATGGAGAGAGGGACTTGTTGATCCACACATCTTGAACCCAATCCAGGATCACAAATATCCTTCTAACTGTGTACAACATAGGCACTAAAGCTCTAACAGGAGGCGAAAACAAAGACAGCCCACTTATGATGTTTTCTGTTAGTATCTGACACGATAGCAGAAACAGATGCGGTGTTGCGGACTGCAGGGACTGCTCATCTCCCCTTGCAAACCCACCCAGAACATAAGCCAAGGGTAAAAACAATCCCACAGTGGTCCCTAGTATGACATAAGCTCGGAATATCCGGGTTCCTTCGTATATCTCTTTAGAGGTGGTGGAACCGCCATGGGTGGGGAAAGCTAGGCGTGAGAGAATGAGGAGGTAGGCGGTGGTGAAGACCGGGAAAGCGAGGTCGAAAAGAGGGACAAGACCGCTGGCTGAGAAAACCATAATGAAAGCTACCAGTTGGAGTTCGATCACACGTAGAGATCCCATTATACCACCCACGGCTGCGTTTTCATGGTGTTTGGTTGTTTCAGACACTGCAAGGGATACACCTGACATTTTCTCTATCTATACCTTCTTCAAATATGATATGCTAGTCAGTCTATATTAACCTGCGAGTGTGATCTTCTATTATTAGTGTCCCTTGCTACAAAGGACTTAATTAGATTTGACAAGCAAAATAATTAATAAAAGTAACAAAAGGCTCTTCATCATAATAACATGTATATTATATTTTGTGCTTTGGTAATACAAGATCATTTTTAAACAAAAGTTAACTGTCATTTTCGTCTCTGTGGTTTTGGGAAAATATCACTTTAGTCCAAAAAAAAATAAATAAAAAAAATTGCACTAGTTCCGTCAACATTTTTGAAATGCTACTTCAGTACAAAAAGATAACACGCCGTTAAAACACTGAGGACGGAACTGACGCAAGGCGTTACCTTTTTTGACTGAAGTGACACGTTTCAAAAATGTAGAGAACGGAACTAACGCAATTTTTTTGGACTAAAGTGACATTTTTCACAAAATTACAAGAACGAAAATGACAGTTAACTCTTAAACAAAAAGACAAAATCATAACTACAAATATTCAGAATCAATTAAGCAGATGGAAACCTCAAGACAAAATTAGTCTAAAGATGATGACAGCATCTCCAAAGTCTAGCAAGCATTATCAAATCATACAAAAAATGAAATCAATTTTAGAAAGCTGATGAATCAAATGTACAGTTGAAAACAAAAACAGAAAATATGAAGACACCCATCATGAGTTAATCATAACGGCATTGAAATTCTTGAAACCGAGACATGTGTATTATATTGACAAATGAAAAGAGAGAAAACATTACAGAAAGTGAAGCTGAAAGAGCAGAGCAATTACTTGTTCCAGGCTGAGAGAAAAATGAGGAGAGAAAGGGGTCGGCAAGGCATAGCAATAAACTAATAAGGAAGCTCGGGTGGGTGATGTCAGCAAAGACACGTGTCGTTTACATACCACATATGTGCCCACCTCCTATGCATACACGTGTACTCTCTCTTAAATCTTATCATCGTCACCTCCGTTGGGTCAAAGGTGCATCTTCTGAGCTTATGTTATGTTTAGCTAGCTAGTTCATTCATTATTTATAATTGGTTACCAGTGGTAGACCCAGAAATTATTTGTTAGGGGTACGGATTATAATTTTTAGAGTTGCGGCCGGGTTTTTTTTTGCTAAAAATATACATTAAATTTCTTTTTTAAAAGGTGCGGCCGTCCATCTTGGCCAAAGGGTGGATCCGCCCCTGTTGATTACCCGATATGTTGTAATCTCTATTTCGAATAGCTTTTTTTCATGATCAAATTGTATCAATTGTATCCAAAAATTCGTCATCAAATTTAATTATCCAAAATTCATCATCTGAGAACATCATCATTATGATCATTCGAATTTTGTTTCGAATCACCAGATCATCCATCCAAATTACATATAATTTATATGTTTATCATCAATTTTCACAGTATAATTTTTAAAGTTACAACATATCATCCATCCGAATTACATATAAAAATTGAAGATGGTGTCTGCCGGAGACGTCACACCCCCAAAATACCACACGTGGGAACCCCCCCGCAAGGCGTGTGACATACCAGGATCTAGCCACTAATCACATTGAACTATAATAAATATTTAAATAAAACATTCCATTCATTTCATAATATAATTCCAAGTCATAAGTTAAAACCAAAGTAAACGTTCAGCGGGAGCATAATGTAAATTGTTAATCAACAGTTTCAAACAAGTGTACAAAACCAACGAAACAAGTATCCAAGAGTCTCGACCCATGACCACTCCAGCACTCCCAGATAGCAAGTCCATAACCAAGAATCTAACGACCTGCAAGCATGTAGACAAGTGTGTCAGACGACGCTGGTGAGTTCAAAGTTTGTTAACACGTTTTAGTTACCAGATATGAGTATAAAACATTTCAGAGATTAGATGTTGTTATTAACTCGATTACCGCAGATGGCTCTAGATTTATTTGTCCAAACCCCAATGCTCTATCACACATTGGTCAAGTGGTTAAGGTAATTAGTTCACGACCGTCCTCCCCGGTACGGTGTGTGGGTGCCAAACCTAATAGCGCTATCAACTAATAACCCCGTTGCCTCCCCGGCAACCAATCGGTATATGATGGGACTTAATGATAGAAATGAGTGTAATAACCAACATCCCAGGTTTAACATTCCAGTCAAACCCAATACCCGACATTCCTCCATGGAACGTTACCAGATATCCCTCCCAGGGATGCATGCTTGAAAAAGGCAGTGAACTCACATTGGATTTGCTCGGTATTCATCAAATTACCCCTTCCAGTTAATCAACCAACCCTACCGTGGTTAACAATATTATCAGTTTCGTAATCATCCAAGTCACGTAATTTTCACAATTTGCATTCGTAGTAAGGATCATCATATATCACCCAGCAGTTACTCATACAAGTCCACACTCATGTACTTGACACTTAATAGCATTTAACAGATGGATTTGTTATTCACATAAGTTAGTTCACGTTCCTCATTTCTCACTAAGGTTGTTAACATGCAACAGATGTAATCGTATGACAAACACATTCATCGTTATATGCACCAAAAACTATTTAAACTCTATGTTCTTCTGTTTGTTCAATCCACGGCGAAAGACCCTAATGACAAAAGATTGTTTTCGCCGAAAATACAGGTGACGAAAGACCCTAGTGTTTCGTCGAAGTCTGGTCGACGAAAGACCATGTTATTCGTCGAGATGTCTTTCGTCGCTGCATATAACAATCAGTAACAGTTTCTCCTTAATCTCAACCGCCACATACGCTAACACTTTGACAGTTTCTTAATCAGATCAAATGGCACTTTTACACCATGAATGTGTAGTCTACTCATGAATGATTGTCACACCCCCAAAATCCACCATGCGGAGTATCACCGCTTGGAGGCGTGACATGACCAGGATCGAGCCACCAATCATATTGAACAACATAATTAAGTAAATAAAACCAACCACAATATAATTGGTGACCTAAAGAAGGTAACCGACTTTAAGTTGACAGCGGAAGCATAAAATGTAAGTCCAAAACATAAGTTCCATAGTTCATAAGTTTAAAGTTCAAAACATAAGTTTAACAGGTTCACACAGATTAAATTATTAAGCACGGGACTTAATAGTTCGCATCCCACAATGACCTCCTCATCGTGCTAGCTCCATAAGCATCTAGCGACCTGTAAGGCATGTAACAACGAGTCAACAACAAAGTTGAGTGAGTTCACGGTTGGTTGTTTTAGTTTTATGTTATTTTTGAAAACATGGTTTGTCTTTCGTTGGCGTAATTGTCGTGGGGGTTACCCCATAGTTGAAAGTATGATTAACCAGTTCCTTCTTTATTACCCAAACCATATCCATGATTAGTGGGGGCTTCCCTATGTAAACCACTAGACCGTACATATCGACTTCTAACGAAAATAAGTTGTGCCCTACATCAGTGTCTATCATCACTGACAGTTTGCCATAGTCCATTAGTACATGCCCGTCCGACTGGCACGGTGTGAGGTTTGTTAAACCTAATAGCGCTATTAACTAATGACCCGCTCGCCATTGGCCTCGGCGATTAAGTCGATATAAGAAGAGGGACTTAATGATAGAGTTTTGTCTAGTAAGTTTTAAGGTTGTTGTCCTACCCAAGGAGGACGAACGTACGTATTCTACCCAAGGAGAATACGCAGGATTAATATTGGCGTCCTACCTATGGAGGATGGCCGTACATATCCTACCCAAGGAGGATATGTATATTTTGTTTTAATTCTTTAACCCATTCCCAAACCACCGGGAATCCCATGCCTTGTAGAAAGTGTGAACTCACCTTTAGTTGCTCGGTTTGACTCTCAAATATAGCTAACAGTCAAGTTCGGTCAATCACGTCCTAATATGATTACCAGTTAGTCATTTAGTGGTTTCAAATAGAGCATAAAGTTCCTACACGTATCTACTACATAACATGCATTCACTTCAATAGTTCACACTCATATAAACATTCCACCTATAGCTACTCAAGAACAAGCATACGATATTGCATAATAATACTTTCATTGACATATAACATGTTAGGTCATCCTCAGGTAACATACTTGACATTTAGACACGCAATTTACTACTTATGTCATTTTAACTTTAATATCCAAAACTGGGCTGTTTTCGGACATTTTAATAAAATAGTTATCTTACTCTAAAAATTCCCAACTCTTTACAGAAGGTGCTAAACGATCCATACATTATTGTGTAAAAATCTTGGGATCTAATTCATTACCAATATTTTATAAAAAATCATTTACCGGACTGCAATCAGATTCATCACTTTCTGACTGCAGTCCACGGAATAATTTATTTATAATTCCTCGTAAGTCTGATTTATGAAATTCCAGCGGGAGAATTACTACGACATCAGTTTCCATCTACAGTACAAATTTCATGACCTAATTCTACATAGATTTCAAGTTATGACGAAAAACATAACACCTATTTTCTGCAGTAAAAACGCAGCTTGAGCTACTGTCCAAAAACAGACCTTTACAAATAGTAAACGAAGTCCAAAAATTATGATTCCAGTGCCATTAGAACCGTATTTCGAAATAGCACGTTATAGACTCAAGAAAATCAATTTTTCGTTAAGTATTGACCTGTTTACAGCCGACTGAAGTTGGCTGTAAATGCTTGGACAGAAGCTGTTTTCAGCTTATAGTGTTCTAACGCAAGTTCTATTTGTTCCGTTAACATGTTTAGTGATTAACAACGACATTTAACATCAATATTAACAAGCAAATCATCAGGTGATCAATCAAAATCAAAAAAACTTCATACTAACATCACTTCATCACATTTCAACAATATTTGATCATTAAGTTAGCTCTATGCTCAAGACTCTTGCACATGATCTTTTAGTGTTCTTGATATATCAACTTAATATAACTATTAACCACCATAAACATGGAATAAACAAGGATTCAAGAGAATTACTACTAGCTTTTATGCTAGGGAAGATCAAGAGTAGAAATGAGGTGGTTAATAGCAAACGAAGAAGGTCCTTGATGATCCGAAAGTTCCAAGCTTCACTATACACCTTCTAGCATCTTTGTATATGTGTGAAATGTATGGAACTTGATTGAAAATGGTGGTTGTATGGTGGTGATGTTTCAGCCGAGAATGAAGGGAGAAGGAGAGAAGAAGTTCTAGTGTTTCTGAGGAATGAGTATGATGAGTTGTGGCACTTATGGTCATATATATTGTCCACCAACATTCATTTATCCATATGTTAATATGTTTAGTAGTAGGAGACAAGATCCTATTTAATATTGAAATAAAATCTTATTAAATAGGCCATGTGTTGGCCATAGACTAGGTCCTAACCATTAGTTAGTTAATCTAGTTCAAATTTAAGTATTAGTTACTTACATTAGTTAGTAGATATTTTTTAGTGGGTGTTATGATGTTTAGGGATCATAACTAGCTTGGAAATGATAAAACAATGCTTCTAGCATTATTTTGGTGTTTCGGGTAGTGTCCGGTTGTTCGGTTTGATACCAGTTCGTTAAAGTGCTAAGTTATTCCGTATAGTGTCTTTTATGTATCTTTTTGTAACATTTTTAATTCCCAACACTTGGGAAAGCATACAGGATTATTTAGTCAATTTTCTGCACAAGACTAGTATGTTAACAAACACATGTAAGTATGACACAGAAATCAGAACGCAGTTAAGTAATTCAGCATAATCATCAAGCACTTTAATTAACATAAATAAATCGTATGGTTACATGAAATTTTGAGGGTTGTCACATTCTCCCCCTGTTAAGAGAATTTCGTCCTGAAATTTAGCACGTGGTTACTGAGGAAGCTAGTTAAGTTACGTGGTTTTCCTGGTTTTCCTGGGGTGTCACAATGATTCTTAGCCATCACAACACAACAGGGTTCATCATTCAAATCATACTTAAACACTCAATAACCCTAACCATACAATGATCGCACACAAATCAGATTCATTAGTTTAGCATGACATCAGTTCTATGAACACATGGTCCAATCATAACGAAAACATAACCGCATACAAATCATAACAAGCAATTTATCATGCGAATCACCATATTAATCGATCGAATCATCAGTTTGTTAATCCAAGGATTTCTAATCATTACTTCCATCATAGTTTAATATCAAATTCAACCACATGTTCTAACTTTACGATCTAAATAACGAAACCCTAGTCAATTACATAGCAAAACAACATCAACACATAGCACACTATTAACGGGAAGATACTAACCGTAAGATGTTGTAGAGAATACTCGTAATCGACTAAGAGTTCGCAGCATTAGGGAATTGCCGTATCAAATAGAGGAGGTGAGGGAGTTTAGGGTTTGATGAAAATCTTTAGGTTTACGCACATACTTAAGTTTATATAATGTGAATAGGGCCGAGTCACCCAATTGGGCTTCATTTGGGCCGTAGGTGATGAAAGACTCATCTTTCGTCGGGCCCCTTTGTGGTGAAAGACCCATCTTTCGTCGAGGGGGTTATTCATCACTTTATGTTTTCATTAAACACTAACACTAAACTTTAAACATTAACCACCAAACATAGACTCTTAATCATTCGAAAATAATATAATAATACAATGTAAAATGAACTATAAAAACAGGATTGTAAAACAAGAGGCGCATGGAGGAAGGATCTTGAAATATCGGGTTGTCACATCATCCCCAACTTGAAAGAAATTTCGTCCCGAAATTTGACAAGCAATCCAAAACGGTACGGTGTTAGATCAAGGTAACTGTGGATTTTCCCCAGGCGCCACATCATCCCCAACTTGAAAGGGAATTTCGTCCCGAAATTCCTCAGTTGCATCAAGATTAGATTGTTCAGTTGGGAAAAGGTGAGGATACTTGAGCTTCATCTGATCTTCGCGTTCCCACGTGAACTCCGGTTCACGTCTTGAGTTCCAGCGGACTCTCACACTGGGGATTCGACTGTGCTTACGGACCTTGACTTCTCGATCCATAATTTCGATAGGTTCCTCGACAAACTGCAACTTGTCATCAATTTTCAACTCTTGAAACGGTACCACAAGTGTTTCATCAGACAAACACTTCTTTAGTTGCGACACGTGGAAAACATCATGAACGTTACCCAATTCAGCAGGTAACTCGAGCTTGTAGGCCACTTTACCGATCCGCTCCAAAATTTTGAAACGCCCTACATAACGTGGATTAAGCTTACCGCGTTTTCCAAACCGTACGACACCCTTCCAGGGTGAGACTTTTAACATGACACGATCGCCAACTGCGAACTCCAAAGGTTTCCTTCGCTTGTCAGCGTAGCTTTTCTGACGGTCTCGCGCTGCTGCCATACGATTCCTAATCTGAACAATCTTCTTAGAAGTTTCGAGTACAAGTTCTGGACCCGTGATCTGGCTATCACCCACCTCAGCCCAACGGAGAGGTGAACGACATTTCCGTCCGTACAATGCTTCGAACGGGGCTGCTTGTATACTAGAATGCTAACTGTTGTTGTAAGAAAACTCTATCAGCGGCAAATGTTTCTCCCAGCCTTTACCAAAATCGATCACACATGCTCGCAGCATGTCTTCTAGCGTTTGGATGGTTCGTTCACTTTGACCATCTGTTTGTGGGTGATAAGCGGTGCTCATGTCGAGACGTGAGCCGAATGATTTGTGCATCGACTGCCACAAATCTGAGATGAAACGTGGGTCACGATCAGAGATAATAGAGGTCGGCACCCCGTGTCTAGAAACCACCTCCTTGAGGTAAACAGCAGGTAATTGTGAGAACTTATCCGTTTCCTTCATTGCAAGGAAGTACGCAGACTTTGTGAGATGGTCAACGATCACCCAAATGGTATCGTTCCCGTTTTGATTTCTAGGTAGCCTAGTGACAAAATCCATGGCAATTTGCTCCCATTTCCACATGGGTATCTCTGGTTACTAAAGTAAGCCTGAGGGTTTCTGATATTCTACCTTGACTTTCGAGCAGGTCAAACACTTACTCACATAAGTCGCGATGTGAGCTTTCATCTTCGGCCACCAATACAAGACTTTGACGTCCTGATACATCTTATCCGAACCTGGGTGAACAGAATATCGAGACTTGTGTGCTTCGTCCATCACAAGCTCTCTTAGGTTACCAAACAAGGGGATCCATATCCATTCCATGAAGTAGAGTATACCATCAGATCTCTCTACCAGTCGTTTCTCTATGCCTCGCAGGTATTCTGCTTTTATGTTTTCTTCCTTCAACACTTCAATCTGAGCTGAACGGATCTGTTCAGGTAGATTAGAGTGGATATGAGTTGTAAAGCTCGTACCCGCTTGGGTTTCTTTTCCTTCCGACTAAGGGCATCAGCTGCAACGTTAGCCTTGCCTGGGTGATATTTGATGGCACAATCGTAGTCGTTTAAGAGTTCTACCCAGCGACGATGTCGCATATTCAATTCCTTCTGTTCGAACATATGCTGAAGGCTCCTGTGATCGGTGTAAATAGTGCATTTGGTACCTACAGATAAGGCCTCCAGATTTTCAACGCGAAAACCACGGCCCCCAACTCTAAGTTGTGAGTCCTGTAATTCTTCTCATGTACCTTCAACTGTCGAGAGGCGTAAGCTATCACCTTCTCGCGTTGCATCAACACGCAATCGAGGCCCTAAATAGAAGCATCACAACATACTACAAAATCTTCTGTACCTTCAGGTAGCGACAAAATCGGTGCACTGCAGAGTTTCTGCTTCAACAACTGGAAAGCAACTTCTGTGTTAACGAGGTAAGAGGTTGAGCGATCTTCGAAAAGTCCTTAATAAATTTGCGATAGTACCCAGAGAGACCAAGAAATTGTCGCACCTCTGAAGGAGTCTTTAGTGCCGCCCAATTCCTGATAACATCAATCTTAGCAGGATCCACGTGTATCCCTGATTCATTCACAATGTGGCCAAGGAAGTGTACTGTGACAATTGGCACCAAACTGGTAATTTCCGTACACTTTAATCATTATCTAATGACGACAATTGTGTGCTTAAATGTCAACATTATCTGATTACGTAATATACAAGTGAATTCATGTACGTATTATACTACAAGAATTACTTTATGCAATAATGAACTGCGTTGCGTCAGAAATACTAGTAAACTCACCGGTAAGACACATTGTGTCAACAATCCTACAGAAAACAGTCAGGCAATAGAATTGGAGCCTAGGTGTAGGTCCAATGACAAGAATACATTAAAACCCAAGAGTACATACAAGGGTTTATATATAGACCATCCGGAAGCTAAAATACGCACTAAAAAGCACCCGAAACGCACTTTAAGTGCAGAATTTCATTAAATTCAGCTCAAATTAGCTTTTAAACATATAAATATCATGCAGAATTTACGTTTTATTATCCAGAATACTTCCCTAAGGGTCGGGAATTGAAAGGGTCACAAAAGAATACATAAAGGACACTAAATGGTATGATTTAGCACTTTAACAAACCGGTACTTAACCGAACAACCGGACATTACCCGAAACACAAAAATATTGTTAAACTCATTGTTTTTATTTTTCTAAGCTAGTTATGGTACCCGAACACCCTAACACAATATATACTACATAACACACATAAACCTCTAACTAAATACTTGGAAACTAACTAAATTCCCTAACCATCCATCACCACCCAACTAAACCAAACCCCCCCCCCCCCCAACCGGTTATGAAACATGGGAAATCCCCCATGATTTTTCTAGTTGTTTAATGGAATTGTATTATACTTAGGAAGCATTTGATCTAATGGACAAAAGAGTGTTGAGAGTTTATTTATATAATCCACAAGTCCATCACATTCTCACATCATCTTTATCAACAACACCCTCTCACTCCCTCCCTCTCTTCCTTGTTCGGCCGACCCCAAAGAGCACCACCACCACCATCATTTGATCACTTTCAACCATTTTAAGAGCATACATAGGTGTTAAAGTGCATACAACGAAGCCCGGTGTGTTCGGAAGTTGAAGGACCTCTCCTATCTTCTTTTATCCACCAAATTTCTACTCTTGAACTCTCCTAGCCTTGAGCTAGTGGTAAGAACTTAGATCCTTTCATTTTTCATCTATTCTAAGTGGTTAATGATGAATCATGTTCAAAAACATCAAGAACACTAAAGAATCATATGAAGAAAACATGAACATAAGCTTGCTAGATGAAGATATCTTGATAAATTTAAGTTGTTATGTTTGTGATTATTGATTGATTGTGAAAATGATGTTGATCATCATGTAGTCTTGCTAGAACATGATTAAAAACATCATCTAGCAAGATGTAAGAAAGGAAATTATTATAGGATGATAGGTCATCCACATGAAAATCATGAACTTGGAAGACCACTTTGTTTTCTTGAAAAGTGATGAACAAAGTAAGTTGTTAAACACATAGATCTAAATATTTGTGAATGATCTTTAAAGAAACCAAGTTTAAAATACAAGTTTCACTTAATCTTGGTTCTTAAATAAATAAACCTTATTTTTGGTGGTTAATAAAGTATGGAAATATGTAAGTAACAAGAAACGTTCATGAAGAAACATTTTTAGAAAATATGATCTTAAGTTGTAAAGATCTAAATTCTTTAAGGATGGTGTTTTTAAAAGATCAACCACCACTTTATAGGGTAACAAGACTTACTAAATACACTAGTAAGTTACTACACATTTTTATAAAATTTTCAAGTTCATGAAATAAAGAAATTAGTGTATGTTGTTGATGATTGTTGTTGAAGTTGATTGATGATGATTTTAAAAGAAAATAAACACATGTTTTGAAAACATGGGAAACCTCCATTTTTAGGGGGAACTCTGTCAAAATTTCTATAAATTTTGACACTTAGAAAAATATAAGTTCTGAGGAACTTAGTCCCTAAAAATGTACCTGAAAGCATTTACCAAGGTTTCCCTAATTTATGTGATAAGAAATGATGATTTCTTCAAGACTAAAATTGGTACTAAGTATGTATATTTTTGAGAAAATATATATATTTATTGGTCACCACACGATGTGCTAAGTGTATGTAGTATGTATTATACGTGATAGTGTATTAGGACTTGAAAATACACTAAATACTCCTGAGAAGTAAAAACACAAAAATACACATACAACATACAAGATACATAATTCGAGTGCAAAATACAAGAAACTTATAATTATTTTTGAGAAAATAATATAAGTAAGACACATAGTTAAAAATATTAATTATTTTTAACACAAGAAAACATATACAAAAGACAGTAACTGGTACTTGTGCGATACAAGTCTAGTGACTAACGTTAAGGAAACACGTATAGGTCACGACGTTAATTAAGCAAATCCGGTGAAGTTTACGACGCAAGGAACACAAAGTTGTGAGTTCATGCTCCCCCTTTTCTTTTAACTGTTTTCAGTTTTATAACTTCGGGGTGAAATACATGTTACAAATATTACAATGTTTTCATATGGTATGATGGAGTACAAAAACATTCAAGCGAAACATTCTAGATCATGTCCCGAATAGGGTACCATAAGCACCATTAATCAACGTATACATTCAGACCGCGGAACAAAAGGTTAGATCTAATGGGTTTCAAGCAACCCCATTCTTGGCCTACTTCTACCAATGAGTGCTTCTGTGTCTCAGTCAAAGTCAACAAAAATGCCTAGGTTTGGTGGCTTCCTATGTCGTGTCACATGTTAGTGGCCTTGCAAACCACTAGCGATCTCAAACATTCATAGTATTCAGGTTACATATACATTCTACTTGATTCATTCAAACATCCATAGTACTCAGTTACAGATACACTTTACAAGATACATTCAAATATTCATACATTCTACAAGTTGCATATCATGTTTTTATTCAAGTATTTAAACATTCAAAACAATCACTGCATGAATTCACACCAACATTATGTTGACGTTTTTCCAAAACTCACATGTATTTCAGGTAACTAAAGTGGATGTGCGCGCGGTCTTACTCATGCTCCTGGATGTTGTTGATGTTTATCTTTAAATAAAGTTGTAAACTTTTCAAGACAATGTTTATGCTATCTCGTGATGTAAACACTAAACTTATGTTTTCAAGTTATGAAATATTTGGCATTTGAAGTTATTTCTTTTACGAGCATGTAGTATGTTTACCTTTCGTATGCAATGAGAACCTTTCATGATCACACCTCGTGCTTCCGCTGCAGAAAGGGGTGTGACAGATTGGTATCAGAGCTGCGATTGTAGTGAACCAGGATTCCTTCTCGAGTCTAGTCTACAATCTCTAGGATCCTTTCACGAAAACGATTTTTCAAAAATTTTTGATTGCATAAAACGTCCCGCGACATCCACGACCTAAAACTGTTTACAAGAGTAAAGAAATGACACTACGAGACTTAGGGTGCACTGGAATAACACTTATCTTTGATTAAGAATTACTTGCAATTATTTGTGAAAATTGATATATACATATACTAGAAGTAGAATGTCACAAGTATACGTGACTTTACCTGAAAACAATGGCCTATCTAAAGGAAGAGATACGAGGATGAAACAAACTGTGCGGACTGTGCAAGGAGGTACATAATTATAGATGCATACATAATTATGAAATTCAGTGCACAGAAACTACAGCAAGTCTTGTCACGTATAGATTCCCTCAGTATGAGAAAAGGGTCAAACATAAACACCTTTCCCCTAGACTATTAAATACTCCTTGGGAGTAATGACTTAGGGTATAAAGACAAGAACCGCTAATGTGAATATCTTATAACACAACAAGTATTTATCTATTTATGCATGCTTGTGGCTGTATGAATTGATATGATTGGCAGATTGTTTGATGTCACTTATGTGGTATATGCCTGTGTATATATATATATATATATATATATACTACTGTCTCGTATGACGATATCAAACAAATGTCTAACCCTATTGTGTTAGGTTCTTCTAGAACATGGCACCCAGAAGAGCTTTGAACGCTCGTGATCAACCTCCTCCTCCCCCACTGCCAAGAACTGCTGAAGAGCTTAACGCTCTACTGGAAGAAAGGATCTCCGCAGCTATCGCCCAGTACGAGGCGAACCGCACCGAAGACAGTGGAGGACCAAGCAATGCTAGACGTAACGGACGTGGAGATTCGTCTGGAGGAAACGCCGCTCAAGGTAACCTTAAGACAATTTGCTAAGCATGGAGAAATTTATGAACGGTCTTTATTTCATTATTTCTTCGATTGCTCACATGTGAGTTGGTTGGATCAATTACAGGCTGCACCTTCAAGCAGTTCCTCGACTGCAAACCACTGAACTATAATGGCACTGGAGGTGCAGTGGCATTTGTACGTTGGACGGAAAAGACTGAAGCCACTATCCGCGTGAGCAAGTGTACCGCGGATCAGCAAGTCACTTTTGCTATTGGGTTGTTTGTCGATAAAGCTCTGACGTGGTGGAACTTGCAAGTTTAAACTCTGGGCGATGATGCCGCTTATGGCTTAACTTGGGATGAGCTAAAGGAACGTATGAGGGAAAAGTATTGCTCACGTGCTGAACTCCAAAGTTTGGAGACTGAGTTCTGGCATCTGACCATGGAAGGTGCTGATATCACTGGTTACACTCGAAGGTTCCACGATTTGTCCAGGGTGATCCCTTACATGGTGAGTCCTGAATTTAAGCGCGTAGAACGTTACTTTTGGGGACTGGCCTCAGAATTCTGCGGCATGGTAACTTCCGCCAAACCTCAAACAATCACCGAGGATGTAACTCTGGCTGTCAGCCTTATTGAAGATTGTGTTCGTATGAAGAAGTTATCGTTAAACCCAACTGAAAAGACCGAGGCGCATGCTGAGTCGTCTGGTGACAAGAAGAGGAAGCATTCAAATCTGAACCAAGCAACCCGCAGCAACAACAAGGGTTCGAACAACAAGAAGCGTGACACTAACCCACCTATGGGGGCAAAAACCCTCGCGATTGCAAGCAATACAAGGACTAAGAAGTATCAGGGAACTCTGCCCAAATGCAACCGCTACGACTTTCACCATGTAGGAAATTGTCGCGTTGGAAAATGCGAGAACTGCGGGAAGCCAGGCCACTGTACCGAAGATTGCTGGGGAAAAGGTATTGGAGGCCGTAATGGTAATGGAAACAATGGTGGGAATGACAATGGTAACCGGAATGGTAATAGAGCTGGGCAGAACCAGGGATGCTTCAGTTGTGGAAGCAATGATCATTTCATGAAAGACTGCCCAAGGGGAAACAATGCTCAGGCTCGAGCATTTGTAATTGGAGCAAAGAACGCACGCGAGGACCCTAATGTGGTCACCAGTACGTTTCTCATTAACGATCACTTTGCAACCATATTATTTGACACTGGTGCTGACTATAGCTTCATGTCTGTGGAATTTAAACGCATGCTTGGAATAGAATCTAGTAGATTAGATATTCCTTATTCTATAGAGCTAGCCAATGGTAAACTTGTTGAATCGGGCGAAGTTGTTAGAGGCTACACATTAGAACTGGGTGAACGAAGATTTAGCATCAACCTCATACCTATTCAATTGGGTAGCTTCGATGTAGTGGTCGGAATGGACTGGTTGTCCAAGAACAAAGCTGAAGTTATTTGTCATGAGAAAATCATTTGCATCCCTTTGGCGAATAATGAAACTATCATCGTACACGGAGAAAAACGAGATGCGCCTCTGCGAATCATCAGTTGCATGAAGGCACAGAAGTGCTTAAGGATAGGATGTGTTGCTTTCCTAGCGCACGTTGTAGACAAGAAGGCTGAGGAGCCGAAACTCGAAGACATTCATGTGGTGAAGGAATTCCCTGATGTTTTTCCCGAAGATCTACCAGGACTACCTCCACAACGACAAGTCGAATTCCGTATAGACTTGGTTCCAGGAGCCACTCCTGTAGCCAAGGCATCCTATCGGCTTGCACCATCCGAAATGCAAGAATTATCTACACAACTTCAGGAGTTGTTGGATAAAGGATTCATAAGGCCAAGCTTCTCACCTTGGGGAGCTCCCGTACTGTTCGTGAAGAAGAAGGATGGAACACTGCGGATGTGTATAGATTACAGAGAACTGAACGAGCTCACTATCAAGAATCGGTATCCGTTACCGAGGATTGATGACTTATTTGATCAGTTGCAAGGATCGAGCTACTATTCCAAGATCGATCTTCGATCTGGATACCATCAGTTAAGGATACAAGAAGGAAGCATTCCAAAGACTGCATTCAGAACACGCTATGGGCATTACGAATTCCTGGTGATGCCATTTGGGCTGACGAACGCGCCAGCAGTATTTATGGATCTGATGAACCGTGTATGCAAACCATATCTCGATAAATTCGTGATTGTATTTATCGATGATATCTTGATTTACTCACGGACGAAAGAAGAGCACGAGCAACACCTAAGAACCATTTTGGAACTAGTGAAGAAAGAGAAACTTTATGCGAAGTTCTCAAAGTGCGAATTCTGGATTCGCGAAGTTCAATTTCTTGGTCAAGTTATGAATGAGAAGGGCATTCATGTAGACCCATCCAAGATCGAAGCCATAAAGAATTGGGAAGCCCCCAAAACCCCAACTGAAGTTCGACAATTTTTGGGCTTAGCAGGCTATTACCGACGTTTCATCGAGAACTTCTCAAAGATAGCTCAACCATTGACGACCCTTACGCAGAAAGACAAGAAATACGACTGGGGTGACAAACAGGAAGAAGCCTTCCAACTACTCAAGAATAAGCTATGCGATGCACCGATACTATCCTTATCTGAAGGCACTGAAGACTTCATGGTATACTGTGATGCTTCACGACTAGGCTTGGGTTGTGTGCTCATGCAACGCCAGAAAGTCATCGCATATGCTTCGAGACAATTAAAGATACATGAAAAGAATTATACCACGCACGACTTGGAACTCGGCGCGGTGGTATTCGCCTTGAAGATCTGGCGACATTATTTATATGGTACTCGATGTACGATCTTCACAGACAACAAAAGTCTACAACACATATTTGATCAGAAGGAGTTGAACATGCGTCAGCGACGATGGGTTGAGCTGCTAAATGATTACGATTGTGAGATTAAGTACCATCCTGGAAAGGAAAATGTGGTAGCAGACGTGCTAAGTCAAAAAGAAAGGATTAAGACCCTAAGGGTTCGAGCATTGGAAATGACAATTCGAACGAACCTCACAGCACGTATTCGTGACGCCCAACAAGAAGCCCTTAAGATGGAAAATCGAAGAGCTGAATACCTCCGGGGTATGCTGAAACATATGGTGCCAAATGAAGAAGGAGCCTTATACTTTAAGAAGCGTATTTGGGTTCCGCTCTATGGCGGTATTCGAGAAGTCATCCTTGATGAAGCGCATAAATCGAGATACTCGATCCATCCAGGATCGGACAAGATGTATCAAGACTTAAAAGAATACTATTGGTGGCCAAGACTTAAAAGCGATGTTGCTGTTTACGTAGGAAAGTGCCTATCCTGTGCTAAGGTTAAGGCCGAATATCAGAAACCGTCTGGCCTACTACAACAAACAGAGATGCCCATGTGGAAGTGGGAGCAAATCTCGATGGACTTCATAACAAAATTACCCAAGACCCCTAGAGGGCACGACATGATATGGGTGGTAGTTGATCGATTGACGAAATCTGCGCATTTCCTACCAATCCGAGAAAAAGACAGCACTGGAAAGCTTGCTGAGATATACTTGAAAGAAATCGTGGCACGTCATGGAGTGCCTATCTCAATCATTTCAGATAGAGATGGACGCTTTGTCTCAAGAATCTGGCAATCCTTTCAGGAAGCCTTTGGATCTCAGCTAGATCTAAGCACGGCATTCCATTCCATCCACAAACAGACGGCCAGAGCGAATGAACCATACAAACGTTAGAAGACATGCTTCTCGCATGTGTCATGGACCTAGGCGGCAGCTGGGATACTCATCTATCTTTAGTTGAGTTTTCCTACAATAACAGTTATCATACAAGCATCAAAGCCGCACCCTTCGAAGTTATGTATGGCCGCAAGTGCCGATCGCCCTTATGTTGGGCAGACGCGGGAGACAAGCGAATGGTTGGTCCTGAACTTGTACAAGAGACGACCGACAAGATTACTCAGATCCGAGAGCGCATTAAGGCGGTTCGAGATCGACAAAAGAGCTACGTTGATCGAAGACGAAAACCATTAGAATTCGAGGTGGGAGACAAAGTGTTGTTAAAGGTCTCACCTTGGAAGGGCGTAGTAAGATTCGGAAAACGTGGGAAGCTGAATCCACGATACATCGGACCATTCAAGATCTTAGAGAAAATTGGTACCGTAGCATACAACTTGGAATTACCGGAAGAACTGAATGGAGTACATGACACGTTCCATGTATCCAACCTCAAGAAGAGTCCAACACAAGAAGACGTGATCATCCCTACGGATGAAGTGCATATTGATGACACCCTCCGATTTACAGAAGAACCCGTTGAGGTTACAGACTTGAAAGTCAACAAGACCAGGAGGAGCACTGTCAAACTTGTCAAAGTACGTTGGAACTCTAAGCACGGACCCGAGTACACGTGGGAACGTGAAGACCAGTTCAAAGAAAAGTATCCCCACCTGTTCAAGAAGACTCCTGCGAGAGTTAGTTCAGCCTGAATTTCGGGATAAAATTCTTTTAACAGGGGGAGACTGTGACAACTGGCACCAAACCGGTAATCTCCGTGCACTTTAATCATTATTTAATGACTACAATTGTGTGCTTAAATGTCAACATTATCTGATTACGTAATATACAAGTGAATTCATGCACGTATTATACTACAAAAATTATTTTATGCAATAATGAACTGCGTTGCGTCAGAAATACTAGTAAACTCACCGGTAAGACACATTTTGTCAACAATCCTGCAGAAAACAGTCAGACAATAGAATTGGAGCCTAGGTGTAGGTCGAATGACAAGAATACATTAAAACCCAAGAGTAGATACAAGGGTTTATATATAGACCATCCAGAAGCTAAAATACGCACTAAAAAGCACCCGAAACGCACTTTAAGTGCAGAATTTCATTAAATTCAGCTCAAATCAGCTTTTAAACATATAAATATCATGCAGAATTTACGTTTATTTATCAAGAATACTTCCCTAAGGGTCGGGAATTGAAAGGGTCACAAAAGAATACATAAAGGACACTAAATGGTATGATTTAGCACTTTAACGAACCGGTACTTAACCGAACAACCGGACATTACCCGGAACACAAAAATATTGTTAAACTCATTGTTTTTATTTTTCTAAGCTAGTTATGGTACCCGAACACCCTAACACAATATATACTACATAACACACATAAACCTCTAACTAAATACTTGGAAACTAACTAAATTCCCTAACCATCCATCACCACCCAACTAAACCAAACCCCCCCCCCCCCAACCGGTTATGAAACATGGGAAATCCCCCATGATTTTTCTAGTTGTTTAATGGAATTGTATTGTACTTAGGAAGCATTTGATCTAATGGACAAAAGAGTGTTAGAGTTTATTTATATAATCCACAAGTTCATCACATTCTCACATCATCTTCATCAACAACACCCTCTCACTCCCTCCCTCTCTTCCTTGTTCGGCCAACCCCAAAGAGCACCGCCACCACCATCATTTGATCACTTTCAACCATTTTAAGAGCAAACATAGGTGTTAAAGTGCATACAACGAAGCCCGGTGTGTTCGGAAGTTGAAGGACCTCTCCTATCTTCTTTTATCCACCAAATTTCTACTCTTGAACTCCCCTAGCCTTGAGCTAGTGGTAAGAACTTAGATCCTTTCATTTTTCATCTATCTAAGTGGTTAATGATGAATCATGTTCAAAAACATCAAGAACACTAAAGAATCATATGAAGAACAAAGTAAGTTGTTAAACACATAGATCTAAATATTTGTGAATGATCTTTAAAGAAACCAAGTTTAAAATACAAGTTTCACTTAATCTTGGTTCTTAAACAAATAAACCTTATTTTTGGTGGTTAATAAAGTATGGAAATATGTAAGTAACAAGAAACATTCATGAAGAAACATTTTTAGAAAATATGATCTTAAGTTGTAAAGATCTAAATTCTTTAAGGATGATGTTTTTGAAAGATCAACCACACTTTAAAGGGTAACAAGACTTACTAAATACACTAGTAAGTTACTACGCATTTTTATAAAATTTTCAAGTTCATGAAATAAAGAAATTAGTGTATGTTGTTGATGATTGTTGTTGAAGTTGATTGATGATGATTTTAAAAGAAAATAAACACATGTTTTGAAAACATGGGAAACCTCCATTTTTAGGGGAAACTCTGTCAAAATTTCTATAAATTTTGACACTTAGAAAAATATAAGTTATGAGGAACTTACTCCCTAAAAATGTACCTAAAAGCATTTACGAAGGTTTCCCTAATTTTTGTGATAAGAAATGATGATTTCTTCAAGACTAAAATTGGTACTAAGTATGTATACTTTTGAGAAAATATATATATTTATTGGTCACCACACTATGTGCTAAGTGTATGTAGTATGTATTATACGTGATAGTGTATTAGGACTTGAAAATACACTAAATACTCCTGAGAAGTAAAAACACAAAAAATACACATACAACATACAAGATACATAATTCGAGTGCAAAATACAAGAAACTTATAATTATTTTTGAGAAAATAATATAAGTAAGACACATAGTTAAAAATATAAATTATTTTTAACACAAGAAAACATATACAAAAGATTGTAACTTGTACTTGTGCGATACAAGTCTAGTGACTTACGTTAAGGAAACACGTATAGGTCACGACGTTAATTAAGCAAATCCGGTGAAGTTTACGACGCAAGGAACGCATGTGAGTTCATACTCCCCCTTTTCTTTTAACTGTTTTCAGTTTTATAACTTCGGGGTGAAATACATGTTACAAATATTACAATGTTTTAATATGGTATGATGGAGTACAAAAACATTCAAGTGAAACATTCTAGATCATGTCTCGAATAGGGTACCATAAGCACCATTAATCAACGTATACATTCAGACCGCGGAACAAAAGGTTTGATCTAATGGGTTTCAGGCAACCCCACTCTTGGCCTACTTCTACCAATGAGTGCTTCTATGTCTCAGTCAAAGTCGACAAAAATGCCTAGGTTTGGTGGCTTCCTATGTCGTGACACATGTTAGTGGCCTTGCAAACCACTGGCGATCTCAAACATTCATAGTATTCAGTTATAGATACATTCTACTTGATTCATTCAAACATTCATAGTACTCAGTTACGGATACGCTTTACAAGATACATTCAAATATTCATACATTCGACAAGTTGCATATCATGTTTTCATTCAAGTATTTAAACATTCAAAACAATCACTGCATGAATTCACACCAACATTATGTTGACGTTTTTCCAAAACTCACATGTATTTCAGGTAACTAAAGTGGATGTGCGCGCGGTCTTACTCATGCTCCTGGATGTTGTTGATGTTTATCTTTAAATAAAGTTGTAAACTTTTCAAGACAATGTTTTATGCTATCTCGTGATGTAAACACTAAACTTATGTTTTTAAGTTATGAAATATTTGGCATTTGAAGTTATTTTTTTTACGAGCATGTAGTATGTTTACCTTTCGTATGCAAAGAGAACCTTTCATGATCACACCTCGTGCTTCCGCCGTAGAAAGGGGTGTGACATGTACTTCTCGAATCCAGAAGTCACACTTAGAAAATTTTGCGTAGAGTTGCTCTTTCCTTAGGAGCTGCAAGATAAGTCGTAGGTGTAGCTCGTGGTCTTCTTTGCTCTTTGAATAGATCAGAATGTCGTCAATAAACACGATAACAAAATCGTCAAGATACGGTTTGCACACACGGTTCATGAGATCCATGAAAACCGCTGGTGCGTTCGTCTACCCAAACGACATAACCAAAAACTCATAATGGCCATACCGCGTTCAAAAAGCTATTTTAGGAACATCCTCCTCTCAGACTCTCATCTGATGATAACCCGATATTAAATCGATCTTCGAGTAAAAGCTTAACCCTTGCAACTGATCAAATAGATCGTCGATACGTGGTAAAGGATAGCGGTTCTTGACAGTCACCTTGTTGTGTTCCCGATAATCAATGCACATACGAAAGGACCCATCCTTCTTCTTCACAAACAGAACTGGAGCTCCCCAAGGCGAAGAACTGGGTCGAATAAAGTGCATATCCAATAACTCTTGCAGTTGATTAGACAACTCCTGCAACTCTCCATGTGCTAAACGATAAGGAGCACGAACAATCGGAGCTGCTCCTGGTGTAAGATCAATCTGAAATTCCACTGGATGGTGAGGAGGTAAACCAGGAAGTTCCTCAGGAAACACATCAGAAAATTCACGTACAACTGGCAGATCCTCGATCTTTCTCTCTTCAGGCTGAGGATCAGTAACAAGTGCCAAGATAGCAGGATACCCCTTTCGTAGACACTTCTGAGCTTTCATAGCTGTGATGATGCCAACCATCGCCCCACTGTGGTGCCCTTGGACCGATAGAGATTCTCCACTAGGGAGTGGTATACGTACAATTTTCTCTTTACAAAGGATGTCAGCACGGTGCTTGGACAGCCAATCCATACTAACCACTACGTCAAAACTACCGAGGGTAACAGGAAGGAGGTCATTGTCAAATATTTGACCAACAAGATCAAGTTTGCATCCCATAATAACATGTGAGGCTTCAATCGTCTTACCGTCAGCTAATTCTACTACATGCTTAGTTTCTAGAGAGATTGGGGTTAACCCTACGACTGAACTCTAAGGATACATAACTCCAATCGGCACCGGAATCAAATAACATAGAAGCAAAAAGATTGTTCACGGAAAACGTACCAGTCACGACATTGCCGTCGTTCCTAGCATCACCAACACCAATCGTAAATACCCTTCCACAAGCACCATTGCCCCCATTATTGCCGTTATTGTTGTTCCCAGCATTGTTATTCTGACGGTTGTTTTCATTGGTGTTCTGATTCAGTTGAGGGCAATCCCGCTTGATGTGACCTTCATCCCCACACTGGAAACACCCCTTCCTATTGCCTTGATTCTGATGGGGCTCCTACCTTTGCTGTTGCTGATGCTGCTGATTCTGCTGCTGATTTTACTGCTGCTGCTTTGGGTACGGAGCTTTAGCATCGACCTCTTACCTATTGAGGATTCAACGAAGATTTAGCATCGACCTCTTACCTATTAAATTGGGTAGCTTCGATGTAGTGGTCGGAATGGACTGGTTGTCCAAAGCTGAAGTTATTTGTCATGAGAAAATCATTTGCATCCCTTTGGCGAATCATGAAACTATCATCGTACACTGAGAAAAACGAGACGCGCCTCTGCGAATCATCAGTTGCATGAAGGCACAAAAGTGCTTAAGGAAAGGATGTGTTGCTTTCCTAGCGCACGTTGTAGACAAGAAGGCTGAGGAGCCGAAACTCGAAGACATTCCTGTGGTGAAGGAATTCCCTGATGTTTTTCCCGAAGATCTACCAGGACTACCACCACAACGACAAGTAGAATTCCGTATAGACTTGGTTTCAGGAGCCGCTCCTGTAGCCAAGGCACCCTATCGGCTTGCACCATCCGAAATGCAAGAATTATCTACACAACTTCAGGAGTTGTTGGATAAAGGATTCATAAGGCCAAGCTTCTCACCTTGGGGAGCTCCCGTACTGTTCGTGAAGAACAAGGATGGAACACTGCGGATGTGTATAGATTACAGAGAACTGAACAAGCTCACTATCAAGAATCGGTATCCATTACCGAGGATTGATGACTTATTTGATCAGTTACAAGGATCGAGCTACTATTCCAAGATCGAACTTCGATCTGGATACCATCAATTAAGGATACAAGAGGAAAGCGTTCCAAAGACTGCATTCAGAACACGCTATGGGCATTACGAATTCCTGGTGATGCCATTTGGGCTGGCGAATGCGCCAGCGGTATTTATGGATCTGATGAACCGTGTATGCAAACCATATCTCGATAAATTCATGATTGTATTTATCGATGATATCTTGATTTACTCACGGACGAAAGAAGAGCACGAGCAACACCTCAGAACCATTTTGGAACTACTGAAGAAAGAGAAACTTTATGCGAAGTTCTTAAAGTGCGAATTCTGGATTCGCGAAGTTCAATTTCTTGGTCAAGTTGTGAATGAGAAGGGCATTCATGTAGACCCATCCAAGATCGAAGCCAGAAAGAATTAGGAAGCCCCCAAAACCCCAACTGAAGTTCGACAATTTTTGGGCTTAGCAGGCTATTACCGACGTTTCATCGAGAACTTCTCAAAGATAGCTCAACCATTGACGACCCTGACGCAGAAAGACAAGAAATACGAGGAGGGAGACAAACAGGAAGAAGCCTTCCAACTACTCAAGAATAAGCTATGTGATGCACGGATACTATCCTTATCTGAAGGCACTGAAGACTTCGTGGTATACTGTGACGCTTCACGACAAGGCTTGGGTTGTGTGCTCATGCAACGCCAGAAAGTCATCGCATATGCTTCGAGACAATTAAAGGTACATGAAAAGAATTATACCACGCACGACTTGGAACTCGGCGCGGTGGTATTCGTCTTGAAGATCTGGCGACATTATTTGTATGGTACTCGATGTACGATCTACACAGACCACAAAAGTCTACAACACATATTTGATCAGAAGGAGTTGAACATACGCCAGCGACGATGGGTTGAGCTGCTAAATGATTACGATTGTGAGATTAAGTACCATCCTGGAAAGGCAAATGTGGTAGCAGACGTGCTAAGTCGAAAAGAAAGGATTAAGACCCTAAGGGTTCGAGCATTAGAAATGACGATTCGAACGAACCTCACAGCACGTATTCGTGACGCCCAACAAGAAGCCCTTAAGATGGAAAATCGAAGAGCTGAATACCTCCGGGGTATGCTGAAACATATGGTGCCAAATGAAGAAGGAGCCTTATACTTTAAGAAGCGTATTTGGGTTCCGATCTATGGCGGTATTCGAGAAGTCATCTTTGATGAAGCGCATAAATCGAGATACTCGATCCATCCAGGATCGGACAAGATGTATCAAGACTTCAAAGAATACTATTGGTGGCTAAGACTTAAAAGCGATGTTGCTGTTTACGTAGGAAAGTGCCTAACTTGTGCTAAGGTTAAGGCCGAATATCAGAAACCGTCTGGCCTACTACAACAAACAGAGATACCCATGTGGAAGTGGGAGCAAATCTCGATGGACTTCATAACAAAATTACCCAAGACCCCTAGAGGGCACGACATGATATGGGTGGTAGTTGATCGATTGACGAAATCTGCGCATTTCCTACCAATCCGAGAAAAAGACAGCACTGGAAAGCTTGCTGAGATATACTTGAAAGAAATCGTGGCACGTCATGGAGTGCCTGTCTCAATCATTTCAGATAGAGATGGACGCTTTGTCTCAAGAATCTAGCAATCCTTTCAGGAAGCCTTTGGATCTCAGCTAGATCTAAGCATGGCATTCCATCCACAAACAGACGGCCAGAGCGAATGAACCATACAAACGTTAGAAGACATGCTTCGCGCATGTGTCATGGACCTAGGCGGCAGCTGGGATACTCATCTATCTTTAGTTGAGTTTTCCTACAATAACAGTTATCATACAAGCATCAAAGCCGCACCCTTCGAAGTTCTGTATGGCCGCAAGTGCCGATCGCCCTTATGTTGGGCAGACGCGGGAGACAAGCGAATGGTTGGTCCTGAACTTGTACAAGAGACGACCGACAAGATTACTCAGATCCGATAGCGCATTAAGGCGGCTCGAGATCGACAAAAGAGCTACTCTGATCGAAGACGAAAACCATTAGAATTCGAGGTGGGAGACAAAGTGTTGTTAAAGGTCTCACCTTGGAAGGGCGTAGTAAGATTCGGAAAATGTGGGAAGCTGAATCCACGATACATCGGACCATTCAAGATCTTAGAGAAAATTGGTACCGTAGCATACAAATTGGAATTACCGGAAGAACTGAATGGAGTACATGACACGCTCCATGTATCCAACCTCAAGAAAAGTCAAACACAAGAAGACGTGATCATCCCTGTGGATGAAGTGCATATTGATGACACCCTCCGATTTACAGAACAACCCGTTGAGGTTACAGACTTGAAAGTCAACAAGACCAGGAGGAGCACTGTCAAACTTGTCAAAGTATGTTGGAACTCTAAGCACGGACCCGAGTACACGTGGGAACGTGAAGACCAGTTCAAAGAAAAGTATCCCCACCTGTTCAAGAAGACTCCTGCGAGAGTTAGTTCTGCCTGAATTTCGGGACGAA
This sequence comes from Helianthus annuus, assembly GCF_002127325.2. Classification (NCBI taxonomy): domain Eukaryota; kingdom Viridiplantae; phylum Streptophyta; class Magnoliopsida; order Asterales; family Asteraceae; genus Helianthus; species Helianthus annuus. The sequence continues at coordinate 53,668,419 of NC_035440.2, read as the reverse complement.
ATTCTTTTAACAGGGGGAGACTGTGACAACTGGCACCAAACCGGTAATTTCCGTGCACTTTAATCATTATTTAATGACTGCAATTGTGTGCTTAAATGTCAACATTATGTGATTACGTAATATACAAGTGAATTCATGCACGTATTATACTACAAGAATTACTTTATGCAATAATGAACTGCGTTGCGTCAGAAATACTAGTAAACTCACCGGTAAGACACATTGTGTCAAACAATCCTACAGAAAACAGTCACACAATAGAATTGGAGCCTAGGTGTAGGTCCAATGACAAGAATACATTAAAACCCAAGAGTACATACAAGGGTTTATATATAGACCATCCGGAAGCTAAAATATGCACTATAAAGCACCCGAAACGCACTTTAAGTGCAGAATTTCATTAAATTCAGCTCAAATCAGCTTTTAAACATATAAATATCATGCAGAATTTACGTTTTATTATCCAGAATACTTCCCTAAGGGTCAGGAATTGAAAGGGTCACAAAAGAATACATAAAGGACACTAAATGGTATGATTTAGCACTTTAACGAACCGGTACTTAACCGAACAACCGGACATTACCCGGAACACAAAAATATTGTTAAACTCATTGTTTTTATTTTTCTAAGCTAGTTATGGTACCTGAACACCCTAACACAATATATACTACATAACACACATAAACCTCTAACTAAATACTTGGAAACTAACTAAATTCCCTAACCATCCATCACCACCCAACTAAACCAACCCCCACCCCCCAACCGGTTATGAAACATGGGAAATCCCCCATGATTTTTCTAGTTGTTTAATGGAATTGTATTGTACTTAGGAAGCATTTGATCTAATGGACAAAAGAGTGTTGAGAGTTTATTTATATAATCCACAGGTCCATCACATTCTCACATCATCTTCATCAACAACAACCTCTCACTCCCTCCTTCTCTTCCTTGTTCAGCCGACCCCAAAAGAGCACCGCCACCACCATCATTTGATCACTTTCAACCATTTTAAGAGCATACATAGGTGTTAAAGTGCATACAATGAAGGCCAGTGTGTTCGGAAGTTGAAGGACCTCTCCTATCTTCTTTTATCCACCAAATTTCTACTCTTGAACTCCCCTAGCCTTGAGCTAGTGGTAAGAACTTAGATCCTTTCATTTTTCATCTAATCTAAGTGGTTAATGATGAATCATGTTCAAAAACATCAAGAACACTAAAGAATCATATGAAGAACAAAGTAAGTTGTTAAACACATAGATCTAAATATTTGTGAATGATCTTTAAAGAAAACCAAGTTTAAAATACAAGTTTCACTTAATCTTGGTTCTTAAACAAATAAACCTTATTTTTGGTGGTTAATAAAGTATGGAAATATGTAAGTAACAAGAAACATTCATGAAGAAACATTTTTAGAAAATATGATCTTAAGTTGTAAAGATCTAAATTCTTTAAGGATGATGTTTTTAAAAGATCAACCACACTTTAAAGGGTAACAAGACTTACTAAATACACTATTAAGTTACTACGCATTTTTATAAAATTTTCAAGTTCATGAAATAAAGAAATTAGTGTATGTTGTTGATGATTGTTGTTGAAGTTGATTGATAATGATTTTAAAAGAAAATAAACACATGTTTTGAAAACATGGGAAACCTCCATTTTTAGGGGAAACTCTGTCAAAATTTCTATAAATTTTAACACTTAGAAAAATATAAGTTATGAGGAACTTACTCCCTAAAAATGTACCTAAAAGCATTTACCAAGGTTTCCCTAATTTTTGTGATAAGAAATGATGATTTCTTCAAGACTAAAATTGGTACTAAGTATGTATACTTTGGAGAAAATATATATATTTATTGGTCACCACACTATGTGCTAAGTGTATGTAGTATGTATTATACGTGATAGTGTATTAGGACTTGAAAATACACTAAATACTCCTGAGAAGTAAAAACACAAAAATACACATACAACATACAAGATACATAATTCGAGTGCAAAATACAAGAAACTTATAATTATTTTTGAGAAAATAATATAGGTAAGACACATAGTTAAAAATATAAATTATTTTTAACACAAGAAAACATATAAAAAAGATAGTAACTTGTACTTGTGCGATACAAGTCCAGTAACTTACGTTAAGGAAACACGTATAGGTCACGACATTAATTAAGCAAATCCGGTGAAGTTTACGAGGCAAGGAACACATGTGAGTTCATGCTCCCCCTTTTCTTTTAACTGTTTTCAGTTTTATAATTTCGGGGTGAAATACATGTTACAGATATTACAATGTTTTCATATGGTATGATGGAGTACAAAAACATTCAAGTGAAACATTCTAGATCATGTCTCGAATAGGGTACCATAAGCACCATTAATCAACGTATACATTCAGACCGCGGAACAAAAGGTTAGATCTAATGGGTTTCAGGCAACCCCACTCTTGGCCTACTTCTACCAATGAGTGCTTCTATGTCTCAGTCAAAGTCGACAAAAATGCCTAGGTTTGGTGGCTTCCTATGTCGTGACACATGTTAGTGGCCTTGCAAACCACTGGCGATCTCAAACATTCATAGTATTCAGTTATAGATACATTCTACTTGATTCATTCAAACAATCATAGTACTTAGTTACAGATACGCTTTACAAGATACATTCAAATATTCATACATTCTACAAGTTGCATATCACTGCATGAATTCACACCTACATTATGTTGACGTTTTTCCAAAACTCACATGTATTTCAGGTAACTAAAGTGGATGTGTGCATTTCAGGTAACTAAAGTGGATGTGTGCGCGGTCTTACTCATGCTCCTGGATGTTGTTGATGTTTATCTTTAAATAAAGTTGTAAACTTTTCAAGACAATGTTTTATGGTATCTCGTGATGTAAACACTAAACTTATGTTTTCAAGTTATGAAATATTTGGCATTTGAAGTTATTTTTTTTACGAGCATGTAGTATGTTTACCTTTCGTATGCAATGAGAACCTTTCATGATCACACCTCGTGCTTCTGCCGCAGAAAGGGGTGTGACATGTACCTCTCGAATCCAGAAGTCACACTTAGAAAATTTTGCGTAGAGTTGCTCTTTCCTTAGGAGCTCCAAGATAAGTCGTAGGTGTAGCTCGTGGTCTTCTTTGCTCTTTGAATAGATCAGAATGTCGCCAATAAACACGATAACAAAATCGTCAAGATATGGTTTGCACACACGGTTAATGAGATCCATGAAAACCGCTGGTGCGTTCGTCAACCCAAACGGCATAACCAAAAAATCATAATGGCCATACCATGTTCGAAAAGCTATTTTAGGAACATCCTCCTCTCGGACTCTCATCTGATGATAACCCGATATTAAATCGATCTTCGAGTAAAAGCTTGACCCTTGCAACTGATCAAATAGATCGCCGATACGTGGTAAAGGATAGCGGTTCTTGACAGTCACCTTGTTGTGTTCCCGATAATCAATGCACATACGAAAGGACCCGTCCTTCTTCTTCACAAACAGAACTGGAGCTCCCCAAGGCGAAGAACTGGGTCGAATAAAGCGCCTATCCAATAACTCTTGTAGTTGATTAGACAACTCCTGCAACTCTCCATGTGCTAAACGATAAGGAGCACTACCAATCGGAGCTGCTCCTGGTGTAAGATCAATCTGAAATTCCACTTTACGGTGAGGAGGTAAACCAGGAAGTTCCTCAGGAAACACATCGGAAAATTCATGTACAACTGGCAGATCCTCGATCTTTCTCTCTTCAGGCTGAGGATCAGTAACAAGTGCCAAGATAGCAGGATACCCCTTTCGTAGACACTTCTGAGCTTTCATAGCTGTGATGATGCCAACCATCGCCCCACTGTGATGCCCTTGGACCGATAGAGATTCTCCACTAGGGAGTGGTATACGTACAATTTTCTCTTTACAAAGGATGTCAGCACGGTGCTTGGAGTCCATACCAACCACTACGTCAAAACTACCGAGGGTAATAGGAAGGAGGTCATTGTCAAATATTTGACCAACAAGATCAAGTTTGCATCCCATAATAACATGTGAGGCTTCAGTCGTCTTACCGTCAGCTAATTCTACTACATGCTTAGTTTCTAGAGGGATTGGGGTTAACCCTAATCGTCGACTGAACTCTAAGGACACATAACTCCAATCGGAACCGGAATCAAATAACATAGAAGCAAAAAGATTGTTCACAGAAAACGTACCAGTCACGACATTGCCGTCTTTCCTAGCATCACCAACACCAATCATAAATAGCCTTCCACGAGCACCATTGCCCCCATTATTGCCGTTATTGTTGTTCCCAGCATTGTTATTCTGACGGTTGTTATCGGCGTTCTGATTCAGTTGAGGGCAATACCGCTTGATGTGACCTTCATCCCCACACTGGAAACACCCCTTCCTATTGCCTTGATTCTGATGGGGCTGCTGCCTTTGCTGTTGCTGATGCTGCTGATTCTGCTGCTGATTTTACTACTGCTGCTTTGGGTACGGAGCTCTACAGTCTTTTGCCACATGGCCCACCTTATCGCACCTATGGCAAGCCTGGACACACGGTCCATGATGATGATAACCACACTTGTTGCACTTTGGCTTCCTACCAACATAGGTGCCTTGACTCTGATTGCTGCCCTGGCCTTGGTTAACTGAGGACGACTGACTGAAACTACGGTTATTGCTGTTGTCAGGCCTTTTCTGCGATTGGCTTGTACTAGTTGCTTTGTCAACATCGTTCCATTTGGGCTTGTTATCACTAGCAGGTGTGGTGGTTGTAGCAGCAGGGGTAGTAGCAGAAATACAAGGCGGTAGCGATCCACGCTCGACCTCTTGGTCGGTAATCTTGTGTGCTAAACGGATGATCTGAGGCAGGTTGTTAAGATTTGCAGCAGTGGGGGTCGAGACAGGTTAGGCCACATGTTTGCTAGCTCATGTGACCTCTTCGTGAACGCTTCAATTTCGGACCCCTCCATCTTCAGATTGTAGTACTCATTCTCATGTTTCTGAATTTTGTCACGAGGACAGTACTCCTCTCGCATCAACTCCTTGAAGTCGTCCCAAGTGGTGGCGTTAGCCAACTCGATGCCCAACATTTGCACCTGGGCATTCCACCAAGTTAAGGCACCATCCTCCAAACTGCCTGTAGCATACTTCACACGGTCCCCCTCGGGACAGTTACACATAGCGAACACTAACTCAGCCTTCTCAAACCAAAGAAGTAACTCCACAGCCCCTTTAGTCCCACTGAACGTCTGTGGCTTACAATCCATGAACGTCTTAAACGTGCAAGCAGGCGGATTGTTTTGATTCTAATGTGCTTGTTGACCTAAGGACGAAAGAAAATACAGCACACGGATAAGAGTTGAGCACGTGACACAAGAATAAAGATGTAACACCCGAAAATTTTTCGCTTGATTTTAATAATAAAATACACCATTTCTATTATAAAATTTGCTAAGTAACATATCATTCATTAACGGATTTCATAAGTACTACAACCTTAGTCAATTAATGACTAAGTTAAAACATTTCAAAAGTAGTTTAATAAGTGTTTACAACCCATACATAAGACTACTAAAGATTTAAAACATTGCGGAAGCTTCAAAATGTAGTGTTCGGTTCTTCATCATATGCTTAATCGCCATCCGCAAGATCCATCTGGTTACCTATGGTCAAAACCACTAAAATATTAGTTATAACCTTTTCATATAATATATAGATGCAAGACCCGACATCGAAGTATGATATAAAAGAAATTTTACAACTTTCTGAGTTCCACCGTAACTTACGGTTGCACCGTAAGTTATGGTAGGTTCTGGAAATTTTTGATTCACCGTAAACCAGGGGAATCCCACCGTAGCTTCCTGGACTCTACCGTAAGTTACGGTAGCACCGTAACTTACGGTAGATCCCGCACATATAGGTTTTGGCTTTTTGTTTGTTTTGCCATCACCCTTTTCTCAAAATTTTTATTCTAACAAACCATCGTAGTGATTCATCGTGTTTAATATCTCAATATTTAATCAATAACGATAAACGAATCAATCGCATTACAAGCAAAATCCATGCTTTATTTGATTATTCGACCCGTTTGGCTAGTCTAAGGAATCCTCCTAGTGACGACTACCAACGAGTTCTAACCAACTTTGACCTATTATTCAATGTAGCGACATCACCGCTTTAATTCAAACAACCATATTTCTAAAAATTCAGTTACGCATTACATGATTATTGAAATCTACTTAATTTAACGGGTCAAGTTACGTACCTTTAAAGTAAGCCCTTCAAAAGTGTGTCCACACCGGTTTGCCCGCTAGATGCCCCGGCTTCCTTACCTATAGAGTTCAATCACTTTATGTTTAGAACTCTTTGTTTCACATATATAACGCACATTTTGTCATACATCATAATTATGCGTTTTTAACTTACAATTCAGTTTCAAGCCTTCTTTGAGGCATTTCAACAAACACTATTTGGGCAGAATTTTACGTGTTTAAACCTCGATTCTCTAGATTATTATTTAACCCTAAGTTCACATCATTCAATCCTTTTACATGATTGATAACTTTAAATCTTCCTGGAATCACTTCCAAATGGTCCAATTACACTAGATTCACAATTTATTTCCTAGTGTTCATCAAATTACACATAACCAATTAACCACCTACAATGGTATTCATGAATTCACCAAATTTTCTTATGATTTCAACTTCTATTTGTCTAGGGTTTGTCTCTAAACACCATAGTTATTCCTAAATCACCATAAGACAATCATGCAACTAGAATTTCAGATTTTTCCCAACTCATGAGAATTCCAAGTTAAGAGTTTTTATTAAATTTTACATACCTTATAATCCTCTTGCGATGAGGATCACGATTCTAAGCTCGGATTTTCGTTTGGACCAGATTTGCTCCTCCAATTGAGAGTTTTAAGCAGAATTTAGGGTTTGAGAGTGGGGATCGCCCCCTTTTCTTGCTCCTGATCGACCAACACCTCAAAATGGGGTGTTTGGTTTTGTTTTACTAACTTAGTAATACAAGTTTCAAGTTTTGACAACCTAGGTCCCTCCATTTTGATCAACATTTAATTTAGTGGCTTTTAACCCTACTATAGGTTATTTCTAAACTATTAACCAACTAGGTTAAAATTTCTAATTGGTAAATTCTCATTTATTTATACTTTATATAATTCTAATATATAAAGTTTTATATTTTCGGGGTGTTACAAGTCCACCCCCCTTAAAAGGGGTTTCGTCCCCGAAACCGAAGTACGTACCAAATAATGTTGGGTGGAGACGCCGCATCTCCTTTTCGGGCTCCCACGTGGTGTCCGAACCTTTCTTGTGCTCCCATTTGACCCTGACTTGGTTAATCACCTTGTTCCTCAAACTTTTCTCCTTACGATCTAAAATCGCAATTGGTTTTACTGCATAATTGAGGCTGTTATCCACCTCGATATCATCATAGTGGATATGAGTAGTTTCGTCGGCCAAACATTTTTCGGAGGTGCGACACGTGGAACGTGCTATGAATCCCACTCAACTCCTCGGGTAATTTGAGATGATAAGCTACTTTACCAACCCGTTCAGTGATCCTGAATGGCCCAATAAATCTCGGGCTTAGTTTCCCCCTTTTTCGGAATCTAATAATGCCTTTCCATGGGGAAACTTTCAGCATAACCATGTCTCCAACCTGAAATTCAATTGGCCTATTCCTTTTATCCACATACGCCTTTTGCCTGTCTTGAGCCGCTTTCAAGTGTGCCCGAACTATGTCGATTTTCTTATTTGTAGTTCGGATCATATCAGTAGGCGCTATCCCTCGTGGACCCACTTCTCCCCAACATACCGGGGTTCGACATTTTCTGCCATATAACAGTTCATACGGGGCCATTTTAATGCTCGTGTGATAGCTATTGTTATATGCAAATTCGACCAAGGGTAGATGGACATCCCAACTACCTCCGAAGTCAATAATGCATGCCCGCAGCATATCTCCCAACGTTTGTATTGTTCTTTCACTCTGCCCATCCGTTTGTGGATGATAAGCAGTGCTAATGAACAATTTAGTCCCCATTTGTTCTTGGAATTCCCGCCAAAATTTCGAAGTAAACCGGGTATCCCTATCAGACACAATGGATACCGGCACCCCATGACGTGCTATTATTTCATTCGTGTAAACCTCTGACATCTTTTCTAACGTATAAGTCTCACGGATCTGAATGAAGTGAGCACTCTTCGTCAATCTATCTACCACTACCCATATGGCATCGAAACCACGGTTCGTTTTAGGCAACTTGGTTAGTAGGTCCATCGTGATATGTTCCCATTTCCAAACCGGAATTTCTAACGGTTGGAGTTTGCCATATGGTTTCTGATGCTCTGCCTTGACTTGTAAACATGTCAAGCATTTTTCCACATACTTCGCCACATCCCTCTTCATTCCGGGCCACCAATAATTTTGTTTCAAATCATTGTACATCTTGGTCGCACCCGGATGAATTGAATAACGGGATTTATGAGCTTCATTAAGTAGAAGCGCCTTTACTCCACAAGTGTGTGGGACCCATATCCTTCCGGATCGAGTCTTCAACCCGTTATTCCCGTCCGACAAATCTTTCAACTGACCTATTATTCTTTCTTTCTTCCAATTCTCTTCTTTCATTGCTTCTAATTGCGCCTCTCGAATATGCTCAAGTATACCCGAGGTCACCACGAGTTGCATCGATCTTACTCGTATTGGGACATAGTCCGCTTTTCTGCTTAGAGCATCCGCCACCACATTAGCCTTTCCGGGGTGATAATGTATTTCACAATCGTAGTCTTTCACCATTTCCAGCCATCGCCTTTGTCGCATATTTAACTCTTTCTGATCGAAAAAGTATTTTGAAGCTCCTGTGATCGGTGTATATGGTGCATTTTACCCCGTATAGGTAGTGCCTCCATATTTTTAAGGCAAATACCACCGCAGCCAATTCAAGGTCGTGTGTAGGATATTTCTTCTCATGTATCTTCAATTGTCTCGAGGCATAAGCTATAACTTTGCCCCGTTGCATTAAAACACATCCGAGCCCCGATAGTGAAGCATCAGAATAAACTACCAAATCTTCAACCCCGTCCGGCAATGTCAGTACCGGAGCTTGTGTTAACTTCTCTTTTAGCATTTGGAACGCTCTTTCTTGATCGACACCCCAAATAAACTTCTCTTTATTTTGGGTTAGCTTTGTTAGCGGTAACGCAATCTTGGAGAAATCTTGAATGAATCTCCTATAGTATCCCGCAAGCCCCAAAAAGCTTCTAATTTCCGAAGAGTTCTTCGGAGGATTCCATTTTGACACAGCCTCAATCTTGGACGGATCCACCAATACTCCGTCGGCACTTATGACGTGGCCAAGAAATTGTACCTCTCGTAACCAAAAGGCACACTTAGAGAACTTCGCATACAGCCTTTCTCGTCTAAGTGTCTCTAACACTTCTCGTAAGTGGTTTGCGTGTTCAGCTTCACTTTTCGAATACACCAAGATATCATCGATAAACACGATGACCGACTTGTCCAACATTGGCTTGCAAACCCGGTTCATGAGGTCCATGAAAGCCGCGGGTGCATTTGTTAGCCCAAATGACATTACGAGGAATTCATAATGTCCATATCTTGTGCGGAAAGCCGTCTTCGGTACGTCTTCTTCTTTAACCCTTAGTTGGTGATACCCAGACCTAAGGTCAATCTTTGAAAACCAGTTCGCACCTTGTAATTGGTCGAACAAATCATCTATCCTCGGAAGCGGGTATCGGTTCTTTACCGTGAGTTTGTTTAACTCCCGGTAATCGATACACATACGCATGCTTCCGTCTTTCTTTCTTACGAACAACACCGGTGCGCCCCAAGGGGACACACTCGGCCTAATGAACCCCTTATCAAGCAAATCTTGGATTTGGGACATCAACTCTTGTAATTCCGACGGTGCGAGTCGGTACGGAGCTTTGGCTACGGGTTTTGCGCCCGGAATCAATTCGATTCCGAACTCTACTTCCCGTGGGCGGTATTCCCGGTAAATCCTCCGGAAACACATCTCCAAAATCTCGTACTACAGGTACATCTTCAATCTTCCGTGGTTCTCTCTCGGGCTCATTTGCGTATATCATGAACGCCTTGCATCCTTGCTTCATAAGCTTGTGGGCTTTCAACATTGAGCACACTATGGGGTTACCTCCTTTTTCACCATAAATGGTGACGTGTTTCCCGCTCGGAGATATTAGTTTTATCTCTTTACGAAAACACACGACTTTTGCATGGTGTTGGGCTAGCCAATCCATCCCAACGACTACTTGAAATTCTCCCATTGACATCGGAATTAGATCTATCAAGTATTCCTCATCGTCGATGTTTAATTTGCAGCCTCGACAAACATCACAAACTATAAAGATTTTGTTATCCCCTATTTCAACTTCTAAGGGCACAGGCAATATCGTCAATACAAATGAAGGATGTCGAATAAACCCATGCGAAATGAAGGATTTATTCGCACCCGTATCAAACAATACACGTGCTGGAATTGAGTTAATTGTGAATATACCTGAAACCACATCGGGTTCTATTTTTGCTTCAGCTGCAGTAAGTTGGAAGGACCTAGCCTTCGCTTTGGGGGCTTCTGCTGGAGACTCCTTAGCCTCTCTCTTTCCAACTAAGTCCGGGCATTCGGACTTTTTGTGGCCGGGTTGATAGCAATTGTAGCACACTGATATTTTTCCCGGGCATAGCGAGGCCGTGTGCCCCGTCTTATTACATATGGGGCATGGCTTGTCTTTGAATCGACACTCCCCCTTGTGTCCCTTCCCGCAGATTTTGCAACTTGGCGACCCACCTTTAACATCCACCTTCTTTCCCGATTCTCCCGTTCGGGCTTTCTTTGCCGGGCTTGGATTCAAATCATGTGCCCTCCGTTCACCTCTTTCGACTTGCTTCTTCAACTCGATTTCCATTTCCCGAGCAACGTTAATGATCTCGGTAAGGGTCTCGTATTTTGAAGGAGTCATAAACTCCCTATATTCAGCACTTAACATGTTGTAATAATAATATATCTTCTGTTCTTCAGTGGTGACTAACTCGTCACAAAACCTCAGCTTATCCATGAAAATACTCGTAATTTTATCAATTGATTCCCCCCTATGTCTTAACTGAATAAATTCTTCCTTGATCCTGTTGATAACTGCCTTGGGGCTATGGTGTTTAAGGAACGGCACCTTAAACTCATCCCAAGTCATAACCCTTGCCGCTTCGGCTCCGATCTCCTTCTTTTTATTGTCCCACCAATCCTTGGCTTGATTTCTCAATTGGTCGGTTCCGTAAGCAACATAATCACCTACGTCACAGTGGGTTCGTTCAAACACTCCTTCGACGTCACTCAACCATCTTTGACAAATTATCGGGTCGACTTCCCCGTTATAGATTGGCGGTTTACACGCCATGAATTCCTTATATGAGCACCCTTTACGATCTCCCATTTTGTCTTTCATAAGGTTGACAATATCCTCCAACCTTTTAACTCGCTCTTCTACAAGCGACAACACCGTGCCTTGAATTTTGTCTATAAACCCGGATAGACTGCCTTATTGCCTTTCCTACTTCTTCGGCAATTATTTCTTTCATTTGTTCGGTGCTTGTTTGCACCGGATTATCATCATTCCCATCAGACATCTTGAAGCTGAAATGTTTACATCTAAACGTTAAACATTTCATTTATAACATTGCTTCATTTGTTTCGGTTTAGCCAAGTTCCTAACTTGCTTTAACCGTTTACATTTAATGCACTTTCTGGGTTTGAGTGTGTTAACACGCTCTTCCCATGCATATCAACTCGTTTATCATTCATTACATAAGACATAATTTGTTAACATAATAAGTTAATTCTTACCGGATGATCGATCAAGCTTGAACCGAACACTTTGTTGACAACCTTAAGCTCTGATTACCAACTTGTAACACCCTAAAATTTTTCGCTTGATTTTAATAATAAAATACACCATTTCTATTATAAAATTTGCTAAGTAACATATCATTCATTAACGGATTTCATAAGTACTGCAACCTTAGTTAATTAATGACTAAGTTAAAACATTTCAAAAGTAGTTTAACAAGTGTTTACAACCCATACATAAGACTACTAAAGATTTAAAACATTGCGGAAGCTTCAAAATGTAGTGTTCGGTTCTTCATCATATGCTTGATCGCCATCCGCAAGATCCATCTTGTTACCTATGGTCAAAACCACTAAAATATTAGTTGTAACCTTTTCATATAATATATAGATGCAAGACCCGACATCGAAGTATGATATAAAAGAAATTTTACAACTTTCTGAGTTCCACCGTAACTTACGGTGTCACCGTAAGTTACGGTAGGTTCTGGAAATTTTTGATTCACCGTAAACCAGGGGAATCCCACCGTAGCTTCCTGGACTCTATCGTAAGTTACGGTAGCACCGTAACTTACAGTAGATCCTACACATATAGGTTTTGGCTTTTTGTTTGTTTTGCGACATCACCGCTTTAATTCAAACAACCATATTTCTAAAAATTCAGTTACGCATTACATGATTATTGAAATCTACTTAATGTAACGGGTCAGGTTACGTACCTTTAAAGTAAGACCTTCAAACGTGTGTCCACACCGGTTTGCCCGCTAGATGCCCCGGCTTCCTTACCTATAGAGTTCAATCACTTTATGTTTAGAACTCTTTATTTCACATATATAACGCACATTTTGTCATCCATCATAATTATGCGTTTTTAACTTACAATTCAGTTTCAAGCCTTCTTTGAGGCATTTCAACAAACACTATAAGGGCAGAATTTTACGTGTTTAAACCTCGATTCTCTAGATTATTATTTAGCCCTAAGTTCACATCATTCAATCCTTTTACATGATTGATAACTTTAAATCTTCCTGGAATCACTTCCAAATGGTCCAATTACACTAGATTCACAATTTATTTCCTAGTGTTCATCAAATTACACATAACCCATTAACCACCTACAATGGTATTCATGAATTCACCAAATTTTCTTATGATTTCAACTACTATTTGTCTAGGGTTTGTCTCTAAACACCATAGTTATTCCTAAATCACCATAAGACAATCATGCAACTAGAATTTCAGATTTTTCCCAACTCATGAGAATTCCAAGTTAAGAGTTTTTATTAAATTTTACATACCTTATAATCCTCTTGCGATGAGGATCACGATTCTAAGCTCGGATTTTCGTTTGGACCAGATTTGCTCCTCCAATTGAGAGTTTTAAGCAGAATTTAGGGTTTGAGAGTGGGGATCGCCCCCTTTTCTTGCTCCTGATCGACCAACACCTCAAAATGGGGTGTTTGGTTTTGTTTTACTAACTTAGTAATACAAGTTTCAAATTTTGACAACCTAGGTCCCTTCATTTTGATCAACATTTAATTTAGTGGCTTTTAACCCTACTATAGGTTATTTCTAAACTATTAACCAACTAGGTTAAAATTTCTAATTGGTAAATTCTCATTTATTTATACTTTATATAATTCTAATATATAAAGTTTTATATTTTCAGGGTGCTACAAAAGAGTATTTGGCACATATCGTACCAGCTTGGTAGGCTGCCAAAGCCTCAGCCACACGGGTGTTAATCAAGTTTGTTAGCTCGGCCTGTGTCATCGCAATGTGACCACGCCCATGGCCTCATCCGCTCATGATTCTATATAAGAAAAGAGGACAGGTTAAGAGTCGAGATAAGGTAGGAGCCAAAGCTCACGAAGACTTCTACAGACTACTAAATTTACATCAATCAACAGAGCGGAACCCCTTTCACACTCGTTAAGGCTCACTGGGACTCATATGCACCCCACATTATTATGTGTGCACCCATAATAGCAATGTGATTTGCATGTTTATCTCAGCTCCTCCCAAATTATGCTAAAAGGTTCCTCAAATTCGAGTAGCAAAACAGAAGACACCACAAAACGTAAACCACGAAAATCTAACGGGATATCACACTTGGACTCCATCAACCACATAACTTAGGCAAATACACATGAGTTCAGTCTGTTGTGCTAAGTGTGCAATCACGTGCAACATCATACAATAGTGTACTCTAGATATACTATGCAATAAGTAAACGAGAGACGAACCTTGCAATCTGGAGCCGAGTGTCATGGTCGATTTCAAAGCTGTTCGGTTATAGTCTGGTTTTATAAAAACGTTTTAAAAGTTAGTTCACTATAACCTGTGGCTCTGATACCAAACTGTCACACCCCCAAAATACCACACGCGGGAACCCCCCCCCCCCCCCCCCCCGCAAGGCGTGTGACATACCAGGATCCAGCCACTAATCACATTGAACTATAATAAATATTTAAATAAAACATTCCCTTCATTTCATAATATAATTCCAAGTCATAAGTTAAAAACAAATCAAACGTTCAGCAGAAGCATAATGTAAATTGTTAATCAATAGTTTCAAACAAGTGTTCAAAACCAACGAAACAAGTATCCAAGAGTCTCGACCCATGACCACTCCAGCACTCCCAGATAGCAAGTCCATAACCAAGAATCTAACGACCTGCAAGCATGCAGACAAGTGTGTCAGACGACGCTGGTGAGCTCAAAGTTTGTTAACACGTTTTTGTTACCAGATATGAGTATAAAACATTTCAGAGATTAGATGTTGTTATTAACTCGATTACCGCAGATGGCTCCAGATTTATTTGCCCAAACCCCAATGCTCTATCACACATTGGTCAAGTGGTTAAGGTAATTAGTTCACGACCGTCCTCCCCGGTACGGTGTGAGGGTGCCAAACCTAATAGCGCTATCAACTAATAACCCCGTTGCCTCCCCGGCAACCAATCGGTATATGACGGGACTTAATGACAGAAATGAGTGTAATAACCAACATCCCAGGTTTAACATTCCAGTTAAACCCAATACCCGACATTCCTCCCCGGAACGTTACCCGATATCCCTCCCCGGGATGCATGCTTGAAAAAGGCAGTGAACTCACCTTGGATTTGCTTGGTATTTATCAAATTACCCGTTCTAGTTAATCAACCAACCTTACCGTGGTTAATAATATTATCAGTTTCGTAAACATCCAAGTCACGTAATTTTCACAATTTGCATTCGTAGTAAGGATCATCATATATCACCCGGCAGTTACTCATACAAGTCCACACTCATGTACTTGACACTTAATAGCATTTAACAGATGGATTTGTTATTCACATAAGTTAGTTCACATTCCTCATTTCTTACTAAGGTTGTTAACATGCAAAAGATGTAATCGTATGCAAACACATTCATCGTTATATGCACCATGAACTATTTAAACTCTATGTTCTGTGAACACTGTTTTGTTTGTTCAATCCATGGCGAAAGACCCTAATGACGAAAGACTGTTTTTGCCGAAAATACAGGTGACGAAAGACCCTAGTGTTTCGTCGAAGTCTGGTAGACGAAAGACCATGTTCTTCGTCGAGTGTCTTTCATCGCTGCACATAACAATCAGTAATAGTTTCTCCTTAATCTCAACCGCCACATACGCTAACACTTTGACAGTTTCTTAATCAGATCAAATGGCACTTTTACACCATGAATGTGTAGTCTACTCATGAATGATTCTTAGCCATCACAACACAACAGGGTTCATCATTCAAATCATACTTAAACACTCAATAACCCTAACCATACAATGATCGAACCCAAATCAGATTCATTAGTTTAGCATGACATCAGTTCTATGAACACATGGTCCAATCATAACGCAAACATAACTGCATACAAATCATAACTAGCAATTTATCATGCGAATCACCATATTAATCGATCGAATCATCAGTTTGTCAACCCAAGGACTTCTAATCATTACTTCCATCATAGTTTAACATCAAATTCAACCACATGTTCTAACTTTACGTTCTAAATAACGAAACCCTAGTCAATTACATAGCAAAACAATATCAACACATAGCACACTATTAATGGGAAGACACTAACCGTAAGATGTTTGATGTGCGTGTAGTGTAATAGATTTTTAATGTATATTTTAAGCCCTTTTACACTTTTTAGCCAAGTTTTAAATTTATAAAACACGATATTTACTAACACTAAACACACATATGGGCAAGTGCACCCATCGTGGACGTAGTATAGTGTTGGTAAGATACCGAGGTCGTCCAAGGACACAAGAGCTTTTAGTACCGGTTTATCCTCAATGTCTAATCAAATCAAAAGTTAGAAAAAGGTTTTTAAACTAGAAAAACAAAACTAACCAAAATGCTGAAAAATAAAATAAAAGTAAAAAACAGATAGACAAGATGAATCACTTGGATCCGACTCGTGTGTAGTGTAACCTTTGATTATTTCCGCACTTTTGCACTTTTTAAGAGATTATCTTAGTTATTGTAGTAGGCCCCTCTTTTGAAGGTGACGTTACCCTCAACCCAGAAGTTTGAGTCAGCAAGGATACAATCCTAAAGGGTTGGATTATTGAAAGATAATTAATTAATTTATTAATGCATAATGTGGTAGGCCCCTCTTTTGAAGGTGACGTTACCCTCGGCTAAGTAGTCTGAGTCAGCAGGGATACAGTCCTAAGTAGCCGGGTTAAAGTTTTAATAGTAGCTTACTTATGAGGGGATCAAAGAGTTTGGACCCCCGCCATCCAATACCGGTGGGTATTGAAGGAGGTCCTACTAAATTTGACCCAGGTCCTTTGCAGGATCTATACATTGAACAATGGCAAGACTCTTACCAAACTGTTCCCTTAACCCCCGACCAGGTAGCCAACATATCTCCATATAGACTGATGTGCACAAAATGCAACATATAAATTACATCAATTGTGGCATAAAACTAACCCTTTTTAGTACTAATGTTGGAAAAAGTGTGCTTTTGTCTTCCTTTTGTATTTTCAGGATTAAATGAGCTCAAATGAACAAAAGAAGCAAAAAGGCAGCTAAATCTAACATAAATACAAGAAAAGGAGCAAACGTGGCATGCCCGACCTCCCGACAGCATCTTCCCAAGTAAAACAAGAAGACAGAAGACTGAACACGCCCCGTGCTCAGTGAGCACGGGGGGCGTGCCCAAGTGTCAGCAGAAAAGACAAAGTTGTAGAAACTTCCATCGCCCACCACAGGGCCGTGCTCAGCGGACACGGGGCCGTGGTCAACTATAAGATTCGCGGAATCCAGGCAAATCTTGATAGTACAGATATGCTTCTGCACACGGGGTCGTGCTCAGCGGACACGGGGGCGTGGTCAACTAATGCAGACAAACTGCATTTAATGAAGAAAGAGAGGAGGATGGACACGGGGCCGTGCCCGAGCTTCTGTTCAGCCTATAAATAGGAGTGCTTGGAGCTCTTACAACTCATCCCTTGGCACACCACCTCTCTCACACTTAACCCACCACCCACCACCATCACAACACCATCATCCACCACCATCATCCATTGTCCATCATAGAGTGTGTGAGTTGTCTCGGGATCCAAGATTGATCGTAAGAGTTCTTGACAATCAAAGGCCATGTTTGCCTAAGTCACCTACATCACTTGGTGAAGACAAGTGTTTAGTGTAATACTTTTTATTTTTAATCTTTTGCACTTTTTAATTGGTTTTGTATTAATGACTTTAATTACTAGTTTCTTATGTTGAAGGTGATTCTTCCTTATCGTTTGTCTATGGTGTCTTGTCATTATTTGACTGTCTATATAAAATAAAAGATTTTCAACATTCATATCTCCACGGTCTATATGGAGGTATGTTGGCCACCTGGTCGGGGGTTTAGGGAACGGTTTGGTAAGAGTCATGTCATTGTTCAGTTTATAGATCCTGCAAAGGATCCGGGTCAAATTTAGTAGGACCTCCTTCAATGCCCAACGGTATTGGATGGCGGGGGTCCAAACTCTTTGACCCCCTCATAAGTTAAACTACTATTAAAACTTTAACCCGGCTACTTAGGACTGTATCCTTGCTGACTCAGACTACTTAGCCGAGGGTAACGTCACCTTCAAAATAGGGGCCTACCAAATTATGCATTAATAACTTAATTAATTATCTTTCAATAATCCGACCCTTTAGGATTGTATCCTTGCTGACTCAAACTACTGGGTTGAGGGTAACGTCGCCTTCAAAAGAGGGGCCTACTACAATAACTAAGATAATCTCTTAAACAAGTGCAAAAGTGCGAAAATAATCAAAGGTTACACTACACACGAGTCGGATCCAAGTGATTCATCTTGTCTATCTGTTTTTACTTTTATTTTTATTTTCAGCATTTTAGTTAGTTTTATTTTTGTAGTTTAAAAACCTTTTTTCTAACATTTTGATTTGATTAGATGTTGAGGATAAACCGGTACTAAAAGCTCTTGTGTCCTTGGACGACCTCGGTATCTTACCAACACTATACTACGTCCACGATGGGTGCACTTGCCCATATGTGTGTTTAGTGTTAGTGAATATCGTGTTTATAAATTTAAAACTTGGCTAAAAAGTGTAAAAAGGGTTTAAAATATACACCTAATATATATAACACTTCACACGCATCATGTTTTTGGCGCCGTTGCCGGGGACACAAGGATTTTAAGAAAGCTTAAAATCGACGGCCTAATCAGTTTTTCAAAACCTTTTCAAAACGCGCGCACATTTTTCTGCAATTTAGTTTAGTTTGCATTTATAGTAGGTTGAACACAGGGTCGTGTTCACTGAACACGGGGCCGCGTTCACTGAACACGGGGCCGCGTTCACTGAACACGGGGCCGCGTTCACTGAACACGGGGCCGCGTTCACTGAACACGGGGCCGCGTTCACTGAACACGGGGCCGTGCTGCATATTTTTATAAAAACACCCAGATACAGAGTCTAAACACGGGGTCGTGCTCGCTGAACACGCCCCCGTGCTCAATAAGACTAGTAACTTTAATTAAAACGCCCAGATACAGATACTGAACACAGGCCGTGTACACTGAACACGGGGCCGTGTCCAGCCTCTGTTTCCGTCTTTATTTTTGTTTTCTGGTCTCGAGACTCTGTTGTTGTTTGTTGAGTGATTCTTATGGATCAATACTCAGGAGGCTACAACTACACTATGAGGAGGATGATTATAGGGAAGACTATTGCACTAATTGTGGTAACCCGCACTCGGTTCAATATTACAACTCACCTCAACCATCCACTTCATACAACTATTATGAGGAGCCCAGGTACGAGCCATCGACTTCATACACATCCTATGAAGACCAAAGGTATGAACCTTCTCCCTCATACTCATATTTTGATGAACCAAGGTATGAGCCTTCATACTCATACTTTGAGGAATCAAGATATGAGCCACCACCTTCATATACTTATTATGAGGAACCATGGCGTGAACAACCCACCTCATATGAGTACCATGAAGAACAAAATTACGACCCTTATCCATCATATGCTTAAAATGAGGAACAATGGTATGAACCATCTACTTCATATGAGTACTTTGAGGAACCAAGGATCGAACAACCGGATTCAAGCTTTGAGGATCCCGATCCTTTTTCTATCACCGAAGTGACCGATAGGATATTAGAAAAACTTAAAACTATCGAGCGATACATAAAAGAATCTCGCGCAAGGGAAGAGGAGTCCCGCGCAAGAGAAGAATTAAATAAATAAACGATAGTTGAAGAGTCAAAAATGGAAGAGCATGTCACACCCCGAAATTATCAGAGTTGGCGTGACTGGACTGGTATCGTCATTGCACAGCGGAAGCAAAATAAGCTAAGACTTCTAGAATTGAACGCCCACTAAGTACTCGTATCTCCAATGGTTCTCCTATTCCAACCGTGCCTTGACTTTGAAAAGCAACCTGAGAAAGAAACATGCGAAAAAGTCAACATAAAGTTGAGCGAGTTCATAGTTTGTTTATAAAAGATTTAAAATAAATCTTTTGAATAACCGGTTTGTGAAATAATATTGAGAAAACGAATTTAGAAATCATTTTCTTGCCAAGTTATATGCAAACTTTGTATTTGTAACGCCATATGTTCGTAAAACCATGTATTTGTAAACTCTCGTATTTGTAAAATTTGTATAACCGTCAATGCCCACCCTGACTTTGACTCCATGCCCGCATAGTCCTATGCTTTGAATTTATTTGAAATATGGTATGTAATTTGTAAAAATCTGGTATTTTTGTAAGTATGTATGTCCCTGGTATGTAGCAATAAGGAAAAAGAGATCACCAATGGGTTGCAAAGCCACTGGTATGTGTGAAGTGATGCAGGAAGACTCAAACCTAGCAGATTTTGGCGTCAGGCACATAGTCACCTCATGGTCCACTCAGCGGACTTAGGAGTGGGGCTAGCTACACCTGAATAGATCTATCACTCATGTCCCTCGGTCCTACAACGAGGATTAATGGCCTTAAGTTCCACCTACCTACTCACATGATCTAAGTAGTAAAAACCCACCCTAGGCTAACCATACCATGTATAAAATGTCTGAAATAATTGTAACATGTATTTTACCTCAGCCTCTAAGGCTGAACCTCCCCAGCCTCTAAGGCTGAACCTCCCAGCCTCTAAGCCCAACTCCCTAGTCTCTATATATTATCCCTAGACGACCAGTCCCTAGTTATGAAAATCATTCACATTTCGAAAATACGCATTTGTTTTGTAAAAACCGGTATGTTTAGTATAAACCTTTCGTAAATCATTTGAGTTCTTCAAAATCCATTCGTAATATGATTTAGAAATACGAGTTTTGCGTTTGTTCAAAACTTTGTATGTTCTTGCAAAACGTGCTTT
Source organism: Helianthus annuus (assembly GCF_002127325.2). NCBI lineage: Eukaryota > Viridiplantae > Streptophyta > Magnoliopsida > Asterales > Asteraceae > Helianthus > Helianthus annuus. Next base: position 53,647,595 of record NC_035440.2, on the reverse strand, counting down.
GTCTAAAAATATACAGTCTTTGTTTATTGAAAACTTTTTATGTTTCTGAAAATCGTGCATGTCTTTCCACCCCAAAAACATTTACAAAAATGTAAAACTGTAAAAAGGTGAGGTTATGAACTCACCTGAATATTCCTGTGCAAAGCTAGCTCAATACGACTTCGTGATGTCGTTTCCAATACTTGACTTGCTAGCGTGCATTCTACAATATTCCTAACACGGAATATCTTATAAGTTTTAAATAAAAGCGGTAACTAGTCTACGTGTCACCGAGCTCTACTGAATCATTAGTCGAACGACTCAACGGTAAGTAATTAACTTATCGGAAATGATTAGGTCATATTTGATAAGTGTCGTTTTATTGTCGATAATAACCAATAAGTCCTGACAAGACTTGATTCTCGAGAGATTTGAAAGTAAATAAATATTTATATCAAAATATATCGTTAAGATCGCTTGTCGTCCAGGGAAGTCGTACGTGTATAAAAGAATATTTATACGAAAATAATATATGACAAACTCGTATTATATATCGCATTTCGTATGATCTTTGTCAAAATATCCGTATATGCCGTTTAGGCGTATAAAATAAATATGAAAAGTTATATTTACTTTATAAAAGAATCGTCGTTGGAAGTTTGAAATAAATATATAAAATATATTTGTTTTATAAACGAATACAACTCGTTTGATGTTTGCGATAAATATAAAAGCTATATTTATTTTGCAAAAGAATCATCGTGAAACAAATACATAAACTGTATTTATTTTTATAAAAGCACTCGTATTGTTTAATACTTGAAATAAATATACAAACTATATTTATTTTGTAAAAACGAATTCATGTTGTTCAACATTTGAAATAAATATGTAAAACTATATTTATTTTTATAAAATGTATTCGTATCGTTCGTTAATTGAAAAAAATATAAATTGTATATATATTTTATAAAAGTTTCATGTTGGTTGGCGGTTTGATATCATTATATATAAACTATATTTAGTTTAGTTAAAGAATTGTCGAATTTCCGAGATTTAGAATAAATATAATAATTATGTTTATTTTTGTAAATAATATTCGAATCGCCGTCTTGTTTAAAACAAATGTGATAACTGTATTTGTTTTGTAATTTAGTTTAAATTCGAGAAGTTCGTCTTATAATAAAACACTTTTTGTCTACGGGTTTTCTCGAAAAACGGGCAGAGTTTCCTCTGTTTTTGGACGGTCCCGACATCTAAAGTATCGTAATTTTATCAAGATTCAACAATATTCAATCGAGATTCAACTAAACTATATATGTAATTTCGGCAAACATAGATATATATATCAAACGTAAATTATAATTGGTCGGTTCGAGCTCGTTATCACGTGATACGTTAAAACTATTTAAAACGTATTTAAATAAATTGCGTCACTAATCTTTACCAAATCCTCGTGTCGATTCATCGATCCGCTTGACTGAGTTGATAGAGTCAACTGAGTTGACTCGGTTTGACTGAGTTTGACCGAGTTGACTCCGTTTGACTGTGTCAACCCGAACCGCTTCACACCGACCCGAGCCGGCTGACCCGAACCAAGCCGTTGACCTTGCTTGCCCAGCTTTGACCCGCACCTCGACTGGCTAACCCGTGCTGACCGGTTGTCGTTGACTGGGTTGACTCGGCTTGACTGAGTCAACCGAGTTGAACCGAAAATTGACCTGGACACCGAACCCGAACCGAGCACTGCACCAGATCTGACCATTTTGACCGCTTGACCCGAATCTTTGAACCAAAAGCCCACTTGCTGAATCGAAACCAAATCTTTAGCCAAACATCACCACCACCACTATTACATGTGAGACCTGTCGGTCCGAAACACAGATCGCAGGAAAAACAGCGAAATACGCCTGATAAAAACAAGGTCCGCCAGAAAAACTGTGATACCCGTCGGATAATCACGCCGATCACCGGACAAATGGACCGACCGGCGGTTCGAACCTCCGACCACTGGTTCTCTCTCTCTCTCTCGTTCTCTCTCTCTCTCTCTCTCTTTCTCTCGTCCTTCTCTGTAGCACCGCCGCACCACCACCGGTTAGTGGTGGTGGTGGTCCGTTCCTGGATCGCCAAAAAAAGGGGTTTGGGTGTCGGTTGTAGATGAGGCAGCAGGGGGGGTATAAAAGATGACGAGCTCGCCGGAAAAATACCGCCGCCGCTACCGTGGCTCGCCGGCCGGAGTCCGGCCTGATCTGCCGAGAGTGAGAGAGAGAGAGAGCGATGTGTGAGTGTGTGTTTGGTCTGTTTAGTTGCCTGCTCAAAATGAAGCAACAATAAGGGGTATGGCCCCTTTTGTACTAAGGATTTTTTTTTTTTTTTGTTAATGGGCTTTGGGCTTGGGCCCGGGGCCCACAAGCCCAAGTCTCGCGTTAAAGTGGCCCGAAAATCTTTCACGAGACCCGTTTTCGCCCCCGCGTGTCGTAAAACATCACAATTCATTATTTTAGGGTCAGAATATGTAAAAAATAGTGTCTATAATCGTTATTACCCGTGTACGTTTGTCGGTTTCGTAAAAATCGCGTAAATGCTTCATTTTCCGTTTCCGATCCGTTTTTCGATCCGGTTTCAACTATGATTGTAAAAATTTAATTACGAAACAAAACAAACTGAAAAATTCAAGTTTTGAAAGTAACACGCGTGTCCGATGCTTCCGTTTCGTTACCGGTGCGTTTCCTGCAGTCGCGTTTCTCGTTCCCGTTTGCGCTTTGTGACTTACGGAACGAAATAAATTCACAAAAATTAAATTCATAAATATAAAATATTCGTGTATCATTCATACTTGTCGGCGTTGTTAGTATTTTGTCTGGCAGCAGTTCGTTGTCGCTTAATATTCAGCAGATTTTTTCGTAAGCCACCGTTCTCGCACTATAAAGTTGGATAAACGTTCCTAGGCACTCCAAAGGCCTAATTAAGTTAATTTGCGTCTTAAACACTATTTATTGTCGCATTAATCATCTGTTAATCACGTAATTAGGAGTTGTAAATCACCAGTTGTCACATTCTCCCCCTGTTTCAAAAATTTCGTCCTCGAAATTTAGTCTATGTTATATCCTCAGAGTTGTGTCGTTCGCAGGTAAGTCCGAATAATAACAAAGTGAATGACCGCGTAATCGAATTAAGACTTATTTAAACCATGTGAATTTAAAGACATTTTGCATCAATAAGAACCCAATGGTTTAAAAGAAATGTGTTTCAAAAATTGATGTCAAAGGAAACAAGACGTATAGGTACAGTCACTAATGTGACTAAGTTAACAGGGATCCAACAATGAACATGAACTTCGACCAATCGAATTCCCTATGAACATTCACAATAAGTAAATGAGTTCTAGAAGCAATAACATCCACTATTTGAACTTAGAATCAACAATCTCAAATGTACTAGTTTGCATGAAATGTTCGATCATGATCTGCACAAGCTGCAAGTTATACCGACGCCACAAGGTGTCGCAATGAATGAAACAATTCAATAATAGCGGTGATCAAACAAATTAACCGTGTTTGAAGTCAAGCGAAAGTACAATGAAGCAAATTTGAAAATTTGATTCAAACGACATCATAAGATTTTCAATTGAGGATGGAACATCAAAGAATTAATGTTTTCGATCGAAGACGAAGAAGCAATGGATATTGCAAACCAATCGATCGTCAACGAAAGAACCGTTAGTAGGTACACCGGAATATAAAAATGAACATGTGTACCATTGCCTTAATACACGATTGTGTCAAGACTGCTGTAATATGATAAATCGGAGCGGACTTAAAGCAAGTCAGTAAATAAATAATTAAATCCGTGCATGGGATGCGTAAACGAGTTTAGCACAAGCTTCAAATTAATGAAAACACCACCACATGGTGTCGAAATCAACAAACAATTTAATGGAGTCGAATGCCAAACAAGTTTACTACGACTCAAAACAAATGAAGTGCTTTAAAAGTTGATTTGAATATGATGCTCCCAATACATCATATGATGCTTTGAACTGAATATGTGTAATGGACAGGTTCAAACAATTGAATTTGATTTCGGCGCAAGCCGACAATAAATACATGTATCAACAAGACAACTTTCGGCATGGTCGCAACGAAAACCATGTATGTAACTTGAAAAGAAAAGAAATTTCAAGAAAATGTGTTGACTTGATAACAAAGAGCCAATAATTACAATAATGCGAGTCATTCGAATCACAAATCAATAGTTAGGTTTAGCGAAGCAATATTTGAACTTTAATGTAATGCTTATTCGAAACGAAACCACATGCGCAACAAACGATGCATGCGTAACATATGAATTTTCAAGAAATGAAGCAAACGTGTATTTGCTATAATAAAAGAAATGATCGTGATACGATGACCATTAAGAGGAGTAGAGATACGGAAATTTACTCGGTGAATGTGAAAGTCGAAATTTCAATGAAAGGAAATTAAGGACTTTACCCGGGGTTTCATGTGATGATCGGTTGTTAGTTGACATTACCATGGAATGTCGAACATAGCGTATTCGTCGTTAATAAGATAGGGGGAATACGAAGGCATGCGTCTTCTCCTTAGCGTGACTCGCGTTGTTTGCAGGACTGCGTGCCAAACCGCCGCTTCCTGATCGATAGTCCTCCTGCTGGCAGGAATCTAGCGTCGTCGTTGAATTGCGCCATCGTGTCTTTTCAAAGGCTTCGCCTCGATAGTCGTAGGTGTCGTACTTCCAACTCCGTTGACATATATCTTAAGTTTCACGTATACCTGTGCACTAGCGTTATGTTTCGCGTAGGACGTGATGTACTCCGGCATCCGTTGACCTAAAATTTGAGTTTCGTGTATTCTCGTGCACTAGCGTTTCGTTATGCATAGGCTACCTGCTCCGGAAGCTAAAACATCATAGAAAATATGGATAATAGTGTGTGCCCGAGTTAATATTCGCGGTTCCTACGTGATGACCTTTAATGATCTTCAACATAAGTTTCCGAAGGTCTTAAATGCATGTTTCCTAAACTCTCAGAGTGTTGTGTACTGTGTGTAATTGTTTTATGCACCGTGTGTAAAACACTATGTTAGAAAACAAAATTTTGATTGTTTGTTTTTCGGCAATGGTTGGAGACCATATTCGAGTACTAGGCGTTCTGTATGTATTCAACGTCTTAATAGTCTAAGTCCTAGAGAAAAGTGAGGTTAGAGCCTAGGTATTCCTAAAGAAAACCCTATTCGCTGTAACCTATAGCTCTGATACCAATCTGTCACACCCCGAAATTATCAGAGCTGGCGTGACTGGACTGGTATCGTCATTGCACAGCGGAAGCAAAATAAGCTAAGACTTCTAGAAATTGAAAGCCCACTAAGTACTCGTATCTCCAATGGTTCTCCTATTCCAACCGTGCCTTAACTTTGAAAAGCAACCTGAGAAAGAAACATGCGAAAAAGTCAACATATGAGCGAGTTCATAGTTTGTTTGTAAAAGATTTAAAATAAATCTTTTGAATAACAGGTTTGTGAAATAATATTGAGAAAACGAATTTAGAAATCATTTTCTTGCCAAGTTATATGGAAACTTTGTATTTGTAACGCATTATGTTCGTAAAACCATGTATTTGTAAACTCTCGTATTTGTAAAATGTGTATAACCGTTAATGCCCACCCTGACTTTGACTCCATGCCCGCATAATCCTATGCTTTGAATTTATATGAAATATGGTATGTAATTTGTAAAAATCAGGTATTTTTGTAAGTATGTATGTCCCTGGTATGTAGCAATAAGGAAAAAGAGATCACTAATGGGTTGCAAAGCCACTGGTATGTGTGAAGTGATGCAGGAAGACTCAAACCTAGCAGATTTTGGCGTCAGGAACATAGTCACCTCATGGTCTACTCAGCGGACTCAGGAGTGGGGCTCGCTACACCTAAATAGATCTATCACTCATATCCCTCGGTCCTACAACGAGGATTAATGGCCTTAAGTTCCACCTACCCACTCACATGATCTAAGTAGTAAAAACCCTCCCTACGCTAACCATACCATGTATAAAATGTCTGAAATAATTGTAACATGTATTTTACCCCAGCCTCTAAGGCTGAACTTCCCCAGCCTCTAAGGCTGAACCTCCCTAGCCTCTAAGGCGGAACCTCCCAGCCTCTAAGGCCAACTCCCTAGTCTCTATATATTATCCCCAGACGACCCATCTCTAGTTATGAAAATCATACACATTTCGAAAATATGCATTTGTTTTGTAAAAACCGGTATGTTTAGTATAAACCTTTCGTAAATCATTTGAGTTCCTCGAAATCCATTCGTAATATGATTTAGAAATACGAGTTTTGCGTTTGCTCAAAACTTTGTATGTTCTTGCAAAACGTGCTTTGTCTAAAAATATACAGTCTTTGTTTATCGAAAACTTTGTATGTTTCTGAAAATCGTGCATGTCTTTCCACCGCAAAAACATTTACAAAAATGTAAAACCGTAAAAAGGTGGGGTTATGAACTCACCTGAATATTCCTGTGCAAAGCTAGCTCAATACGACATCGTGATGTCGTTTCCAATACTTGACTTGCTAGCGTGCATTCTACAATATTCCTAACACGGAATATCTTATAAGTTTCTAAATAAAAGCGGTAACTAGTCTACGTGTCACCGAGCTCTACCGAATCGTTAGTCGAACGATTCAACGGTAAGTAGTTAACTTATCGGAAATGATTAGGTCATATTTGATAAGTGTCGTTTTATTGTCGATAATAACCAATAAGTCCTGACAAGACTTGATTCTCGAGAGATTTAAAAGTAAATAAATATTTATATCAAAATATATCGTTAAGATCGCTTGTCGTCCCGGGAAGTCGTACGTGTATAAAAGAATATTTATACGAAAATAATATATGACAAACTCGTATTATATATCGCGTTTCGTATGATCTTCGTCAAAATATCCGTATGTCACACCCCGACCACGAAAAACAACAAAACGTGGAAGAAACGTCGGGGATTGTTGTAACAGAATATTGTTTCACAACCATGGAATAAATAATTTTGTTTTATTAAATAAATGTACACATTGTTTAAATACAATCAAATAAGTACAACTATTATCTTTCAAGTTTTAAAGTCGCTAAGGCACGAGTCCATCCTAAGTGTAGCATATATCATCAATCATCATAGAGCAGTACCTGAAACATGTGTAAAAATAGGTACGTCAGCACAAAAATGCATGTGAGATACATAGGTTTTATTGATGTAGAATTCATGACTTATAAGTTTAAAGAAAAAGGTTTTAATAAAAGTAGTCATGATCCTTGAAAAAAAAGGTTTTCTTTTATAAATCATACTAAAATTTATAAGAAATTAGATGATACAAAATGTATTGTTTGAAAAGCAATATTTTGATAAAAAGATTTATAGTATATATAAAAATATACTTTGGTTTTAAGAAAGTGGAATAAGTAATATATTAAAATATATTTTAGTTCCAAAACCATTAACCCAAGTGTACTAAATAACGCCACGGTATGTAATGCGATGAAAACACTTATATATAAGAAGTACCAGCGGCGTATCTACCAAGTTTTCATCACATTACACCCGTCCCGTTATCTAAACACTAACCAAAAACCAGTCATTAAGTAAATAGTATATTAACCATACTTTAGTTGGTAACATAAATAAGTTTTAAGTAGTATATCAAAAGTATACTTTGGATTTATAAATAACATATTAAACTATGTTTTGGTTTGAAAATAACATATTAAAACTATGCTTTGGATTATGAAGATAACATATCAAACTATGTTTTAATGATTAACAAAATATATGTTGGTTTTTGTACAATATCCAATATGAGAGCATATCAAACTATACTTTTGGGAGTATAACTTAATATACAAAAATAATGTGATTTAAGAATTCGTTCAGACCTAGTGTATCAAAATACACCTTTGAGACTATAGAAATACCACAAAGGCAATCCCTATTTGGATGGAGCAACAAATTGGTTTCAGACATTCCATGACAACAGGAATGGGGTGTCAAATCCTATAGCGCTATATCATACTACCAACCGGCCTGGTGAACAAAAATAAGTACTATTCCAACAATTAATTTTATTATCTTTGAAAAATCAGTGTTTAAACCATAAATAATCATTCAATTTGTCAAAAGATGAGTATTAACATGTATAATCAATTATACTTTGAAATCATGAAAATTAAAGATAGGTACACATGCTTCACCCCAAAACATTTGAAAACAGTAAAAGAGGGGACTATGTACTCACTTGAGAGTGCTTAGATGTCCTAGGATAACCACCAAGCAAAGCTAGAGGAGCACGGAATCAAACGGCACCTAATATTGATAACTACATAAATAAACCGGACCTAAATCGTGAGATCGGATAGTATGAGGTCTCGTAAACCAAATGAGTGTGGGAACTCATATGATATGGTTTAACAAGGCCTACATGCTAAAATTAAACCTATCATAAGTGCTTTCGACCCATTATGACCCATTAAGGTAGCTTACGCTACGTTAACGCGTCGTGCGTGCAAAAGCGCGTTCGAGAAGTCTAACTAGTCCTATGACAAGTATTGTATGCCTCTTTAAGATACATAGGTTTTATTGATGTAGGATTCATGACTTATAAGTTTAAAGAAAAAACTTTTAATAAAAGTAGTCATGATCCTTGAAAAAAAAGGTTTTCTTTTATAAATCATACTAAAATTTATAAGAAATTAGATGATACAAAATGTATTGTTTGAAAAGCAATATTTTGATAAAAAGATTTATAGTATATATAAAAATATACTTCGGTTTTAAGAAAGTGGAATAAGTAATATATTAAAATATATTTTAGTTCCAAAACCATTAACCCAAGTGTACTAAATAACGCCACGGTATGTAATGCGATGAAAACACTTATATATAAGAAGTACCAGCGGCGTATCTACCAAGTTTTCATCACATTACACCCGTCCCGTTATCTAAACACTAACCAAAAACCAGTCATTAAGTAAATAGTATATTAACCATACTTTAGCTGGTAACATAAATAAGTTTTCAGTAGTATATCAAAAGTATACTTTGGATTTATAAATAACATATTAAACTATGTTTTGGTTTGAAAATAACATATTAAAACTATGCTTTGGATTATGAAGATAACATATCAAACTATGTTTTAATGATTAACAAAATATATGTTGGTTTTTTTACAATATCCCATATGAGAGCATATCAAACTATACTTTTGGGAATATAACTTAATATACAAAAATAATGTGATTTAAGAATTCGTTCAGACCTAGTGTATCAAAATACACCTTTGAGACTATAGAAATACCACAAAGGCAATCCCTATTTGGATGGAGCAACAAATTGGTTTCACACATTCCATGACAACAAGAATGGGGTGTCAAATCCTATAGCGCTATATCATACTACCAACCGGCCTGGTGAACAAAAATAAGTACTATTCCAACAATTAATTTTTTTATCTTTGAAAAATCAGTGTTTAAACCATAAATAATCATTCAATTTGTCAAAAGATGAGTATTAACATGTATAATCAATTATACTTTGAAATCATGAAAATAACAGATAGGTACACATGCTTCACCCCAAAACATTTGAAAACAATAAAAGAGGGGACTATGTACTCACTTGAGAGTGCTTAGATGTCCTAGGATAACCACCAAGCAAAGCTAGAGGAGCACGGAATCAAACGGCACCTAATATTGATAACTACATAAATAAACCGGACCTAAATCGTGAGATCGGATAGTATGAGGTCTCGTAAACCAAATGAGTGTGGGAACTCATATGATATGGTTTAACAAGGCCTACATGCTAAAATGAAACCTATCCTAAGTGCTTTCGACCCATTATGACCCATTAAGGTAGCTTACGCTACGTTAACGCGTCGTGCGTGCAAAAGCGCGTTCGAGACGTCTAACTAGTCCTATGACAAGTATTGTAGGCCTCTTTAAGATACATAGGTTTTATTGATGTAGGATTCATGACTTATAAGTTTAAAGAAAAAACTTTTAATAAAAGTAGTCATGATCCTTGAAAAAAAAGGTTTTCTTTTATAAATCATACTAAAATTTATAAGAAATTAGATGATACAAAATGTATTGTTTGAAAAGCAATATTTTGATAAAAAGATTTATAGTATATATAAAAATATACTTCGGTTTTAAGAAAGTGGAATAAGTAATATATTAAAATATATTTTAGTTCCAAAACCATTAACCCAAGTGTACTAAATAACGCCACGGTATGTAATGCGATGAAAACACTTATATATAAGAAGTACCAGCGGCGTATCTACCAAGTTTTCATCACATTACACCCGTCCCGTTATCTAAACACTAACCAAAAACCAGTCATTAAGTAAATAGTATATTAACCATACTTTAGTTGGTAACATAAATAAGTTTTCAGTAGTATATCAAAAGTATACTTTGGATTTATAAATAACATATTAAACTATGTTTTGGTTTGAAAATAACATATTAAAACTATGCTTTGGATTATGAAGATAACATATCAAACTATGTTTTAATGATTAACAAAATATATGTTGGTTTTTGTACAATATCCCATATGAGAGCATATCAAACTATACTTTTGGGAGTATAACTTAATATACAAAAATAATGTGATTTAAGAATTCGTTTAGACCTAGTGTATCAAAATACACCTTTGAGACTATAGAAATACCACAAAGGCAATCCCTATTTGGATGGAGCAACAAATTGGTTTCAGACATTCCATGACAACAGGAATGGGGTGTCAAATCCTATAGCGCTATATCATACTACCAACCGGCCTGGTGAACAAAAATAAGTACTATTCCAACAATTAATTTTATTATCTTTGAAAAATCAGTGTTTAAACCATAAATAATCATTCAATTTGTCAAAAGATGAGTATTAACATGTATAATCAATTATACTTTGAAATCATGAAAATAACAGATAGGTACACATGCTTCACCCCAAAACATTTGAAAACAGTAAAAGAGGGGACTATGTACTCACTTGAGAGTGCTTAGAAGTCCTAGGATAACCACCAAGCAAAGCTAGAGGAGCACGGAATCAAACGACACCTAATATTGATAACTACATAAATAAACCGGACCTAAATCGTGAGATCGGATAGTATGAGGTCTCGTAAACCAAATGAGTGTGGGAACTCATATGATATGGTTTAACAAGGCCTACATGCTAAAATGAAACCTATCCTAAGTGCTTTCGACCCATTATGACCCATTAAGGTAGCTTACGCTACGTTAACGCGTCGTGCGTGCAAAAGCGCGTTCGAGACGTCTAACTAGTCCTATGACAAGTATTGTATGCCTCTTTAAGATACATAGGTTTTATTGATGTAGGATTCATGACTTATAAGTTTAAAGAAAAAACTTTTAATAAAAGTAGTCATGATCCTTGAAAAAAAAGGTTTTCTTTTATAAATCATACTAAAATTTATAAGAAATTAGATGATACAAAATGTATTGTTTGAAAAGCAATATTTTGATAAAAAGATTTATAGTATATATAAAAATATACTTCGGTTTTAAGAAAGTGGAATAAGTAATATATTAAAATATATTTTAGTTCCAAAACCATTAACCCAAGTGTACTAAATAACGCCACGGTATGTAATGCGATGAAAACACTTATATATAAGAAGTACCAGCGGCGTATCTACCAAGTTTTCATCACATTACACCCGTCCCGTTATCTAAACACTAACCAAAAACCAGTCATTAAGTAAATAGTATATTAACCATACTTTAGTTGGTAACATAAATAAGTTTTCAGTAGTATATCAAAAGTATAATTTGGATTTATAAATAACATATTAAACTACGTTTTGGTTTGAAAATAACATATTAAAACTATGCTTTGGGCTATGAAGATAACATATCAAACTATGTTTTAATGATTAACAAAATATATGTTGGTTTTTGTACAATATCCCATATGAGAGCATATCAAACTATACTTTTGGGAGTATAACTTAATATACAAAAATAATGTGATTTAAGAATTCGTTCAGACCTAGTGTATCAAAATACACTTTTGAGACTATAGAAATACCACAAACGCAATCCCTATTTGGATGGAGCAACAAATTGGTTTCAGACATTCCATGACAACAGGAATGGGGTGTCAAATCCTATAGCGCTATATCATACTACCAACCGGCCTGGTGAACAAAAATAAGTACTATTCCAACAATTAATTTTATTATCTTTGAAAAATCAGTGTTTAAACCATAAATAATCATTCAATTTGTCAAAAGATGAGTATTAACATGTATAATCAATTATACTTTGAAATCATGAAAATAACAGATAGGTACACATGCTTCACCCCAAAACATTTGAAAACAGTAAAAGAGGGGACTATGTACTCACTTGAGAGAGCTTAGAAATCCTAGGATAACCACCAAGCAAAGCTAGAGGAGCACGAAATCAAGCGGCACCTAATATTGATAACTACATAAATAAACCGGACCTTAATTGGGAGATCGGATAGTATGAGGTCTCGTAAACCAAATGAGTGTGGGAACTCATATGATATGGTTTAACAAGGCCTACATGCTAAAATGAAACCTATCCTAAGTGCTTTCGACCCATTATGACCCATTAAGGTAGCTTACGCTACGTTAACGCGTCGTGCGCGCAAAAGCGCGTTCAAGACGTCTAACTAGTCCTATGACAAGTATTGTATGCCTCTTTATGTTTAAATATGTTACATAATTAGTTAAGTGACAAAATTTTGGGTTACGTATGCTTAAATATCAATTATGCATAAAAAGGGTATTTTGGTAATTTACCTAAGGCATATAAACTACCTATCATACAACTACTTAAACGAAGTGACCATAAGGTATAACCTCGGAAGGTTATTCCCTGTACAACTATAGTCACTAAACATGTTTGGTCGGATCCTAATGATCGACCAAACGGGTCGTGTTCGAAAGTCTAAGCGGGTGTTTAGTCCGCTTGACTTACGACTCTACATAAGCACTAATCTAAAAAGTGACGAGCTAAACATGTCGAAACATGTTTAACAAAGTTAGAAAACAGGTTTGGTATTAAAACAAATGGTTTTAATACCCAAGAGTAGTTTGGTTACAAAATACGCGAGAAAACGCATTTTGGCCGAAATTACGACTCGTCACTGAGCCTAGATAACGTGGTAATCAGTAGGTATAGTCACTAGGGACTATAACCATCATGATTACGCTCACGTTATGAAGTTCAAACGAACTTCGCATGGGCCATAAACTGGTCAATGTAGAAAGTCAAATGCAGTTTGACTTTTAAGCGAAAAACGAAAGAAAAGAATGAAAGAATACTTACAGAAGGTCCCCGCAAGATTTGATCCGATTATTCTCAGGTATGGAGTATAAAAACCCCAACTTAGAGAACAAAATCAGATCAAATGTGAGGAAATGACTAAAGACATGGTGGGTATTTATAGGAAATCTAGAACCGTTAGGATCGTTCATCGCAAAACGAGCTTCGATCTCATCCGTACACATGTGCCCATGGATTTGTGAAACCCTGGGAGCCCATAGTTTCATTAAAACCATGTGAAAATGAGGGGAACAGCTGGAACAAGCTGGAATTTAGATTTTTCATTTTGGTCCCTTCCTAAGATAACTATCGCAGAATGTCAATTTTGGTCCCTGAACTTCAGAAACATGCGTTTCGGCTCATTTTTGACACGTTTAAGCCACGTTAACCTCATTTCAAGGATCTAAAATGAAGTTAAAGTATAGGGAACTCAAAACATGTTCAAAAATATGTCGGATGTCGGTTCGTTTGGTCGTACGGTTGCGTTGTTTGGTTAATTACGACGGAAGTCGTAACGAACGCAAAAACGATCCAAATCAAGTGACGAATGGAATTTTCTTATGCCAAACACTAAAATAAAATATTTTAATGCTTACATAAATTTTTGGATGTCCGGATATATTCAGAACGTAAGATATGCGCGAAAATGCAAACTTATGCACTTTTTGACGCTTTTAGTCCCTGGATGACCAAAAGTTTATTTTTGCGCACCAAACACCTCAAAGCCTATTTCTAAGCTATGTAAAGGATATTTAGGCATATTTAACTTATGATCAAGTTCTGGAAGGTTCGTTACTGTACGAATCGGTATAGTTTCGCAGTTTGACACAATTAGTCCCTACGATCGAACAAACTTGATTTCAACACACCAAACCATCCAAAACTTATTTCTAAGTTATATGGAGGTTATTTATGGTATGTTAAGCCTATTTCACTATTCCGAGTGTTGGTTGCGTTAAACTGGTTATATTTACGCATCAGTGCGCGTATAACCTTCCAGAAAGCGATTTAGAGCTTGAAATCGGACAAGAATTGATATGTGCAAACGATACACATATTTTTACAAATCCCAAGTATGAAATACGATATTTCTTTGGTTTGGTAATTGTTTGATGATTGAAGTGACACTGGTGTCACAACGTACATGCCATTCAGGCGTATAAAATAAATATCAAAAGTTATATTTATTTTATAAAAGAATCGTCGTTGGAAGTTTGAAATAAATATATAAAATATATTTATTTTATAAACGAATACAAGTCGTTTGATGTTTGCGATAAATATAAAAGCTATATTTATTTTGCAAAAGAATCGTCGTGAAACAAATACATAAACTGTATTTATTTTTATAAAAGCACTCGTATTGTTTAATACTTGAAATAAATATACAAACTATATTTATTTTGTAAAAACGAATTCATGTTGTTCGACATTTGAAATCAATATGTAAAACTATATTTATTTTTATAAAATGAATTCGTATCGTTTGTTAATTGAAATAAATATTAACTGTATATATATTTTATAAAAGTTTCATGTTGGTTGGCGGTTTGAGATCATTATATATAAACTATATTTAGTTTAGTTAAAGAATTGTCGAATTTCCGAGATTTAGAATAAGTATAATAATTATGTTTATTTTTGTAAATAATATTCGAATCGTCGTCTTGTTTAAAACAAATGTGATAACTTTATTTGTTTTGTAATTTAATTTGAATTCGAGAAGTTCGTCTTATAATAAAACACTTTTTGTCTACGGGTTTTCTCGAAAAACGAGCAGAGTTTCCTCTGTTTTTGGACGGTCCCGACATCTAAAGTGTTGTAATTTTATCAAGATTCAACAATATTCAATCGAGATTCAACTAAACTATATATGTAATTTTGGAAAAAATATATACATATATCAAATGTAAATTATAATTGGTCGGTTCGAGCTCGTTATCACGTGATACGTTAAAACTATTTTAAACGTATTTAAATAAATTGCGTCACTAATCTTTACCAAATCCTCTTGTCGATTCATCGATCCGCTTGACTGACTTGACCTTCACCGAGTTGACTCGGTTTGACTGAGTCAACCCGAACCGCTTCACACCGACCCGAGCCGGCTGACCCGAACCAACCCGTTGACCTTGCTTGCCCAGCTTTGACCCGCACCTCGACTGGCTAACCCGTGCTGACCGGTTGTCGTTGACTGAGTTGACTCGGCTTGACCGAGTCAACCGAGTTGAACCGAAAATTGACCTGGACACCGAACCCGAACCCGAACCGAGCACCGCACCAGATCTGACCATTTTGACCGCTTGACCCGAATCTTTGAACCAAAAGTCCACTTGCTGAATCGAAACCAAATCTTTAGCCAAACATCACCACCACCACCACTATTACCGGTGAGACCCGTCGGTCCGAAGCACAGACCGCCAGAAAAACAGCGAAATACGCCGGATAAAAACAAGGTCCGCTAGAAAAACTGTGATTCCCGTCGGATAATCACGCCGATCACCGGAAAAATGAACCGACCGGCGGTCCGAACCTCCGACCGCCGGTTCTCTCTCTCTCTCTCGGTCTCTCTCTCTCTCTCTCTCGTCCTTCTCTGTAGCACCGCCGCACCACCACCGGTTAGTGGTGGTGGTGGTGGTCCGTTCCTGGATCACCAAAAAAAGGGGTTTGGGTGTCGGTTGTAGATGAGGCAGCAGGGGGGGTATAAAAGATGAAGAGCTCGCCGGAAAAATACCGCCGCCGCCGCCGTGGCTCGCCGACCGGAGTCCGGCCTGATCTACCGAGAGTGAGAGAGACCGATGTGTGAGTGTGTGTTTGGTCTGTTTTTTTTTTTTTGCCTGCTCAAAATGAAGCAACAATAAGGGGTATGGCCCTTTTTGTACTAAGGATTTTTTTTGTTAAAGGGCTTTGGGCTTCGGCCCGGGGCCCACAAGCCCAATTCTTGCGTTTAAGTGGCCCGAATATCTTCCACGGACCCGTTTTCGCCCCTGCGTGTCATAAAACGTCATAATTCATTATTTTAGGGTCAGAATATGTAAAAAAATAGTGTCGATAATCGTTATTACCCGTGTACGTTTGTTGGTTTCGTAAAATCGCGTAAATGCTTCATTTTCCGTTTCCGATCCGTTTTTCGATCCGGTTTCAACTATGATTGTAAAATTTTAATTACGAAACAAAACATACTGAAAAATTCAAGTTTTGAAAGTAACACGCGTGTCCGATGCTTCCGTTTCGTTACCGGTGCGTTTCCTGCAGTCGCGTTTCTCATTCCCGTTTGCGCTTTGTGACTTACGGAACGAAATAAATTCACAAAAATTAAATTCATAGATATAAAATATTCGTGTAACATTCATACTTGTCGGCGTTGTCAGTATTTTGTCTGGCAGCAGTTGTCGCTTAATATTCAGGATATTTTTCCGTAAGCCACCGTTCACGCACTATAAAGTCGGATAAACGTTCTTAGGCACTCCAAAGGCCTAATTAAGTTAATTTGTGTCTTAAACACTATTTATTGTCGCGTTAATCATCTGTTAATCACGTAATTAGGAGCCGTAAATCACCGGTTGTCACAGAACAAATAAGTGAAAAACCGACACATGAGTTAAACAATGAAAGGGGTGAGGACGATAACGTTAAAATTCAAGAAGAGTCTAATTTTGAAGAAATTAATCTCTTGTCACCATCTTTTGAAAATCATTGTTTAGTACCAACTCATGCAAAGTTTTTAAAAGAGTTAAACACTAACACTAAAATTGAAGAAATGGTAAGTATTAAGTTAACTAATGATCAAACTTCGCTAATAAAAGAAGACCCATTTGAAATTAACATTACACCGGTTCCATGTTTCTTTCAAAATTCATTTATTAGTAACGTCACAATTGATAAAGATCTTTGTGTTAACATAATGCCGAATTACATTTTCGAAAAATTAAGTATTAGTGATTTTTCTCCACTTCAAATACCCATTTTTCTGTCCAATAGGAAAATAATAAAATCAATCGGTATAGTTGAGGATGTCTTGGTTCAAACAAAACAATTGGTAATCCCAACCGAGTTTGTCATCCTTGATGACGCTCCTCTAATGTTGGGACGACCTTTTGTAAAAACTCACGAAGCTTTGAAAAACCGGAAATTCAACAATCTACCTCTTCAATTAGGGGCATTCAAAAGGAGCATAGATCTTGAGCGCTCAATGAAATATCCTTTTGGCAACAATGACCCCCTAATTGAAGATGAAGATGAGCCACTCGATATAAGTGAAAAGATTGACCACTTTGTTAAAAGGTGGGGTTATGAACTCACCTGAATATTCCTGTGCAAAGCTAGCTCAATACGACTTCGTGATGTCGTTTCCAATACTTGACTTGCTAGCGTGCATTCTACAATATTCCTAACACAGAATATCTTATAAGTTTCTAAATAAAAGCGGTAACTAGTCTATGTGTCACCGAGCTCTACCGAATCGTTAGTCGAACGATTCAACGGTAAGTAGTTAACTTATCGGAAATGAATAGGACATATTTGATAAGTGTCGTTTTATTGTCGATAATAACCAATAAGTCCTGACAAGACTTGATTCTCGAGAGATTTAAAAGTAAATAAATATTTATATCAAAATATATCGTTAAGATCGCTTGTCGTCCCGGGAAGTCGTACGTGTATAAAAGAATATTTATATGAAAATAATATATGACAAACTCGTATTATATATCGCGTTTCGTATGATCTTTGTCAAAATATCCGTATGTCACACCCCGACCACGAAAAACAACAAAACGTGGCGGAAACGTCGGGGAGTGTTGTAACAGAATCATTGTTTCACAACCATGGAATAAATAATTTTGTTTTATTAAATAAATGTACACATTGTTTAAATACAATCAAATAAGTACAACTATTATCTTTCAAGTTTTAAAGTCGCTAAGGCACGAGTCCATCCTAAGTGTAGCATATATCATCAATCATCATAGAGCAGTACCTGAAACATGTGTAAAAATAGGTACATCAGCATAAAAATGCCTGTGAGATACATAGGTTTTATTGATGTAGGATTCATGACTTATAAGTTTAAAGAAAAAGGTTTTAATAAAAGTAGTCATGATCCTTGAAAAAAAAGGTTTTCTTTTATAAATCATACTAAAATGTATAAGAAATTAGATGATACAAAATAATAATACATAGGTAATTAAATGATTAAGTAAAATGAGTTTGTACAAAATGTATTATTTGAAAAGCAATATTTTGATAAAAAGATTTATAGTATATATAAAAATATACTTCGGTTTTAAGAAAGTGGAATAAGTAATATATTAAAATATATTTTAGTTCCAAAACCATTAACCCAAGTGTACTAAATAACGCCACGGTATGTAATGCGATGAAAACACTTACATATCAGAAGTACCAGCGGTGTATCTACCATGTTTTCATCACATTACACCCGTCCCGTTATCTAAACACTAACCAAAAACCAGTCATTAAGTAAATAGTATATTAACCATACTTTAGTTGGTAACATAAATAAGTTTTCAGTAGTATATCAAAAGTATACTTTGGATTTATAAATAACATATTGAACTATGTTTTGGTTTGAAAATAACATATTAAGACTATGCTTTGGATTATGAAGATAACATATCAAACTATGTTTTAATGATTAACAAAATATATGTTGGTTTTTGTACAATATCCCATATGAGAGCATATCAAACTATACTTTTGGGAGTATAACTTAATATACAAAAATAATGTGATTTAAGAATTCATTCAGACCTAGTGTATCAAAATACACCTTTGAGACTATAGAAATACCACAAAGGCAATCCCTATTTGGATGGAGCAACAAATTGGTTTCAGACATTCCATGACAACAGGAATGGGGTGTCAAATCCTATAGCGCTATATCATACTACCAACCGGTCTGGTGAACAAAAATAAGTACTATTCCAACAATTAATTTTATTATCTTTGAAAAATCAGTGTTTAAACCATAAATAATCATTCAGTTTGTCAAAAGATGAGTATTAACATGTATAATCAATTATACTATGAAATCATGAAAATAACAGATAGGTACACATGCTTCACCCCAAAACATTTGAAAACAGTAAAAGAGGGGACTATGTACTCACTTGAGAGTGCTTAGAAGTCCTAGGATAACCACCAAGCAAAGCTAGAGGAGCACGGAATCAAACGACACCTAATATTGATAACTACATAAATAAACCGGACCTAAATCGGGAGATCGGATAGTATGAGGTCTCGTAAACCAAATGAGTGTGGGAACTCATATGATATGGTTTAACAAGGCCTACATGCTAAAATGAAACCTATCCTAAGTGCTTTCGACCCATTATGACCCATTAAGGTAGCTTACGCTACTTTAACGCGTCGTGCGCGCAAAAGCGCGTTCGAGACGTTTAACTAGTCCTATGACAAGTATTATATGCCTCTTTATGTTTAAATATGTTACATAATTAGTTAAGTGATAAAATTTTGGGTTACGTATGCTTAAATATCAATTATGCATAAAAAGGGTATTTTGGTAATTTACCTAAGGCATATAAACTACCTATCATACAACTACTTAAACGAAGTGACCATAAGGTATAACCTCGGAAGGTTATTCCCTATACAACTATGGTCACTAAACATGTTTGGTCGGATCCTAATGATCGACCAAACGAGTCGTGTTCGAAAGTCTAAGCGGGTGTTTAGTCCGCTTGACTTACGACTCTACATAAGCACTAATCTAAAAAGTGACGAGCTAAACATGTCGAAACATGTTTAACAAAGTTAGAAAACAGGTTTGGTATTAAAACAAACGGTTTTAATACCCTAGAGTAGTTTGGTTACAAAATACGCGAGAAAACGCATTTTGGCCGAAATTACGACTCGTCACTGAGCCTAGATAACGTGGTAATCAGAAGGTATAGTCACTAGGGACTATAACCATCGTGATTACGCTCACGTTATGAAGTTCAAATGAACTTCGCATGGGCCATAAACTGGTCAATGTAGAAAGTCAAACGCAGTTTGACTTTTAAGCGAAAAACGAAAGAAAAGAACGAAAGAATACTTACAGAAGGTCCCCGCAAGATTTTATCCGATTATTCTCAGGTAGGGAGTATAAAAACCCCAACTTAGAGAACAAAATCAGATCAAATGTGAGGAAATGAGTGAAGACATGGTGGGTATTTATAGGAAATGTAGAACCGTTAGGATCGTTCATCGCAAAACGAGCTTCGATCTCATCCGTACACATGTGCCCATGGTTTTGTGAAACCATGGGAGCCCATAGTTTCATTAAAACCATGTGAAAATGAGGGGAACAGCTGGAACATGCTGGAATTTAGATTTTTCATTTTGGTCCCTTCCTAAGATAACTATGGCAGAATGTCAATTTTGGTCCCTGAACTTCAGAAACATGCGTTTCGGCTCATTTTTGACACGTTTAAGCCCCGTTAACCTCATTTCAAGGATCTAAAATGAAGTTAAAGTATAGGGAACTCAAAACATGTTCAAAAATATGTCGGACGTCGGTTCGTTTGGTCGTACGGTTGCGTTGTTCGGTTAATTACGACGGAAGTCGTAACGAACGCAAAAACGATCCAAATCAAGCGATGAATGGAATTTTCTTATGCCAAACACTAAAATAAAATATTTTAATGCTTACATAAATTTTTGGATGTCCGGATATATTCAGAACGTAAGATATGCGCGAAAATGCAAACTTATGCACTTTTTGACGCTTTTAGTCCCTGGATGACCAAAAGTTTATTTTTGCGCACCAAACACCTCAAAGCCTATTTCCAAGCTATGTAAAGGATATTTACGGCATATTTAACTTATGATAAGGTTCCCGAAGGTTCGTTACCATACGAATCGGTGTAGTTTCGCAGTTTGACACAATTAGTCCCTGCGATCGAACAAACTTGAGTTCAACACACCAAACCATCCAAAACTTATTTCTATGTTATATGGAGGTTATTTAAGGTATGTCAAGCCTATTTCACTATTCCGAGTGTTGGTTGCATTAAACTGGTTATATTTACGCATCAGTGCGCGTATAACCTTCCAGAAAGCGATTTAGAGCTTGAAATCGGACAAGAATTGATATGTGCAAACGATACACATATTTTTACAAATCCCAAGTATGAAATACGATATTTCTTTGGTTTGGTATATGTTTGATGATTGAAGTGACACAGGTGTCACAGTCTCCCCTACTTTAGGAAATTTCGTCCCGAAATTTAATTCTAGAGGAAACTTGTGAAGACAGCTGTGACGGTTTCGCTTTCAAATAAATCCATTGAACCCTTAAGTAAAACTCTGGGCCAATAGTTAGGATTCTTAGCGAAAATGTCAGCCCTCAAAGTGAAGTCCTTGTAGTAACAAAACATGGGGTTTCGAACTACGGACGAAAGAACGTTTCTCATGAATACTTATCATAGGAAACTTGTGTGTGCTTGAAATCAGAATTAGGGAGTGTAAGATAAAATGACATCGGTCAAGGTCCAAGACTTCTCCCGTATCATTACTCTTGTCACTATAGGTCTTAACACATGACAAAACTTCCTGTGGTTTATGTGCACTAAATTCCATAATTATGTAGGCCTCCATAATTACGTAATTCCTTGCACAGTCCGCACAATTCATTTCATAATGCGTATGGAAAGAAAAAATCAATTGAATAAACATGAAGCGACTTGACAAGACCACCAAAGGATCTTTTTAACTAGATCAACGAACGATCTTTTTAACTAGATCAACACATGATCTTCTTAACTAGACCGTCGTACGATCTCCTTAAATAGACCACTTAAGGGATCTTTTCAATTATATCATCACATGATATTCCTATCCAGATTTTCAAATCAATCTGTTTAACTAGACCACTCAAGGGGTCCAATTATATAATAGTACTTTATAACCCATGGGACTTAACTACAACGTTGAAGTCCATTAAGGATTTAAGATAGTACCTTTAGTTATCCTACTATGAATCCTTCATATGAGATATGGAAGATTCTATGAGGATTTGGATGGATCACATAAAAACACAAAACATATAAGAAAACACATAAGCACATAATCACATAATTGATTAACTTGATTATTAATTTGTTATCTTTGGACACGGATATTTAAAGCACACCAGGAATCCAATTCGTGGATTTCATTTGGCACTTTAAACATAAGAATCTAACTATGGAGATAGAAAGATCTTAATAGGAATCCGGATTTATCCTTATTGAATCGTAATACAGGTATTAAGGCATACGAATAATTCAATTTAGGTCTCCGATTTGATTGATAATCATCCATAAAGATCTAATTATGAGGATAGAAAGATCCTATATGGATTTTGGATTTTTGTGTAACGAGAGGTGTTTCGACACCTTGCACTAGGTGTGCTTAAGTCGATATACAATGTAGAAAGTTCATGAGGTTTAGGTGCTAGATATGCCAAGCGACATATGAAGCAGAGTTTGAAGGTTGAGCAGCAGCAGGATTTGTAACAGCTTTGCTTTGGATTGCAAAGCGGCACATGTTAACCAAATGTCCCCATCGTCCACCGTGGGTACATTTGAAACAGGGTATTTGATTCGGATGATGACGGTGGCATTGATTGCTCTAAGGAGCGGTTCCCTTGTATGGCTTCATCCCTGAGACGAGTCACGGTGATAGCTAAATCAACGGCCTTCTGGTAGTACGACGCCTAATTGATAGACAATTGCAGCACTTAGTTTGGACATTGTTGTTGTGATGAAGAGGCACCATGAAGAAAATGGGAGACATGGGAGGAAACAAGGGAAATGAAAACAGAATAACAATGCATAAAATTGCGATCATTTGTTTGTTACCTAAGGCAAACAAATGAGATGGTGACTAATCAAAGTAAATGGGTCAATATAATGTGTCGCGACGACATGCTCGCCTATAAGTGGACACTCACCCCAAGAGTTCCCAGGTAAGAGTGACTGGTCTGATACTGCGGATTTGTACGAACACTCTAGCCTTAGACAGAAAACTCAGGGTACAGGCATCCACCCTTCCAGTTTGCACGTGTTCACATTATTTAGACCAAACTTTGACGGGATTTTGAAAACTTAAAGGGTACAAAACCATATAATAAATCATCCTAGAACAGATGATTAGTTTTCAAAGCGGGATAGAAATTTGTGTTCTTATTGTGGTTGTCACCTAAGAATAAGTGACGGTATTGTTTTAAAACTAAACACAAGATAACTTGTGTTAGGGTCCTAGGAAGGTTATAGTCTAGGTCAAAGCATCACTAATAACCTAATTCCCTATAACCATTGGCTCTGATACCAACTTTTCTGTCACACCCCGACCACGAAAAACAACAAAACGTGGCGGAAACGTCGGGGAGTGTTGTAACAGAATCATTGTTTCACAACCATGGAATAGATAATTTTGTTTTATTAAATAAATGTACACATTGTTTAAATACAATCAAATAAGTACAACTATTATCTTTCAAGTTTTAAAGTCGCTAAGGCACGAGTCCATCCTAAGTGTAGCATATATCATCAATCATCATAGAGCAGTACCTGAAACATGTGTAAAAATAGGTACGTCAGCATAAAAATGCCTGTCAGATACATAGGTTTTATTGATGTAGGATTCATGACTTATAACTTTAAAGAAAAAGGTTTTAATAAAAGTAGTCATCATCCTTGAAAAAAAAGGTTTTCTTTTATAAATCATACTAAAATTTATAAGAAATTAGATGATACAAAATAATAATACATAGGTAATTAAATGATTAAGTAAAATGAGTTTGTATAAAAAGTATTGTTTGAAAAGCAATATTTTGATAAAAAGATTTATAGTATATATAAAAATATACTTCGGTTTTAAGAAAGTGGAATAAGTAATATATTAAAATATATTTTAGTTCCAGAACCATTAACCCAAGTGTACTAAATAACGCCACAGTATGTAAGGCGATGAAAACACTTATATATAAGAAGTACCAGCGGCGTATCTACCATGTTTTCATCACATTACGCCCGTCCCGTTATCTAAACACTAACCAAAAACCAGTCATTAAGTAAATAGTATATTAACCATACTTTAGTTGGTAACATAAATAAGTTTTCAGTAGTATATCAAAAGTATACTTTGGATTTATAAATAACATATTAAACTATGTTTTGGTTTGAAAATAACATATTAAAACTATGCTTTGGATTATGAAGATAACATATCAAACTATGTTTTAATGATTAACAAAATATATGTTGGTTTTTGTACAATATCCCATATGAGAGCATATCAAACTATACTTTTGGGAGTATAACTTAATATACAAAAATAATGTGATTTAAGAATTCATTAAGACCTAGTGTATCAAAATACACCTTTGAGACTATAGAAATACCACAAAGGCAATCCCTATTTGGATGGAGCAACAAATTGGTTTCAGACATTCCATGACAACAGGAATGGGGTGTCAAATCCTATAGCGCTATATCATACTACCAACCGGTCTGGTGAACAAAAATAAGTACTATTCCAACAATTAATTTTATTATCTTTGAAAAATCAGTGTTTAAACCATAAATAATCATTCAGTTTGTCAAAAGATGAGTATTAACATGTATAATCAACTATACTTTGAAATCATGAAAATAACAGATAGGTACACATGCTTCACCCCAAAACATTTGAAAACAGTAAAAGAGGGGACTATGTACTCACTTGAGAGTGCTTAGAAGTCCTAGGATAACCACCAAGCAAAGCTAGAGGAGAACGGAATCAAACGGCACCTAATATTGATAACTACATAAATAAACCGGACCTAAATTGGGAGATCGGATAGTATGAGGTCTCGTAAACCAAATGAGTGTGGGAACTCATATGGTATGGTTTAATAAGGCATACATACTAAAATGAAACCTATCCTAAGTGCTTTCGACCCATTATGACCCATTAAGGTAGCTTACGCTACTTTAACGCGTCGTGCGCGCAAAAGCGCGTTCGAGACGTCTAACTAGTCCTATGACAAGTATTATATGCCTCTTTATGTTTAAATATGTTACATAATTAGTTAAGTGACAAAATTTTGGGTTACGTATGCTTAAATATCAATTATGCATAAAAAGGGTATTTTGGTAATTTACCTAAGGCATATAAACTACCTATCATACAACTACTTAAACGAAGTGACCATAAGGTATAACCTCGGAAGGTTATTCCCTATACAACTATGGTCACTAAACATGTTTGGTCGGATCCTAATGATCGACCAAACGGGTCGTGTTCGAAAGTCTAAGCGGGTGTTTAGTCCGCTTGACTTACGACTCTACATAAGCACTAATCTAAAACGTGACGAGCTAAACATGTCGAAACATGTTTAACAAAGTTAGAAACCAGGTTTGGTATTAAAACAAACGGTTTTAATACCCAAGAGTAGTTTGGTTACAATATACGCGAGAAAACGCATTTTGGCCGAAATTACGACTCGTCACTGAGCCTAGATAACGTGGTAATCAGTAGGTATAGTCACTAGGGACTATAACCATCGTGATTACGCTCACGTTATGAAGTTCAAACGAACTTCGCATGGGCCATAAACTGGTCAATGCAGAAAGTCAAACGCAGTTTGACTTTTAAGCGAAAAACGAAAGAAAAGAATGAAAGAATACTTACAGAAGATTCCCGCAAGATTTGATCCGATTATTCTCAGGTATGGAATATAAAAACCCCAACTTAGAGAACAAAATCAGATCAAATGTGAGGAAATGAGTGAAGACATGGTGGGTATTTATAGGAAATCTAGAACCGTTAGGATCGTTCATTGCAAAACGAGCTTCGATCTCATCCGTACACATGTGCCCATGGTTTTGTGAAACCATGGGAGCCCATAGTTTCATTAAAACCATGTGAAAATGAGGGGAACAGCTGGAACAAGCTGGAATTTAGATTTTTCATTTTGGTCCCTTCCTAAGATAACTATGGCAGAATGTCAAATTTGGTCCCTGAACTTTAGAAACATGCGTTTCGGCTCATTTTTGACACGTTTAAGCCTCATTAACCTCATTTCAAGGATCTAAAATAAAGTTAAAGTATAGGGAACTCAAAACATGTTCAAAAATATGTCGGATGTCGGTTCGTTTGGGCGTACGGTTGCGTTCTTTGGTTAATTACGACGGAAGTCGTAACGAACGCAGAAACGATCCAAATCAAGTGACGAATGGAATTTTCTTATGTCAAACACTAAAATAAAATATTTTAATGCTTACATAAATTTTTGGATGTCCGGATATATTCAGAACGTAAGATATGCGCGAAAATGCAAACTTATGCACTTTTTGACGCTTTTAGTCCCTGGATGACCAAAAGTTTATTTTTGCGCACCAAACATCTCAAAGCCTATTTCTAAGCTATGTAAAGGATATTTAGGGCATATTTAACTTATGATCAAGTTCCGGAGGGTTCGTTACTATACGAATCGGTATAGTTTCGCAGTTTGACACAATTAGTCCCTGCGATCGAACAAACTTGATTTCAACACACCAAGCCATCCAAAACTTATTTCTAAGTTATATGGAGGTTATTTAAGGTATGTTAAGCCTATTTCACTATTCCGAGTGTTGGTTGCGTTAAACTGGTTATATTTACGCATCAGTGCGCGTATAACCTTCCAGAAAGCGATTTAGAGCTTGAAATCGGACAAGAATTGATATGTGCAAACGATACACATATTTTTACAAATCCCAAGTATGAAATACGATATTTCTTTGGTTTGGTATTTGTTTGATGATTGAAGTGACACTGGTGTCACACCGTATATGCCGTTTAGGCGTATCAAATAAATATCAAAAGTTATATTTATTTTATAAAAGAATCGTCGTTGGAAGTTTGAAATAAATATATAAAATATATTTATTTTATAAACGAATACAAGTCATTTGATGTTTGCGATAAATATAAAAGCTATATTTATTTTGCAAAAGAATCGTCGTGAAACAAATACATAAACTGTATTTATTTTTATAAAAGCACTCGTATTGCTTAATACTTGAAATAAATATACAAACTATATTTATTTTGTAAAAACGAATTCATGTTGTTCGACATTTGAAATCAATATGTAAAACTATATTTATTTTTATAAAATGAATTCGTATCGTTCGTTAATTGAAATAAATATTAACTGTATATATATTTTATAAAAGTTTCATGTTGGTTGGCGGTTTGAGATCATTATATATAAACTATATTTAGTTTAGTTAAAGAATTGTCGAATTTCCGATATTTAGAATAAATATAATAATTATGTTTATTTTTGTAAATAATATTCGAATCGTCGTCTTGTTTAAAACAAATGTGATAACTTTATTTGTTTTGTAATTTAATTTGAATTCGAGAAGTTCGTCTTATAATAAAACACTTTTTGTCTACGGGTTTTCTCGAAAAACGGGCAGAGTTTCCTCTGTTTTTGGACGGTCCCGACATCTAAAGTGTCGTAATTTTATCAAGATTCAACAATATTCAATCGAGATTCAACTAAACTATATATGTAATTTCGGAAAAAATATATACATATATCAAATGTAAATTATAATTGGTCGGTTCGAGCTCGTTATCACGTGATACGTTAAAACTATTTTAAATGTATTTAAATAAATTGCGTCACTAATCTTTACCAAATCCACCTGTCGATTCATCGATCCGCTTGACTGACTTGACCTTGACCAAGTTGACTCGGTTTGACTGAGTCAACCCGAACCGCTTCACACCGACCCGAGCCGGCTGACCCGAACCAACTCGTTGACCTTGCTTGCCCAGCTTTGACCCGCACCTCGACTGGCTAACCCGTGCTGACCGGTTGTCGTTGACTGAGTTGACTCGGCTTGACCGATTCAACCGAGTTGAACCGAAAATTGACCTGGACACCGAACCCGAACCGAGCACCGCACCAGATCTGACCATTTTGACCGCTTAACCCGAATCTTTGAACCAAAAGTCCACTTGCTGAATCGAAACCAAATCTTTAGCCAAACATCACCACCACCACTATTACCGGTGAGACCCGTCGGTCTGAAGCACAGACCGCCGGAAAAACAGCGAAATACGCCGGATAAAAACAAGGTCCGCTAGAAAAACTGTGATACCCGTCGGATAATCACACCGATCACCGGAAAAATGAACCGACCGGCGGTCTGAACCTCCGACCGCCGGTTCTCTCTCTCTCTCTCTCTCTCTCTCTCTCTCTCTCTCGGTCTCTCTCTCTCTCTCTCTCTCTCTCGTCCTTCTCTGTAGCACCGCCGCACCACCACCGGTTAGTGGTGGTGGTGGTCCGTTCCTGGATCACCAAAAAAAGGGGTTTGGGTGTCGGTTGTAGATGAGGCAGCGGGGGGGTATAAAAGATGAAGAGCTCGCCAGAAAAATACCGCCGCCGCCGCCGTGGCTCGCCGACCGGAGTCCGGCCTGATCTGCCGAGAGTGAGAGAGACCGATGTGTGAGTGTGTGTTTGGTCTGTTTTTTTGCCTGCTCAAAATGAAGCAACAATAAGGGGTATGGCCCCTTTTGTACTAAGGATATTTTTTGTTAAAGGGCTTTGTGCTTCGGCCCGGGGCCCACAAGCCCAATTCTTGCGTTTAAGTGGCCCGAAAATCTTCCATGAGACCCGTTTTCTCCCCCGCGTGTCGTAAAACGTCATAATTCATTATTTTAGGGTCAGAATATGTAAAAAAAAATAGTGTCGATAATCGTTATTACCCGTGTATGTTTGTTGGTTTCGTAAAAATCGCGTAAATGCTTCATTTTCCGTTTCCGATCTGTTTTTCGATCCGGTTTCAACTATGATTGTAAAAATTTAGTTACGAAACAAAACATACTAAAAAATTCAAGTTTTGAAAGTAACACGCGTGTCCGATGCTTCCGTTTTGTTACCGGTGCGTTTCCTGCAGTCGCTCTCATTCCCGTTTGCGCTTTGTGACTTACGGAACGAAATAAATTCACAAAAATTAAATTCATAGATATAAAATATTCGTGTAACATTCATACTTGTCGGCGTTGTCAGTATTTTGTCTGGCAGCAGTTGTCGCTTAATATTCAGGATATTTTTCCGTAAGCCACCGTTCACGCACTATAAAGTCGGATAAACGTTCTTAGGCACTCCAAAGGCCTAATTAAGTTAATTTGCGTCTTAAACACTATTTATTGTCGCGTTAATCATCTGTTAATCACGTAATTAAGAGCCGTAAATCACCGGTTGTCACAGAAAAAAATAAGTGAAAAACCGACACATGAGTTAAACAATGAAAGGGGTGAGGACGATAGCGTTAAAATTCAAGAAGAGTCTAATTTTGAAGAAATTAATCTCTTGTCACCTTCTTTTGAAAATCATTGTTTAGTACCAACTCATGCAAAGTTTTTAAAAGAGTTAAACACTAACACTAAAATTGAAGAAATGGTAAGTATTAAGTTAACTAATGATCAAACTTCGCTAATAAAAGAAGACCCATTTGAAATTAACATTACACCGGTTCCATGTTTCTTTCAAAATTCATTTATTAGTAACGTCACAATTGATAAAGATCTTTGTGTTAACATAATGCCGAATTACATTTTCGAAAAATTAAGTATTAGTGATTTTTCTCCATTTCAAATACCCATTTTTCTGTCCAATAGGAAAATAATAAAATCAATCGGCATAGTTGAGGATGTCTTGGTTCAAACAAAACAATTGGTAATCCCAACCGAGTTTGTCATCCTTAATGACGCTCCTCTAATGTTGGGACGACCTTTTGTAAAAACTCACGAAGCTTTGAAAAACCGGAAATTCAACAATCTACCTCTTCAATTAGGGGCATTCAAAAGGAGCATAGATATTGAGCGCTCAATGAAATATCCTTTTGGCAACAATGACCCCCTAATTGAAGATGAAGATGAGCCACCCGATATAAGTGAAAAGATTGACCACTTTGTTGAAGAAGAGGTCGCCATAGAACGAACTTTTAAGGTTCTTGATCAAAATGAGCAACCTAATAACTTCCGAAAGGTTTGGAATATGCTTTTCTAGATAAAGATGGTAAATCACCTGTAATTATTTCGTCTAAATTAAGTAGTTTAGAAAAAGAAAAATTAATTAAACTTTTGAAAAAACACAAAAATGCGATCGCTTGGAAGTTTGTAGATATTAAAGGAATAAGTCCTTCCATGTGCACGCACAAAATTCTAATGAACGATGATTACAAATCGGTAATACAACCACAACGAAAAGTAAATCCAAATGTCCAAGAAGTGGTTAAAAATGAGGTCATCAAATTACTTGATGCCGGACTTATTTATCCTATCTCCGATAGTCCCTGGGTAAGTGCCGTCCAAGTAGTTCCAAAGAAAGGAGGCATGACGGTAATAACTAATGAAAATAATGAATTAATACCAACGAGAACCGTCACAGGATGGAGAGTATGTATAGACTATAGACGATTAAATGAAGCAACAAGGAAAGATCACTTTCCTTTGCCCTTCATTGATCAAATGTTAGAAAGATTATCCGGTCATAAATTTTATTGTTTCTTGGATGGTTTTTCAGGTTACTTTCAAATCCCGATAGCACCCGAAGACCAAGAAAAGACAACTTTCACATGTCCCTATGGAACTTTTGCTTATCGACGCATGCCATTTGGTCTATGCAATGCCCCCGCAACATTCCAACGTTGCATGGTGGCCATCTTCCATGACATGATAGAAAAGACAATGGAAGTCTTCATGGACGACTTTTCTATCTTTGGAGATTCACACGACCAATGCCTCGATAACCTTGAACGAATGCTATCCCGATGTGAGGAAACTAACCTCGCCCTTAATTGGGAAAAATGCCATTTCATGGTAACAGAGGAAATAGTACTCGGTCATAAAATCTCAAGCGAAGTAATGGAAGTTGATCGAACAAAAATAGACACTATTTCTCGATTACCTCCACCATCCTCCGTTAGAGCAATCAGAAGTTTCTTAGGGCATGCCGGATTTTATAGATGGTTTATCAATGACTTTTCAAAAATTTAAAGACCTCTAACAAAATTACTTGAAAAAGATGCGCCTTTCATCTTTGACAAGGATTGCAATCATGCATTTCTAACCCTCAAGGAAATGCTAGTCAATGCACCTATCATGATAGCGCCTGATTGGAAATTACCTTTCGAAATCATGTGTGATGCAAGTGACTTTGCAGTTGGAGCAGTCTTGGGGCAAAGAAAAGAAAAGCATTTTCACCCAATTTATTATGCTAGTAAAACACTTAACGATGCACAAGAAAATTACACAACAACTGAAAAAGAATTACTAGCTGTGGTATTTGCTTTTGATAAATTTCGTTCTTATCTTGTTCTTTCTAAAACAATAGTCTATACAGATCATGCAGCCATTCGATACCTTTTCAAGAAACAAGACGCAAAACCCCGTTTGATCAGATGGATTCTACTCCTCCAAGAATTTGATATTTAAATCAAAGACAAAAGAGGAGCAGAAAACACAGCAGCAGATCATCTTTCGCGCTTAGAAGACCCAACTTTGGAGGCAACTAGGGATGAGCAAATCAACGAAAAATTTCCAACTGAGTCCCTAGAAATGGTGGAATACAAGGAAGAACCATGGTATGCCGACTATGCTAATTACCTAGCTAGCGGTATAGTCGCAAAAGAATGGCCACATCACAAAAGAAAAAAATTCTTTGCTAATGTGAAGCACTACTTTTGGGAAGATCCTTATCTTTTCAAAATGTGTGCCGACCAACTCATCCGAAGGTGCGTACATGGTAGTGAAGCAAGGAGGATTCTCCGCGATTGTCATGAAGGTCCATACGGAGGACATCATGGTGCCGCTAGTACCGCACGAAAGGTATTCGATTCAGGATTTTATTGGCCGACCATTTACAAAGATGCGCAAAGTCTAGTTAAGACATGTGATGATTGCCAACGAACAGGTAATATTTCTTCCAAAAACGAAATGCCACAAAATGGCATTCTCGTTTGTGAAATTTTTGATGTGTGGGGACTTGACTTTATTGGATCTTTCCCGCTGTCAAAAGGAAACAAATATATACTTGTGGCAGTAGATTACTTATCTAAATGGGCCGAGACCGAGGCACTTCCAACAAATGATGGAAGAGTCATGGTAAGATTTCTGAAAACATTATTCTCTCGTTTTAGAACACCTAAAGCATTAATAAGTGATAGAGGTACCCATTTTTGTAATCATCAACTTGAGAAAATCTTAACAAGATATGGGGTCTATCACCGGGTCTCAACAGCATACCACCCTCAAACAAACGGACAAGCCGAAGTGACTAATAGAGGTTTAAAACGAAAACTTGAAAAAACCGTAGGATTAAATAAAAAGGAATTGGCTGATAAATTAGATGATGCTTTATGGGCTTTTCGAACTACTTATAAAACAACAATAGGCACAACCCCATATAAGCTCGTCTATGGAAAAAGTTGTCATTTGCCAGTAGAAATAGCTCACAAGGCCTACTGGGCAATAGAAAATGTAAACTTAGATTTAGAATTTGCCGGTAAAAATCGATTTTGTCAAATAAATGAATTAGACGAACTAAGGAATTATGCATATTCTAACTCCGAAATTTATAAGGAAAGAATGAAAAATTTGCATGACAAACACATTAAACCTAATGAATTTCGAGTAGGAGATCAAGTTCTATTGTTTAATTCACGACTTCGATTATTTCCGGGTAAACTAAAATCTAGGTGGTCAGGACCTTTTTCCATCACCCATATTTTTCCTCACGGTGCAGTAGAAATTAAATCTCGGAACGGAATTCCATTCAAAGTCAATGGCCAACGGCTGAAACTCTATCAAGGATTCATTGAGGATGAGGAGGAAGAAATCTCGCTTCAAACGGTCGACGAGTAAAGGCATCAACATCATACCTGGTAAGTTACGAACAAGCGGATGAACATCGAAACTGGTAAGTCTTCTAACCGAGTTTTGGGAAAACAGGGCACTCACACGAGCACTAAAAAAAAACTTTGCTCGGCACGGGGCCGTGTCCGCGCGACTATCGGGATAAAACCCCTTTTTCATAGCAGTTACATCATTCCACACGCCCCGTTTCCCCGCAAAACGCTCTGGTCCAGGCAATTTTCCGCAGGTTTTCGACGTCTCCTCTCATTCTAACAACATCAAGGTATGATTCTATCATCATTAGTAGTTAGATTAGTTACTTGCATGTAGTTAAAACATCAAAAATTTGGGGAAAAGTCTAGGGTTCTTGAAGTTCATCTGGATCGAACCTCAAATTTTTGCATGAATCTGTTAGCATTAGTATAGATTAGTGTTATGGAAAGTAAACCCACTTGTATTGTTGATAGATTTGCCCGATTTCTCCCAGAAACCCCAAACCCTTGTTTTTGAACCGAAAAAGATAAAATCGAAGGGGGTAAACGGGTTATTATGGGAAAAACGGCACTTGGGGTTTCATTTTCGGGGGAAACCACACATACTTGACCAAAAATTTTCAAGTTTTCGGGACCGGGTCGAAAAATGGAATTTTTGAGTAACAGACGCCTGGACACGGGGTCGTGCCCGCTGAGCACGGGGCCGTGTCCAGCCCACTGTTTTCAGTTTTCTCTGAAAATTTTCATTATTTCGTGCTAACTTTTGGTGTATTCTTTCAGATGTCGAAGAAGTTCACAAGATTCAACGCAAATGAGCTCGATGGTAGGGCCAGATATGACATACTTCAAACAAGACCAGAAGAATACCCAAGACAAGTGTGCACGGATCTCTTAGCAATGGTGAACCAACTTGACCGGTTTAACAACCTCGTTATCGGCCCACTAAGGATTGCCCTAACCACTAGACTTCGTTCCGTCCATGAGTGCACTATGGAGTTCTATAGCACCTTCACTTTCAATTCAAGGTGCGACCCTTTCGACAATGATGGGATGGCATTTCGATGTGGTGGAACGAAGTACTCGATCTCAATGGCACAATTCGGAGCAATAGTTGGGCTGTATACGGAGGAAGATTCGGGGAGTGAAGAGAACACCGGAGGGGTATGAGATTTGGATGAGAACGAGCGCCAAGCCGCGTGGGCTCAGATTGGTGAAGGGCACTACAACCCAAGCAACACAAAGAGTACCAAGTTGAGGGACCCACTCTACCGATACATCCATAGGGTCCTCGGTTACTCTCTAAGCCAAAGGCATGATAGTGGTGGCGTTGTTGGGTTGCGATATTTGATAGTCCTTCACTGCATTCATACCCAAAGACACCTCGATGTTCCGTTTCTCCTACTCCGAAACATGCATCTGAACCGGCTAGCTCATGCACCAACCCCTATCTTCTTCG
Organism: Helianthus annuus; assembly: GCF_002127325.2. Classification (NCBI taxonomy): domain Eukaryota; kingdom Viridiplantae; phylum Streptophyta; class Magnoliopsida; order Asterales; family Asteraceae; genus Helianthus; species Helianthus annuus. The sequence goes on along the minus strand of NC_035440.2, from coordinate 53,612,859 downwards.
GGGGGTGGGTGTACCGTCTCTTCAAGCACTTCGTGAACATACCTAGGTCTTTCGGAAGGAGCCCATGGTCGGGAAGAGTCGATATACACATCTGCCGCTCCATGAACCTAATCTATGAGGCGGAAGACGGGTCGGTTAGCTTTCAGAGGATGCAAGGGCATGCATGGAACCCGCAAGAAGGGCGCTGTCCTTCACGCTCCACAGTTTCAACAACCTCCCCACTACCAGTACCACCCTCACGGTGATCCGGGCCAATCCTCCTCACAAGGAGGTGGTTTTCCTAACTTTCAGAGTTTACATGATCTTTTGCAGGAAAACCTTATGTGCACCAGGAACACCTACAACCTCGCCAACAACACTTACAACCGGGTCGGAGCCATTGAAAGAAACATCTCCGATATCCAAGATGATATTGGAAGCATCCGGGAGTACATGGCGGGGCATGGAGGAGGAGGTGATGACGAGGACAGTGATGAAGACATGGACTAGGCGGGTGGAGTAGGAGCAGGAGCAGGTGGTTGTTGATCCCACAGGTTAAACCCCCCTTTTTTTCTATCAAACAATTTCCGGTCTGCGTGCCGAGTGTTAAACAGTTTACTTTCCCTAACTTCTTTTTATTTTCTGCTTTTAATTTTTAAGTTGGTGGTTTGGATGTTGAACTTCGTAATCTAGGATGTTTGGTATTGTTTAGTGTGGTGTTTAATTGATAAAACAAGTACATACGAGGCTTAGAGTACTAAACATTAGTACTACTAAAGCCGGGACAGGAAAACCAGAACTACAAACCTGTTTTTCAATCTTGCAGACTGTCTACACGGGGTCGTGTCCGGCCGACACGCCCCCGTGCCCACCTCCCAGACCGGCTGTTTGTTTAATTTCTGTAGATTTTTGCCAGACACGGGGGCGTGTTGTGTCCACCTTTTGTAAGTTTTCGTTACTGGCACCTGAACACGGGGTCGTGTCTATGCAACACGGGGCCGTGTCCAAGCACCCAGTAACACAAAATTTTGCTTTTAACACCCTTTTACATATTCAATCAACCTAAAAATTTATTTTTGGGACACATTGAGGACAATGTGTAATTTAAGTGTGAGAGGGATGCTAAAACCTTGAATCTTCCAAGTCCTAATTAACAAGCCTAACACAAAACTCTATTGGAACCGCTAATCACCCCAAATTTTTTCCAAAATTTTTCATTTTCTTTTTACTTGTCTAGGTTTAAGTTGAGAATTTCAAGTTCTAACAAGGTTATATTTTTACAAATTTACAACCGATAGCATCTTGATAAAAAGAACCAACATAAGAAAATTATGAAACAACATGACAAGCTTAGTTAAAATTTGATTATATATACTTGATCACATAAAAACCCGTTCCCACAAAAGTGAGTTTTAAGCCTTTATTGAGCATACAAATACATATCTCTACACTAAATGCTCATTTTTCGTTTCTTGTGTGAATAGCCGCTTGGTTCTTATGACTCTAGAACTTGCTACGACAATGCATTCCCGGTCCTTACCAACTTAAACCCAAGTAAGTAAATGATGGAGGCATTAGGACTAACCCTTTTTCTTTCTAAACCATTATTTTTCATTTTTTTCACCTACCCAAAATCCCCCTAGTTAACCCCTTTGAGCCTAAACCTTTTCATTTCTTAACCCAAAAACAAACACCCTTTTTACCCACCAAAAACCTTTTTTTATTTTAACCCTTTCTCTTAGTAACAAAGCTCGATTTTTCTTTTGACTTAAAAAAATGATATGACGAAACCAAACAAACAAGCAAGTTCATCAAAAATAACTTTGCTTGAAAGAAATGGTTCATCAAAATAAAATAAATTGTGAAAAATAAAAAGTCTTTCAAAAACCGATGCTTTTTACACTTTTCGCCCTTTTACTAACCACTAACCCAACCACCCACCTTTAGCCCAAGTCAAACCCTTCACCCAAAAACTCCTCTTGATATTTACAAAGGTATATAGTTAAACATGAGGATGATTGATTGCTTGGCAAGCTTATGGTAGGAGTAAGTTCCATGCCGCTCTCGAGTGATTCACTAAAAATACACCTTCGGCCGAGTGTTGAGTGATCCCCCGTGAGGTATGTGAACTTGTATATAAATGGAATTTTAAAAAGGCATGTTATGCCCTAATAAGTAATTTATCTTATGAAATGTTTTTAGTAAATCATGATGAATAGGATTGTAAATAAATAAAATACAACTTACTAAAGAATCTTGGAAATCCCGACACTCTATGACAAGCCCAAAAAACCTTCTCTTCTACCCATTCCATTTGGGAGTGAAAAGAGCTACATTATAAAGAGTTTTGCTTGAGGACAAGCAAAGATTCAAGTGTGGGGGTATTTGATGTGCACAAAATGCAACATATAAATTACATCAATTGTGGCATAAAACTAATCCTTTTTTAGTACTAATGTTGGAAAAACTGTGCTTTTGTCTTCCTTTTATATTTTCAGGATTAAATGAGCTCAAATGAACAAAAGAAGCAAAAAGGCAGCTAAATCTAACATAAATACAAGAAAAGGAGCAAACATGGCATGCCCGACCTCCCGACAGCATCTTCCCAAGTAAAACAAGAAGACAGAAGAGTGAACACGCCCCGTGCTCAGTGAGCACGGGGGCGTGCCCAAGTGTCAGCAGAAAAGACAAAGTTGTAGAAGCTTCCATCGCCCACCACGGGGCCGTGCTCAGCGGACATGGGGTCGTGGTCAACTATAAGATTCGCGTAATCTAGGCAAATCTTGATAGTACAGATATGCTTCTGCACACGGGGTCGTGCTCAGCGGACACGGGGGCGTGGTCAATTAATGCAGACAAACTGCATTTAATGAAGAAAGAGAGGAGGATGGACACGGGGCCGTGCCCAATGGACAAGGGGCCGTGCCCGAGCTTCTGTTCAACCTATAAATAGGAGTGCTTGGAGCTCTTGCAACTCATCCCTTGGCACACCACCTCTCTCACACTTCACCCACCACCCACCACCATCACAACACCATCATCCACCACCATCATCCATTGTCCATCATAGAGTGTGTGAGTCGTCTCGGGATCCAAGATTGATCGTAAGAGTTCTTGACAATCAAAGGCTATGTTTGCCTAAGTCTCTTACATCACTTGGTGAAGACAAGTGTTTAGTGTAATACTTTTTATTTTTAATCTTTTGCACTTTTTAATTGGTTTTGTATTAATGACTTTAATTACTAGTTTCTTATGTTGAAGGTGATTCTTCCTTATCGTTTGTCCGTGGTGTCTTGGCATTATTTTATTGTCTATATAAAATAAAAGATTTTCACCATTCATATCTCCACGGTCTATATGGAGGTATGATGGCTACCTGGTCGGGGGTTAAGTGAACGGTTTGGTAAGAGTCTTGCCATTGTTCAGTGTATAGATCCTGCAAAGGACCTGGGTTAAATTTAGTAGGACCTCCTTCAATGCTCAGCGGTATTGGATGGCGGCAGTCCAAACTCTTTGACCCCCTCATAAGTTAAACTACTATTAAAACTTTAACCCGGCTACTTAGGAATGTATCCTTGCTGACTCAGACTACTTAGCCGAGGGTAAAGTCGCCTTCAAAAGAGGGGCCTACCACATTATGCATTAATAACTTAATTAATTATATTTCAATAATCTGACCCTTTAGGATTGTATCCTTGCTGACTCAAACTACTGGGTTAAGGGTAACGTCGCCTTCAAAAGAGGGGCCTACTACAATAACTAAGATAATCTCTTAAACAAGTGCAAAAGTGCGAAAATAATTAAAGGTTACACTACACACGAGTCGGATCCAAGTGATTCATCTTGTCTATCTGTTTTTACTTTTATTTTTATTTTCAGCATTTTAGTTAGTTTTATTTTTCTAGTTTAAAAACCTTTTTCTGACATTTTGATTTGATTAGATGTTGAGGATAATCCGGTACTAAAAGCTCTTGTGTCCTTGGACGACCTCGGTATCTTACCAACACTATACTACATCCACGATGGGTACACTTGCCCATATGTGTGTTTAGTGTTCGTGAATATCGTGTTTATAAATTAAAACTTGGCTAAAAAGTGTAAAAAGGGCTTAAAATATACACCTAATATATATAACACTTCACACGCATAAGAATGGTGAAATCTTTTATTTTATATAGACAGTAAACAATGCCAAGACACCACGGATAAACGATAAGGAAGAATCACCTTCAACATAAGAAACTAGTTATTAAATTCATTAATACATAACCAAATAAAAAGTGCGAAAAGATTTAAAATAAAAAGTATTACACTAAACACTTGTCTTCACTATGTGATGTAAGAGACTTAGGCAAACATGGCCTATGATTATCAAGAACTCATACGATCAATCTTGGATCCCGAGACGACTCACACACTCTATGATGGATGATGGATGATGGTGGTGGATGATGGTGGTGGATGATGGTGTTGTGATGGTGGTGGGTGGCTGGTGAAGTGTGAGAGAGGTGGTGTGCCAAGGGATGGTTTGCAAATGAGCCAAGCACCCCAATTTATAGCCTGAACAGTAGCTCGGGCACGGCCCCGTGTCCATCTTCCTTCTCTTTTTTCATTAATTGCAGTTTGTCTGCATTAGTTTAGCACGCCCCAGTGTCCGCTGAGCACGACCCCGTGTGTAGAAGCGTATCTGTACTATTAAGATTTCCCTAGATTCTGCGAATCTTAGAGTTGACCACGGCCCCGTGTCCGCTGAGCACGACCCCGTGGTGGGCAATAGAAGCTTCTACAACTTTGTCTTTTCTGCTCATTGAGCACGGGGCGTGTTTAGCCTTCTGTTCTCTTGTTTTGCTTTGCTTGGGAAGATGCTGTCGGGGAGGTCGGGCATGCCACATTTGTTCTTTTCTTGTATTTATGTTAGATTTAGCTGCCTTTTTTGCTTCTTTTGTTCATTTGAGCTTATTTAATCCTGAAAATACAAAATAAAGACAAAAACACACTTTTTCCAACATTAGTACTAAAAAGGGGTTAGTTTTATGCTACAATTGATGTCATATATATGTTGCATTTTGTGCACATCAAATACCCCCACACTTGAATCTTTGCTTGTCCTTAAGCAAAACTCTTTATAATGTGACTTTACACTCCCAAATGGAATGGGTAGAAGAGAAGGTTTTTGGGTTTGTCATAGAGTGTCGGGATTTCCAAGATTCTTTATTAAGTTTTATTTTTATTTATTTACAATCCTATTCGTCATGATTTATTTAAAACATTACATAAGATAAATTACTTATTAGGGCATAACATGCCTTTTTAAAATTCCATTTATATACAAGTTCACGTACCTCACGGGGGATCACTCAACACTCGGCCGAAGATGTTTTTTTAGTGAATCACTCGAGAGCGGCATGGAACTACTCCTACCATAAGCTTGCCAAGCAATCAATCCTCCTCCTTTTTAACTATACACCTTTGTAAATATCAAGAGGACTTTTGGGGTGAAGGGTTAGGCTTGGGCTAAAGGTGGGTGGTTGGGTTAGTGGTTAGTAAAAAGGACGAAAGGTGTAAAAAGCATCGGTTTTTTGGAAGACTTTTTATTTTTCATAACTTTTTATTTTGATGAAGCATTTCTTTCAAACAAAGTTATTTTTTTGATAAACTTGTTTGTTTATTTCTTTTGGCTTCATCATCATCATTTTTTTTTTCATAAGCAAGTCATAAGAAAAACCGAGCCTTGTTACTAAAATAAAGTGTTTAAAATGAAAAAGGGTTTTGGTGAGTAAAAGGGTGTTTGTTTTGGGTTAAGAAATGAAAAGGTTTAGGCTAAAAGGGGTTAACTAGGGGGATTTTGGGTAGGTGGTAAAAAAAATAATGGTGTAGAAATAAAAAGGGTTAGTCCTAATGCCTCCATCATTTACTTACTCGTGTTTAAGTTGGTGAGGACCGGGAATGTATCGTCGTGGCAAGTTCTAAAGTCGTAAGAACCAAGCGGCTATTCACACAAGAAACGAAAAATGAGCATTTAGTTTAAAGATATGTATTTGTATGCTCAATAAAGGCTCAAAACTCACTTTTGTGGGAATGAGTTTTTATATGATCAAGTATATATAATCAAATTTTAACTAAACTTGTCATGCCATTTCATAATTTTCTTATGTTGGTTCTTTTTATCACGACGCTATTGGTTGTAAATTTGTAAAAATATAACCTTTTTTTTAGAACTTGAAATTCCCAAATTAAACCTAGACAAGTAAAGAAAATGAAAAAGTTTTGAAAAAATTTGGGGTTATTAGTGGTTCCAATGGAGTTTTGTGTAAGGCTTGTTAATTAGCACTTGCAAGATTCAAGGTTTTAGCATCCCCCCACACTTAAATTACACATTGTCCTCAATGTGTTCCAAAAATAAGTTTTTAGGTTGATTGAATGTGTAAAAAGGTGTGAAAAAGCAAAATTTTATGTTACTGGGCGTCTGGACACGACCCCATGGTGTCCGGGCACGGCCCCGTGTTCAGATCGCAAGTAACAGAAATTGTTATAAAGAAACAGAAGCCTGGGCACGGGGGCGTGTTCAGTGAGCACGCCCCGTGTCCAGTTACCTGAACTGGGCATTTCTTGCGGATTGTGCAGCACGGGGCCGTGTTGAGCGGGCACGGCCCGTGCTGAACTTGCTGTAATGAAGAAAATTTTGCCGGATGGCCCTGTTTTTGTGCATGGGGTGCTGGTTTAAGTTTTCCCTTGTTATCCTTCACCATCCCGAGTGTGTTTTATTCCTGAAAATTAAAACTAAACTAGAAAATATAAAAATTAATCTAAACTAAACTAAGGATAGTTCCGCGGAATGCCTCCGTGGTGCGCCACGTTTTTAAGGGTCCTTGGCTAGACCCAAAGCCTGGTCATATGTTACCCAAGTGGGATGTTTTGCATCCCATGCTACACCGTCGGAGAGCATCATCCAAACGCGAGTCAATGACCTTCATGTAGTTGACTGGGTCTTCGTCTTCTACTCTTTTTCCAACTCCAAACTTCATCTCCTCGTCCCCAATCCTCAATGTTAGTGTTCCATCATTCATATCTACCACTGCTTGGGCCGTAGCTAGGAACGGCCTTCCTAGGATGAGTGGTACTTCGGCATCTTCCTCCATATCTAGTGTTATGGGCCATTTTCTGAACGTCTATCCTGTCTAGTATTCTACTTCATTATTGTTTATTTGAGATCAGGATACCGGATCAGGATATTGGTAACATCCTGAAACGATATCCTGGTAATAACTGATTTAACCACGTGCAGATTAAAGGGTATAAGTCTCCAACGTTCAAGTGGACTTCTTCTCCTTGAGACTCGGGCAAAACAGTTGGGAGAAAGACGTTGAAGCCGGAAGATGTGGATTACAACGTTCACATGTGGAATATTCGCCGGATCCCGGAATAATAGGATAGTTGGTTGCTTTCTTTTTACTATAAATAGATTGATCGGATCAGATTAAGTCACATACACTCATTCACACACTTCGCTCTCTACTTTCTAGCAATCATTACACACGAACACTTGTACTCAAATCACATTGTAACACTTAGTTGACCCGTATCATATCCTGCACTGTATCCTGAAGTTTGAAGCAATAAGAAAAACAAGGCAGCTGCGATTGTCAGCTCCCGAGGTTTTATGCCGGTGATCTAGATTGATCAAGGGCTTTCCTCGTACATCACGTGTCAACCTTTACTTTTCTGCTCATTGTTTGATCACAGATACAGCTCTATATCCTGAGCCGTATCCTGAATACTGTTTTTCTAAACAACTTAACCAACATATTTTCAACACACTTTTTAGCATACTACCTCACTTAACTAATTTGATCACTTAATTGCTTCGGTAATTTTTGACCAAAACAATTTGGCGCCCACCGTGGGGCAAGTGGTGCTCTCTTTACTAAAAATTTTTGTGAAATCACTAATCAGTTTTCTGTTTTTAAAATTTTTTTCCACATCGTTTACAATAGCCTCAAGATCAAACATGAGCTCTTCCACTATGTCCGCTACGACTTCTGCTGCTACCAGTTCGGTGCTTCCACCACCTCCTCCAAGGATGCCGGTTTCGTCACAACCTCAGGATGTTATTCCTACCCGGGGTGTTCAGGGATCTGATCCTATTTTAGCTTCTAATGATGAAATTCTAACCTTGTTTGGAAGTGTGCAGGAACAAATGAGACAGCAGCAGGAAACTAACCAAATGCTGTTAAGAGAAATACAACTCTTAAAAGCTGGCTCAAGCAGATCCACCGAAGATATCGTCACTCCTCTACAACCCAGAACTTTGAACTTCAGTTCCGCAGTTTACACTGTGGATAACATGGGGAATATTGTGCCCAGCCTTCCTCAGAATCATACTCCTGAAATACCCTCCTCGGTCAGGATGTCAACCATGAGGAGCTCAGGATATGCTTCAGGATATGGGCAGAACCCTCAGACTGGTAACGTGTCTAATAATAATAATACTCTTGCCACTAACAGTGTTGGATCTTTGTAGGATACAGCTGTGACATCAGAATTATCTAGGGAGCTTCAGAAGCTAAAGGATATGATATCCAGTGTAGCTGAGGTGGTTCAGCCAATTCCTGGAGTATCCCAGGATAGCCACGGGATATCTCGGTTTGTGCATCCTATTTATGATGCTGAAATCCCAAAAAGATTCCAAACTCCCAACATGAAGCTCTATGATGGAACCACGGATCCTGAGGAGCATATTGCCCAGTATAGGGCACGGATGGAAATCAATCCTATCCCTCCAGATCTCAAGGAAGCATGCTTATGCAAGGGATTCGGTTCTACCTTGACAGGATCGGCCTTAAAATGGCTGTTAAACGTTCATCCTCACTCAATTACTTCTTTTGCTCATTTGGTTAACTTATTTAATAGTTAATTTTCTTGCAGTCGGAGTTTTGAGAAATTAACCAGTGATCTTTACAGGATAACTCAAGGACCTCAGGAATCCTTGAGGGATTATGTGAACAAGTTTAGTCGAGAATCCTTGGACATCCCGCATCTTGATGTTGCAACGGCTGTGCAAACTTTTAAGATGGGGTTACAAAAGGATTCTCAGTTTTATCAGGATCTTGTAATGAATCCCTGCAGGAATCTCGACGAAGCTCGTAACAGGGCTTTGAGATATATCCGTTTGGAAGATGACAAGAAGATGCAAGAAAGGATGAATTCTACCTCAACCTACGAATCAACCAACAGGAAATCAGAATCCTCATATAAGCCATATCGCTCCAAGCTATATGGCAGAAATGATAACAAGAGAGTGAATGCTGTCGAAGACGAGGATCCTGAAGAATATCCGGAATTATCTGTATATTGTTTTTCTGTTAATATACCTGCACTAATGTATGCTATGCAGGGTTTGAGAGATAAAGCCAGGTGGCCTCGGAAGAATCAACAAAAAGCTGATTGGAAGGATAAATCCAAATGGTGTGCCTTCCATGAGGATTTCGGGCATGTTACTGAGGATTGCATTGCCCTGAGGAAAGAAATAAGCTACCTACTAAGCAAAGGATATCTGAAGGACTTGCCGGGGAGAAAGAAAAATAAAGGGCAGGATCCCGAGAAGGATCCTGAACGAGCAGCATCACCCCCAGCAGATGCCAAGATAATTAACTTTATTTCAGGAGGATCCGACATTTGTGGGACTTTGTATTCGGCGGCTAAGAGACATGCAATGGAAGCCAAGAGTGAAAAGGGAGATAAACCAGTCAGGATGACTACCCTCACAACTGATAAAGTGATCACTTTCGATAGTGATGACAGGGATACTGTTCAGGATCCTCACCATGATGCGTTGGTAATAACAATATATGTGGCTAACCATTTTGTACGCAGGATATTGGTTGATAATGGCAGCTCCGTGAACATAATCCAACTAGAGGCTCTGAAGAGAATGAATGTATCTCCAATGGATATCACTTCAAAGTCCACCGTGCTTGTTGGGTTCAGTGGAGAGGCTAGGAACACAGTGGGAGAGATAAAGTTACCAGTATATGTTTGTTAGGGCTGGATTTTTATTATGCATAATCCTTACACGTGATCCTAACCAGTGATCCTTGTTTCTTTGACAGACAGTGATCCTCAACAGGACTTCAGGATCAGGATCATGGACCATTATAGGATCCTCATGCTAACGTTTACCTTCATTTAATACAATGTTATTTTGCAGGAACATCTAGCAGGATACGCTCTTAGCATCATAATCAAGGGACGCGTCTTCACAATTATGGCATTAGCTTAATCGGAGATAGACGTTGCAAAGGATATGGAAACTTAGCTTGATTTAAGGGCGGCAATTTAGGCTAGATTGTCTTTTATTTCTAAAGGGGTAATGAGCTGATTATTAGTCTTTTTACCTAAAATAGGTCACCTACACTTGTATAAATACCACTCTTCCTCATTTGGAAGAACACACGACAACACACAACACAACTCTCACACGCTTAGACACTCGAAACTATAGTGATCCTTGTACTCAGCTCATTATCATCCAAAGTTGTAACTATTTTTCTTATATTGAAGTTTGGTGATCGGTAGTTGCCATCACCCGAGGTTTTTTATGCCGGAGATCATACATTGATCAAGGGTTTTTTCCTCGTATAAATCATTGTGTCTTTGCATATTTCACATCGAAGTGATCCTTTACTTTTTCTACAAACCAAGCATCATACCCCATTTACATAAAGTTTGGTTGCATTATCCTTGTGTGATTTTTGACCAAAACAGTTTGGCGCCCACCGTGGGGCAATTGGTGCTTCATTCATAAGAAAACTTTCTGTTCGAAATCATTTCAAAGAATTACATGGCTTCATCATTGAAAAACATGTCCACGGCGATGTCTGCAGTCACCTCGTCTCAAAGCACTCTACCTCCTCCACCGGCAGGATCCCAGAAGAATGCTGAGAAGAGACAAACTCCTACTAACTCTAAACCTCCATCTTCTTCTGCTATGAATTCTTATATTCCCAGTACTAGTGATGTATTTACTTTGATTTTGCAGATGAAGGATCGTATGCAGCGGCAGGATGAAACTAATGATAGGATCCTCAGGGAAATTGGAGATCTCAAAAGACAAAAGAGAACGGCAGAGGATCATTCCCCACTGATGCCCAATTCCTTGAGCTTTGATACTCCACTGATCACTTCTCAGCCATCGGGAATTCCAGACGTGCAAATTATGGGAGAATCAAGAGGATTGCACCTCGGTTCGACAGCAATGACTCAGGCATCAGGCTCACACTTTCAGCCGGCAGGATCCTATCCCCAGCATATGGGATCCTTCATAAATTCGGGAGCCTATCCGGGAGCACAGCAGTTTCAAGGATCCTACTTTGTTCCCGGATCATCCCAGGGTCAAGGATCCTCCTTTGCTCCAGGATCATTCCAGGTTCAAGGATCCTCCTTCGTTCCAGGATCATCCCAGATACCAGGATCCTACCAGATACCAGGATCCTCCCAGATGCCAGGATCCCTAAAAAGTTTGCAAACAGGAAGTCTAGATGTCCATCAAGGGGACTTCATTCCAATGCAGACCATTGCTTCCACTGGTCCATCCGTTATTCCATAATCCCAGCAATATGGATTCACTAACTTGAACCCAATGGGAGGTAACACTTTAAATAATTATCTTACCACTAACCATGGATTCATGCAGGATACAGGTGTCAATCATGCTATGGCCAGGGAATTGCAGAAGCTTAAAGATATGATCTCAAGTGTTCCGGGGGTAGTCAAGCCTATCCCGGAGATTGCAGATGGAAGCCACAAGGTATCTCGCTTTGCACCACCAATTTGTGATGCAGAGGTACCCAAAAGGTTCCATATCCCTACTATGAAGCTGTATGATGGCACAACGGATCCAGAGGAGCATATAGCACAATACAGGGAGAGGATGGAGATCAATCCTATCCCAGAAAAGTTGAAGGAAGCATGCCTATGTAAAGGATTTGGATCCACTCTTACTGGATCAGCTCTTAAATGGCTGCTAAGTCTTCCCCCTTACTCTATTACTTCATTTGCCAATTTAGTTTATTTATTCAGTAACCAATTCTCTTGTAGTAGAAAATTTGAAAGATTAACTAGTGACTTGTACAGGATAACTCAAAATCATAATGAATCATTAAGAGATTATATAACTAAATTTAGTAAAGAATCCTTGGACATTCCCAACTTGGGTATGCCTACGGCTGTTGAAGCCTTCAAAATGGGACTGCTTAAGGATTCATTATTCTATGATGATCTTGTTATGACACCATGCAGGAATCTAGATGAAGTAAGAACTCGAGCACTCAGGTTCATCCGGCTAGAGGATGACAAGAGGATCCAGGAGAGACAAGTAGGATCCTCAAAACAGGAGAAGCAAGGATCCTCCTTCAAGAACAACAAATTCAAATCCTACCATAGAAATGAGAACCAGAATGTGCATGCTGTTGACCAAGAAGAGGATGATGAAGATTATCCTCCAATCTCAGAATATTGTTTTTCCGTTGATAATCATGAACTAATCCTTGCAATGCAGAATCTAGGCGAAAAAGCTAGGTGGCCCAGGAAGAATGATAAACCATCCAGGACTAAAGACAAGTCAAAATGGTGTGCATACCATGAGGATTTCGGGCATCTAACTGAAGAATGCATAGCTTTAAGAAAAGAGATTGGATATCTGTTAAGCAAGGGGCACCTAAAAGAATTATTGGGAAGAAAAAAGCAGAGGATTCAGGATCCTGAAAGGATCCCTGAAAAGGCTCCAGCACCCCCGGCAAACGCACAAGTGATCAACTTTATTTCCGGAGGATCAGACATCTGTGGTACATCCTTCTCGGCGGCCAAAAGACATGCAAAGGAGTCAAAAATGGATAATGGAGAAAGGCCTATTAGGACATCAAGTGTCTCAGAAGGGAAGATGATAACGTTTAATGAGGATGATCGCATTAACATTCAGGATCCTCATCATGATAAGTCTAGTTATTACTCTCTTTATCTCTAACCATTTTGTCCGCAGGATCCTTATCGATGGAGGAAGCTCAGTGAACATTATCCAGCTTGATGTTCTGAAGAAAATGGGTATCCCAGAATCAGACATCACACCAAGATCCTCCGTGCTTGTAGGATTCAGTGGAGAAACGAAGAAAACTCTGGGGGACATCAAACTCCCAATCTACATGGAAGGATTACATAATTATCAGAAATTTTGTGTTATTGACTGTTTGTCTTGTTGCAATGTTATCCTTGGCAGACCTTGGATACATGATATGAAAGCAGTCCCATCCACCTACCATCAATGTGTGAAGCTCCCTAGCCCATGGGGAATAATCAAGATCTACAGTGATCAGCAGGAGGCTAAGGATTGTTATACCTCATCCATGAAGCCAACCGCGAAGCCAAGGGAGCAATAGCAATTACAGTATCCTCCAAGGAATGTCTTGGAGGCAAGGGAACAAGATGTGGACGAAATCCTCTTGGATCCTAATGATCCTGAGTCAAAAATCTATATTGGATCAGGGATCCTTGGCAAGATGAAAGAAGACTTAATATCCTTCCTCAAAAGAAGAAAATCTACCTTTGCTTGGAAACATGAAGATATGACAGGTATATCTAAGGATATCATTACTCACAAACTTGGCATTGACAGGTCTATCAAACCAATCCATCAAAAAAGGAGGAAGTTTGCACCAGAAAGGAATGCCATTATCCAAGAAGAAGTAGAGAGATTACTTCGAGCAGGTATGATCAGAGAGGTAAAGTATCCAAAATGGTTAGCCAATGTGGTCGTTGTCCAAAAGAAAAACGGAAAGTGGAGGGTATGTGTCGATTTCACTTATCTGAATAAGGCATGTCCCAAGGATCCTTTCCCATTACCCCACATTGACTCCATGGTGGATGCAACAGCGGGGCATGAACTGTTGACCTTTATGGATGCATCATCTGGATTCCAACAAATTCAGATGGAACCATCTGACCAAGAGGATACAGCCTTTATGACCCCAACAGGTTTGTATTGTTATATTGCCATGCCTTTTGGATTAAGAAATGCAGGTGCAACATATCAAAGGCTGGTGAATATGATGTTCAAAGATCAAATTGGAGAAACTATGGAAGTATACATAGATGATATGGTAGTCAAGTCAAAGAAAGCTGAGGATCACCTAAGGGATTTGGAGGAAGCATTTGATATCCTTGATAATTATAACATGAAGCTTAATCCTTCAAAGTGCCACTTTGGTGTTAAGGCAGGTAAACTCCTAGGATATATGGTAACTCAGAGGGGCTCTGAACAGGTTCATATCAAAATCCTCAGAAAAATGTAAGGAATTTTACGATATCCTAAGGAAGAACAAGAAATTTGAATGGACTGAGAAACATGAGAATGCTTTACAAGCCCTTAAAGAATATATGTCCTCAACACCAGCATTATCAAAGCCCGAAAAAGGAGATGTGTTATCCTTATATTTGGCGGTATCCTCAACCGCTGTAAGTGCTGTCCTTGTTAAGGATCACGAAGGTACACAATATCCTATCTACTATGTAAGTAAGAGTCTACTTGATGCCGAATCCAGGAAACCAGAGATGTCAGGAAGAATGGCTAAGTGGGCAGTAAAGCTTAGTGCCCATGATATAAGATATGAGCCAAGAACAGCCATTAAATCCCAAGCACTAGCTGACTTTGTGGCTGATTTCAGTAGTGATCTACAAAAAGAAGCAGAATTGGAGGTCCAACAGCTGGATGAGACCAAGGATCCTTGGATACTACACACTGATGGATCCTCAAAAGTTAAGGGCACAGGGCTCGGGATACTACTAAAATCGCCACAGGGGGACATAATACCCCACTCCATAGCCTGTGAGTTCCAAGCAACTAACAATGAGGCTGAATATGAAGCCTTAATTGCTGGCTTGCAAATTGCTAAGTATATGGGGGTAAAATATCTTAAAGTATATGTAGACTCATTATTGATTACCAATCACTTTAATGGATCCTATGCTGTTAAAGGTGAAAAACTAACCAAATATTTAGAGATAGTCAAAGAATTGGCACTCTCTTTTGTTTCTTTCAGCTTAACACAGGTACCAAGGGAGGATAACACGGAAGCTGATGCATTGGCCAACTTAGGATCATCCTTAAAAATTCCAGAAGACATAAGTATCCCTATCATCCATATCTTGGCTCCTGCTATTGAAGATCAAGTAGCCATGGAAATAGAAGAGGATACTGCAGTAATCCCTAGTGAAGAAGCTCAATCTTATGCAGGGTCATGGGTCTCACCAATCATGAAATACTTGCAACACGGAGAGATCCCGGTGGGAGAAAATCCTAGAGCTTTCAGGATCAAGGTATCTCAATTTACAATCTTAAACAATGTGCTATATAAACGATCCCTTGCAGGACCATATTTAAGATGTATTGAGGATCCTGAAGTTGAAGAAGTGTTGAGAGACTTCCATGAAGGAGATTGTGGAAACCACACTGGGGGCAGGGCATTATTCTCAAGGATCCTTAGGACAGGATACTACTGGCCAACCGGGAAAAGGGATGCTGTAGAATATGCTAGGAAATGTGATCCTTGTCAAAGACACAGCAATATCCTTCATCAACCAGCCGAATTGCTACACCCCATACCATCCTCTTGGCCATTCATGAGATGGGGAATGGATATAGTTGGTGTTTTGGTCAAAAATCACACAAGGATAATGTAACCAAACTTTACGTAAACGGGGTATGATGCTTGGTTAATTATGAAAGTAAAGGATCACTTCTGTGATAAAGATGCAAAGACACAACGATTTATACGAGGAAAAAGCCCTTGATCAATATATGATCTCCGGCATAAAAAACCTCGGGTGATGGCAACTACCGATCACCAAACTTCAATATAAGAACAAAAAGATTACAACTTCGGATGATAATGAGCTGAGTACAAGGATCACTATTGTTTCGAGTGTCTAAGTGTGTGAGAGTTGCGTTGTATGTCGTGTGTGTTCTCTTCCAAATGATGGAGAGTGGTATATATACAAGTGTAGGTGACCTATTTTAGGTAAAAGGACTAATTATCAGCTCATTACCCCTTTAGAAACGAGATACAATCTAGCCTAAATAGCCGCCCATAAATCAAGCCTAGTAACGTCTATCTTCAATTAAGATCTTGCCATAATTGTGAAGACGCGTCCCTGGATCATGATGCCTAGAGCGTATCCTGCTAGATGTTCCTGCAAAACAATACTGTATTAAGCGGAAGTGGCCGTTAGTATGAGGATCACCATAATGTCCCATGATCCTGATCCTGAAGTCCTGTTGAGGATCACTGTCTGCCAAAGAAACAAGGATCACTGGTTAGGATCACGTATAAGGATCACCTATAATAAAAATCCAGCCCTAACAATTGCCCCCAAAATATAAGGAGTTAATTGTAAATAGACGAGTTATATTTTGTTTCGATCTTATCTCTAACGGGCAACTCCAGAAACTAGCCGTTATAAGCCGGACTAGCCGTTGTGATCATTACGTCACAGATGTGACAATCCCTGCAAATCATGATTATAAATAGGAGATAGGGTGAGGATCAGTTTGTATTTAAATTCAAGATACACTCCCTTTATATTCTGCACCGAAGATTGATCAGGTATTCTCCTCTTTCTCTCTTTCTTTTCTCTTTGCTCTGTTTCCGTCTCGTCACAAACATGTTGCTCCGGAATTCTCCACACAAGGATTCCAAGAAGGATAGTCCCTTAAAAAGCCAGGGGATTATCAAGGATTCTCCTACGGAGAGGTGTTGCTTTACCGATGTTCACATAGACAGAATTCGTCATTGCTTTCCGGCGAATACTATTTTTAAGTCCTTCACACCTACCGCTCTGAGTGACTCTGTTTCGAATACCTGGGTGGCTTTTCCTGCTACTCCATTCACCATAGGGTATTCATATCCTTTTCTATCGTTCACCCAATCTTTCGTTTCCTTAACCGGCATCTCATATATCCAAGCTATGCCGATGATCTGGAGGGTTCTGTATACCTTTGAGAGGATCATCGAGCAGGAAGGGATTGATCTAGGGATGGCGGAGTTAGCTGAGTTTTACGATCTCACCACCTTTGGTTCTCACCGGTATTTGTTGAAACGGAAGGCCGGGGAGGATCACCCTGTTTTGAAAGTTACCAAAAATGACACAAACTGGAAGCGTCGTTTCTTCTTTGTGAGAAGAGATTCCATCCCAGATGGGAAGGATCTGCCCAAGGAATGGGCCACTCATGGTAGGATAGAGGATCCTCGAAGGATCACTATCAGCCCTGTCTCATATAATGAGGATCACTAACATCTCTTTTTATCTCTTGTGCAGCTATATCCATTGCTCATCTGAAATTAAGCCCTGCTGCAAAAGAGAAAGTCCTAGCTTTTAAAAAGCTTAATCCTGAAATCAGAAGTTTTCAAGTCACCGTCCAAGATTCTCAAGAAGTATCCTCTGCATCTGCCACTATGTCAAGTAAGTATCCTTATAGAAAATAAGTTTTACGTAAGAGCATTTAATTTAATAAGGGAACTTATCTTGTTTTTGAATTGTGTAGGTGCTGGAAAATCTGCCAGGTCTGTTAAATCTGCCTCCAAATTTGGGATAAGTGATCTTGCCAATGTCACGTCTTCGAAGAAGAAGGCTCCTGCTGCCAGTCCTTCAGCATCAGCTCCTAAAGCGCCTATCCGAGGCAAAGGGAAGAAGAGGAAGGCTTCAGATGATCTCCAGGGATTTCCCCTTCTCCGTCAGCAATTCCTTGACTACGTGAATGAGGTACGGATCATTGCCCCTGTTGGTTATCCGTCACGAATATCCTGCTTGTGTATCCTGCTCTTTTGAGGATCACCTGATCCTAAGCTTGTCTTTTTTCTCTTGTTACAGAAACTTGCCGAGATTGAGACCTATCTTGGCCATGTTGAGGACCAGGAGAGCCAAATTGCCGACCTCCAGCAAATGGGTGTGCTTAAGGATCTCAAGATAGCAGATCTTGAGAAGGAACTCCGGGCCATGAAGGATGAGGCTGCTCAGAGGTTGATCGATATGGATAACGAGAAGCAGGAGATCACCCAAGACGCCAAGGTCTCCGCGGCAATTGCTATGTACAAGATACAACTTCAGATGGCTGAGGAGGCTCAGGATCCTACCTTTGACAAAAGCTCGTGGGACGTTGAAGGTTGGAAGGCAAGGCTGGCGGACCTGGAGGACGAGGATGAGGCTGAGGAGATTCCCATGCTGGAAGGTGGTGATGCTGGGAAGGATCAAGGTGGAGATGCTGGTGGTGATGAAGCAGCGAAGGTGTAGGCTGCATGATTGGGCGATGATGGATATTGTTGACTAGGCCGGAGCCCAATTTTTTAGGTTTGGTAATAGCTTTTTGTGGTTGTTGATGGTTTGAAACAATTATGGTCTGTAATCTCTGGACAATAGTTTCTTAGGGTTAAGGATCCTGGATCCTTTGAACAATAGGTAGGATTACAAAAGGTGGAGGGATCCTCTGTTTGGGGGATGAAGCCTTTGTGATCCTGCCGCTTTTACTTTCCTGCACAATGCTAAGACCGCATAGACAATGGACACCCTTTGCCAACCCATGTGGACGGGCCACGTTTTGCTGGTAGAAATGTGGGTTGGCAATTTTGACAACTTTTTGAAAGGGTTAATGATCCTTTTGTTTAATAATATAACTTTAACTTTTCTGGCTTATCTCGTGTTGTTATCCTTATCTTCTTGTTTCTTAGTTGTTTTTGTAGTATATTTGTTTTAAAATGGCAAGAGTTGAAAATATGTTATCCAAATTTAGGATATGATCCCAGATCAAATATCCTGATATTGAAAATTTTCAAAGTACTTTAGTTCAAGGATCATAGGTTTGGTTGCCAAAGTATAAGGGTCGGTTAGGATAATGAGTATAATCAAAATAGTCAAGGATCATACCTGAGGACCCAAGTTAGGATCCTAACCTTCAATCGGGATAACCATAAGTAAAACTTTTAATGGATATTAAGGATTAAGGATCCTTAATTGTTTAACTTCGAAAACCTGAAAAAACGGAACATAACTTGGGACTAAGCCAATGTAAGAGATAAATTAGCAACTGGGGACATGCCCAAAGGATAACCGAGAATGATCCCGGAGGATCACTGGGGACAAGCCCAAAGGATAACTGGGGATGATCCCGGAGGATCACTGGGGACAAGCCCAAAGGATCGTATGTAAACTGGAGTATGGCCCTTACTGGCGACTATCCAAACTTAGTGACATGAAAATGTCAAAACCTTAGCTAACGTGAAAACGTTAGAAACCTTAGGAACGGATGTATGGTACGTCTACCATTATACGGAGGATCCTGGGTATAGCCAGTACGATGAGGTTGTCAGCCCCGGAAGTGGGTACTGGTCCCAAAGACGTGAACTATATCAGGATCATCGTGCGCTGCTGGCGGAAACTGGGGATAATCCCAAGAATAACTGGGGTTGGACCCAAGGATCTGCGGTGCTTTTGAAGATCTTTGACGATATGCTGAAGATACCTGAACTATCATAACTCAAATGTTTCGTGAGTAGAGGATGAAGGATACAGGATCCTTATCCTTTGGTAAAAAGTAAGGAAATGTAAATGTTTTAAGATAAGGACATTACCAGAGTAAGGATCACTGACATCATCGGGATCCTTCGAGGATACTTCAGTGTGAGGATCATATACTTGAGGGATCATGTTCACATAAAGTATCTCTTTAAGTGAACAGCATTCCAAGATCTTGGTAACAAGTTTCCTTCCATAGTTAGCAATCTGTATGCCCCCTTTCCTGCTTCAGCTTCAATTAAGTAAGGGCCTTCCCATTTTGGTGCTAACTTCCCGTCAGCAGGATTGATAGTATTTTGAAATGTTTTTCTCAACACCATATCTCCGACTTGGAACTTCCTTATCCTAACATTTTTGTTGTAGGCACCAGCCATTCTTTGTTGGTAGCTAGCCATCCTTATCCTAGCCAGATCCCTGATTTCCTCAATAGTATCCAAATCCTGAGCCAGGATTGCAGCATTTTCTTCAGGATCACGAGCACTTGTTCTAGCGGTTGGGATCACCATCTCTGTTGGGATCACTGCTTCTGCCCCAAATACTAAAGAAAAAGGTGTTTGACCAGTGGCGTTCTTGGGAGTTATTCTATCAGCCCATAGCACATAAGGTAACTCCTCTGCCCATTTTCCCTTCTTAGATCCTAGCTTCTTCTTCAGATTGTTGATGATGATCTTGTTGGATGATTCTGCTTGACCATTGGCTTGTGGATGAACTGGTGTTGATGTTATCATCTTGATTCCCCAACTATCACAAAAGTTAGTGGTTCTGCTTCCAATGAATTGGGAGCCATTATCACATACAATTTCAGAGGGAATGCCAAATCTAGTTATAATATTTCTTTTGATGAAGGATATGACTTCCTTTTCTCTGACTTGGGCGAAGGCTTCAGCTTCTATCCACTTAGAAAAATAGTCAGTCATGGCAAGCATAAATACTTTTCCACCAGGTGCTTTAGGAAGCTTGCCCACTATATCCATTCCCCATCTCATGAATGGCCAAGAGGATGGTATAGGGTGTAGCAGTTCAGCTGGTTGATGAAGGATATTGCTGTGTCTTTGACAAGGATCACATTTCCTAGCATATTCTACAGCATCCCTTTTCATGGTTGGCCAGTAGTATCCTGTTCTAAGGATCCTTGAGAATAATGCCCTGCCCCCAGTGTGGTTTCCACAATCTCCTTCATGGAAGTCTCTCAACACTTCTCCAATTTCAGGATCCTCAATGCATCTTAAGTATGGTCCTGCAAGGGATCGTTTATATAGCACATTATTTAAGATTGTAAATTGAGATACCTTGATCCGGAAAGCTCTAGGATTTTCTCCCATTGGAATCTCTCCGTTTTGCAAGTATTTCATGATTGGTGAGACCCATGATCCTGAATAAGATTGAGCTTCTTCACTAGGGATTATTGCAGTATCCTCTTCTATTTCCATGGCCACTTGATTTTCAATAGCAGGAGCCAGGATATGGATGATAGGGATACTTATGTCTTCTGGAATTTTCAAGGATGATCCTAAGTTGGCCAATGCATCAGCTTCCGTGTTATCCTCCCTTGGTACCTGTGTTAAGCTGAAAGAAACAAAAGAGAGTGCCAATTTTTTGACTATCTCTAAATATTTGGTTAGTTTTTCACCTTTAACAGCATAGGATCCGTTAAAGTGATTGGTGATCAATAATGAGTCTACATATACTTTAAGATATTTTACCCCCATATCCTTAGCAATTTGCAAGCCAGCAATCAAGGCTTCATACTCAGCCTCATTGTTAGTTGCTTGGAACTCACAGGCTATGGAGTGGGGTATTATGTCCCCCTGTGGCGATTTTAGTAGGATCCCGAGCCCTGTGCCCTTGACATTTGAGGATCCGTCAGTGTGTAATATCCAAGGATCCTTGGTTTCATCCAGCTGCTGGACCTCCAATTCTGCTTCTTTTTGTAGATCACTACTGAAATCAGCCACAAAGTCGGCTAAGGCTTGTGATTTAATGGCTGTTCTTGGTTCATATCTTATATCATGGGCACTAAGCTTCACTGCCCACTTAGCCATTCTCCCTGACATCTCCGGTTTCCTGAGGACATTCTTAATTGGAAAATTAGTTTTAACAACAATAGTATGGGTTTCAAAATAATGCCTTAACTTAGTTGATGCCATGATTAATGCGAGAATAAGTTTTTCGAGGTGTGAGTACCTGGATTCGGCATCAAGTAAACTTTTACTTACATAGTAGATAGGATATTGTGTACCTTCGTGATCCTTGACAAGGACAGCACTTACAGCGGTTGAGGATACCGCCAGGTATAAGGATAACACATCTCCTTTTTCCGGTTTTGCTAATGCTGGTGCTGAGGACATATATTCTTTAAGGGCTTGTAAAGCGTTCTCATGCTTCTCAGTCCATTCAAACTTCTTATTCTTCCTTAGGATATCGTAGAATTCTTTGCATTTTTCTGAGGATTTCGATATGAACCTGTTCAAAGCTGCTATCCTGCCTGTCAGTCTTTGAACATCCTTGGCATTGACAGGAGATTTGATATTTACTAATGCTTTGATTTGTTCCGGGCTTGCTTCAATGCCCCTCTGGGTTACCATGTATCCTAAGAACTTTCCTGCCTTAACACCAAAATGGCATTTCGAAGGATTAAGTTTCATGTTGTAACTATCAAGGATATCGAATGCTTCTTCCAAATCCCTTAGGTGATCCTCAGCTTTCTTTGACTTGACCACCATGTCATCTATGTACACCTCCATAGTTTTTCCAATTTGATCCTTGAACATCATATTCACCAGCCTTTGATATGTTGCACCTGCATTTCTTAGTCCAAAAGGCATGGCAATATAACAATATAAACCGGTTGGGGTCATAAAGGCTGTATCCTCTTGGTCAGATGGTTCCATCTGAATTTGTTGGAATCCAGATGATGCATCCATAAAGGTCAACAATTCATGCCCCGCCGTTGCATCCACCATGGAGTCAATGTGGGGTAATGGGAAAGGATCCTTGGGACATGCCTTATTCAGATCAGTGAAATCGACACATACCCTCCACTTTCCATTTTTCTTTTGGACAACAACCACATTGGCTAACCATTTTGGATACTTTACCTCTCTGATCATACCTGCTCGAAGTAGTCTCTCTACTTCTTCTTGGATAATGGCATTCCTTTCTGGTGCAAACTTCCTTCTTTTTTGATGGATTGGTTTGATAGACCTGTCAATGCCAAGTTTGTGAGTAATAATATCCTTAGATATACCTGTCATATCTTCATGTTTCCAAGCAAAGGTAGATTTTCTTCTTTTGAGGAAGGATATCATGTCTTCTTTCATCTTGCCAAGGATCCCTGATCCGATATAGATTTTTGATTCAGGATCACTAGGATCCAAGAGGATTTCATCCACATCTTGTTCCCTTGCCTCCAAGACATTCCTCGGAGGATACTGTAATTGCTATTGCTCCCTTGGCTTCGAGGTTGGTTTTGATAGATGAGGTATAACAATCCTTAGCCTCCTGCTGATCACTGTCAATCTTGATTATCCCCCATGGGCTAGGGAGCTTCACACATTGATGGTAGGTGGATGGGACTGCTTTCATATCATGTATCCAAGGCCTGCCAAGGATAACGTTGCAACAGGATAAACAGTCAATAACACAAAATTTCTGATAATTATGTAATCCTTCCACGTAGATTGGGAGTTTGATGTCCCCCAAAGTTTTCTTCGTTTCCCCACTGAATCCTACAAGCACGGAGGATCTTGGTGTGATGTCTGATTCTGGGATTCCCATCTTCTTCAGGACATCCAGCTGGATAATGTTCACTGAGCTCCCGCCATCAATAAGGATCCTGCGGACAAAATGGTTAGAGATGAAGAGAGTGATAACTAAACTATCATGGTGAGGATCCTGAATGTTAACGCGATCATCCTCATCAAATGTTATCATCTTCCCTTCTGAGACACTTGATGTTCTAATAGACCTTTCACCATTGTCCATTTTTGATTCTTTTGCATGTCTTTTGGCCGCCGAGAAGGATGTACCACAGATGTCTGATCCTCCGGATATAAAGTTGATCACTTGTGCATTTGCCGGAGGTGCTGGAGCTTTTTCGGGGATCCTTTCAGGATCCTGGGTCCTTTGCTTTTTTCTCCCCAACAATTCTTTTAGATGCCCCTTGCTTAATAGATATCCAATCTCTTTTCTTAAAGCTATGCATTCTTCAGTTAGATGCCCGAAATCCTCATGGTATGCACACCATTTCGACTTGTTTTTAGTCCCGGATGGTTTATCGTTCTTCCTGGGCCATCTAGCCTTTTCACCTAGATTCTGCATTGCAAGGATCAGTTCATGATTATCAACGGAAAAACAGTATTCTGAGATTGGAGGATAATCTTCATCATCCTCTTCTTGGTCAACAGCATGCACATTCTTGTTCTCATTTCTATGGTAGGATTTGAATTTGTTGTTCTTGAAGGAGGATCCTTGCTTCCCCTGTTTTGAGGATCCTACTTGTCTCTCCTGGATCCTCTTGTCATCCTCTAGCCGGATGAACCTGAGTGCTCGAGTTCTTACTTCATCTAGATTCCTGCATGGTGTCATAACAAGATCATCATAGAATAATGAATCCTTAAGCAGTCCCATTTTGAAGGCTTCAACAGCCGTAGCCATATCCAAGTTGGGAATGTCCAAGGATTCTTTACTAAATTTAGTTATATAATCCCTTAATGATTCATTATGATTTTGAGTTATCCTATACAAATCACTAGTTAATTTTTCAAATTTTCTACTACAAGAGAATTGGTTATTGAATAAATTAACTAAATTAGCAAATGAAGTAATAGAGTAAGGGGGAAGACTTAGCAGCCACTTAAGAGCTGATCCAGTAAGAGTGGATCCAAATCCTTTACATAGGCATGCTTCCTTCAACTTTTCTGGGATAGGATTGATCTCCATCCTCTCTCGGTATTGTGCTATATGCTCCTCTGGATCCGCTGTGCCATCATACAGCTTCATGGTAGGGATATGGAACCTTTTGGGTACCTCTGCATCACAAATTGGTGGTGCAAAGCGAGATACCTTGTGGCTTCCATCTGCAATCTCTGGGATAGGCTTGACTACCCCTGGAACACTTGAGATCATATCTTTTAGCTTCTGCAACTCCCTGGCCATAGCATGATTGGTACCTGTATCCTGCATGAATCCATGGTTAGTGGTAGGATAATTATTTAAAGTGTTACCTCCCATTGGGTTCAAGTTAGGGAACCCATATTGCGGGGATTCTGGAACAACGGAGGGACCGGTGGAAGCAATGGTCTGCATTGGAATGAAGTCCCCTTGATGGACATCTAGACTTCCTGTTTGCAAACTTTTTAGGGATCCTGGCATCTGGAAGGATCCTGGTATTTGGAAGGATCCTGGTATCTGGGATGATCCTGGAACGAAGGAGGATCCTTGAACCTGGGATGATCCTGGAATAAAGTGGGATCCTTGAAACTGCTGTGCCTCCGGATAGGCTCCTGAATTCATGAAGGATCCCATGTACTGAGGATAGGATCCTACTGGCTGAAAATGTGAGCCTGATGTCTGAGTCATTGCTGCCGACTTGAGATGTGATCCTCTTAACTCCCCTATGATTTGCACGTCCGGGATCCCTGATGGCTGGGAAGTGATCATTGGAGTATCGATGCTCAAGGATTTGGGCATCAGTGGGGAATGATCCTCTGCCGCTTTCTTTTGTCTTTTGAGGTCTCCAATTTCCCTGAGGATCCTGTCATTAGTCTCATCCTGCCGCTGCATACGATCCTTCATCTGCAAAATTAAAGCAAATACATCACTAGTACTGGGAATAGAAGAATTCATAGAAGAAGAAGATAGAGGTTTGGAGAAAGTGGGAGTTGATCTCTTCTCAGTATTTTTCTGAGATCCTGCCGGTGGAGGAGGCAAAGTGGTTTGTGATGAGGTGACTGCAGACATCGCCGTGGACGTGTTCTTCAATGATGAAGCCATGTAACTCTTTGAAATGATTTCGAACAAAAGATTTTCTTATGAATGAAGCACCAATTGCCCCACGGTGGGCGCCAAACTGTTTTGGTCAAAAATCACACAAGGATAATGTAACCAAACTTTACGTAAACGGGGTATGATGCTTGGTTAATTATGAAAGTAAAGGATCACTTCTGTGATAAAGATGCAAAGACACAACGATTTATACGAGGAAAAAGCCCTTGATCAATATATGATCTCCGGCATAAAAAACCTCGGGTGATGGCAACTACCGATCACCAAACTTCAATATAAGAACAAAAAGATTACAACTTCGGATGATAATGAGCTGAGTACAAGGATCACTATTGTTTCGAGTGTCTAAGTGTGTGAGAGTTGCGTTGTATGTCGTGTGTGTTCTCTTCCAAATGATGGAGAGTGGTATATATACAAGTGTAGGTGACCTATTTTAGGTAAAAGGACTAATTATCAGCTCATTACCCCTTTAGAAACGAGATACAATCTAGCCTAAATAGCCGCCCATAAATCAAGCCTAGTTTCCGTATCCTATGCAACGTCTATCTTCAATTAAGATCTTGCCATAATTGTGAAGACGCGTCCCTGGATCATGATGCCTAGAGCGTATCCTGCTAGATGTTCCTGCAAAACAATACTGTATTAAGCGGAAGTGGCCGTTAGTATGAGGATCACCATAATGTCCCATGATCCTGATCCTGAAGTCCTGTTGAGGATCACTGTCTGCCAAAGAAACAAGGATCACTGGTTAGGATCACGTATAAGGATCACCTATAATAAAAATCCAGCCCTAACAGTTGGCAAGCTCCCTAAAGCACCTGGTGGAAAAGTATTTATGCTTGCCATGACTGACTACTTCTCTAAGTGGATAGAGGCTGAAGCTTTTTCTCAAGTCAGAGAAAAAGAAGTTATATCCTTTATCAAAAGAAACATTATAACTAGATTTGGCATTCCCTCTGAAATTGTATGTGATAATGGTTCCCAATTCATTGGAAGCAGAACTACTAACTTTTGTGACAGTTGGGGAATCAAGATGATAACATCAACACCAGTTCATCCACAAGCCAATGGCCAAGCAGAATCATCCAACAAGATCATCATCAACAATCTAAAGAAGAAGCTAGGATCCAAGAAGGGAAAATGGGCAGAAGAGTTACCTTATGTGCTATGGGCTGATAGGACAACTCCCAAGAATGCCACTGGTCAAACACCTTTCTCTTTAGTATTTGGGGCAGAAGCAGTGATCCCAACAGAAATGGTGATCCCAACTGCTAGAACAAGTGCGCGTGATCCTGAAGAAAATGCTACAATCCTGGCTCAGGATTTGGATACTATTGAGGAAATCAGGGATCTGGCTAGGATAAGGATGGCAAGCTACCAACAAAGAATGGCTGGTGCCTACAACAAAAATGTTAGGATAAGGAAGTTCCAAGTCGGGGATATGGTGTTGAGAAAAACATTCCAAAACACTATTAATCCTGCTGACGGGAAGTTAGCACCAAAGTGGGAAGGCCCTTACTTAATTGAAGCTGAAGCAGGAAAGGGGGCATACAGATTGCTAACTATGGAAGGAAACTTGTTACCAAGAGCCTGGAATGCTGTTCACTTAAAGAGATACTTTATGTGAACATGATCCTTCAAGCATGTGATCCTTACACTGAAGTATCCTCGAAGGATCCCGGCGATGTCAGTGATCCTTACTCTGGTAATGTCCTTATCTTAAAACTTTTACATTTCCTTACTTTTTACCAAAGGATAAGGATCCTGTATCCTTCATCCTCTTCTCACGAACCATTTGAGTTATGATAGTTCAGGTATCCACAGCATATCATCGAAGATCTTCAAAAGCAACGCAGATCCTTGGGTCTAACCCCAGTTATCCTTGGGATTATCCCCAGTTTCCGCCAGCAGCGCACGATGATCCTGATATAGTTCACGTCTTTGGGACCAGTACCCACTTCCGGGGCTGACAACCTCATCGTACCGGCTATACCCAGGATCCTACGTATAATGGTAGACGTACCATACATCCGTTCATAAGGTTTCTAACGTTTTCACGTTAGCTAAGGTTTTGACATTTTCATGTCACTGAGTTTGGATAGTCGCCAGTAAGGGCCATACTCCAGTTTACATACGATCCTTTGGGCTTGTCCCCAGTTATCCTTTGGGCTTGTCCCCAGTGATCCTCCGGGATCATCCTCAGTTATCCTTTGGGCATGTCCCCAGCTACTAATTTATCTTTTACATTGGCTTAGTCCCAAGATATGTTCCATTTTCAGGTTCTCGAAGTTAAACAAATAAGGATCCTTAATCCTTATCATCCATTAAAGTTTTACTTGTGGTTATCCCGATGTTCCATTTTCAGGTTCTCGAAGTTAAACAAATAAGGATCCTTAATCCTTATTATCCATTAAAGTTTTACTTGTGGTTATCCCGATTAAAGGTTAGGATCCTAACTTGGATCCTCAGGTATGATCCTTAACTATTTTTAATTTCATTATTCATTTGAATAACCTTTAGACCTTGACAACTGAACCTATGATCCTTAAAATAAACTACCTTGAAAATTTTCGATTATAGGATATTTGATCCAGGATCATATCCTATATTTCTTGAACATGGTTTGCTTAACTATTGTTACAAATATATTTCTAAAACAATTGGAAACTAAAAAAATAAATAAAGGATAACAACACAGGATAAGCCAGAAAGATTAAGGTTATATTATTAGCAAAAGGATCTTTAACCCTTGCAAAAAGTTGTCAAAATTGCCAACCCACGTTTCTACCAGCAAAACGTGGCCCGTCCACATGGGTTGGCAAAGGGTGTCCATTGTCTTTGCGGTCTTAGCAGGTGCAGGAAAGTAAAAGCGGCAGGATCACAAAGGCTTCATCCCCCAAACAGAGGATCCCTCCACCTTTTGTAATCCTACCTATTGTTCGAAGGATCCAGGATCCTTTACCCTAAAAACTATTGTTCAAAGATTACAGACCATCAACCACAAAAACTACTACCAAAATTTAAAAATTGGTCTCCGGCTATGTCTAGAAGTTTCCATCATTGCCCAATCTTGCAGCTCAAACCTTCGCTGCACCATCACCACCAGCTCCACTTGCTTCACCCTGATCCTTACCAGCATCTCCACCTTCAAGCATAGGGATATCCTCAGCATCATCATCATCCTCCAACTCTGCCAGCCTTGCCTTCCAACCTTCCACGTCCCATGTACCTTTGTCAAAGGAAGGATCCTGAGCCTCTGCAGCCATCCGCAGCTGGATCTTGTACATGGTTATCGCAGCAGAGACCTTAGCATCCTGGGTGATATCATGCTTCTCGTAGTCAAACTTGATCAATGCTTTGACAGCTTCATCCCTGGTAGCCCGGAGCTCCTTCTCAAGATCGGCTATCTTGAGATCCTTCAGCACACCCATCTGATGGAGGTCGGCAATTTGGCGATCCTGATCTTCAACGTGGTTAACATAAGTCTCTATTTCAGTAAGTTTCTGCAAAAACAACAAGATATGACATCAGACACAGGTGATCCTCAAAAACCATCAGGATAACCAACAGGGGCAGTGATCCTAACCTCGTTGACAGAATCAAGAAACTGCTGACGAATCAGGGGAAATCCTTGGAGATCCTCAGAAGTCTTCCTCTTCTTTCCCTTACCCCTAATGGGTAATTTAGGGGCTGAAGCAGAGGGACTAGCAGCAGGAGTCTTGTTCCTCGAAGACTTGACGTTGGCAAGATCATCAACCCCAAACAAGGAGGCAGACTTGGCGGACTTAGCAGATTTCCCAGCACCTACACAATCAAAACAAGATAAGTCTCCTAACTAATTTAATACTTTTGCATAGAACTTACTTTTTGGTAAGGATACTTACTTGACATTGTAGCAGATGCGGAGGATACTTCTTGTGAATCTTGGATGGTGACTTGAAAACTTCTGGTCTCAGGATCAAGCTTCTTGAAAGCTAAAACTCTCTCTCTTGCAGCAGGAGTTAACTTGAGATGAGTAACGGATATAGCTGAAAAAACACAAAAGACAAAAAAGACATTAGTGATCCTCATCATAAGAGACAAGTCTGATGGTGATCCTTCGAGGATCCTCTATCCTACCATGAGTAGCCCACTCCTTGGGCAGATCCTCCCCATTAGGGATGGTATCTCTCCTAACAAAGAAGAATCGTCGCTTCCAGTTGGTATCATTTTTTGTGACCTTAAAAACAGGGTGATCCTCTCCAGCTTTCCGTTTCAACAAGTATCGACAGGAACCAAATGTGGTAAAATCATATAACTCGGCCAGCTCCGGCATCCCCAAGTCAATCCCCTCCTGCTTGATGATCCTCTCAAGGGTACACAGAACCCTCCAGATCATCGGCATGGCCTGGATATAGGACATACCGGTCAGAGAAAAGAAAGATTGGGTGAAGGTTGGAAAAGGATACGAATACCCTATGGTGAACGGAGTAGCAGGAAAGGCCACCCAGACGTCTGAAACAAAATCGCTCAAAGCAGTAGGTGTGAAGGATTTGAAAACAGCATTCGCCGGGAAGCAATGACGAATCCTGTCTACATGAGCATCAGTAAAGCAACATCTCTCCGTAGGAGAGTCCTTGATGATCCCTTGGCTTTTTAGGGGACTACTCTTCTTGGAATCCTTATGTGGAGAATTTCGAAGCAACATACTCGTGGTGGAACAGAAACAGATAAAAAGCAGAAAAAACCGAGCAAAAAGAAGGAAGAAGGGAAAGAGAGAAGAAGAGGATACCTGGTCAATCTTCGGTAGCGATTATAAAAGGAAGATATCTCGAATTTAAATGCAGAGTGATCCTAACCCTATCTCCTATTATAATCATGATTTGCAGGGATTGTCACATCTATGACGTAATGATCGCAAACGGCTAGTTCGATATTAACGGCTAGTTATTCGGAGTTGCCCGTTGGAGATAAGATCAAAACAAAATACAACTCGTTAATTTACAATCAACTCCTTATATTTTGGGGGCAATTGTTAGGGCTGGATTTTTATTATGCATAATCCTTACACGTGATCCTAACCAGTGATCCTTGTTTCTTTGACAGACAGTGATCCTCAACAGGACTTCAGGATCAGGATCATGGACCATTATAGGATCCTCATGCTAACGGTTACCTTCGTTTAATACAATGTTATTTTGCAGGAACATCTAGCAGGATACGCTCTTAGCATCATAATCAAGGGACGCGTCTTCACAATTATGGCATTAGCTTAATCGGAGATAGACGTTGCAAAGGATATGGAAACTTAGCTTGATTTAAGGGCGGCAATTTAGGCTAGATTGTCTTTTATTTCTAAAGGGGTAATGAGCTGATTATTAGTCTTTTTACCTAAAATAGGTCACCTACACTTGTATAAATACCACTCTTCCTCATTTGGAAGAACACACGACAACACACAACACAACTCTCACACGCTTAGACACTCGAAACTATAGTGATCCTTGTACTCAGCTCATTATCATCCAAAGTTGTAACTATTTTTCTTATATTGAAGTTTGGTGATCGGTAGTTGCCATCACCCGAGGTTTTTTATGCCGGAGATCATACATTGATCAAGGGCTTTTTCCTCGTATAAATCATTGTGTCTTTGCATATTTCACATCGAAGTGATCCTTTACTTTTTCTACAAACCAAGCATCATACCCCATTTACATAAAGTTTGGTTGCATTATCCTTGTGTGATTTTTGACCAAAACAATGTTGAAGGAGTCAACTCAATACAACGTTTCTGTGTGATGGATTCTCTATCCTGCTATAACATCATACTGGGAAGACCATGGATTCACGACATGAAGGCTGTCCCATCAACATATCACCAATGCATCAAGATCCCTACCCCTTGGGGAGTTGTCAAAGTCGATAGTGATCAGCAGGAGGCGAAAGAATGTTACTCATCCTCGATGAAATCCTCGACCAGACCTAGTGCAGCATAGCAATTAAAGATGCGGGCCCAGGATATCGTGGAAGATCCGGAGCAGGATGTGAATAAAATTATCCTGGATCAGGATAATCCTGATATCTCGGTGCTCGTAGGAACCAATATCCCTCGGGATATTGAAGAGCAGTTAACTAACTTTTTGAAATGCAGGATGTCAACGTTTGCATGGAAGCATGAGGATATGACAGGTATATCCAAAGATATTATCACTCACAAGCTTGGAATTGACAGGTCGTCCAAGCCCGTTCAACAAAAGAGAAGGAAGTTTGCTCCTGAACGGAACATAATTATTCAAGAAGAGGTTGAAAGACTATTGAAATCCAATATGATTAGAGAAGTCAAGTTTCCCAAATGGCTGGCAAATGTGGTAGTGGTTCAAAAGAAGAATGGGAAATGGAGAGTTTGTGTAGATTACACAGACTTGAATAAGGCTTGTCCTAAAGACCCATTTCCTCTTCCTCACATCGACTCAATGGTGGATGCTACCGCTGGGCACGAGATGTTAACCTTCATGGATGCATCCTCAGGATTTCAGCAAATTCAAATGGAACCTTCTGACCAGGAAGATACTGCCTTCATGACACTGTTAGGGCTGGATTTTTAATATAGGTGATCCTTACACGTGATCCTAACCAGTGATCCTTGTTTCTTTGGCAGACAGTGATCCTCAGCCGGACTTCAGAATCAGGATCATGGGACATTATAGGATCCTCATACTAACGATCATCTTCGCTTAATGCAATGTTATTTTTGCAGGAATATCTAGCAGGATACGCTCTAGGCATCATGATCCAGGGACGCGTCTTCACAATTATGGCAAGAGCTTAATTGAAGAAAGACGTTGCACAGGATATGGAAACATGGCTTGATTCATGGGCAGCAATTTAGGCTAGATTGTCTTTATTTCTAAAGGGGTAATGAGCTGATAATTAGTCCTTTTACCTAAAATAGGTCACCTACACTTGTATAAATACCACTCTCCATCATTTGGAAGAGGACACACGACATACACCGCAACTCTCACACACTTAGACACTCGAAACAATAGTGATCCTTGTACTCAGCTCATTATCATCCGAAGTTGTAAACATTTTGTTCTTATATTGAAGTTTGGTGATCGGTAGTTGCCATCACCCGAGGTTTTTTATGCCGGAGATCATATACTGATCAAGGGCTTTTTCCTCGTATAAATCGTTGTGTCTTTGCATCTTTATCACAGAAGTGATCCTTTACTTTCATAATTAACCAAGCATCATACCCCGTTTACATAAAGTTTGGTTACATTATCCTTGTGTGATTTTTGACCAAAACAGTTTGGCGCCCACCGTGGGGCAATTGGTGCTTCATTCATAAGAAAATCTTTTGTTCGAAATCATTTCAAAGAGTTACATGGCTTCATCATTGAAGAACACGTCCACGGCGATGTCTGCAGTCACCTCATCACAAACCACTTTGCCTCCTCCACCGGCAGGATCTCAGAAAAATACTGAGAAGAGATCAACTCCCACTTTCTCCAAACCTCTATCTTCTTCTGCTATGAATTCTTCTATTCCCAGTACTAGTGATGTATTTGCTTTAATTTTGCAGATGAAGGATCGTATGCAGCGGCAGGATGAGACTAATGACAGGATCCTCAGGGAAATTGGAGACCTCAAAAGACAAAAGAAAGTGGCAGAGGATCATTCCCCACTGATGCCCAAATCCTTGAGCTTCGATACTCCAATGATCACTTCCCAGCCATCAGGGATCCCGGACGTGCAAATCATAGGGGAGTTAAGAGGATCACATCTCAAGTCGGCAGCAATGACTCAGACATCAGGCTCACATTTTCAGCCAGTAGGATCCTATCCTCAGTACATGGGATCCTTCATGAATTCAGGAGCCTATCCGGAGGCACAGCAGTTTCAAGGATCCCACTTTATTCCAGGATCATCCCAGGTTCAAGGATCCTCCTTCGTTCCAGGATCATCCCAGATACCAGGATCCTTCCAAATACCAGGATCCTTCCAGATGCCAGGATCCCTAAAAAGTTTGCAAACAGGAAGTCTAGATGTCCATCAAGGGGACTTCATTCCAATGCAGACCATTGCTTCCACCGGTCCCTCCGTTGTTCCAGAATCCCAGCAATATGGGTTCCCTAACTTGAACCCAATGGGAGGTAACACTTTAAATAATTATCCTACCACTAACCATGGATTCATGCAGGATACAGGTACCAATCATGCTATGGCCAGGGAGTTGCAGAAGCTAAAAGATATGATCTCAAGTGTTCCAGGGGTAGTCAAGCCTATCCCGGAGATTGCAGATGGGAGCCACAAAGTATCTCGCTTTGCACCACCAATTTGTGATGCAGAGGTACCCAAAAGGTTCCATATCCGTACCATGAAGCTGTATGATGGCACAACAGATCCAGAGGAGCATATAGCACAATACAGGGAGAGGATGGAGATCAATCCTATCCCAGAAAAGTTGAAGGAAGCATGCCTATGTAAAGGATTTGGATCTACTCTTACTGGATCAGCTCTTAAGTGGCTGCTAAGTCTTCCCCCCTACTCTATCACTTCATTTGCTAATTTAGTTAATTTATTCAATAACCAATTCTCTTGTAGCAGAAAATTTGAAAAATTAACTAGTGATTTGTACAGGATAACTCAAAGTCATAATGAATCACTAAGGGATTATATAACTAAATTTAGTAAAGAATCCTTGGACATTCCCAACTTGGATATGGCTACGGCTGTTGAAACCTTCAAGACGGGACTGCTTAAGGATTCATTATTCTATGATGATCTTGTTATGACACCATGCAGGAATCTAGATGAAGTAAGAACTCGAGCACTCAGGTTCATCCGACTAGAGGATGACAAGAGGATCCAGGAGAGACAAGTAGGATCCTCAAAACAGGAGAAGCAAGGATCCTCTTTCAAGAACAACAAATTCAAATCCTACCATAGAAATGAGAACAAGAATGTGCATGCTGTTGACCAAGAAGAGGATGATGAAGATTATCCTCCAATCTCAGAATACTGTTTTTCCGTTGATAATCATGAACTGATCCTTGCAATGCAGAATCTAGGTGAAAAGGCTAGATGGCCCAGGAAGAACGATAAACCATCCGGGACTAAAGACAAGTCGAAATGGTGTGCATACCATGAGGATTTCGGGCATTTAACTGAAGATTGCATAGCCTTAAGAAAAGAAATTGGATACCTGCTAAGCAAGGGGCATCTAAAAGAATTGTTGGGGAGAAAAAAGCAAAGGACCCAGGATCCTGAAAGGATCCCCGAAAAAGCTCCAGCACCTCCGGCAAATGCACAAGTGATCAACTTTATATCCGGAGGATCAGACATCTGTGGTACATCCTTCTCGGCGGCCAAAAGATATGCAAAAGAATCAAAAATGGACAATGGTGAAAGGCCTATTAGAACATCAAGTGTCTCAGAAGGGAAGATGATAACATTTGATGAGGATGATCGCATTAACATTCAGGATCCTCACCATGATAGTTTAGTTATCACTCTCTTTATCTCTAACCATTTTGTCCGCAGGATCCTTATTGATGGCGGGAGCTCAGTGAACATTATCCAGCTGGATGTCCTGAAGAAGATGGGAATCCCAGAATCAGACATCACACCAAGATCCTCCGTGCTTGTAGGATTCAGTGGGGAAACGAAGAAAACTCTGGGGGACATCAAACTCCCAATCTACGTGGAAGGATTACATAATTATCAAAAATTTTGTGTCATTGACTGTTTATCTTGTTGCAACGTTATCCTTGGCAGGCCTTGGATACATGATATGAAAGCAGTCCCATCTACCTACCATCAATGTGTGAAGCTCCCTAGCCCATGGGGAATAATCAAGATCGATAGTGATCAGCAGGAGGCTAAGGATTGTTATACCTCATCTATGAAGCCAACCTCGAAGCCAAGGGAGCAATAGCAATTACAATATCCTCCAAGGAATGTCTTGGAGGCAAGGGAACAAGATGTGGATGAAATCCTCTTGGATCCTAGTGATCCTGAATCAAAAATCTATATCGGATCAGGGATCCTTGGCAAGATGAAAGAAGACATGATATCCTTCATCAAAATAAGAAAATCTACCTTTGCTTGGAAACATGAAGATATGACAGGTATATCTAAGGATATTATTACTCACAAACTTGGCATTGACAGGTCTATCAAACCAATCCATCAAAAAAGGAGGAAGTTTGCACCAGAAAGGAATGCCATTATCCAAGAAGAAGTAGAGAGACTACTTCGAGCAGGTATGATCAGAGAGGTAAAATATCCAAAATGGTTAGCCAATGTGGTTGTTGTCCAAAAGAAAAATGGAAAGTGGAGGGTATGTGTCGATTTCACTGATCTGAATAAGGCATGTCCCAAGGATCCTTTCCCATTACCCCACATTGACTCCATGGTGGATGCAACGGCGGGGCATGAATTGTTGACCTTTATGGATGCATCATCTGGATTCCAACAAATTCAGATGGAACCATCTGACCAAGAGGATACAGCCTTTATGACCCCAACCGGTTTATATTGTTATATTGCCATGCCTTTTGGACTAAGAAATGCAGGTGCAACATATCAAAGGCTGGTGAATATGATGTTCAAGGATCAAATTGGAAAAAACTATGGAAGTGTACATAGATGACATGGTGGTCAAGTCAAAGAAAGCTGAGGATCACCTAAGGGATTTGGAAGAAGCATTCGATATCCTTGATAGTTACAACATGAAACTTAATCCTTCGAAATGCCATTTTGGTGTTAAGGCAGGAAAGTTCTTAGGATACATGGTAACCCAGAGGGGCATTGAAGCAAGTCCGGAACAAATCAAAGCATTAATAAATATCAAATCTCCTGCCAATGCCAAGGATGTTCAAAGACTGACAGGCAGGATAGCAGCTTTGAACAGGTTCATATCGAAATCCTCAGAAAAATGCAAAGAATTCTACGATATCCTAAGGAAGAATAAGAAGTTCGAATGGACTGAGAAGCATGAAGACGCTTTACAAGCCCTCAAAGAATATATGTCCTCAGCACCGGCATTAGCTAAACCGGAAAAAGGAGATGTGTTATCCTTATACCTGGCGGTATCCTCAACCGCTGTAAGTGCTGTCCTTGTCAAGGATCATGAAGGTACACAATATCCTATCTACTATGTAAGTAAAAGTTTACTTGATGCCGAATCCAGGTATTCACACCTCGAAAAACTTATTCTTGCATTAATCATGGCATCCACTAAGTTAAGGCATTATTTTGAAACCCATACTATTGTTGTTAAAACTAATTTTCCAATCCAGAATGTCCTCAGGAAACCGGAGATGTCAGGGAGAATGGCTAAGTGGGCAGTGAAGCTTAGTGCCCATGATATAAGATATGAACCAAGAACAGCCATTAAATCACAAGCCTTAGCCGACTTTGTGGCTGATTTCAGTAGTGATCTACAAAAAGAAGCAGAATTGGAGGTCCAGCAGCTGGATGAAACCAAGGATCCTTGGATATTACACACCGACGGATCCTCAAATGTCAAGGGCACAGGGCTCGGGATCCTACTAAAATCGCCACAGGGGGACATAATACCCCACTCCATAGCCTGTGAGTTCCAAGCAACTAACAATGAGGCTGAGTATGAAGCCTTGATTGCTGGCTTGCAAATTGCTAAGGATATGGGGGTAAAATATCTTAAAGTATATGTAGACTCATTATTGATCACCAATCACTTTAACGGATCCTATGCTGTTAAAGGTGAAAAACTAACCAAATATTTAGAGATAGTCAAAGAATTGGCACTCTCTTTTGTTTCTTTCAGCTTAACACAGGTACCAAGGGAGGATAACACGGAAGCTGATGCATTGGCCAACTTAGGATCATCCTTGAAAATTCCAGAAGACATAAGTATCCCTATCATCCATATCCTGGCTCCTGCTATTGAAAATCAAGTGGCCATGGAAATAGAAGAGGATACTGCAATAATCCCTAGTGAAGAAGCTCAATCTTATTCAGGATCATGGGTCTCACCAATCATGAAATACTTGCAAAACGGAGAGATTCCAATGGGAGAAAATCCTAGAGCTTTCCGGATCAAGGTATCTCAATTTACAATCTTAAATAATGTGCTATATAAACGATCCCTTGCAGGACCATACTTAAGATGTATTGAGGATCCTGAAATTGAAGAAGTGTTGAGAGACTTCCATGAAGGAGATTGTGGAAACCACACTGGGGGCAGGGCATTATTCTCAAGGATCCTTAGAACAGGATACTACTGGCCAACCATGAAAAGGGATGCTGTAGAATATGCCAGGAAATGTGATCCTTGTCAAAGACACAGCAATATCCTTCATCAACCAGCTGAACTGCTACACCCTATACCATCCTCTTGGCCATTCATGAGATGGGGAATGGATATAGTGGGCAAGCTTCCTAAAGCACCTGGTGGAAAAGTATTTATGCTTGCCATGACTGACTATTTTTCTAAATGGATAGAAGCTGAAGCTTTTTCTCAAGTCAGAGAAAAAGAAGTTTAACTTTTGTGACAGTTGGGGAATCAAGATGATCACATCAACACCAGTTCACCCACAAGCCAATGGTCAAGCAGAATCATCCAACAAGATCATCATCAACAATCTGAAGAAGAAGCTAGGATCCAAGAAGGGGAAATGGGCAGAGGAGTTACCTTATGTGCTATGGGCTGATAGGACAACTTCCAAGAATGCCACTGGTCAAACACCTTTCTCTTTAGTATTTGGGGCAGAAGCAGTGATCCCAACAGAAATGGTGATCCCAACTGCTAGAACAAGTGCTCGTGATCCTGAAGAAAATGCTACAATCCTAGCTCAGGATTTGGATACTATTGAGGAAATCAGGGATCTAGCTAGGATAAGGATGGCAAGCTACCAACAAAGAATGGCTGGTGCCTACAACAAAAATGTCAGAATAAGGAAGTTCCAAGTTGGAGACATGGTGTTGAGAAAAGCATTTCAAAATACTATCAATCCTGCTGACGGGAAGTTAGCACCAAAATGGGAAGGTCCCTACTTGATTGAAGCCGAAGCAGGAAAAGGGGCATACAGGTTGCTAACCATGGAAGGAAACTTGTTGCCAAGAGCCTGGAATGCTGTTCACTTAAAGAAATATTTCATGTGAACATGATCCTCCGTGCACGTGATCCTTACAATGAAGTATCCTTAAAGGATCCCGGTGATATCAGTGATCCCTACTCTGGTAATATGCTTATCCTAGAAACTATTGCATTTTCTTACTTTTTACCTAAGGATAAGGATCATGCATCCTTCATCCTCTACTCACGAAACATTTGAGTTATGATAAGTCCAGGTATCTTCAGCATATCGTCAAAGATCTTCAAAAGCACCGCAGATCCTTGGGTCCAACCCCAGTTATCCTTGGGATTATCCCCAGTTTCCGCCAGCAGCGCTCGATGATCCTGATATAGTTCACGTCTTTGGGACCAGTACCCACTTCCGGGGCTGACAACCTCATCGTACTGGCTATACCCAGGATCCTCCGTATAATGGTAGACGTACCGTACATCCGTTCCTAAGGTTTCTAACGTTTTCACGTTAGCTAAGGTTTTGACATTTTCATGTCACTAAGTTTGGATAGTCGCCAGTAAGGGCCATACTCCAGTTTACATACGATCCTTTGAGCTTGTCCCCAGTGATCCTCCGGGATCATCCCCAGTTATCCTTTGGGCTTGTCCCCAGTGATCCTCCGGGATCATTCTCGGTTATCCTTTGGGCATGTCCCCAGTTGCTAATTTATCTCTTACATTGGCTTAGTCCCAAGTTATGTTCCGTTTTTTCAGGTTTTCGAAGTTAAACAATCAAGGATCCTTAATCCTTAATATCCATTAAAAGTTTTACTTATGGTTATCCCGATTGAAGGGTAGGATCCTAACTTGGATCCTCAGGTATGATCCTTGACTATTTCGATTATACTCATTATCCTAACCGACCCTTATACTTTGACAACCAAACCTATGGTCCTTGAACTAAAATACTTTGAATATTTTCAATATCAGGATATTTGATCTAGGATCATATCCTAATTTTATTAAATATATTTTCAACTCTTGCCACTTTAAACAAATATACTACAAAAACAACTAAGAGACAAGAAGATAAGAATAACAACACAAGATAAGCCAGAAAAGTTAAAGTTATATTATTAAACAAAAGGATCATTAACCCTTTCAAGAAAGTTGTCAAAATTGCCAACCCACATTTCTACCAGCAAAACGTGGCCCGTCCACATGGGTTGGCAAAGGGTGTCCATTGTCTATGCGGTCTTAGCATTGTGCAGGAAAATAAAAGCGGCAGGATCACAAAGGCTTCATCCCCCAAACAGAGGATCCCTCCACCTTTTGTAATCCTACCTATTGTTCAAAGGATCCGGGATCCTTAACCCTAAGAAACTATTGTTCAGAGATTACAGACCATAACTGTTTCAAACCATCAACAACCACAAAAAACCACTACCAATCCTAAAAAAATTGGGCTCCGGCCTAGTCTCGAAATATCCATCATCGCCCAATCATGCAGCTCAAACCCTCGCTGCACCATCACTACCAGCTCCACTTGCTTCACCCTGATCCTTACCAGCATCTCCACCTTCAAGCATAGGGATATCCTCAGCATCATCATCATCCTCCAACTCTGCCAGCCTTGCCTTCCAACCTTCCACGTCCCATGTACCTTTGTCAAAGGAAGGATCTTGAGCCTCTGCAGCCATCTGCAGCTGGATCTTGTACATGGTTATCGCAGCAGAGACCTTAGCATCCTGGGTGATATCATGCTTCTCGTAGTCAAACTTGATCAATGCTTTGACAGCTTCGTCCCTGGTAGCCCGGAGCTCCTTCTCAAGATCGGCTATCTTGAGATCCTTCAGTGCACCCATCTGGTGGAGGTCGGCAATTTGGCGATCCTGATCTTCAACGTGGTTAACATAAGTCTCTATTTCAGTAAGTTTCTGCAAAGACAACAAGATATGACATCAGACACAGGTGATCCTCAAAAACCATCAGGATAACCCACAGGGGCAATGATCCTAACCTCGTTGACAGAATCAAGAAATTGCTGACGGAGGAGGGGAAATCCTTGTAGATCTTCAGTAGTCTTCCTCTTCTTCCCCTTGCCTCGAATAGATGCTTTGGGAGCTGATACTGAAGGACTGGCAGCAGGAGCCTTCTTCTTTGAAGATGTGACATTGGCAAGATCACTTATCCCAAATTTGGAGGCAGATTTGACAGACCTGGCAGACTTTCCAGCACCTACACAATCAAAAAAAACAAGATAAGTTGCTTTATTAATCAAACAATCCTACAATTTAATTTATTTTCTATAAGGATACTTACTTGACATAGTGGCAGATGCAGAGGATACTTCTTGAGAATCTTGGACGGTGACTTGGAAACTTCTGATTTCAGGATTAAGCTTTTTAAAAGCTAGGACTCTCTCTTTTGCAGCAGGGCTTAATTTCAGATGAGCAATGGATATAGCTGCACAAGAGATAAAAAAAGACATTAGTGATCCTCATCATATGAGACAGGACTGATAGTGATCCTTCGAGGATCCTCTATCCTACCATGAGTGGCCCATTCCTTGGGCAGATCCTTCCCATCTGGGATGGAATCCCTCCTAACAAAGAAAAAGCGACGCTTCCAGTTTGTATCGTTCTTAGTAACCTTGAAGACAGGGTGATCCTCCCCGGCTTTCCGTTTCAACAAATACCGGTGAGAACCAAAGGTGGTGAGATCGTAAAACTCAGCTAACTCCGCCATCCCCAGATCAATCCCTTCCTGCTCGATGATCCTCTCGAAGGTATACAGAACCCTCCAGATCATCGGCATAGCTTGGATATATGAGATGCCGGTTAAGGAAAAGAAAGATTGGGTGAACAATGGAAAAGGATATGAATACCCTATGGTAAATGGAGTAGCAGGAAAAGTCACCCAGGTATCCGAAACAGAGTCACTCAGAGCGGTAGGTGTGAAGGACTTGAAAACAGCATTCGCCGGAAAGCAATGACGAATTCTGTCTATGTGGACATCAGTAAAGCAACACCTCTCCGTAGGAGAATCCTTGTTAATCCCCTGGCTTTTTAAGGGACTGTCCTTCTTGGAATCCTTGTGTGGAGAATTCCGGAGCAACATGTTTGTGACGAGACGGAAACAGAGTAGAAGCAGAAAACAGAGCAAAGAGAAAAGAAAGAGAGAAAGAGAAGAGTACCTGATCAATCTTCGGTGCAGAATATAAAGGGAGTGTATCTTGAATTTAAATACAAACTGATCCTCACCCTATCTCCTATTTATAATCATGATCTGCAGGGATTGTCACATCTATGACGTAATGATCACAACGGCTAGTCCATGTGTAACGGCTAGTTATTCGGAATCGCCCGTTGGAGATAAGATCGAAACAAAATATAACTCGTCAATTTACAATAAACTCCTTATATTTTGGGGGCAATTGTTAGGGCTGGATTTTTAATATAGGTGATCCTTACACGTGATCCTAACCAGTGATCCTTGTTTCTTTGGCAGACAGTGATCCTCAGCCGGACTTCAGGATCAGGATCATGGGACATTATAGGATCCTCATACTAACGATCATCTTCGCTTAATGCAATGTTATTTTTGCAGGAATATCTAGCAGGATACGCTCTAGGCATCATGATCCAGGGACGCGTCTTCACAATTATGGCAAGAGCTTAATTGAAGAAAGACGTTGCACAGGATATGGAAACATGGCTTGATTCATGGGCAGCAATTTAGGCTAGATTGTCTTTATTTCTAAAGGGGTAATGAGCTGATAATTAGTCCTTTTACCTAAAATAGGTCACCTACACTTGTATAAATACCACTCTCCATCATTTGGAAGAGGACACACGACATACACCGCAACTCTCACACACTTAGACACTCGAAACAATAGTGATCCTTGTACTCAGCTCATTATCATCCGAAGTTGTAAACATTTTGTTCTTATATTGAAGTTTGGTGATCGGTAGTTGCCATCACCCGAGGTTTTTTATGCCGGAGATCATATACTGATCAAGGGCTTTTTCCTCGTATAAATCGTTGTGTCTTTGCATCTTTATCACAGAAGTGATCCTTTACTTTCATAATTAACCAAGCATCATACCCCGTTTACATAAAGTTTGGTTACATTATCCTTGTGTGATTTTTGACCAAAACAGACACCAACAGGTATTTATTGTTATACAGCTATGCCTTTTGGTTTGAAAAATGCAGGTGCAACATACCAGAGATTGGTAAATATGATGTTTAGAGACAAGCTGGGGGACACCATGGAGGTATATATTGACGATATGGTGGTGAAATCTAAAATGGCTGAGGATCACCTCCAGGATATCGAGGGAGCATTTGATATCTTGGATTAGTAGAACATGAAGCTAAATCCTGCCAAGTGCCATTTCGGA
Source organism: Helianthus annuus (assembly GCF_002127325.2). Classification (NCBI taxonomy): domain Eukaryota; kingdom Viridiplantae; phylum Streptophyta; class Magnoliopsida; order Asterales; family Asteraceae; genus Helianthus; species Helianthus annuus. The sequence continues at coordinate 53,569,812 of NC_035440.2, read as the reverse complement.
GTGGGGGCAGGAAAGTTTTTAGGATACATGGTGACCAAAAGAGGGATAGAAGCAAGCCCGGAGCAGATTAAAGCTATCCTGGACATAAGATCACCCTCGAATATGAAGGATGTTCAATGGTTAACAGGCCGAGTAGCAGCATTGAACAGATTTATTTCAAGATCCTCGGAAAAATGTAAGGAATTCTATGATATCCTCAAGAAGAATAAGAAGTTCGAATGGGGAGCAAAGCATGAGGCAGCCTTGCAGGATTTGAAGCGATATCTCTCGACTGCACCTCTATTGATGAAGCCTGAAAATGGTGAACCAGTATCCCTATACCTCGCAGTATCAGGGAATGTTGTAAGTGTCGTCCTTGTAAAGGATCATGAAGGTCAGGAATATCCTGTTTATTATGTTAGTAAAAGTCTGTTAGATGCTGAAACTAGATATTCTCATTTAGAAAAATTGATACTAGCAGTAGTTATGGCATCAACGAAGCTTAGACATTACTTTGAAACACATAAGATTCATGTTAAAACTAATTATCCTATTAAAAATGTGCTTAGGAAACCAGAGATGTCCGGTAGGATGGCTAAGTGGTCAGTGAAGTTGAGTGCTTATGACTTAGTATATGAACCTAGAAATGCGATAAAGTCTCAGGCTTTAGCTGACTTTGTGGCTGATTTCAGTAGTGACTTTCAGGATGAGGTAGACCTAGAAGTCCAACAGTTAGGAGAATCTTCAGGATCCTTGACATTATATACTGATGGTGCATCTAATGTAAGAGGTGTAGGTTTAGGTATACTACTAAAATCGCCACAGGGGGACATAATACCCCAGGCCATTAGGTGTGAATTTCCTGCTACTAATAATGAGGCAGAATATGAAGCTTTGATTACAGGATTAGAATTGGCTAAGAATATGAGTATCAAGAATTTGCAAGTATATGTTGACTCCTTGTTAATTACTAATCATTTTAATGCATCCTATGCAGTCAAGGGTGAGAAATTAATCGATTACCTCGGTATTCTCAAAAAATTAGCAGGATATTTCGATATTTTTACACTTGAACAGGTACCAAGGGAGGATAATGCTGAAGCAGATGCCTTAGCAAACTTAGGATCATCAGTCAGGATACCAGAGGGAACCCAAATACCGATACTTCATATCCTGTATCCTGCTATGGATCCCTTCAAAGCTCAGGATAAAGAGGTAACAAGCATTCTGGATTCTGGTCATGATCCTGAGAAGGATACTGGATCCTGGATGACTTCAATCATAAGATATCTCAAGGAAGGACACATTCCTGAAGACGAAAATCCTAAGGCATTTAGGATGAAGGTATCACGATTCACCATTATAAATAATATTTTGTATAACAAATCTCTTGCAGGTCCATACCTAAGATGCTTGAAGGATCCTGAGGCCATGGAAGTGCTTCAGGATATACACGAAGGGGATTGTGGTAACCACACTGGGGGCAGGTCATTGTTCTCCAAAGTATTAAGGATAGGATATTATTGGCCAACGATGAGAAAGGATGCTGTAGAATATGCTCGAAGGTGTGATGCATGTCAAAGACATAGTAACATACTACATCAACCAGCTGAACCACTATATCCTGTAGCGTCCCCTTAGCCGTTCATGAAATGGGGGATGGATATAGTAGGGAAGTTACCAAAAGCTCCGGGAGGAAAAGTCTTTATGCTAGCAATGACGGATTATTTCTCTAAGTGGGTTGAAGCTGAAGCATTTGTCCAAGTTAGAGACCAAGAAGTAGTATCCTTCATAAAGAGGAATATCCTGACCAGGTTTGGGGTACCAGCTGAAATCATTTGTGATAATGGGTCCCAGTTTATAAGCAAGAGGACTAATGACTTTTGCATGAGTTGGGGAATCAAAATGATTACGTCTACTCGGTGCATCCTCAAGCGAATGGACAAGCAGAATCCTCAAACAAGATAATTGTCAACAACTTGAAGAAAAGATTAGGGGCCAAGAAAGGAAGATGGGTAGAAGAATTACCCTTTGTTTTGTGGGCTGATAGAACGACGGTAAAAAATGCAACTGGTCAAACCCCGTTTTCCTTAGTATTTGGAGCAGAAGCAGTGATCCCGACAGAAATGGTGATACCCACAGCAAGATCCAACCTCCGGAATCCTGAGCAGAATACTGAAGTTCTATGCCAAGAGCTGGATACTATTGATGAGACAAGAAATGCAGCACGACTAAGAATGGTGGCATATCAACAAAGGATATCCAGAACATACAACAGGAATATAAGGACTAGAAGGTTCAAAGTTGGAGATTGGGTGTTAAGAAAAGCTTTTCTGAATACTACCAATCCTGCTGATGGAAAGCTGGCTCCGAAATGGGAAGGACCGTATGAGATTGAATCCGAATCAGGAAAAGGTGCATACCGACTCAAGGATATGGAAGGGGATATGCTGCCGAGATCCTGGAATGTTATACACCTTAAGCTTTATTTCAAGTGAGTTTAGAATTTAATTTCTAACTCAGGAGGGTATGAATTCTATCTCTTTTAATTGTGTTTGGTTTAATTTATTCTTTGAAACCCAATACTAACTTAAGCATCGGAGGGGTGTTAGCCAAGCTAACACCCACCTTAGTTTTGAAATGTTTTGCAGTATATGCTTCGGGATGTAGCTCCAGGATACACACTCAGGATGCTTCAGAAGATTAGAGGATTGGCCCCCTCTCTCACGTATAAGGGATCCTGATCTCTTCACAGGTTTAAAGGTATTCACCTTTCATCCGAATTGGGTTTAAACACCCCGCCTGGAGCGCAAGTTATTTGGGAATAGTTCAAGGTGGCGGGACCAGTCCATGTAAAAGTGGCTGACAATTTCGTTACTATTGGCTATATCCTGAAGCCTAAAGGTATATGAGGATTGATCACCTTCTCTCACGAAAGGGTATTTTCATACTCTCTAAGGTTTAAAGGTTTTCACCTTTCTAATGTCTTGGAGTTTATACACTCCCGCCTGTAGCGCATGAGAATTTGGGATTATCCCCAGGATACTAAGGATTTATCTCCAGTACATTCTTGGGTTTTACCCCTGTAACGCGAAAAATTTTCTATAATTGGAACTGATATCCAGAAGATTTCTAAGTACTTGAAGACATTATACACATGGGACATTCCTACTGAGGCAACGATGTAAAGCTCAAAGGATAAGGCTCAGACCTAATACACTAAGTATCTCAAACAGGGAACATCTTGGTACAAGGAATTGCAAAAAGGATTGAAGTTTGGAACTAAGGTTACACTCTATTCCTGGTATGATCTTTCCTTTGTGAATCTTACACAACTTGATTGAACTTTTGAAATCATGTTTAAAGGATATATTCTAGAGATATATTCTCGGGATATGATTCAGGATATTTGGTTGGAACCTTTGGGATACAATACTTGGCTTTGAAAATCAGAGTTGGATTTGTTTATAAATTCTGGGTAAACTATCTTTTTCCTTTGAAAATTTTATTCGAATTACTTGATATTTTGAAAAATAAACTATTTTGAAAGAACTTGTCCAAATTGTTTAGATATTAAGAAGCCCTATTTTACGAAAGTCTTCGTAGGATATCACTGAGTATATTGATCAGGATACCTTCACAGAAATGATAACACTAATTTCACAAAGCCAAAATCTAAATTAAGTAATTTAAAAGGCTACAACAGATAAGTCAAAAGAGGGTTATATTATTAGCATTTCAAAAGTTGTGCTTTTGGTTTCACCTTAAACCAAGGCCATCCACCAAAAGCACGAGGGATTCATAACCATATTTACACAACGATTGAAGGTTTCGTTTCAAACTAAAACCTATCCACCTCCAACCGTTGTATTGTCCAAAACAAAATATACTAACTGATAACCAAGGGCTTCATCCTGAAACCCAGGACCCATCCACCTTTGGTTATCAAATTGTTCTAATGCAGGAAAGGTAAATTGTTCAGAAGACATGGAAAATAAATTGTTCAACAGGTCACAACCATCAAGCTTAAAAAAGTGGGCTCCTGCCTTGGCACATACATCTATCATTGCCCACTTCGCTGCTTTTAAGGGGTAGCACCCTCTTCAACCATCGCTTCATCGGCACCTGCACCAGCATCATCTTCAGGATTCTTCTCAGCATCGCCACCAGCATCAGCCGCCGCCTCTATCGTCTTGGGAGGATCCTCACCAGCATGCTTCGTAGGATGTTCCACAGGAGTTCCTTTGAGATCCGTTAATTTCGCTTCCCAGGCCTTGACGTTCCAGGAAGGGCATTCAAAGCCCAAGGCCTTGGCTTCATAGGCCATCCTTAGCCTGGCTTAAAGTAGGGAAACAACAACGGATCCTTTAAGGCCATCCCGGTAGGAACTCAAATCCTACTGGTATTGGAGATGGGCAGCATCCAGCTTGGCTTGGGCGTCCTCGTTGGCCTTGTGAATAGCGGCTTGGTGCTCCTGGGTCATTGCTTTGAATTTATCTTCATAATGCTGAGACTTGGCAGCGGCGATTATCCCTTGGTCAGCAATGGTGGTTTCAGCCTTCTTGAGCTTGATCTCCAGCATCTTGTTGAGCCCGCAGGCTTCTTCATACAAATGCACGAGACGTTCCAAACCCTGCAATCAAAGAAACAGGTATATAAATATATGGGGTATTCAGGATAATGGTTAACATATGTATGCAGAATATCAGGTGAGAATCTTTGCCTGGTTAAGAAAGCCGGTCATATAACTGCTGGATTCAACAAACCCATGGTTTTCAAAGGGGAAGGTCTCGGATGAGGCTGGAGAGTCAGTCTCTTTTCTCTTACGGGAGCTTGAAGCACGTGGCTTGGTAGCAGGAGAGGGCTTTGGGATAACCACTGGCTTAGAGCTGGGTGTTGGCTTAGAAGTGGAAGCAGATTTGCTGGACTCTTTTTTCACCTGAACAAGGATGGGGTAACTGTCCAGTTCGTCAAGATCAAAAACCTCTGGAATTTTGGCTGGTGCTGCTAAACAGGGAAGCAATCTAAGTCACTTTTCTAATTTTATATTTTATAACTATACAAAAATTAAATATAATTCTTACCAGACATGTCTGATGACGGGTATTGGCTTGAGCTTGGAAGATGCTGTGTAAAGGATCTGTCACAATCGGGCAGTTGGTAGATCTTGTTAATTCGTTCTTGGGACTCTTCGGTAGGAGGGGCCAACTCTTTGAAGTTCGCTGCATAAATCACAATCAGGATGTTAGTTCAAGATGTATTGTAAGGATATGTTTGGGTATATCGAGAAACCCTAAACCCTACAGGAGGTCAACCATTTCACCGGAAGGCTTTTACCCTCGGGAATGGAATCCCGTCTAACAAAGAAAAACTTTCACTGCCACCCATCCTCGTTTTTCGAAGCTTTGAGGATGAGGGGGTTACTGGAAGTGGAAAAGAGTAGGAAACGGCTATTGCCTTGGGATCGGAGACGGTAAGAAACTGGAAGGTCTTCAATACAAAGATTAGGGACATGAAGGGTTTTGATCTGGTTGAGCATGATGAGTACTCTCCAGACCATGGGCATTGTCTGAGCAAAACAAAGGCCGGTGACCCGGAAAAACTCCATGATAAACTCCAGAAACGGGTATCGGAGGCCAAGAGAAAATGGGTATGACGAGAAACAAACCCATTCTTCGGAGGAGACGTCGGAACGAATGCTCTGGCCGAATGGGCGAATAACCGTCGTGTCAGGGAAAGCGCCGGAGGTTCTCAATGCAGCGATGTCAGCATTATCGAAGGAGCAAACTTCTTTCTCGGGATGTTTGAGCAGATTTTGATCAACGAATGACGAGGTGGACTCGTCGGAATGGGAGCGAGTTCTAGTAGCCATCTGGAAAGTTTAACGGGAAAAAGTTAAAGAGAAAGGAGAGAAGTACCTGGAAATTCCGGAGAAGATGGTGGTTTATCAACAAGGAATAGAGAAGATATAGGGGCTAATTGGATAGCCATCGAGTAGAAAACGCGTTGGAAGTTGCATCGAGTCACATCAAACGTCGTTTCAATTTAATAAGCTCGATCTTGGAGATAAGTTTTAAAATATATCCGTTGGATTGGTATACCAACAGATATATTTTGGGGACAATTGTTATGGGCCATTTTCTAAACGTCTATCCTGTCTAGTATTCTGCTTCATTATTGTTTATTTGAGATCAGGATACCGAATCAGGATATTGGTAACATCCTGAAACGATATCCTGGTAATAACTGATTTAACCACGTGCAGATTAAAGGGTATAAGTCTCCAACGTTCAAGTGGACTTCTTCTCCTTGAGACTCGGGCAAAACAGTTGGGAGAAAGACGTTGAAGCCGGAAGATGTGGATTACAACGTTCACATGTGGAATATTCGCCGGATCCCAGAATAATAGGATAGTTGGTTGCTTTCTTTTTACTATTAATAGATTGATCGGATCAGATTAAGTCACATACACTCATTCACACACTTCGCTCTCTAGTTTCTAGCAATCATTACACACGAACACTTGTACTCAAATCTCATTGTAACACTTAGTTGATCCGTATCATATCCTGCACTGTATCCTGAAGTTTGAAGCAATAAGAAGAACAAGGCAGCTGCGATTGTCAGCTCCCGAGGTTTTATGCCGGCGATCTAGATTGATCAAGGGCTTTCCTCGTACATCACGTGTCAACCTTTACTTTTCTGCTCATTGTTTGATCACAGATATAACTCTATATCCTGAGCCGTATCCTGAATACTGTTTTTCTAAACAACTTAACCAACATATTTTCAACACACTTTTTAGCACACTACCTCACTTAACTAATTTGATCACTTAATTGCTTCGGTAATTTTTGACCAAAACATCTAGTATGACAAAGTCGGCTGGAAAGACAAATTCGCCGACTTTGACCAATAGATTTTCAGCGACACCTTGTGGATATTTGACGGATCTATCGGCGAGTTGTATGCTTATTTTTGTGGGGCTTGTTTTCCCTAAGCCGAGTCGGTTGAACATTGATGAGGCCATGAGGTTGATGCGTGCCCCGAGATCGGCTAGTGCATTACGAATGGGGGATTCCCCAATCGAGCAAGGAATTGTGAAGCTTCCGGGATCAAGCTTCTTTTGCGGGAGTTTGTTAAGCAGTAAGGCGGAGCATTCTTCGCCTAAATTAACTAATTGCAATGATTCAATTTTCTTTTTACGAGTGAGGAAGTCCCTCATAAATTTTGAATATTTGGGCATTTGAGTTAGGACTTCGATAAATGGAATATTAACATGCAATTGTTTTAGTAAATTTTCGAACTTTGCGGATTACTCATCGGTCTTTTGACGAATTAACCGACCGGGGTATGGAACCGGAGGAGTCTTAGTAGGCTCTTGAATTGGTGGAGAAGCCTTCTCTTGTTGGGGTGTGGGTAGAGTTGTGGTTTGGCTTCTTTCAGTTGGTGGTAATGGAGCCTCTTTGGGACCCACGGTACGGTTTCTCAATGTTATGAGATGTACTTGTGCCTTTGGGTTGGTTTCGGTATTACTTGGTAACGCGCCTTGTGGTCTCTCGGAGAAATTCTGAGCTATTTGATTTAATTGTTTTTCAATGTTTTGTATACTAGCTTGTTGATTTCTAAAATTTGATTCCAATTGTTGAAATCGATCCGAGTTTTTCTTTTCGGTGTCTGAGATGAGGCGAGATATAGTATCTTCAGGCCTTTCCCGTCCACCTTGTTGTTGAGAGAAATTTTGTGACTTGCTTCTTGGTTGTTGAAAGTTTGTTCGTTGGTTTAGATTTTGTTGGTTACTACCATTGCCGGGCTCTCTCTAACCAAGGTTAGGGTGGTTACGCCATCCTTGGTTGTAGGTACCCGTTGGAGGACCTGACGGTCTAGGTCTATTATCAAGGTAGTTTACCGTTTCTGTTTGATCATCTAATTCTTTCATGCAACTCCAATTTTCGTGTGGCCCACCACACCCTTCACAAGCCATGACCGAGGCTGTTTTTGCCATTTCTAGCTTTCTGATTTTCGAAGAAAGGGCCTCGATTTGGGCTTGTAAAGAAGTGCTTTCATCAACCTTATGGGCGCCCAGGGCAATAGATTTATTACCTCGGGGAGTGTGCCACTGAAAATTGGTTTGAGCAATTTCCTCAATTTGATTATATATTTCATTTGGGCGACGATTACCTAAGAGTCCCCCCGGAGCTAGAGTCAAGTGTTTGTCTTGTGTGTGGCAACAACCCATTGTGGAAAGTGGATACTTGTTGCCATACTGCAAGACCGTGATGAGGATACTTTCTTAGTAGCTCCTTGAACCTTTCCCAAGTTTCATATAAGGATTCCCCATCCTCTTGTGAATATGTATTAATTTCAGTCATTAATTTAGCCGTTTTAGCAGGAGGGAAATACTTATATAGAAACTTTTGGGCTAGTTCATCCCAGGTGTTTACCGAGCCAACCGGGAGGGCGTTAAGCCAAGCCTTAGCTCAGTCTTTTAGTAAGAATGGAAACATTCGAAGGCGGATGGCGTCGTTTGATGCTCCATTGATCCGGAAGGTATCACATATTTCTAAGATATTAGTAATATGTAGATGAGGATCATCGTCCGCAAGCCCATGGAAGGTTGCGGAGTTTTGAAGTATTTGTATCAAATGTGGCCGAAGTTCGAAGTTGTTGGCTTCGACATGCGGTGCATTGATAGCGACGCCGAGATTACCTACGGTGGGTCGTAGGTAATCCATGAGGGTACGTTGGTCCGCCATTGGAAGTGGGTCCCCCGAAACTTTCTCTTGGTTTTTAGCTTTAAGTCTTTTTCTTAGAAAGCGTTCGGGTTCGTCTAGGGGTTCTTTTACGTCTCTATTAGAACTGGAGCTCATACACAACGTGGAGAGTTCAGATGTGGCGCCTAAGTTCCAAGTCCTGCAATAAAACAACAAAGAACGTTGGTCAGAAGCTTCACCACGGTCCGTGTTCAGATGAACACGGCCCGTGGTCGGAGATACAGTGATTGTTTTCCGGATCCCTGTTACTGGGGAGTTCGGCACGGCCCCGTGCTCAACTCTCTATAACTCGGAAAATAAAAACTGCCAGTAACAACGCTGGGCACGGCCCGTGTCCGACCAGGCACGGCCCGTGCTGAGCTCTGCAGGAACTGAAAAATTAAGAAAATCCTAAAAAAACAGAAAAATTAGAAAATAAAACGATTAGGCCGTTGATTCCTAACTTTCTTAAAATCCTTGTGTCCCCGGCAACGGCGCCAAAAACTTGATATGCGTGTAGTGTAATAGATTTTTAATGTATATTTTAAGCCCTTTTACACTTTTTAGCCAAGTTTTAAATTTATATAACACGATATTTACTAACACTAAACACACATATGGGCAAGTGCACCCATCGTGGACGTAGTATAGTGTTGGTATGATACCGAGGTCGTCCAAGGACACAAGAGCTTTTAGTACCGGTTTATCCTCAACGTCTAATCAAATCAAAAGTTAGAAAAAGGTTTTTAAACTAGAAAAATTAAACTAACAAAAATGCTGAAAAATAAAATAAAAGTAAAAACAGATAGACAAGATGAATCACTTGGATCCCACTTGTGTGTAGTGTAACCTTTGATTATTTCCGCACTTTTGCACTTTTTAAGAGATTATCTTAGTTGTTGTAGTAGGCCCCTTTTTTGAAGGTGACGTTACCCTCAACCTAGTAGTTTGAGTCAGCAAGGATACAATCCTAAAGGGTTGGATTATTGAAAGATAATTAATTAAGTTATTAATGCATAATGTGGTAGGCCCCTCTTTTGAAGGTGACGTTACCCTTGGCTAAGTAGTCTGAGTCAGCAGGGATACATTCCTAAGTAGCCGGGTTAAAGTTTTAATAGTAGCTTACTTATGAGGGGTTCAAAGAGTTTGGACCCCCGCCATCCAATACCGGTGGGTATTGAAGGAGGTTCTACTAAATTTGACCCAGGTCCTTTGCAGGATCTATACACTGAACAATGGCAAGACTCTTACCAAACCGTTCCCTTAACCCCCGACCAGGTAGCCAACATATCCATATAGACCGTGGAGATATGAATGGTGAAAATCTTTTATTTTATATAGACAGTAAAATAATTCCAAGACACCACGGACAAACGATAAGGAAGAATCACCTTCAACATAAGAAACTAGTTATTAAAGTCATTAATACATAACCAAATAAAAAGTGCGAAAAGATTAAAAATAAAAAGTATTACACTAAACACTTGTCTTCACCAAGTGATGTAAGAGACTTAGGCAAACATGACCTTTGTTTGTCAAGAACTCTTACGATCAATCTTGGATCCCGAGACGACTCACACACTCTATGATGGATGATGGATGATGGTGGTCGATGATGGTGTTGTGATGGTGGTGGGTGGTGGGTGAAGTGTGAGAGAGGTGGTGTGCCAAGGGATGGTTTGCAAATGAGCCAAGCACCCCTATTTATAGCCTGAATAGTAGCTCGGGCACGGCCCCGTGTCCATCTTCCTTCTCTTTCTTCACTAATTGCAGTTTTTCTGCATTAGTTGACCTTGCCCCCGTGTCCGCTGAGCACGACCCCATGTGCAGAAGCGTATCTGTACTATCAAGATTTCCCTAGATTCTGCGAATCTTAGAGTTGACCACGGCCCCGTGTCCGCTGAGCACGACCCCGTGGTGGGAGATAGAAGCTTCTACAACTTTGTCTTTTCTGCTGACACTTGGGCACGCCCCCGTGCTCATTGAGCACGGGGCGTGTTTAGCGTTCTGTTCTCTTGTTTTGCTTAGGAAGATGCTGTCGGGGAGGTCGGGCATGCCACGTTTGTTCCTTTTCTTGTATTTATGTTAGATTTAGCTGCCTTTTTGCTTCTTTTGTTCATTTGAGCTCATTTAATCCTGAAAATACAAAAGGAAGACAAAAACACACTTTTTCCAACATTAGTACTAAAAAGGGTTAGTTTTATGCCACAGTTGATGTAATTTATATGTTGCATTTTTTTGCACATCAATGTTGCAGAGAATACTCGTAATCGACTAAGAGTTCGCAGCGTTAGGGAATTGCCGTATCGAATAGAGGAGGTGAGGGAGTTTAGGGCTTGATGAAAATCTTTAGGTTTACGCACATACTTAATTTTATATAATGTGAATAGGGCCGAGTCACCCAACTGGGCTTCATTTGGGCCGTAGGTGATGAAAGACTCATCTTTCGTCGGGCCCATTTGTGGCGAAAGACCCATCTTCGGTCGAGGGGGTTATTCGTCACTTTATGTTTTCATTAAACACTAACACTAAACTTTAAATGTTAACCACCAAACATAGACTCTTAATCATTCGAAAATAATATAATAATACAATGTAAAACGAACTATAAAAATAGGATTGTAAAACAAGAGGCGCGTGGAGGAAGGATCTTGAAATATCGGGTTGTCACAGGAGATGATGAAAAAATGATGTTGCAGGTGAACGGAGAAAACGGCGGAGGTTCGAAGGTGGATGTAGTTGGAGTTTGATCGAAGATGGTGGTTACCGGAGGTCAGTGACGGTGGTTATGGATGAAGATGGTGAACGGAGGTGATGGTACAGTGGTGAAAGAGATGACCGGTGCTTGTTGTGAAAGTGAATGGTGGTTCTGAAGATGATGATGATGAACAAGATGAAGATAATGAACGATGAAGATGGAGGAGTAAACTGAGGTGTTCACTGTGATTGTATACGGAGGATAATTAAATTTAGAGTAAATTACAAGTTTCGTCTTTTATGTTTACACCAAATTGGAGGAGCTGTCCTTTAGCGCAAAAGTTGACGAGTTTTGTATTTTATGTTTCAAAATCTTGCACGTTTTGTCCTTTGAGCCTAACTCAGTCAGATTTTTTTTTATTAAGTATAGTCCGCTACTACAAAACCAACCATTAGATGGTGTTCAATTTTGCTTTAGACGGGGTTCAAGCAATAACACCGTCTTGATATCAATAAGTATAACATATTTGATTAAAATATTCAACAAAATTCACAACAACCCCGTCTTATAATCAAACTGCGTCTTATACGAATGTAAGAACCCTTTAGACGGTGTTATCATTAAACCCCATCTTATACAAAAAAAAAAAAAAGAACATACACCCATTTCTAACCCTAACTTACTTACCCTCCCCTTCTTCTTCAACGTTCGACCACCAAAACCCTACAGCCACACCACCACGCGCAGCCCCTTCCCTTCGATTTGCTCGTCGACGGAAGCATTCTCCTTCGATTCCACCTTCGAGACTGGTTACTTTTTTCGATTCCCCCTCGACCTGGTTTGTATGTATATGTATTGTTGTTTGTAAGTGATTTGAACAGAACAATCTTTAGATGTTGTTTGTTTAGAAGTAGGTTTTGTTCTTGCAGAGAAGAATATTTGAAACTAAGAAGTTGATTTTGTATGTAACTTCATGTATTAGAGCTATGAATGAATGATCAATTAATTTTATGTTTAATAATTCTAGGGTTCTTGTGCTTGAATTGGGGGTTTTGGTTGGGATAAATTAGATAGTCAATTTGGTTGGTATAAGTTATATTTACACCTATATTATTCAATTATGATATTTTATTGGGGGTTTAGGAAAGAACTCTACCATGGGAAAGAATTACATGCTTTGATCTTCTATCAATTCAATTTGGACAGGTTATTTTTTTTCTTTTAGTTGCTTTCAAAAGACATATTGTTCAATTATGATATTCCTTTGTAATGTTATTTTTTATTTTACTTGTGTAGGTGAAGCAGGGTCAGGAACGACGAATCTCTTTATGATAAACAGATCCGTTTTGCAAGTTCGTTATTACGGGTAGTTCCTAATGGAATGGCCTTTTTCTTTATTATTTATCGTAAATGAGTGAAGCATTACACATAGTACACTCGTTGTGTTTAACGAAAGCTCGCGACTAGGGCTGTAAACGAACTGAACGTTCAGCGAACAGTTCGTGAACCGTTTGGCGGGAAGTTCGTTTATGTTCGTTCGTTTAATAAACGAACGAACATGAACAAGAAATTTCATTTGATTAGTTAAATGAACGAACATGAACAGAGGTCTCGTTCGTTCGATTATGTTCGTGAACGTTCGATAAGGTGTTCGTGAACGTGTTCGTGAACATTTGCTGATTTGCATTCGTTTATGTTCGTATGTTTGTGTTTTAATTGAAGATCTTTGTACTTTCTTATATTTTATTTGTAGTTTTTATATTATTAAACTTTTATTTATTTTATTTCCCTAAGAATTAAACTAGGAAACCCACTTTCACCTTGTTTATAAATCATTTCCCTTTCATTTCTCATTATTTACATCCACATATTCAATCGACCTCCGTTCCACAATAAGGGATTCAAGTTCGAGTGCTACTCTCTGGGCCATCTATCTTTATCCTTTGTCGCGTTCGCCAAATTTATTTGTGTTCATGAACCGTTCGTGAACGCGTTTATTTCCTTAATGAATGAACACGAACATAAAATCTTGTTCGGTAAGTGTTCATGAACCGTTCGTGAACACATTCATTTCCTTAACGAACGAACACGAACAAGGCCTTGTTCGTGTTCGTTCGGTTCGTTTACAGCCCTACTCGCGACGTACATTCACAAGAGTTTTGTGTGCAACTTTCACGACAATTATGTATGTTGCGCCTCTCGCTGCACTGGTACGCGCCTTTGTGTTCTTGTTGATCGTGTGGTGGTTGTTCTCCACATTTGAATGTATTTTAACTAGTGCTTGTGAACCTAAGTAAGCAACAAATTTATGTAGAGAACCACAACCAAGACCAAGAGTGTGGAGTATATGCCAATTCTCCTTGTGTCCTCTCTCTTCCTCAATCGGTGTGTTTGGTTCACTTTTGCTTTGTCGGTCACAAATATTTTTGTCCTTGTAAGTGTGTCTTATTGTTATCCTTTTGTTTCTATCTTTAAAAAAGTATAAAGTGATGTGTACAAAGATTTCTTGATATACCTTATGTAAACATTATTGCAGGTGCCAAATGCATTAGGGATATTACTGCGATCCATCCAATTCCTTGTTTATTTAAAATTCAAAAACTTGACACCTGAGGCGGGCGAGTTGGGAAAAGATTCTTATGAAAAGCAAATCGAAACTAGAGTCATTGATATTCAAGACTCTAATGTGAAACCAAATAATGTAAGTACCCAAAATCGTACCTTGACTCGACTAGACGCGTTCCTAGTTATAAGGTCACCGTCCCTTAGCCCGAATCGATCACCCTCTAATAAACAGGATGAAGATGACACTGAATAGTGGTGTGAACTAAAGGTCTAGTGTTTTTTTTCTGTCAAGTTGTGGTTTTTTTTCTATGGCCTTGTGCCATAATGAAAAAGGTTGATATTGTTATATATATCTAAGCCTAGAAGAATGGGTTGGTCTATTTCCAAACGGGCCATTTTAAATATTAATTTGTATTTCGTTCGGGTCATAACAGATTTTTAAGTGTGTTTGCCTTGAAATGGGTCATATTAAGTGTAGTTGTGCTAATGGGCTTGTATAGTTGTACTAATGGGCTTGTATAATTTTGTCTTTGTCTAATAATATTGACTGCTGCCTTATTTTTAATTTGATTCAGTGGTGTTTGGGATGGACATGCTTAAGAGGATTCTCAAAACATCAAGGTAATTAATTAACTTCTCATACAACCATTGTTTTAAAAAGCACGACAGAGGCGCGCTTAAGCGCAAGGCACAACAACTTTATTGACGATGTTGTTACCGATTTTTCTCTTTGCCTTTAGTTTTAGTCTATAATATTTGTAATAACTCTTTCTATCTACTTTATTTTTGATGTGGCACCACACAAGAGAGGCTACGGATAATGAAACAGATGTTTTGTTGATGGCGTTGATGCCGAAGTTTTTTAGAGAGTTAGGTATTTCGCTAGAATAGCTTATGTAGTTTTTTATACAATTTAACGTAGTTTGTTATGCATTCAACAAATGACTGTAATTTGACGGGTTTATTTCTGAATTGGATGTCTACAGGTTTATTTCGGAATTGAATGTGTATTGTTTTGGTTTGATTTGAAAATGTTCCATTGGTGTATATAAGCATGATGTATTTCTGGAAAAACTTTTTTATTGTAATTCTTTTAGCAAATGTTTATAAGACGGTGTTAAAAATATTTGTTTTAATAAATATCTGGAAATGTTTTGATACTAAAAGACGGTGTTCAGCAAGTTTAAGCCGGTGTTCAAATTGAACATTGTCTAATAAGACTTGATTTTAAACCACGGTTGTTTAAGACGGTGTTGAAAACACCGTCTTGAAACCCATATCACCCCGTCTAAAGCTCTGTTTTGTAGTAGTGGTTATGTGCCTTGCATATGAGGGCATACTTGTCATTTTACCTATGTAGGGACTATTGAGTAAATAACTTCAATTAAGGGACCAAATATGTAAAAACATATAAATTCTCTCTCCCCCTTCTCTCTCTATCTCTCTCTCTCTTCTCTCTCTATATCACCTGTCGTCCTCAATAAATCACCCCTCAACATCCTCTCAACAACACCACCACCTCCTTCAGTTGCTCGATTAAATAAACACACTGCCTCCATCTCTTCTCTCGCTGCTCTCTCTGTGCCCCTAGATGACCGTCGGCCATCATTCTGAGTAGCGGCGTCTGACGAAACAATAGGTGGTGGAAGAGGTGTTTTTGTGGGGTTGGGTTACGGCGTAAGGTGGAGATGGCGAAGGAACCACCACAGGTGACGGAGGCGTTGTGGTGGTGGTGGCCCACGAATAGAACGGAGAAGGGGAAAGGTATTCAGTGGTGGTTTCCGGTGTCCTCAGACAACAACGATAATGGTGTTCAGTGGCGGCGCATCTAGAGTTCCGTCATAACCCTAGGTGCGGCGGTGGCCACTGTGGTTAGGGTCCGACAACTGACGTCAGCAGCAGGTGGATATCGAGCAGGTTCATTCTGCAATCATTACTTCTTGCGAATTCATGAAGTTTTGACTAAACTTATGCCGATTTTGACTTTGTTAGGACCGTAGTTGGTTAATTTGTTCGGATCTATGTGTGTTTTTGGTGTGTATTTGATGTGAATTTGGTGATGATTTTTTGATATTATTGATTGATTACAGATCATTGGTTAGTGAGGCACTGGTTCAGATCAGAATTTGTATTAGAATTTGGGGTTTGGTGTCGAAATGAAGAGGTGACTAAAGTTGTTGTTGTGTAAATGATTCCGGCAATGCCGCTGCAGGGTGGGTGCAGGTTGTGGGGTGGTGGGTTGAGAGAGATTAGAGAGAGACTGGGTTGTGGTGGTCTTCAGATTACAGTGAAATAGTTTAGATCTTTTTCTTTTATTTTTCAGTTTTCCCGATACAGTCCCTCGATAATAAGTCTTTACAAAATAAACCCTTGGAAGGTGAAATGGCAAGTATGCCTTGCACATGATCATACTTAACCAAAAAATCTAACCGAGTTAGGCTCAAAGGGCAAATCATGCAAGATTTTGGAACATAAAGTACAAAACTCATCAACTTTTGCGCTAAAGGACAGCGCCTGCAATTTGGTGTAAACATAAAGGACAAAACTTGTAATTTACTCTGAAATTTAAAATAGAATTTGAATATTGCACATATGGTCCCTGCTCTTAAGGAGTTTTACAAAGTTACACATGAGAGATTTTAACATAAAAAAGTTAACTGGGTTTAGCTAAAAGGACACCACCCGTTAATGATTGCAAACATAAAGGACATACAGTGTAATTTTTAAAGTTGAAGCACAACGTCTGTCGAAACATTAAAACATAAAGGACGAAAAATGCAATTTAGCATTTTATTTACAAGTTTATACTTTGTAGCTGCTATCATCTTCATTGTCTCTATTTCGAATTGTCTCTATTTCGAATAACTTTTCGAAGCATCTCAACTTTTCGAAGTAGCAAAGCATAAATTGTTTTTCAATGTAACAAATTGTTTAAATGTAATTTTTTTTTTGAATTTTTAATATTAAATATAACATTTTTTAAAAGATATAACATTTTTTAATTTATTATTTTTAAATATAACATTTTTAATGTATTTTTAAAAAGATATAACATCAATTTCTATTTAAAAATATAACATTTTACGAAAAAACTAAGATTTAAAACATATTTTTATATTTTATAAAACCGAAAAGAAAAAAATAAAACATTTTTGGGTATATAAGAATCGTATAGGTCCATACGTGTCGTATTACCCACATCGTATTACTTCATCGTATAACAAAAAAAAACCCTAAACTATCGGTCTTTAAACCCAAAAATCACACAATTTCTACGGTCAAAATACAAAATTGAATACGTATAAATGATGAGGGTTCGCAGATACATACCTTACTTGTCTTTATACTCGAATCCAAACTGTATGTTGTTCACAGTATGTGTAATCGTATGTGTGTGTATTCATATGTTTTGGATTATATTGGAATAATAAGGGGCTATTTGGCAACTTCTGAATGGTTAAGTGCTGAATCAGTAAGAGGTCTGAACCATTAAGTGCTGAACAAGTAAGAGGTTTGAACCATTAAGAGCTAGTAAAATGCTTAACCGTTTAGAGGCAAATGTCTGACCAATTCAGATTAGAGGTCTTAACAATTCAGACTTAGTATAAAACTTAATTAACGATTCAGAGGCAAATGTCTGAACCATTTAGACATCTGCTCGCGAAACAAACAATCTGAACTATTAAGTGCTGAATCAGTAAGAGGTCTGAACCATTAAGAGCCTCATTATGAGGTAAACAAACAACCCTAACCCCTGTTAATCAGGGGGTTGCATCGTTTTGGCCTATAATACGCATCGTAAAGGCCTATACGATGCGTATTACCCCCCTAAATTTTCAAAGCACCCCCTTTTATTTATTTTTTTTTTGAGAAATCAGGGGGCTAATACGCATCGTAAAGGCCTATACGATGCGTATTAACCTGCAATATGACAAAGTTTAGGCTTATACGATCGTATTGGCCATAATAACAAAATTTGTTTTATCGTGTTTTCCTCGGTTCGACATGTATACATGTCATATTTTGACGAATTTTCGAGTATTTTGTCATTTTATGAAGTATAACTTCAATATGCGTCGTTTCGGTGAGGTTCGGTTGTGTGTAATTATCGTATTCTATGATTACGTACAATTTTGTTTGGAATCCACGTGTATTGTAAAGTGTCGTGTCATATATATACACGTCTTAGAATATCATTACTTGCGTATTTTTACGTATTTTAGCGTACTTTGACGTATTTTAGCATATTTTGACGTATTTTAGTGTTTTTTGACGCATTTTAGCGTATTTTGACGTATTTTAGAGTATTTTAACGTATTTTAGTGTACTTTAGTGTATTTTGATGTATTTTAGCATATTTTGACGTATTTTAGCGTATTTTAACGTATTTAGCAAACCTCCTTGGAAATAACATGAACTTTTACTAAACTTGGTCTGAAGAGTGATTGGTTTCACCTACATGTTGACGAAATTCTTCAAATAAAGGCTATACTAAATCGAACGCTTTGTCGCATGTTATTGGTCATGTGTATCCAAGAATTGACCAAGGCTTCTTCTTCATCTACATTCCACGATCGTCTTACCTTAAGAGTATTTGAGAATGAATGTATGTATGGTTGGGTATTTTTTATAAAAATGGTTTGATATAGGTATATATTTTTGGTGGGGTAAAGATTAAAAAAATATGCAAATGACCGTCCAATGGTCAAATGCATTCAAATTCAACAACCAACAACCTCAATCCAATGGCAAGTTCTTAACCTAGCTCATACTGCTCCCTCTATCCGCACCACTAGCGGCGTGTGGTAGGGGTTACCCGCTCTCACTTGTCTAGGCAGTGGCGGAACTAAAAAAAAATTCGAGGGTCTCCTTTTTTTAGCGCATTCATAAGACGTAAAAAAACAATTACTATACAATCAGTGATGAATAGAGGATTTTATTTGTGAGGAATAGAGGATTTTATTTGTATGGAGTTATTGTTTGTAGATGTTTCAAATTCATACAAGCGAACATAAAAAGTTTCTGACTCAGTTCGGGTCGGGTTATAACATAAGTTTTTGTATTTTCTAATGTGAACTAATAATTCATCACGAACTTTAATTTAGTATATTTGTTTAAGTGTTTAAGATTTTTATTATTAACTCCCTTATATAATCCCAAAAAAAGCATTTTTACATGACGAAAAATGTTATCTAGTCAATTATACATTTAAAATACAAAGAAATAATTTATGATAAGATGCTCTTATAAGTAGTAAATTCTAAATAAAATAAAAGAAATTAATAGATAATAAGTTGATTAAATAGAATAATAATATATAAGTTAATAGTAAAAAAATAAAAGAAAGAAATATAGAAATGTAGAAAATAAACAAATAATGGACATCAAGTTTACTGACAATTTTACAAATAATAAAGACAATAGAAAACTTTGAATAAATTAGGTACAGTGATCACGTAGGTTGGATACCTTTTCCAGATTTCAAGAAATGTTTTTTTTAATAAAAACATTTTGGTTTTAAAAACCACACTCTTCTTCTTCTTCTTCAAGGTTTCTGCAACTTCGAGAGCTCAACTATGGTAGTATAACTCTTGTTTTTTTTTTTTTAAATATTATGTTTTCTTCTCGTCTCTTTCTAATATTGCATTCAGGGTTATCCTAACGTTTGCTCAGTGATCTCCAATTACATAAAACGGAAAAAAAATTATAATTCGTCAAGAATGTTGAGGGGTATCTCGGGCTACCTCTAGTCCTCATATAGATCCGCCCTTGTGTCCAGACATTTCAACCTCCTTATGATGTATAAGCTTTCCTTGACACACAATTTTGACCAAAATACGTTCTATTTCTTTTCTAAATTAAGTTCACCCATTTAACCATTTGGCTCCTCTCTACCAAGGTTATAAGTTTCTATTCTTATAATTTTTAATCTGTTCAAAACATAAATATAACATCATGCTTGCAATACATTCCAACATTAGGTTTATATAGATTAAGCTACTAATTTTTATTCGTACTTCACAAAATTTATATAAATATTAAATCAAACAATTGGGATGTTACATGTAGGTTATGTTTAGGTGTAATATAACGAGGAACAAACAAACTAGTTTGTTCAATTTTGTATGCCTTTGCAATGTATAATGCTCCCTGCAAAGGCACCTTCCAGGAAGATATATGGGTGATAATTTTTTTATGTTTCCTAACACAAATATATTGGTGATAATTTTTTTTTTTATATTTCCTAACACAACCATCAAACAAAAGACAAAATTTTATATACAAATAAATAAATGACAAACGGGATGAATTACCATATATGGGATTACCGCCAAATGTAAGCACTAAACCATAAAACAAACTGATTGTCAAAAGGCGAAGGAATAATAAAAATAAGTTAAAAAAAGGAAAAAGTATGGTGCCAAAGTTTCACACCCATGTCTACGTTATTCCATATATAAATTAGCAATTTATATATGCATTATGAGTTTTACATTATGTTTTGACCATTTTTAAAAAAAAAAAAAAAAAAAAAAGCTGATTTTTCACTTTTAACCCAAATGTTTTTATTTTTTGCAATTTTAACCCTACATAATTTGTTTTTTTAACTTTAACCCAAAACTTTTCATTATTAGCAATTTAACTTCACAACTTTTGTCATTTATACTTTTTATCTTTCGCAAATTTTCGTTTTATGTATAGTTCTAAATTTTTCGAGTTAATATGACGCAACGTGCATGTGTAGTTCAACGTTTTTACCTCTATTTTTCCATGTTTGACAGGTTCGTCGCAACACGCATATCCTAGGTCGAGTCAGTGTTGGTGGTCGATGACGGTTGTGTGACATTAGTACTATTTGACACCGTTTTACGCCCCGCCGCAACGCGGGGTGTGATTTAGGGGGGTTTCAAAGAAGAAATGGTTATGCATATGGTTGTCGTAACGTTGGCTTTGGGGTTTTCCAAAAAAAAAATTGATTTTTTTACTTTTCACCCAAAAGTATTTCATAAATTACTTTTTCCATGTTAGACAGGTTCGTCGCAACACACATATCCTAGATCGAGTCAGTGTTGGTGGTCGATGACGGTTGTGTGACATTAGTACTATTTGACACCGTTTTATGCACCGCCGCAACGCGGAGTGTGCTTTAGGGGGTTTTCGAAGAAAAAATGGTTATGCATATGGTTGTCGTAACATTGGCTTTGGGGGTTTTACAAAAAAAAATTGATTTTTTTTTACTTTTTACCCAAAAGTATTTCATAAATTACTTTTAACTCACAACTATTTGTTTTTTACTTTTAACCCTAAACTTTTTATCTTTTGCAATCTATCCTCATAACTTTTTTTTACTTTCAACTTTGGTCCTTTATAGTTTTATTTTCCGCATATTTTCCGCTTTATGATTGGTTCTAAATTTTGTGACTTAACACATCGCAACGTGCGTCTTTCGTTTAACGTTTTTACGTTTCGTTCTAAATTTTGCAAGTTAACACGACGCAACGTATTTGTGTGGGTGAACGTTTTTACATCGTCTATTTTCCCCGTTTGATAGGTTTAATATAACATGCGGGTCCTAGATCGACTTAGTTATAACTAAAGAATCCCCGCCGCATTGCGGCGGGTCGCAATCCTAGTTAAAAATACATTCTCAACCAGTTGAACTAGTCCTAGGTGAGGTTCTTGTGGATAACTTATTTGTTATGAAGGGCCGGCAGCTAAGCTGTTCTATTAAACTTAAAGAAACATTTTACACAACTTCTGTTTTTGCAAAATGTTTAAGAAAGAAAAAAAAAATAAAAAACCATAGAACTTTAAATCCTCGATTAGGGTTTTTGTATATTGTTCATCAATAAATAGTTAAATAATGTACAGATAGGGGAGATTAACATTATACAAAAACGTATAGGGCTTGGTTATTCACATATCCCCTTGGTTATTTGCACATCCCTTGAACCCTATAGGAAGCGTATAGGGCAATACGGTTCCTCTGGGTCCAAGCGTATTGAGCAATACACTTCCTATATGTGTACTTGAAGTACAAACTTTTCAGAAGATGGTCAGCTAATGATTAGGGGACCAGAGGAAGCGTATAGGGCAATACGGTTCCTCTGGGTCCAAGTGTATTAAGCAATACACTTCCTATATGTGTACCAAACTTTTCAAAAGATGGTCAGCTAAAAGGAAGTGTATAGGGCCATACGCTCCCTTAATGATTTTTTTTTTCAAAAGACAAGAGGAAACATATAGAGCCATACGTTCTCTGGAGGATTTTTTTTTTGCAAGAACAACATATTGTTATTAGTATCTTTTTGAACTTTATTTTTTTAAACATCAATTAAGTTTTTTTTTTGTCATAAAATGATGTCAGTTTTTTTGTTATAAATTTTATAAAAGATGTAGTGAAATTAAGCAATCCAAACAAATTAAACATATCCAAATTAAACAAATATTACAAATACTTAAAATTAAATTCAATTGTTCGTACAGTACTACATAATATGATAATAAAAACCACTATCATCATCAATACTCGTCAGACTCCTCGTCAGACTCAGCGAGCTCCTCCTCTGTAAAATTCGGGCCACGCCTAGTAGAGGGTGACGGGCTGTGCCTTGTATAGGACATGCCTAAAGCCTGTAAATGTAACACCCTAAATTTTGTATGTTATAAAATAATATTATTTTTGTGATGCTAAATAACAGAAAACGGTGACCGTAAAATGGTACCGTAAGAAAACGACAGTAAGTTTAAATTTATGTGTGTAACTAAGTTAAACTAAGAAAAGAGACCAAGTTAGTATGGAAATAACAAATTTAAACATACTTTAAAAGACAAGGAGGCTAATGTGTAAATGTGTAGTATATTTGATAAAAAAAAAAAGAAGCCAGTGTGTGTGCCTGGCTCTAGGTCGATCGAACAAAGGCAAAGGAAAGGTGAAACCCTAGTTTCACTAATTTCATCAAATTGGGAAGAAATCTCAAGGAAGCTCGGATGCATGAACCTGAATGTTGATCATTTAAGTGATTCTAACACAAAGTAAGTCGAATTAAATGTTTTTGTGATGTTTGGTTAAGTGGGTTATGTGTAATCCGTTGTAACGCCCTGCGTTTTCAAACATCCTACATTTAGAAACCTTACGTGAAATTCTATCTTTGGAAATCTTGTGTTCTTATAACCATTCTTTCATCGTAATCGTTGTAAAATACGGAACTTGCTTCGTAAATAAAACTTGTACATTACACTTTTTACCTAGTTAAATCATGTTTTATTTCATATTTCACCTTGTTACAAGTTAGGGGAAACATTGTTGCATATTATTACACAACTTAATTAACAAAATTACTCATTATAATGTTTTAAAAAATAAAAAAAATAAAGAAATATGGCAGCCCAATTCAGCAAAATTCAGCCCCATATAGTTGGGTTTTGTGGGCTAGTTTCAAGGTGTAACCCCTTCTAAACACTTCCAAAGCCCAACCCATTGAAACCCTAATCCTTCCCCCTATAAATACCACTTATAACCAGCCTCCCTACCACTTTTGCAACCCTAAAAACTCACAAAACATCCACCAAACCGTAGCTGAAAGCAAGGGTTCGAGTAGATTGACACCCCTTCACGAAAATGAGCATAACTCACTCAATTCTTATCCGATTCACTCGATTCTTTTTCCTACTTGCTTGTATAATCATGGGGTTCGATTCCTAGACTTCTCCTTGGAGAAATCAGACCTGGAAATGCCCCGAAATAGTCCATAAACTTTCTGTTTGTTTTTATGTTCATCAAAAACTTGTTTAAACCTATGCAACTTGTGTCTAACACATCTCATACCTATGTCCTAATGCTTACAACTTATCCCATGGTTGGTTAAGCTTAAAAACAAGGTTGAGACATTTAAAATCAGAGGATTAAACCTCATAAACTTGGTGTTTTGTTTAGGGTTTTTAACCCACAAGTCATGTCAAACTTTGTCTTTGATACATGAGTGATTATGGAACAACTTGGGTTGTCCAAACATACAATCCTCACATGATTTGATGATTTCTCTTAGTTAGTATGTATATTTCTTATTCTTTATTGTATGTTCATGACCCTCCTTGGTTGTTTTTTTTACATCAAGTGTAGTGGTGAACACATAGAGGTGCCTAAATGGAAGACTTGATCTTCCTACCTCCTACATGACTTCTATGACATTTAGAGGTACCAAAATGAAGATTTTAATCTTCTACCTCATGCTTGAACTATTGGACATATATTATATAACCTAAATATATTATTCGAATAATCGAATCTTTGATGATGAACTAGTGTTCATATGTCGGGGTACTAGATTACATCATCCTAGACTATGATAACTTGTCACGATTCTAATGGAACCTTGTTCCATGAAAACATCTAAACTCCTTCGAGTTTCCTAGTGTCAAGAACAAGCATCATATGTACTAAATGATTATTTTCCATGTTATTCTCATATCTTATTTTTATGTTGTTTTAAACACCGAATCTCGACTCTAAACATACTTGAACCTTAACCCTTATACATTCGGACTCTAAATCTCTACTCGTCAACAATTGGATAATCGGAAAACATATGCAAACTTTGTGAGTATACTCGTATTCCCCTCTTTTTACTTTTAACACTTTTGGGGTGTAACATGTTTACTTATCAAAAACTTACACATGAACATTTTGCTTAAACACATGAACATTCCTATAACATGCTTGTATACGTGATGGCTTGATACTTTAAACTTGGGTGATTCTTATGTGTTGAACTTATCATTAACTTCGTACGAGCCAAACCTTGACATATGTAGCGCTATAGGATTAACGACCCGCCCGTAAACTTGAGGTTATGTCTTGAGCATATTGCGTTTTCTTGGTTTGATATGTTAGACACATGCCATGTTTAAATGTTTATCTTGAATCACATGCTTGCTATGAGGAATTGTTCAAACTTATCTTTTGCTATGTACGTATCAAACTTGTATACTCGCCTTTGCTTTTGCATTGAACTTTATTTTAAACATGTTACAGGTTGATGAGGACGATGCTAAGAATAGAAGTAGCGTTGATGCCTAGATACACATATAGACGTTAGGGTTTAATATGTTGTATCAAATTTTGTTATGTTATCATGTTGTTATGTTAAACTTGTTGTATTTGAATTTCTTGTAATGTTGACTATTTGAAGTTATGAAATGAAATGAAATTTGGAATTTCTAAATATTGTCACAAATAGCGTTATGATGTCTCTAGCAATCTTCACACTTCGTCTCATCCCGATGTTTCCGCCATTGGTTGGGGTGTGACAGATTGGTATCAGAGCCATAACTATAGGGAATTAGGAAAAGTAGGAATGCTTTCACCTAGTCTATAGTTTTAGAGCCTTATTCGTATGCTTTGCTTGGACTACTACATGATACCTTATTTGTTACTTATTTATGCTCTTTTAAACATGTATGTTACTCATGTGTAATATTTGACAAGTTATTCTTACGCATTAATGCTTGTTTTATTATGTGTTAACACTTGTTTCGTTGTTCGATTCTTTATGTGTTATTCTTGACATATTTCTCTATGTGTTAATACTTGTTTTATTTCATTATTTAAGTATCATCCTTGATATGCTTTCCTATGTGTTTATACTTGTTTGTGTATCTCCTTCGACATACACTTCCCTCATGCATTTTACTCGATTATTCTAAATCCGACAACACTCATATTGTACAAATGAGACGAATTCACCAAAATAGGCGTGAAACCCACAATTTGGTGAACGACTCTCAATCTACCTATTCTTTTTTTTTTACACGAGATATCGCGATTAAGCTAGGAGTGAAATCCACATCTTAATGGTAAATCTCAAATTTCAAGTTCTAGTGGACCCTCGTCAACACGTCGAAATTAAATTTTGACCCGACGAGTACCAACCACACTTAGGATACGAAATCGTCAAGATAGGGGTGAAACCCGCACCTTGTCGACTAGTTCCACTCCTTGATTTTTTCATAAATCCCGCCAAGTCTCGAAATTTCGATTGATTTGGGACATGTAGTAACCGGAAGGGTAAATACCGTTAACCGACTTGTCGGCGAGAGTATTTTACCTATTAGGCCAAAGCATGCTCCTCAAATTCAAAAGACTTTTCGACCACTTTGGTTAGTCAAAGTTCCGTTTGGAACACTCCAAACTTTGGTCAAACATGTGTTTCTATTGTTCATTTTACACGATGCAATCTTTCAACCTCGAGTTTACCTTTGATTTCTCTTTTCACACGCACAACATATCGAACCTTTTCGATACATTTATATATGCATGATTTTCATATAATTTAAATTCATATTCCTTGTAACAACTAGTGGAGAGGTATCATCGAGATTGGAGTGACTTCCTTACTTTGACGATTGACTCCACCCCTCTTCCCTTAAAACGACCTCACCAACGAGTTAGGGGTGATTCCCTTACTTAGGTGACCGTTACCCAAAACTTCTCTTTCAAAATATTTTATTATGCAAACCCGATCATGTTTTATACCTAAATCATTTATCATTATTCAAAATACCTACTTATTCCGATTTCAAAATGCATTGTTTATCAAACGTACTTCTTATTCTACCATCCATTTTCACTCAAATCATATACACGAGATTCTTAATCATGTCTTTACCGTTTTACTACACGAATTTCCAAACCTTACGAAATGCTACCTATCAATTTAATCGGTCTAATGAATCTCTTGCCCATGAACTTCACATCTGATTTATTAACTGAAACACGTTCACATTATATCATCATACTAGAGACTTCCACTCTTAATCGAAATCAAACTAACCTTTCTCAATTACTTATAAGACCTCATAGATGTTATATGATCGTTTTACCAAATACTCTTTCCAACATCAATAAATCCTTTGTTAAAATTATTTTTAAACAATCACTAAGTTCTTTTACTAAATTTCTTTTGTAAGGGTCGACGTTTTCACAAGAACTTTCAAAGTTCAAAATTTCATGTTTTGAGGCAAATGAAACAAACCCGTTATTTAAAAAAAAAAAAAAAAAAAAAAACCTTCTCTACAACGCTTAACTCGTCATCCAAACACATTATATCATCATACTAGAGACTTCCACTCTTAATCGAAATCAAACTAACCTTTCTCAATTACTTATAAGACCTCATAGATGTTATATGATCGTTTTACCAAATACTCTTTCCAACATCAATAAATCCTTTGTTAAAATTATTTTTAAACAATCACTAAGTTCTTTTACTAAATTTCTTTTGTAAGGGTCGACGTTTTCACAAGAACTTTCAAAGTTCAAAATTTCATGTTTTGAGGCAAATGAAACAAACCCGTTATTTAAAAAAAAAAAAAAAAAAAAAAAAAAAAAAAAAAAAAAACCTTCTCTACAACGCTTAACTCGTCATCCAAATTTCAAAACACGTGGGCTAGAGGACTTTATGGGGACCGACAATTTTCAACATACGTGAACTCCTTTTTTTTAAACAAAAGTAGCATTTCAATCATTACAAAATACGTTAAGCATGACCAATGAGTACTTTATGTTCCTTTACATATACAAACTATATTCTACCTTTCAAACCAAGCTCAATCTAATTTTGATTCGACAAACTCAACGTTTTGTTTAAACAACTATACATGCACATCATCATACACATTTTAGACGATATCTCGCGATAACATCATTTATATCGTTCGTATCTACATACTTAACCTTTTTTTTTTCTCCGCAATGTCTCAACGTACACCATATACGCAATATTTATTTTTCATACCTACACCTATGTTCATACGTTTTATGCTTGTACTCATACACATACTACTTATACGTTTTACGCTTCTACTTGTACACATACTACTTACACGTTTTATGTTTATGCTCATACATACATGCGTATTCATACTTAAACTTATGCTCATACTTTCATCCTTACTCATGATTCGTACATTCGTACCTATACGCGAGCGTAATCCGAGGGATTCGCTTACGTGGGTCCCATACATGCTTAAACATAAACATGCTTACATACGACATTCTTCTACGTACACATTCTTATTTTCAAATTCATGTATACCTTGATTCATACATAACTAGTACAAACTATGTGGATCATGCGACGATCAGTATAATCGCGGGTGCACACGGGATTATAGTGATAGGCGTATGAGAACCATAGAGTGTACTACTGTGTATGGTAAGACACGGAACGTAACATGACCCCGAGTAACGAAACGGACGTAATGTGGTTAAAACATGGTGGATACGCCGCTGGTACTTCCTATATATAAGTGTTTTCACCATGTTACCAAACTTTCGTAAAACGTGCCATGAGAAATTCAGTGTGTTGCAGACCTTTTGGACCTAATACAACTTCACGCAACTCACAAACGCATTATATCCGATTATTCATGACGAGACTTCATCCTTAACACACTACGTTCATCTATCCAACACTTATGCTATTCACATACTTGTACTCTTTAAGAGTCATTCGTTCATTCTATACTCGTATTATTTTATACAAAACTCGTTCGCAATCCAGCTTGTTTAAACATTTGAGTCCTAACTTACCTCGTTACCTATAAAATAGCCTCCCTATTCTTGATTCTTGTGAAACTATACTTAGTATACCTCTATTGCTTTATTTAAAGTAACAAACCTTTTCGTTCCTCTCAATAAACAGGTTTTACGAAAGTATGATTTTTTATACTATCCTTAAAAACTTCCCCTTGCAAATCTACCTTGACGTTCTCCAAAATTTGGTACTTTTCAAAACTTTCAAACTTCCCAAGTTTCAATTCTTAATGATCACCTTTATGCCAAAAACTCTTTCAAGCCTTCCTCTTGAATAAATTTCGGGACGAAATTTCCTAAAGGGGGGGAGACTGTAACGCCCTGCGTTTTCAAACATCCTACATTTAGAAACCTTACGTGAAATTCTATCTTTGGAAATCTTGTGTTCTTATAACCATTCTTTCATCGTAATCGTTGTAAAATACGGAACTTGCTTCGTAAATAAAACTTGTACATTACACTTTTTACCTAGTTAAATCATGTTTTATTTCATATTTCACCTTGTTACAAGTTAGGGGAAACATTGTTGCATATTATTACACAACTTAATTAACAAAATTACTCATTATAATGTTTTAAAAAATAAAAAAAATAAAGAAATATGGCAGCCCAATTCAGCAAAATTCAGCCCCATATAGTTGGGTTTTGTGGGCTAGTTTCAAGGTGTAACCCCTTCTAAACACTTCCAAAGCCCAACCCATTGAAACCCTAATCCTTCCCCCTATAAATACCACTTATAACCAGCCTCCCTACCACTTTTGCAACCCTAAAAACTCACAAAACATCCACCAAACCGTAGCTGAAAGCAAGGGTTCGAGTAGATTGACACCCCTTCACGAAAATGAGCATAACTCACTCAATTCTTATCCGATTCACTCGATTCTTTTTCCTACTTGCTTGTATAATCATGGGGTTCGATTCCTAGACTTCTCCTTGGAGAAATCAGACCTGGAAATGCCCCGAAATAGTCCATAAACTTTCTGTTTGTTTTTATGTTCATCAAAAACTTGTTTAAACCTATGCAACTTGTGTCTAACACATCTCATACCTATGTCCTAATGCTTACAACTTATCCCATGGTTGGTTAAGCTTAAAAACAAGGTTGAGACATTTAAAATCAGAGGATTAAACCTCATAAACTTGGTGTTTTGTTTAGGGTTTTTAACCCACAAGTCATGTCAAACTTTGTCTTTGATACATGAGTGATTATGGAACAACTTGGGTTGTCCAAACATACAATCCTCACATGATTTGATGATTTCTCTTAGTTAGTATGTATATTTCTTATTCTTTATTGTATGTTCATGACCCTCCTTGGTTGTTTTTTTTACATCAAGTGTAGTGGTGAACACATAGAGGTGCCTAAATGGAAGACTTGATCTTCCTACCTCCTACATGACTTCTATGACATTTAGAGGTACCAAAATGAAGATTTTAATCTTCTACCTCATGCTTGAACTATTGGACATATATTATATAACCTAAATATATTATTCGAATAATCGAATCTTTGATGATGAACTAGTGTTCATATGTCGGGGTACTAGATTACATCATCCTAGACTATGATAACTTGTCACGATTCTAATGGAACCTTGTTCCATGAAAACATCTAAACTCCTTCGAGTTTCCTAGTGTCAAGAACAAGCATCATATGTACTAAATGATTATTTTCCATGTTATTCTCATATCTTATTTTTATGTTGTTTTAAACACCGAATCTCGACTCTAAACATACTTGAACCTTAACCCTTATACATTCGGACTCTAAATCTCTACTCGTCAACAATTGGATAATCGGAAAACATATGCAAACTTTGTGAGTATACTCGTATTCCCCTCTTTTTACTTTTAACACTTTTGGGGTGTAACATGTTTACTTATCAAAAACTTACACATGAACATTTTGCTTAAACACATGAACATTCCTATAACATGCTTGTATACGTGATGGCTTGATACTTTAAACTTGGGTGATTCTTATGTGTTGAACTTATCATTAACTTCGTACGAGCCAAACCTTGACATATGTAGCGCTATAGGATTAACGACCCGCCCGTAAACTTGAGGTTATGTCTTGAGCATATTGCGTTTTCTTGGTTTGATATGTTAGACACATGCCATGTTTAAATGTTTATCTTGAATCACATGCTTGCTATGAGGAATTGTTCAAACTTATCTTTTGCTATGTACGTATCAAACTTGTATACTCGCCTTTGCTTTTGCATTGAACTTTATTTTAAACATGTTACAGGTTGATGAGGACGATGCTAAGAAAAGAAGTAGCGTTGATGCCTAGATACACATATAGACGTTAGGGTTTAATATGTTGTATCAAATTTTGTTATGTTATCATGTTGTTATGTTAAACTTGTTGTATTTGAATTTCTTGTAATGTTGACTATTTGAAGTTATGAAATGAAATGAAATTTGGAATTTCTAAATATTGTCACAAATAGCGTTATGATGTCTCTAGCAATCTTCACACTTCGTCTCATCCCGATGTTTCCGCCATTGGTTGGGGTGTGACATCCGTGAATGTTTATTGAAATTGAGTAGGAAATCTAGACAATATGAATACATAGAAGCTATAGCATGCTTAATTTTGATTATGTTGATGTTTTGGGAAAAACCCATTTGTAGTGGTAGTAGAATGAAGTTGATGATGACTATATGTGATATGTTCTATAGAATTTTGATGGGTGAAGTTAGATGTTGTATGATGTTGTAGAATGAACCAAATTAGAATGAAAATTGTATGGTAATTGTTGAATCAATGATTTTGATATGAGATAGTAAGCTTATGCACAAGATACTTGTACATTGAGTTTAGATTGTAGTACGCTCACAAGGTGCTTGATGAAATGTCTAAGTGATGTTATGATATGAGAATTATATGAAACGTCTTGAGAATTATGAATAAATTGTAGAAAGACGAGTTTAGTATTAAACTAACATGAATAATGTGCTTTAGATGGAATTTATATGAGAATTCGGGTTGAATGTTGGTTTTGATCAAAATCGTGCATTTGAGGATTGTACCTTATGCTTGTATGGTGTGACGGTCACCATGGATTTAATTAATTGTTTAATGGTGATTAGGAAGTGAATGTGTACTAAATGCATAACATATGACCATGCTAGTAAAGGATGATGTTATGACTTCGTTTAAATAGGCTCACCTTGTATGTGGTGGTCAAATGTGAGATAATGAAAGCATTAACATGTGAAAGTATGTGTATGTGAATGCGTATGTGTATATAGTTAGGTGATCGTGTGGATGTCAGCATATTTCATCATGATTGTTACATATATATATATATATATATATATATATATAGTGATGCTTGTATAGCCTAAAATAATAACACGGATATATGAGGTTATGTCGTAAGTTATATGTTAAACCGTTGACTTCTGAAAGTCAACTAAGCGTCTACGCATAAGAAGCATGATTTGATTTGTTGTCTTAAAGGTAGGATCATAGGAAGTCGTATGGCACATGTTATATCAATACATGTTAAATGGAATAATATGATGAATTACATGAGTTGTAAGAATGTGAATTGGCCATGTGTTATATGTTCGTTAGAGTTGACTAATGAAAATTAGATGTAAAATATGCGAGTAACATGATCGTCAACATGTACAATGGTGTACGCTAACAAGAATGTAATTTCGATGACATGAAAGTATAGGAACCATGTCGAAACGGACTCAAGCACGAGAGGCTAACGGGTCAAGAGGAGTCAAGGAAGCGGATATGCGCACGGATGCAGGGAGCCGGCGGTGGATACCTATCCTCGACCCAACCAAGGTACCGACTAACACTCTGGGCTATCCGACCGATAAACGATCCTCCATATATACTACCACGACGCTGCTTTTTCCAATGTGTGACAAAATAATCCACCAGGAAGAGATGGAGGGCGCACGGACGACCAGTAAATAAACAATAGAGATAGAAAAGATCAGCCTTCGTTACGTGCTCGCAACTATTGCCACGGGCCGCGATGCCCGTGCTAAAGCAACGATGCAAGTAACAAACTAACGAGTCGCGAATCTCCGAGGATCGGACCTCCTCCGCCTTGGTGTATGGACCTTCACCGATGGTGGGCCACCAGGCAATCAACTCATCCTCGGGCATACGATTGATGGCCGTGGTATAAACGTCCTGAACCAACTCCTCGTCTGTGTAAAAACCGGCGGCGACGACAAATTGACGAAGCGACATCTCAAATACCTCGCCGAACAAACGGAATGTGATCTCGGGTGATGGGGCCGGCAAGTTCGGATCATCAAAATCCGAGTTCGGCCGGTCTTCCGGTCGAGGTCTATAGCGGAATGTGGAGAGAAACTCCACCATCAACGGCTGATAAGATGGTGCGGCTCCTATTCGAAATAAACGATCCCACGGGCTATCCTGCCCGATAACCTGTCGAACAGTGTCCGCCACCCCACATGTCTCTAACGAATCCCAATGTATCCCTCTCATGAACCCCACCTTCATCTCCCTAAGTTTATTGAACCG
This sequence comes from Helianthus annuus, assembly GCF_002127325.2. Taxonomy (NCBI): domain Eukaryota; kingdom Viridiplantae; phylum Streptophyta; class Magnoliopsida; order Asterales; family Asteraceae; genus Helianthus; species Helianthus annuus. The sequence goes on along the minus strand of NC_035440.2, from coordinate 53,536,690 downwards.
TTGTTGGGATTGAACCCTACCAGAGGAACAGATAATGTAAAGCCAAAACCTGGTCACAACAGTGGATTCACAATAAGCAGATGTTTACACTAATCTCTCCCCTTGACAGTGATTATCTATCTGCTGATACATTCTAAACACTGCTCAGAAGAACAACTGATGAACCAAACACTGATGGAACAACTAATGACTGCTGAAGACAAACACTGAGCTCTATCTACTGCTGTCTCTTAAGTACTGCTGAAGATCCAAGCACTGCTCATTCAAAGACTGATCACCTTTTGAAGAAAGCACTGATGTTCAAGTAATCAGTGCTTAGGCTACAACAGTGGAACGTGAACAGTGTTAGACTTGTTTCGTATTATATTATCTATCAGTTGTTAGACATCAGTAGTTTTGTATAGATCAGTGTCTACAGGTTGTTAGGCTGTTAGATGTCACTATCATGGTGACGTCAGCTGAGGTACATCAGTAGTTTGGTTTGCCTATAAATATAACAGTACTCTGTACTGTTACATTTGATTCGTTTTGAGTGAGTTCTTCTCCTCAATTCAATCCTTTCATCTTGTGCAACTAACTCTGAAGTATCAGGCTGAGGGGGAGTTTTAGTCTGTAAGCTTGCATTGTAATCTTTTGCTTTTGATGTAATCATTCGATTCTATGAAAAAGCAATTGTTTACCAAACTATATTCTCCTTTGATTGTGTTTAACAAGGTTTGTATTCATTTCCGCTGCACTTTACTTTGTCTCATATATACTGAATGTTCAATTCATACAAACAAGCACAATCATGTCAGCCTCGGATCCTAACAATTGGTATCAGAGCTTGAACAGTCAAATTCGATCTAACAATCAATTTGACATAACAGTTCAGCTCACAATTCATTGATTCTGAGGTTGGCTGTATTCAGTTGAAAAACAGAGTAACATGTGAATCATGATCAAAATGGTTATTCAGAAACTCTGTAAAACAACCAAGATGTCATATGACACACAAACTTCACGCAACAAGTGATATCATGCACAAGTCACTCATAGTTTTCAGATCTGAAAAATATCTGTTAACTTATGGGATCGTTTGATATTTTCAAAATTGATTTCAACTGTTGTTACGAAATTTGTGATGTTTTTACATTTTACACTAAAGTTTGCACCTCTGTTCAGCTAAACCTATGTTCATCTAAACACTAGTGTTCTGCTAACAAAGAAAGAGGGAATTAAAACTTTAGTCAAAATTCTTATGTGTTCAAAGGCAGGTTGAGAATCCTCAATAGGACCAAAACAACTGTGTCAAAACACATTAAGAAAATAAGGTGTCAAAACTGTCCTAATCATATGTGATGTGAGATCTGGTAATAAAGCATGGACAAATGTGGCCAGATTTCTCAAAACATTACTTCAAAATGATTCTGGATTAAGTTTCCTCTCAGTGAGTATTTCTATACTTGTGAATGGGAAGGGCAAAAAGGGAAAAAATAAATAAACCTCAAAGTGTGGTTATCTCAAAAACCTTTGAATCCAAAAGGAAAAGAGTAAGCACAAAACACTTCTGAGGTCAAAATTGGGTAAACAGTGGTCATCATGCAACTGAGTGCTTTCATCAATCCAGGAATTGTTCAGGTAACTACGACATCTCCAGTGATTGTTCTTAAAAGAAAAAATTTCAAACAATTGACAAGAAAATGACCCCAAACAATGGTCAAAATAACTTTAGAATGATATGATCATGAACTTATTTGGAAAGCTGTCAGATCCTTTTTGATGATTTTCAAAACATCCTTTAATTTTTTTTAAGGTGTTTTTCTCTAAATAAAGCCAGATATATATATATATATATATATATATATATATATATATATATATATATATATATATATATATCACTTTTTATAAAATATACTTTGAACTTTTACTCATTTTTGATAATAAAAGTTCATCTCTGGTCAGGATGATATTTCCTTATTTTTGTGAGAAATTACTATCCTTAAATCTGATCAAAAAGGAAATGGCACGCATATCAAGGTCATGTTAAGCTCAAGTTTGATTATCACAGATCATAAATTGATTGCAAATTAATTTCGAACTACTAAGATACTCATGTTCTAGTTCAAGTAATTAGACACAAAATGAGCAGCTCTAGTAGAAATGGTTTCATCATCTGGGATGCTAAACCACTGTCTGGAATAATGGACATTTGGCAAAACCTTAAACAAAATTTCTGTAGACAACTGCTGGCAATTTAATCTTGATAATGTACATCTAAAATGTATTTTATTAAGAATAGCATCTATGGTGCTCAACAGATGTTTGATAAGATAATGTGCTTTCACAAGACAAAATCAATTTCTACATCTGAACAAGCAGATGCTAACATTATTTGTCAAAAGTTAAAACACTGCTGCACTATCAGTTGTTGCAATAAAAGTCTTCATTCTATTGTCTACCACTGTTGTACCTAAAATGCTGTTGTGTCTCAACATCTGCTCTCTAAAGTCTGTCCACTGCTGAGAGTCAACCTCTGCTTCTCCAAAAACACTGATGTTTAAAATCATTGTTTCATCCACTGATACATCCACTGTTTCATTTCATTACCGTTGTAACTACTGTTGATTGTTCCATCAGTGGTTGTCAAAACAACTGTCCTCCATTAGTTACCATAACATCAGGGGTTGGCACGTGGTCAGTTTTTAGCCGTCAGATCATTATAACCGCTCCCATATCAGCATTCACCTTTTTCCTAAATAAAACCCTGCCCTAACACCAAAACAGGGTTTTACTGTCGAATTGAATTCTTCAAAAATTCTCTTCTCAAAGCAGTTTTTTCATCTCATCTTTCACAAATTTCTTCGATCATTCCACTCAAAATGACAAAATCGAAGTCTGCAAAACCCACATCCAAATCATCGTCGAAAACAGCCTCTCAAAAGGCAATCTCCACTGAAATCCCATATAAATCATCTCACAATCTCCTGGGTCTTCTCACAAAACCAGGTACCACCGATGTTTTCGATTCCACCATTAACATCATGGCAAAATCAAAGTACAAAACTTTGTTCATCGCCAATGCACCAATCTATTTGGATACCCAGAGGGAGTTCTGGAAGAATGCAACCCTTGAAAAACAAGGAGACACTGCAATCTCCATACAATCTTCTATAAAGGGTAAAGAAGTCCAAATCACGCCACAATCCATTTCAGAGGTCTTTCAACTCGATGATCAAAAAGGTAAAATCTCTTTCACCAGAAACGAGTTACAAACTGACTTCATTGAAAGAGGGTATGAAGCCACGATGATGAAGAGACTTACCTTACAAAAAGGATATTTTCCTTCTGCAACCAGATTTTTATTTCATACCCTCCTACTATGTGTTTCAAACAAAACCACTTCTTTCAATGAAATCCCTTTAAAGATTCAAAATCTGGGGTATGCAATTCTTCAAGAAGAAAATTTTAACTACTCTCGGGAAATTTTTAAAGATTTGGTTAATTATGTTGAAACAAAGTCATTCTTACTGTTTCCAAGGTTTCTAAGTTACTATTTTGAAAAGAAATTCAGTAAGGATGATTTAGCTGCAATAAATCAAGGTGAGATTACTCAAATAAACAGCCTAACATCTGAAACTTTTTCAAGAATGTTAGCACCTTGCAAAACACAAGCAGAGGTGCCTGAGCAGAATTTAGCAGCTACCACTGCTCCTCAGGTATCTGCTGTTGAGCCCACTGCTCTAGGTGATCAAAGCAGCCGACCAACTGTTTTGAAACCCACACCTACAAATCCCAAAAAGCCAAACAAAAAGAAAAATAAAAAACCCCCCAAACCAATCAAAACGGCAACTCTGGAGGATGAGATACCAGAGCTACTGCCTGTGACAACACAAATGTCACAAGAAACCACTGCTGCTACTTCCTCACAGCAGTTGGTACAAATATCTCAACCAATAACCACAACTCCTCCTGCTTCTTCACAAAAAGAACAGGTTGTACACAAAGGGCCACCACATTATGATGCTCTGGAAACACTCGTTTCCATCATCCACAGCCCAATGCCCGGGGCAAATCCTCTTTCTACACCCAACTTCACATCCACAATTCCACCAAAAACACAACTTTTGTTGGATGCAATCGATTTGAACCAGGCATTACTCAGTCCTTCTCAATCACCTGTTAATGAGAATATACCTTAACAACTGACTGAGTCTGATGTATCATTCCTTGCTAACCCACCAACACAACCTGAGAAGGTTACACCCCTTGAGTTACAAGTAACTCTTGGTGGTAATCCAAGTGAAGCAGCCACTACAACTGTTGAACCCACTGGTTTACAGTTGGACAGTGGTTACATCAATAAGACTTCCTTGGAGGCAATTCCTTTTATAGCACCTCTGCCAACCACAAGTGGATTTATTTATCCTACTGGCAACATCAAAAGGTTGTCAAGTGTTGAAGGAAGAAGACCCCAGTACCAAGAAAAAGGGGCATCAGTGGTTAGTGTTTGGAGTAAACTCCCTACCTCTACCACTGATAAAACCACTGTTTGTGGAAAATCAGATAATCCCATTAAATTGGGTGATGATTTAAAATATCAGGATTTGACGGAACGAATTGAAAAGTTGGATACATCTGTTGCAGATCTTAAAAACATGCTACAGCAGGTGTTGAAAACTCAAAAAATGCAATCTACTACTGTTCCACCTCAAGCACCTGCTCCACAACAGGCATCTGCTACAAATGAGCTCTGGAATCTATTTCAACCTTTTCTCCATCATCAAGCACAATTAGCAGATCAGCAACATGACAAACATGTTCAACAGCTGAGAAATGCACACTACTGGCACTAAAGGCTCTCAAAAATGTTCAACAGCAACATGACAAACATGTTCAACAGCAGATCAGCAACATGACAAATGAGCTCTGGAATCTATTTCAACCTTTTCTCCCTCCTCACGGTTCAAAAACACTCAGGCTGATCTAAAGGCTCTCAAAACTCAGATCCTGCACACTACTGGCACTGCTCCTCCACCAGTTCTCTTCATTGATCAACTTCCCCCAGATAATGCCAAAAAGGGGGAGAAAATTCAGGAGTGGAAAAAGAAGGGAATAGAGGATGGTATCTACCTTGCACCAGAAAATGAAAATAGGACCAAACAGATCCCTCTGCCAGATGGAAGCAAGAAAATTGATGTGACTACAAATGCACTGGCAGAAGCAGTTGCAAGTGTAAAAAGGGATAGAGAGGCCAAAAGAAAAGCCAGGGTGGATTATCCGGATCAGGGTACTTCAGGGTCAAAAGATAATGAAAATCTTGTTGATGAAAAGAAGAAGCCTACAAAAATAGTAAGGCTACCCAAATCCATTCCAACCAGACGATCAAAGTCTGTTCCAAAACCACCTCCTAAAATAGCTGTTGTAACTCCTGTTGTGCCCACTACTGTTGGTACTTCAGTGGTTTCAACATCTGCTCCCACTTCAACACACACCACTTCAACACACACTACATCCATTGCTTTACCACCATCACCACCAAAAACAAAATCACCTCCTGCCAAAAGGCAGAAGACAGCAGTTGTTACAACATCTGCTGTAAAGACAACAGTGGTTGGAACACCAGTTGTTTCAACAATTGTTTGTCTATCACAATTCACTGCCACTACAACTACCACCACTGTTCCATCCAAAACATCATCAGCTCCTCCTCAAACAAAGAGGAGAAGACTAATTCTCAAAGATGATGACACTTCACCATCCCAAACATCTTCAAAATCTTTAGCTCTTGTCACAATACCAAAACCAGTTGCTATCTCTTCAGTTCAAATGCACAAGCCCTTACCTCCTGCACGTGTTCAATTTCCTCTTGAACTAGAAGCTGTCAGAGAAGAAATAAAATCTTTTTATTATGAGGATGACCCTGCCAAAAGGAGGTTGCCATCAATAAAAGGATATCCCTGGCCTAAAAATGTTGATGAATATTTGAAGATCAAGGCCAGACAAGCAGAGGATATCTCAAAGAGAAGCACACAAGGGAAATCTGACAAAGAAATTTCTAGACACTATCAATATTTGCTCACACAAGTCAGCTCCCTTGAACGATTTGCAAAAAATGTCAGTCAACAAATTTCAGAAAGAGCAGCTGAAACTTTAAAGAAAGACTACATTGAAAGCATCATGGCTCACAAGAAGTACAAAGGAGAGAGATACATGTACAAAGAGTGGACTGTTCTTGAGCTTGAAATTGAAGCAGCAAGAATTCAAGACATGATAAAAAGGAAAGTCACTCACACTCCTCCTGACTGGGCAAAATTTAGAAAGAATGCACCTGACAAACAGGTTGAACTGAAAAGAATGAGAGAAGAACTGGTTGCTGCTGAATATGGAAACAAAAGACAAATTGCTAGATGGAAAGAAGATGTGGTCAGGACAACCTACAAAAGGTTGGAGGAATTAAGAAAGAAAGATCCAAAAGTTCCTCAAAATCCTGACTATCCTGAAGCAGAGGTTTCAAAAAGACCATCAAAGCTGCAAAACAGGAGAACCACTGCTCCAACTGGTGCAGCCATCTACAAAAGAAGGACACACAAACAGTTGGGAGCTGAAACAGTTCAAGAAATTCTTACTGGAAGAGCCATTGTACAAACAGGCACGTTAGTAATGCTGAAAGAAGAATTTGAACTGGAAAAATCTGCACATACTGCTCAGCCAGTGATGAATAGGTCAGCCTCACCAAATACCTCTGCAAATAAACATCACCCAAGAAACCCACCAGGCTCAAAAATACAAACGTGGGAAACTGACAAACAGACCTGTGTATTGACCTTGCTCAGGTCTGGTGGAGAAGTGGAGAAAATATCAAGGGAACAAGCTCTTGGCCTGAGTCTTGAAGATTTGCAGGATTTTCTTGATCTTCCACTTAGCAGGGATGATGAAGACACAGATGCCCTTAACTTTGAACTACAGTTTAAAGGTCAAATAAGGGAACTGTTGATGAGGCAATAAATGTCCACAATAATGAAGAGTTTTGGCATTATCTGTTCCAGGGGGAGATTGTTGGGATTGAACCCTACCAGAGGAACAGATAATGTAAAGCCAAAACCTGGTCACAACAGTGGATTCACAATAAGCAGATGTTTACACTAATCTCTCCCCTTGACAGTGATTATCTATCTGCTGATACATTCTAAACACTGCTCAGAAGAACAACTGATGAACCAAACACTGATGGAACAACTAATGACTGCTGAAGACAAACACTGAGCTCTATCTACTACTATCTCTTAAGTACTGCTGAAGATCCAAGCACTGCTCATTCAAAGACTGATCACCTTTTGAAGAAAGCACTGATGGTCAAGTAATCAGTGCTTAGGCTACAAAAGTGGAACGTGAACAGTGTTAGACTTGTTTTGTATTATATTATCTATCAGTTGTTAGACATTAGTAGTTTTGTATAGATCAGTGTCTACAGGTTGTTAGGCTGTTAGATGTCACTATCATGGTGACGTCAGCTGAGGTACATCAGTAGTTTGGTTTGCCTATAAATATAACAGTACTCTGTACTGTTACATTTGATTCGTTTTGAGTGAGTTCTTCTCCTCAATTCAATCCTTTCATCTTGTGCAACCAACTCTGAAGTATCAGGCTGAGGGGGAGTTTTAGTCTGTAAGCTTGCATTGTAATCTTTTGCTTTTGATGTAATCATTCGACTCTATGAAAAAGCAATTGTTTACCAAACTATATTCTCCTTTGATTGTGTTTAACAAGGTTTGTATTCATTTCCGCTGCACTTTACTTTGTCTCATATATACTGAATGTTCAATTCATACAAACAAGCACAATCATGTCAGCCTCGGATCCTAACAATCGTTTTGCTTCATACGTTTCGGAAGGGTATATCATATATGGATATTGTGAACAATCGTCACCGGCCCATGGATCGAAATCTCCCGCGCCATCCATCTCATCATCTGACGCCATATCTGCAAATTTAAAATGAAAAGAATTTAAGTTATACAAATAATGTATAAACGTTTTTTTTTTGACACATTTTTATAAAAAGGATTCAGATTAGGGGACCAGGGGAACCATATTGCCCCATACGCTTCATATACATTGGCTCTAGGGGAACCATACTGCCTCATACGCTTCCTATACTTTGGGTCTAGGGGAACCATATTGACCCATACGCTTCCTATTATACCAATAAGAATCGTATTGCCCAATACGCTTCCTATCGATTTAATGCGTTCACCAACCCAAGCCCTATGGGAAGTGTATTGCCCTATACGCTTCCTATTAAACTTATGGGAATCGTATTGGGCAATACGCTTCCTATTGGGTCACTAGTTTTGAACTGCGTGCGCGTCAGAGAATATTGTACCAATAGGAACCGTATTGCCCAATACGCTTCCTATTGGTATCGCATTTAATGCTTCAAACCCTATGAGAAGCGTATTGGCCTATATGGTTTCAATTGAGGGATGTACAAAAATTTTAGGGGATGTGTAGATACCATCACCCTATTACAATTGACACCCTATACTAATAAAAACACTATAATATAACTGGAGGCTTTTAAACATAATCTAACATGCATAAAAGTCATCCACAAGAACCTCACCTAGGACCAGACAGAACATAATCTAACAATTGTGTCATGTCTTTGTCCTGTTCAGCTGTTGTGTTTTGTAATCTCGGATTTGTGAAGTTGTAATCCAAGCTAGATTCGACTTTTGATACACCTTCTAACACCTTCATCACTGTGGACATTGAAGGTCTTTTCGTAAAATCAGATTGTAAACACCATGAAGCCAATTTCATCATCTCCACAACTTCTAAACTGTGTTTGCATATCTGCACTATACTTGTCAACCATATCTAATAATATCCCTTGTTCCCAACATTTTTGAAACACACCGAGTAAGTGCCAGCTTTCTTCAGGCTGAGATCTGTCAAAATTCTTCCTGCCACATAACATCTCCAAGAGAACGATCCCGTAGCTGTATACATCCACTTTTTCTGTAATAACCGAGCTCAACCATTCTGGAGCCAGATATCCCGGGGTTCCTCTCATTGTAGTCATCACCTTGCTTTGATTTCTATCAATGAGCTTTGACAAACCCAAATCAGATACTTTGGCATTGAAATCATTGTCTAGCAATATGTTTTGAGGCTTAATATCCAGGTGGATATTTTTTTGCCTACACTCTTCATGAAGATATGATAGACCCTTGGCTATATCAAGAATAATTTTCTTTCTGCATTTCCATTCCAGTTTGTGCTCTTGGTCTCCATGGTAGATCCACCTATCTAATGACCCATTACTCATGAACTCATACACCAGAAAACGTTGTGATTTCCATGCACAAAATCCTCTGAGTGTAACCAGATTCACATGGTGAATGCTTCCAATGGATTGAACCTCAGCTAGAAATGATTTGTTGACCTGCCCAAGACCCTCAAGACATTTTACTGCAATCTTTGTGCCGTCTTCAAGAGTCCCTTCAAAAACCGCTCCAAATCCCCCTTCACCAAGCTTTTTATTGAAATTCATTGTGGCGGTTTTCAACTCTTCATAGGAAAATCGATTTGGCATTCCTGGTACCTCGCCTATAGACTCTCCCTCCCCATGAGTGTCCCTTTTTCGCTTACGGATTATACAAATAAGAAAACAAATAACCCCAAGCAGAAACAAAACACTACCAATAGTGGAAGTTAATATAACTCCTACATTCGATCGAGACTTAGAAGTAGAAGGCGGTGATCTTACATTTTGCACTTTTATGAAAGCTGTAGCATTGTGATGAATTACATCTGGATCAACATTAATCATTGTATAGAGCTCAAAAGGTAAATAACAATATCCACTTGAAGAATCAGAACCATACTGAAATAGAGCTGCTTTGCATGAGCAATTGTTGACACATGCTTGTTTGCAAGCCTCTATGTCCACACTCTCCATGTCTGTAGTAAAGTTGAAGACCGTAACGTTCTCAAGTGCAATAAAAGTTTGATCTTGGATGGCCGTACATGTCAGAGGAGTTATTTCATAACAACCTAGGTGTGGCTGCCGATCATTAACTGCTCTGAAATAGTCTATCCTGGGATAGCTTGATACTGGACAACTACATTGTTGATTACCTGAGCAAATGCCATTTCTCCCACAAGCCAAAGAATAATTACACTCTCCGGGATAACTGTTTGGAGTAGATGTGTACACTTTAAAAAACCCAACATTTGAGTAGCCATCTCCTACTTCTATGTATTGTAATGGGAGGTTTTGCAACCTGCATTCTTGCCCTGTGTACAATGCCGCGGTGCAGTTGCAGTCGTGTAAGCAAGCAGATGAACACTCTTCCTGGGTAGGTGCTTTTGAGATATGATACGGGGTATCTTCCCATTGAGAATTATTCAAATTTGTCATCTAGATTGCGGTCTGTGCATCCAGAATCCTGCAGCTTTCTGCAGTGTAAGTTCTCCGGCAACCCGAACTCCGACGCTTTCTGTTGACAAATTCAAACCCCGGAATACATCGACATCTAGCATTATGGTTCCTGACTACACAATACCCATTGTTGCCACAAAGACCCTTCCCTGTACACATGTTTGACGACGATGCCCATGTGACAGATCCATTCTTGCTCTTGTTACTTAGATCATAATAATACAATCTAAAGATTCCGTCGGCATCAAATTTGATGACATAGAGTGCATCTTTTGTAGGACATCCTCCTTGTGTTAGATTCTTGATAAAAGAAGTTGATTTATGCAACAGATACAGATTACCATAATAATCAAGATTTAGTGTGGCTCCGGATGTAAATGTTTTGGTATCCCAGTAAGCTTGATCTGTGGCTTTCCCTCTATTCGGGTATAGCACAATATCCCATCGAATTGCATATCGAGCCTGAACACCCCAATTGACTGGTCTGTCTCCGAGACACTTGAAAATAATGTTTGGCCGGGTTTGAGACTTTGTCCAGCCAAAAGGGTATTTGTTGGATGTTCAAAGGTTTGCCAAAGTACCCTCGTCCCTGTGGAATCGTAGAGCACAAAGTTCCTGGAGTCTTGCATGGTAGCAAAATAAGCACCACCAGCATCAAATATATTGATTTGTTGACCTTGTGCTTGTTCCACAGCCAGCCTTCCATCAGATGTGAATCTCAAAGTAGCATTATCTGAGAATGGAAGGTTGTCACGACTAGCCGTCCAGACGTCCTTTCTGGAAGTCCAGCCATATAAATACCAACCCCGTAGCCTCCGCTTTGTGGGTAGAAACCGAAGGCGTATAATCCGGATGGCGACAACAATGAGGTGGTTGCACCTGTAGGCTCTAAAGTGAAACCTGGGGTTACATAAAATTGGGCTTTTGCTATACTGAAGGCAAGAGAAATAGTGCACACAATGGCAAATATGCTGGCCATATGTTCATGTGAAATGTAATAACGCGCACTCTTCTTTCTTCATCCTTTTTATAAGAAAAAGGAAGTAAATCGAAGTCAAGTCTTGGCCGGTTTTATTTTTTATCGTTGCCGTGTGGGGTAGGGTGCCAAGTCCTCGTTTTAGCAAATGGAAGAAGTCAAGTTAGTTGTTTAATTTTATAAACAAATCAATACAAATTTTTAATTTTAACCAATTATAAGGAGTTATAAACGTCATTATCAAGTAGGAAAAATTGGATGTGTACTGAGAAATTGGATTTAATAATTGTTAGAAAAAAAAAACATCATTATCCCATATATAAATTTACAACTTTCTTATGCATCATCACTTGTACCCTATGCTTTGGGGTTTTTTCAAAAAAAAAAAAAAATTGATTTTCCACTTTCTACCTTCAACTTTTATCTTTTAAATTTTAACCCATTACTTAATTTTCACTTTCAACCTTAAAGTTTTATCTTTTTTATTTTAACCCATTTGAATTTTACTTTTAACTCAAACTTTTCATCTTTTGAATTTAACTCAACACTTTATTATTTACAACTTTGGTCCCCATACTTTTTATCTTTCGCAAGTTTTTCGTTTTACGTTTCGTTCTAAATTTTGCGAGTTAACATGTAGTGACATGCATGTGAGTTTCAACGTTTTTGCTCTATTTTCCCATATTTGACAGACCCGTCGCAAACGCGTCCATTTTTTCCCTTCTGAAAACTTCGCCGCAATGGGCAGGTCCTAGATCAACTAAGTTATTATTTTCTACGTTTTACGTTTCCGGTTAATTTCTTCGCATTAACACACTGTAACGGGTGTGTGTGGTTCAACAATTTTAGTATCCTTTTCGTTTAGTGTAATTTTACCATTTTATCTATTTTATTTTTACGATGTTGAGAGTCGATGTCGTTGTTGCATTGGTGCTACTTGGCACGGTTTTACAAACGGTTTTAACCTATTAATTTTTTTTACTAATATTTTGTTTCGGTTTACCCCTATACTTTCTTTACTTAAAAACTATTTTTTACGTGCATATTTTATGTACTGGTATGTATAAATATGATTTCTTTTACATTCCGACGTAAACTTTTTTTTATAGACGAGTCAGGTCAAATATAATACGTTTTCGTTTAAGGAAACCATTTTTACGTGCATATTTTTATGTACGTTTTCGTTTAAAGAAACCATTTTTACGTGCATATTTTTATGTACGTTTTCGTATAAATTCAAGTTATTGTTCGATATGAATTTCATTTACTTTACGTTTGATCCAATGACAATGCTCATACAGGTTACACTGAGTTCAACTAGATACGCCGAAATGTGTGTTTTCATATGGTTAATGCATCATATAATGTTTGAACTAATCTATTCAATGTTTACGATGTACCCGCGCCGCAACGCGGGCGGATCTTTAACACTAGTTAGTTTTAATTAGAAACAAAAGATATCCAACATAAAATCATCTTGTAATTAAAAGGAAAATTGGATTTAAATAATCCTAACTCACTGTTATTGGCCAATAATAATCGCAACTCATTTAATCACCAATAATAATCCGAACTATTCACTTTTGTTTGTAAAATACTCCCAGTTAAAAAAACACTAACTAGGTTAAAAAATTGCTGATGTGGCTTGCCACGTCACCTGCCACATCAGTTGCCATGTAATCGAAAAATGCCATGTAGACTGCCACATCAGCTGCCACGTAATCGAAAAATGCCACGTAGACTGCCACATCAGCTGCCACGTAATCGAAAAATGCCACGTAGACTGCCACATCATATGACACATCAGCTAAAAGGCCACATCAGCAATTTTCTAACTTAGTTAGTGTTTTTTTAAGTGGGAGTATTTTACAAATAAAAGTGAATAGTTCGGATTATTATTGGTGATTAAATGAGTTGGGATTATTATTGGCCAATAACAATGAGTTGGAATTATTTAAATCCAATTTGCCTTATTAAAAAACGGAGTTGTAAAAAGGGTGTTTTGAGAACATTTTAATCACCAACATAATCTTCTTGGATTGTTCCTGATTTTACTTTCGTTTTGCGGCAGATTAGATACTCCTAGAATCATGCTTGATTTTAATCAGTTCAACGGTTGCCATGTTTGTCATCAGTCTTTTTAGTCGAAATTGTTCGTTTCTTGTTACTTGTTTTGGGTCATGAAAGTGGTTAGGATTTGAATGAGTTTGTAAAACGCATTTTAATTTGAACAATTGGTTTGTTTTGTTATTTTAATTTTCCAATTGATGAGTATTGGACCACTCACTATGGCTTATGCCCTTGTTGAGATGGCCTTTAATAGGTGACACCGAAGCAAGGGGCGTGAAATCCCTGTTAAACCCAAATGACTTGGTTGCCACCATGGGGTAAGGTCTCTGGTCCTCCATCCTCTCTCAACCAATCTAACTAAATTTCTTTTTATTGTTTTTTTAATTTATTATTGATATAAATTAGGTAGTTAAAACACAAAATAGTTAGTGAAAGCTAATGTCTACATGGAGGATCACTTAGAGTGAGAAAAGTGAAACCATAGTAGATAGGCTTAAAGACAGGTTATTATTTTCCTTTTATAGCTTAAGAAATTCTTGTTCAAGTTAAGATTTTTATAAAGGGCAAATACCCAAAAAAAAAAAAAAAAAAAAAAAAACAATATACTTTTGGTTTTTTTTTCTTACAAAAGTCCCTTAACTTAATTTTTTTAACGTCCCTTAACTTGTTAAATTTGAACATTATCGTGGAATGGTTTATAACAACCTATTTATTGCTAATGTGACCTATAGCCTACTTATACAATGCTGACATGGACAATTTATTTGTAAAAAAACATGTAAGAAATTTTTTTACACGTTTGGTTTTTTCCTTTTTGTTTTATGGTTATTGTTGGATTTTTTTTTTCTCCTTTTTTAGGTATCTAATAAAAATAAATTTTGTGAACAAATTATTGTTTGACTTTCTTGTTCAGCACAGTGTCCTCTCCCGCCTTTCCTACCTCTTCCACCCTTCCTACCTATTCAAATGATATCTTCTCTTGTCACCCTTAAACTATGCATTCCTTTTTCTTAGGTTCAATTCGTTAGGTGGTGCATGTTTTTTTTTTCATTTGTACATGTTTTCACACTATGCCATTTCTCAAAATAGTTGTTGTTAGTCATTTGTCTTCAGGTAATTGATACTATTTTATAGTTCCCTTGCTTTTCAGTTTCATCTCTTTTTCTCTTACACTACAAGAAACGGGTACCTTTAGCGGCGACATGTGTCGCCGCTAAAAGTCCTTTTTGTCGCCGCTATTTGTTATTACCGGCGACACGTCGCCGCTAAAGGGTCGCCGGTATAGTTCGGCCGCTATTGCCCTTTTTGACGCCGCTAATGATACCGTCGCCGCTAATGCTCTTGCCGGAAAATTTGCAGCAAAGATATATAAAAAAAAAAAAAAAACATTCAAATCTCATATCAAAACATTCAAAAAAAATTTGCAGCAAAGTTATAATAATTTGAAGATTACGTAACTTTCATTCAAATCTCATATCAAAACATTCAAATCTTATAAAAAAAATGAATTCTACCTAAAGTTACACTATATATTTTCTACACAAAAAAACAAAGCTGGCCGGGACTTGACGGAGCTTGGCCGGAACTTGACGGAGCTTGGCCGGAACTTGACGGAGCTTGGCCGGAACTTGACGGAGCTTTAGCTTGTTGAGGTGGTGGTAGCTTCACGGTGGTGGGGATGGCAAACTGGCAGTTAGGTGGTGGTGGTAGCTTCATGGTGGTGGCGGTGATGGTGGTGGTAGCTTCACGGTGGTGGGGATGGCAGTTTGGTGGTGGTGGCGGTGGCAGCTTGGTGGTGGTCGTAGCTTCATGGTGGTGGTGGAGGTTGTTGTTGGTGTAGTTGAAATTGGAGAAGATGGGTGTATGTTGAAGAAAGTGGGTTTAAAATGAAGTTTGTGTTTGTTTGAAAGAGAAAAATCAGGAAAGTGCCCACGCCGTTGGATCATCTTCTCATCAAGGGCCAAGATCTGCCTTTTTTCAAGTTCACACGGATTGACTATTAGCGGCGACACCAGTAGCGACCACAAGGGGCAATAGCGGCGACACGTAATGATGTCGCCGCTATTGCCCCTTGTCGTCGCTATTGGTGTCGCCGCTGTTGGTGCACTTGTGTCTGTACTTTGTCTGTATTCGGTCACGATGTAAAACGATGTCTTTGTTAGTCTTGTAAGTTTGACCAAGTCAACCATCCTCCTGGTTTGACTTGGACAAACAGTTAGAATATGAGTGTAATATGTCTGTGTCGAAGGTTGGGTCATCGAAGGATCGTGTCTATCCTTCGATGAGCTCGAAACATGTCCTTCGATGGATGCAGATGGACCTCGAAGGATATACCATCCTTCGAGGTATATGTGGATCCTTCGATGGCTGTATGATCGAAAGATGATGTTTCGATCAGTAATCCTGATCCTTCGACCAGATGATCTGTGCTGGGTATATAAACCCATGCAGTGTGTTCATTTTATTTTAGACACTTGAAAACACTTGGAGAGACACTCAAGACAGACAGAAAGATACGAGAGATAGAGAGAGTATTCTGTCAAGAACACACACACACACTTAGAGAGTTTGCAAAACAGATTTGTAAACATTGAGCTTGTAACCGAACCTTTCATACGTATTAATACAAGTGGTGTTAATCGGTGAACTTTGTGTGTCTTGTGTTTGTGCTTGTTTCATCTCGGTTTGCACTCTAGCTTGGATTCCGCACTTGCTAGTGTGTTTCACATAACAAGGTTAAGGTTTGACCTCATCCTCCGAGGGACCTACAGCCGCTAATAGTGGGTATTTCTTGTAGTGTTAGTTGATGGTCTACCCGACATTCTTCTCTCTTTTGGAGGAAGTGGTTTAATGTAAGATGTTACCTTCCACATCTTGTTTCCATTTAACAGTTTCATATAAGTTTCATATAGTGCTTGTAGCTGTCCTTGACCTTCTCTACCTTGAACCAATCACTTACATATTCCTTCGGGTCATTGTTGATGTAGTATATATAAGTTATTGCATGAAAAAATGGTAATCTAGATATTTGCCACAATCTACAACTACATTTTCTATTATCTAGATCCACTTGAGAGCCTCAATTCCATCCCGTACCACAAACACATTGTCGTCGCTTGAGATAACAATCAATTTCCTGAATATAAACATAAAAAACTAGTTAAAAAAACAGCATAAAAAAGCAGCAAAACAACTCATTAGAAAAACTAACAGAAAACAACCATAAACAGTAAAAAACAACTCTTTCGAACACTGTTGATCCTTCGAACAAGCATTTATCCTTCGATCCTTATCTGTTTAGATTTAACAAGTTTGTGTTTGTCTTGTCTTTCGATAAGGGATCCTTCGGCTGGTCACTTATAACTTTTAAGTTGATTTGATTGTGATTTCAAGGAATTCAATTTATCAAAAATGAATCCGGCGTGGGGTAATCCATCAACTGCAGAGAGCAGTACGTCTTCTGCAAGATCCATTGTGCCATGTAATTCTGATATGTATTATGGAACTTCCAGTACTTCGTCTGCAAGACCTAGTTCACATGCGTTTGTCACAAGCACGGATTGGTATGGCAATCCAATACAAGTTCCTGTAAAGCCAGCTCCAACCACAGACTTGTATGGAAATCCATTACCCCCAGTTGCTTTACAACACCATCGTTCTACTGTAGAACCATCATCTCTTGATCCAAAGAACAGTAGTCAGATAAAAACGGCGTTGTATGCTGAAATTGTCAACGATACCGGAAATGGTGAATCCTCGGGAAATGATAACAGTTCTGAACGTGATAGAAGTTCAGATGAAGATGTTTCAACTTCAGTTGAGGGTGATACAACTTCAAGTTCAAACGAGGATGGATCTGAATGTGAATCATCAAGGGAGGTCATTAATTCTGATGCAGAAAGGCCAACACCTGAGAGTGATTTCAGTCAGGTATGTGTCGATGAACCCACTGCTGTAGATTGTGATAATTGTGCTAGATTAAGAGTTAAGTGTGCTGATTTAGAAGCAAACATGTCTGAGTTGCAAGGCAAACATGATGCTTTACAAGCTAGTTTGTTTGACTTGCAAGACAAACATGTTTCATTGAATGCCAAGTGGTGTGAATTGCAAAGCAAACACGAAGCTTTGCAAGAGAAATATGATGTGACATTTATCCACAACCAGAAGTTGATCGTGGATCTTTCAAAATGCACTGAAGCCAACATGTTTTATGAGAACCATGAAAAAGAGTTTAAGTCGGTAATTGAGAACTTGAAGAAAGATAAAACCGAATTAACTAAAATGGTTTCCAGAAAACAAACTGACATTAATTTGTATATATCTCGCCTTGAGATAATGCAAAAGGAGATGGCTTGTGTCAAAACTGAAAGTGAAGCGATCCAGCTTAAGCTAGACAGTTATTTGAGCTCTAGCTATGTGTTGGATCACATCATTGACGTTCAGAAAGAAAAACGGGATGTCACATGCATAGGCTACAAGAAATGTCCACCACCAGTGAGACACAATTATGATGCATTGCCTGACGAGGAGGATAGAGTGTTCTTTGAACCATCTGTTCCTCTAGATGTAAAGGAGTTTGCAACAGGACTCGGATATAGGAAAGATGTATCATCCGATTCAGAGGTATCAGCAGATACATGTGTGTCTTCTGCTGAAATGAATCAGGACCCTCCAGTTATTATTGAGGATGCTGATTCTTCTGATGATGAATCCGATGATACAGTACCAGCAAAGTCTGATGCGGAAATCAAAGAAGAGGACATACCTCTTGAGAATCATATTCTATGTGATCCTCCTGCAAAACCCGCTAAGACTGTTGCAATCGAGTCCTCGTCTGCACAAGAGTCGGAGGGTGTGAACTTGCTGTACACTCTTATTGGTGATGATAAAATCTATTCAGACAAAGACTTTCCCATTAAGAATGTGAATCAATCCTTAATCAGCAAAGTTTTTGAAAACTCGACAAGTAAGTTTTTGAGAAAGACAGGACCACGTGTTACAGTTACACAGTGTCCTCCTATTCCAAAGGCTGAAATTCGAAAACAATATGGCAATCAAAAATTACCAACAGAAAAAAGGCAGCCAAATCATACCAAACCTAAAGGAAAATCACCGACTCAGGGTCAGAAGAAACAGACCCAAAAGAAAAACAAGAATGTGAACTTTGTGAAATCCAAGGGAACGGACAAAATCGAAACTTTTGAGAACAAATCTAACTTAGATTTTGTTAAACAAGCAACAGTGTTGAAAAGAAATGAACCAGACTGTTCAAAACCTAGTACCTCAGGATCACAAAATTCATCATCGGTAAGACGATCACATGATACTTCGGGGATTGTTGACCGAAGATCATGTTTTGAATGTGGTACAATTGGACACATAATTCGGAATTGTCCATATCTTCATAAGTTGAAAGCAAAGGTTGATGATCCCTGTGAACAAAATCATGCCGCCCAAGAGAATGGAAAAGGCAAACAGGGCGAAAACAAGAAAAAGGATCGGAAGATAAACCTAGTGAAATCAAGAGTGACTGATACGTTTGAAAACAAATCCAACAAGGATTCTGTTAAACAAAGTAAAATTTTGAAAAGAAACAGTCAAAACAACTATACACAACAAACAAACGGTTGTGATGTAGGACCAAGTACCTCAAGATCACGAAGTTCATCATCCAGCTATTGTAGTTATGATACTCCGAGGTTTGTTGAGCGGAGATCATGCTTTGAATGTTGTGAGTATGGACACATCATTAAGAATTGTCCATATCTCACCAAGGGAAAGTCAAAAGTTGATGCCCCCCATGGTAACAATTACTATAAACGATCTGTTTCACCAAAACAGGACCCTTATCTTGTTAAACAATGAGAAAAGAAACAGAAAAAGAAACAAAGAAAAGAAATTGAAAAGGTTTTAAAACCGGAGGTCATCCAAACAAAATCTGTTAAATCGGATGTTAAACATGAAAAACAGAAACAGATTTGGATACCAAAACCGGTAACTGTTTCAGGGGGAGCTACATCAATTCCGAATCATCGGGAAATGGATGTTACAATTCTCGATGATGACGGACGACCCAAGTCTGTGAAGGCTTGGGTCCCCCTCTCCAACTAATCTCTAAATGGGTGTGCAGGATGTTCCAGGATGAACTATTGATAGTCTTAGGATTGTTGATAGTGGAGCGTCCATGCACAAGATTGGCGACATAAGGCTCCGAAATATTGTTACAAACTAGGAGAATGTTGTTGCCATTGATGGAGAGAGAGGAAAGAAAAAGAAAAAGAAGAAGAAGATGTTGGTGAAAGAATGTGGTTGAATGAAGTTGCAAAATTCGACCAAATGAAGAACGTGCCAAAATTTGGTTGTTATGGTTTTTGATCGGGTCCTCAGGAAAGATTCCAATGAAATGTACGCACATGCAGAACGTCTGAAGTTCAAAATCAACAAAATGGACGTGTAGTGTACATTTCGTCGCGGTGTGATTGAAGAAAATGTGTTTGTTGAACGAACTACACCGGATGTGCGAATGTCTTGGCGTGGATTGAACAACCGCACACTACTTCTCAAGAGGAAGACAAAGACCTTCGCTGGTGCAATGTGGAAGACCAGCCGGAACCAAAGGTTTTTGATCTTGTTGCTGTGAAGAGATTTCTCAGTAGCTACAAAAATCGGCTTTGAAGTCCACACCGGGTGGATATCCAGTTTTGGAGAGCACTCAGGTTCCTTGCAATGCACGAAGCAGTTGCAGGATACGGTTTTGAATTCCTAATCTCTCCTATACTTGTCGATATTTAAGCTGCTTTATGTATTATATCATCTCGTACAGCACTCTGTGGCCTGACACGTTGATCTCGAATATCACCTCACACGTGATCGTTTCAATATGAAACTCATCAATGTTGTCATGGTCCACACCGATGACCAACGTGCCGACCTTTTTATCAAAGCATTTGACAAACCTAGATTTGACTTTTTATTATTGGTAAACGGCATTAAGGTCAAGCAAGAGTAAAACCAACATCGGAAAATCATTTTTGTAAATATCTTTGTGTTTTTAATTTGTCTTAGTTTATTGATTTTAGGGGGAGTAAATCCAAAAATCTGAAAATCCAAAAACATCGAAAAATTTCAAAAACACAAAAACAATAGAAAAACAAAAATGAGTTTCCTGGCGAGCAAAAGAGAAAATGATAGTACATCAGTGGTCTATCCAAACCTCTTTAAACCTTAAATGAAAAACGATAAGCAGCTCTATATAAGATGTATCGGTAGGCTCACAATCATTTTAAAGTGTGCAGGGTGATATAAACTTAAACTGACTGAAGACCAGGTGGGAACCATTCATTGGCATATGGTCTTAGTACCAAAATTTCGTTTGAGAGATTGCCGAGGTTCTGAGATATTCGGTCTTTATGCTGCTTATCATCTGGGTATCATGGTTGTATCTTTTACCGAAAAATAACGGGGACGCAAGTCTAGATCTTCCATTATACTATACATACGTGTACATATTACATACTGCATTCGACCTCAATAAGTGATCAACAATCACATGTCCATATCAAATAAGTGATAATATATCACATTTATCCGGGAGTCAAGTTCGTCTCTCTGCTGTACGAAAGTACTGACCTGTTCACGGACTTGCTCCTGTGCCCTCATGCATATGAAAATCAAGTTCCTCATCAATAAGTGATTCTATCACATAGGGCTTGTTTTCAAATCAAAATAAGTGAGAATCTCACATCATATACGGTCAAACAGATGATAATCGGTATACTCACCGGTAAGATGAACCCTCGTGCATACCTTGATACGGGAATGTGTCGTGATGTGGATGAACACCGGTCGGTAAGTATAAATCATACCTTAACGTATCCCCTCGCCATGATTACATCTGATAAGTTGAGCTTAAGTGGACAACAATACCGATAATTGTTATAGGATGCTTATCTTAATGTTAACTAATTGAACAACAAGAGCGTTTTGCCATGACCGTACACTGATATGATTCTTTTACCCTCGAAACTCGCAAAAAGAATGTCTGTATATATTTATTTACTGCTTTCAGTCTTTACATTTCGAAATATTCAAATATACCAAAAAGATTTTAGGTATGTTTTAATATAAACTTTATAAAAGCCAAAAAGATTTTATTTCTATTTTATTTTCGATCGTACGATGTTGGATCTCGAGTCTTCGTTACCTGAAACCTGAACGAAAACCAAATTGACTAAATCTTCATAAACGGTCGAAATTTGCAAGTTTTGAAAGTTAGAAACTAAAACTGACAAATTTACTAAACTTTCAAACTGTCGGACGGTGTTTGATTGAAACATGGTCATTCGTGTGTCATTTGTTTATGCTAACTATATTCCAAGCAGTTGTTCTCATTACGCGTTTAGATTTCTTGCATGTGCAGATTCTAAAGGCAAGGAGAACATAGTCGATGACAAGCTTCGGAATGAAGACACGACGTGAAGGCACTCAAGTGATGAAAATGATCGAGTTGCCGCTGACCATCATCAACACCACAAGGATCTCAAGCATTGAAGATCAAGTCATTCACGAGCATAACTCAAGGGGGAGCTTATGTTAAGGGGGAGTTTGTCAACACACTTCCTTCCTACATGATACGGGTAGTTTGTTGATACACTCTCTGCTTTCAAGACGTGAAAACTTTGAAGATCCTCCGACATTGAAGACTTGAAAGGACATCAGAGTCTTGAAGACATAAAGATCAAAAGATGATCAAGATCGAGACAAAGCTACAGCCAAGGGGGAGTTTGTTGGTGCACTTGTGTCTGTACTTTGTCTGTATTCGGTCACGATGTAAAACGATGTCTTTGTTAGTCTTGTAAGTTTGACCAAGTCAACCATCCTCCTGGTTTGACTTGGACAAACAGTTAGAATATGAGTGTAATATGTCTGTGTCGAAGGTTGGGTCATCGAAGGATCGTGTCTATCCTTCGATGAGCTCGAAACATGTCCTTCGATGGATGCAGATGGACCTCGAAGGATATACCATCCTTCGAGGTATATGTGGATCCTTCGATGGCTGTATGATCGAAAGATGATGTTTCGATCAGTAATCCTGATCCTTCGACCAGATGATCTGTGCTGGGTATATAAACCCATGCAGTGTGTTCATTTTATTTTAGACACTTGAAAACACTTGGAGAGACACTCAAGACAGACAGAAAGATACGAGAGATAGAGAGAGTATTCTGTCAAGAACACACACACACACTTAGAGAGTTTGCAAAACAGATTTGTAAACATTGAGCTTGTAACCGAACCTTTCATACGTATTAATACAAGTGGTGTTAATCGGTGAACTTTGTGTGTCTTGTGTTTGTGCTTGTTTCATCTCGGTTTGCACTCTAGCTTGGATTCCGCACTTGCTAGTGTGTTTCACATAACAAGGTTAAGGTTTGACCTCATCCTCCGAGGGACCTACAGCCGCTAATAGTGGGTATTTCTTGTAGTGTTAGTTGATGGTCTACCCGACATTCTTCTCTCTTTTGGAGGAAGTGGTTTAATGTAAGATGTTACCTTCCACATCTTGTTTCCATTTAACAGTTTCATATAAGTTTCATATAGTGCTTGTAGCTATCCTTGACCTTCTCTACCTTGAACCAATCACTTACATATTCCTTCGGGTCATTGTTGATGTAGTATATATAAGTTATTGCATGAAAAAATGGTAATCTAGATATTTGCCACAATCTACAACTACATTTTCTATTATCTAGATCCACTTGAGAGCCTCAATTCCATCCCGTACCACAAACACATTGTCGTCACTTGAGATAACTATCAATTTCCTGAATATAAACATAAAAAACTAGTTAAAAAAACAGCATAAAAAAGCAGCAAAACAACTCATTAGAAAAACTAACAGAAAACAACCATAAACAGTAAAAAAACAGTCATAAACAACAAAAAGCAACCCAAAACATCACAAAAAGTATTGACTTTCCTTGATTCTTTTGACCATCCTCATATCATGGTCCTTATAGCTAGGCATACAAACATTACCTTCCCATTTCATTGATATTTTACTCATTTCGTAGTTCCTTTACATAATAAACATTCTACTCTCTTCCAACATTTTAATAACTGCATTTTTTTCTTGCATTCATATCAGTTTCAGAGAACGCCCTATATGATTGTAGATCTGGATGATTGTACGTCTCAATGCTAATAGATTTTATTTTATCCGAAATAGAGACAAATTCGTGTTCAAGAGTTGTTTTGGATGCTGCCAAAAAAAGAAAAAAAAATCTAAATTCCACCCCTTTATGTTTCTTCTTGAAATTAGCATATATATGCCTTGCACATTGCCTATCTTCGACATTAGGAAGTAAATCTTTTACAACTTCTACAAGTCCCTGAATATACAAAAAGATATAAGTAAATAATATATAATTAAAAACAATGATTACATAAGTTGAACATTTATAACTTATGTTGATCAGATATAAATGTAAGACCCCTGTGATCACTTATGCCAATATCATCTTCTAAGCATTCAATGAACCACTTCTAGTTGTCTTTTTCTCTACTTCCACAAGAGCCCTAGATATAGGATATTTCTAGTTATCTGTTTCTGACCTGTTGTTGCTAAAAGTTCCCCTTTGCATAATCCTTTTAAAAATATTCCATCTCAGCCTACGACCTTCCTGTATGCAACCCACCCTTCTTTTAAAGCGTTAAAACATACATAGATCCTACTGTACACATTACTTCCACCTGGCGTACCGTGATTGGATCTTAAAATCTCATGTGCATAATCCCATATCCGTGCATAGTGTTCTTTCAACCCGCCCTCTATTTCGAACATTACCGTAGATTTTGCTCGATAACACTGACCTCTCCTTACTTTAACCATGTAGTCACACAATATATCCTGTTGCATTTATCTTATTCTAAACAAAGGTCTAGCAATGAGTTGTCTAAGGTACATCTTTGTAATCCATGAGGCTATCACTAGGGAGCCTAAACTGTACAATTGTGATTATGATTAAGGCTTTTGGTCTAAAAGAAATTTCTCACTTTGCATCTAAGATGCCACCATAATCTAACGGACAAGAATAACCAACATCTTTGTTTTCACATACAACTAAGAGCCTTTTTATTTCATTTTCTTAAGAGTAGATTACAAATTTTGTCCTTTATGTTTACACCGAATTGTAGGCGCTGTCCTTTAGTGCAAAAGTTGACAAGTTTTGTCCTTAATGTTCCAAAATCTTGCACATTATGTCCTTTAGCCCAAACCCAGTTAGATTTTTTGGTTAAATTTGGTCATGTGCCTTGCACATGAGGGCATTCTTGTCATTTCATATTTTCAAGGACTATTTTGTAAAGAAATTTTATGCAGGGGCTATTCTGTAATAAACTTAAAAATAAAAATTATATAAATTCCCACTCTCTCTCTTGATCTGAAACTCATTCCCTCTCTCTTCTCTTTCTTTCTCTAACAACAGGTTGGCCACCATTCTTTGTGGCGGTTCACAGCGACACACCGCCTTACCAGTGGTGGAGGTGGTCGTGGTGTTAGGTGACGCGAAAGGTTTCCCACTCTGGCTCTCTCGCTCTCTCTTTTCTTTCTCTCTCTCTAAAAACAAGTTGGCCACTTTGTGTGGCGGCGGTGCACCGGAAGGAGGTAGCGGTGGTGTTAGGTGATGGCGGGTGGTTGTGGTAGTGGGTTAGGGGCGGCGGTTAGTGAAGGGGTGGTTGTGGTGGTGGGTTCGGTGTGGCGATTGAGGTGGTGTATTTGGCGTTTGCAGGTGGTGGTGTTCGGAGACTCGATGGCCGAAATAGATTTTTTGGGTTTTTTAGGTTTTGGGGATTTTTTGTTTTGGCCGGAACAGATGTTGCATATTGTAAAATGGGTTCTGGTTCCTCTTGCAGCTGATCTTTGAGGGGGTTTATAAGAGAGTCCCAGGATTCGACCTAACCTGTGATTTTTTTTCTCTTGATCAACAATGTTTGTTGGGGGGTTTTTGATATTTTTGGTTTTGAGGAAATTTGGGGGGTTTTGATTTGGCATTTAGGTTTTTGATTTTGGGGGTTTTTGATGCACGTAGCACTAAATGTGGAGGTGGAGGGTGGTGGAGGTGGAGGTGGAGGGTGGTGGTGGTGGAGGTTATATATATAGTTAAAATAATAATAATATTTTAAATTATTTTGTTTTATTTTTTAAATACTATTAAATAAATGAGGTAAAAAGACTAAAATGCCCTTGAGTGACCTGATTTAACCAAAAAATCTAACTGGGTTTGGGTTAAAGGACATAACGTGCAAGATTTTGGAACATTAAGGACAAAACTTGTCAACTTTTGCGCTAAAGGACAGCGTCTGCAATTTGGTGTAAACATAAAGGACAAAACTTGTAATTTACTCTTTTCTTTATAACTTAACATATATCCATTTACTTCTCCATAACTACATATAGCGAACATCAATTGTGTAGGACTTTCTTGTTGTCTGGTATAGAGAATAATCTCTGATTTGGGTTTGAATTGTATTGTACCAAAAAATAGGGTTACACAAAGGTGGTGTTTATATAGAACACCATATTACACACTAGCCTCTATACTATCTATTTTCTTCTTTCCGACACTCCCCCTCAAGTTGAGTAGTAGGGTCACCAATACTTAACTTGCTTAAACAGCTACTGAAAGCGTTTCCGTTGACTGCTTTTGTGAGAATATCTGCGAGTTGGTCCTTTGATGAAATATACGGGGGCTCTATGATCCTTTCCTCTAGTTTTTCCTTGATGAAATGTCGATCTACCTCCACGTGTTTTATTCGATCATGTTGAACTGGGTTTTCTGAGAGTTGTATTGCAGGTGTATTGTCATACATAATTTTACCGGGTGCCCTTTGGGAGAAACCAATGTCTTCTAGAAGCTTCCTGATCCAAAGAACTTCGCTTAACCCTCGAGCTATGCCTCTAAACTCTGCTTCTGCACTCGACAGAGCGACCACCTTCTGTTTCTTACTTCTCTAGGTGACAAGGTTTCCACCAACTAAGGAGAAGTACCCTGATGTTGAACTTCGGTTTCCTTTATCTCCTATCCAGTCTGCATCAGTGTAGAGATCAACATTTATATGTCCATTTGTTTTGAACAACACTCCATGGCCTGCAGTTCCCTTGAGATACCTTAGAATTCACTAAGAACCTTCCGTGTGGGCAACTTGTGGTTGGTGCATGAACTGACTTACCACTCCAACAGCATAAGCTATATCAGGGCAAGTGTGAGAGAGATAAATTAAGTTGCCCACAAGCCGTTGATACCTTTCTTTGTCTGCAAGCTCTCCATTAATTTCCATGTGAAGATTGTGGTTCACCACCATTGGCGTATCTGCTGGTTTACAATCAATCAACCCAGTTTCCGCCAGGAGATCAAGGACATACTTCTTTTGGCAGATGAAAATCCCTCGTTTAGACCTGAGAACTTCTATCCCAAGGAAATACTTGAGATTCCCAAGGTCTTTCATTTCAAACTTTGAAAACAAATTATTTTTCAGTTGTGCTATTTCTTCCACATTATTTTCGGTAACGATCATGTTGTCTACATATATGATCAACCAAGTTACGAGGCCGTTTCTTCTCTTGAGGAACAGAGTATGATCAGCGTTACTTTGGTAAAACCCTTATTCTTTTATGGCCAAGGTGAACTTTCCAAACCATGCCCGAGGAGACTGTTTTAGCCCGTATAGAGATTTTTTCAACCGACAAACTTCCCCATCTTTAAAACCCCCTGAAAAACCTAGAGGTGCTTCCATGTAGACTTCTTCGGTTAGGTCTCCATGGAGAAATGCGTTTGTAACATCAAACTGAAGGAGGGGCCAATCCTTATTGGCTGCCTTGGAGAAGAGGACTCTGATGGTGTCCATTTTTGCAACCAGAGAAAATGTCTTAGAGTAATCGATCCCATACGTCTAAGTGTACCCTTTGGCTACAAGCCGAGCTTTGTATCTTCCAATGGAACCATCTGGTTTATATTTAATTGAATACACCCACCGGCAACCAACTGTTTTCTTTCCTATTGGGAGAATGCACTTTTCCCACGTATGGTTTTTCATAAGAGCGTGCATCTTCGTTTCCATTGCTTCTTTCGAGTTCTTCTTACCTCGCGCTTCCTTTACAGAACCAGGTATTTGTTCGGAGTATAGTGAGGTGACAAATGCTTTCGCACTGTTAGATAAGTTCCCATTAACCATATTAGCTACAGGATACCGTGAATTTCTGGTTTCCCTCTCTAGGGAATACCGTTTTGGAGGGACCCCTCTATTCACTCTAGGAGGGAGAGGGTATCTTCCGGTTGTCTCTGGTGCAACTGGTTCAACATGTTCAATGACTGGTTAAACCTGTTCCACGACTGGTTCAACCTGTTCCACATCTGGTTCAACATGTCTTGTAGGTTCCGATGTTATCGGTTCTATGTGTTCCCCTGTTGTCTCATAGTTATAAAACGCAGGACATTCAGGGTTCTCAGTATTTCTTACCTTTGGTATCACGTTGGATGGACTTTCTTCAGTGGTACTGTGCTTCGCAGATTGTGCGGCTGTGTTTGAAGGACTCGAAGTACTGTGATGGTTTTCTGTTGTTACTTCTTCAGATAAGGGAAGTTGAGTTAGCCAACTCAGAGTGTCTATACGTTCATTCTCCCCCTGACCACTAAGTTGGGTGTTATAAAAGTATTTTGTTTCAAGAAAGTCAACATTCATTGTGGTGAACATTTGATGAGTTTTTGGATTATAGCACCGGTAACCTATTTGATCAATCCCATAGTCGACAAATACACATTTCGCAGCACATGGGCCAAGCTTGTTTCGGTTAGTTTTGGGTATGTGGACAAATGTTGTACACCCGAAGATTTGAGGTTCAAGTGTAAGAGGATGTGGAATATTGGCAGACTTAGATAGAAAATCTAAGGGAGTCTTAAATTTAAGAGCTTTGGTGGGAAGTTGATTTAGGAGATATACGGAGGTTGCAACTGCCTCCGGCCAGAAAGATTTAGGTACCTGAGATTCAATTAAAAGGGCTCGAGTCATTTCAAGAATAATACGGTTTTTCCGTTCGGAAACACCGTTTTGTTCACGGGTATGAGAACAAGAGGTTTGATGAATTAATCCTTTGGTTTTAAAGAATTGTTTCATGGATGTATTGACAAATTCCCCCCATTGTAGGATCGATGGATTTGGATTTGGGTTTGGAATTGAGTGTGAATTATAGTATAAAACGTGATAAATTTCTCGTAAACGTCGGCTTTGTTTTTTAAAAAATATACCCATGTCATGCGAGTGCAATCATCCACGAATAGTAGAAAGTACCGAAGACCCTGCCCCCCATCACAAGAACAGGAGCCCACACATCAGAATGGATTAGTGGAAAAGGGGAAGCCACTTTCGTATTGCTAGGTTTAAATGGTTGTCGATGGCTTTTAGCACGAAAACAAGTTTCACATTTTTTTTACCATTTGAAGGAAAGAGTTTTGGAAACAGAAGATGTGAATAACCGGTGGATGGGTGTCCCAAACGCCTATGCCATAGCCAGGCTTCCCGGTTTTCAGTTCCATGTGCCAACATCACAGTACCCTGTTGAGCCACTTTATCCACATAGTACAATCCTTGGCGCTCAATACCACGTCCAATAATCACACCCGTCCTAATATCTTGTAGGAGGCAAAAGGTAGGATGCATTAGTACCGTGCAATTTAGTTCTTTGGTAATATGGCTAATTGAAAGCGGTTTGTGTGATAATGGTGGAACATAAAGACAATTTGATAATTTCATAGTTGGTGAACTTTCAATTGTTCCTCCTCCTTTCACTTGCATTGTTCCGTTGTTTGCGGTATGGATTTGAGTTTTTTAAGGATTGGTCATTAACCGTATGTCCAATGGTTCAAACGTCATGGTTGTCAATTGCACCAGAATCAAATATCCATGAACAGTTCTTTTCATGATTATTGCCATGATTGATTTTTTTTTTTGATTTTTTTGATTTTTTTATTTTTCTTGATTTTTTTTATTTTTTTTATTTGTTTTTGATTTTTTTGATTCTTTTTTGTAAATACGCGGTCTTTACGGGCAAAACAGCTAACCTGCGTATTTAATAAATACGCTGGACACTTGAACTCACGTTCAAGATTTATCAATTATGCCGGAGACAAATATGCTGGGCAACTTAAATCCGTCAGAGTAACAACGCAAAGAAAACGTTGTCTTACCGGCGTATTTATCAAATACGCTAGGTAACTTGAACTCGTGTACAAGATTTAAAAAAAAACAATTACTCTGCTTAGAGCCTGCCGGGCGTATATATCAAATAAAAAAAGGGTGTGGGTATCAAATATGCTAGGGCAGGGGATCAAATACGCTAGGGCGTATTTATCAAAAGAAAACGGCGGCTGGGCTTAGGGTTCTCCAGATCCAAACATCCAAAACCAAACAAATCTTCAGGTTTGATCGACTGAATTAAGATCTGACTTGGCGGAATTTCGTGGCAGCGGATTTGGGATGAAGGTTTTAGGGTTTGTTGGTTACAAAGAGGCGGCGACAGATCTGGTTTGTTTAAAATTAGGGTTTGCTGAAACTTGGGGTTTTGCTGAATGGATTCGCCGGAACCATGACAGAACCATGTCGGATCAGAGTTGCACAGCGGTGTTGATTGGACCGATTCACCGAAAATAGTGGCGACTGGCTAGGAGTTTTATATGGCAAACGTGAATCGGATCGAACAATGTTTTCTGGCAAACATGAAACGGATCAGAAATCGCCGGAGGAATAGTGTCGGATCAGATCTGAAAACAAATCTTTTAGTGGTGGCCGAATAGTATTGTTAGGGTTCAAAGAACAATAACAAGATATTGGATAACAATAGAATGGATTTTGGGAATTTGATTTTTGTGTTGATTTTAGGTTTTTTCTGGCTTGATTTTGGTGTTGTTGTGATTGATTGTAGACGATGAACAAGGTGTTTCATGGATCAAAAACTATGCTCTGATACCATGTTGTCTGGTATAGAGAATAATCTCTGATTTGGGTTTGAATTGTATTGAAGAATTGTATTGTACCAAAAAATAGGGTTACACAAAGGTGGTATTTATATAGAACACCATATTACACACTAGCCTATATACTATCTATTTTCTTCTTTCCAACATTTCATACCTATCCCTAAGAATTGGCTGCATGTCTCATGAATTGGAAATACTTTCCCTATTGCAACGTGTTGTGTACTTTCGTTATCTTCGTCGATGTTTATATCATTGTCACCCTCAACTAAAGTCTTGCCAACATTGGTGTCAACATCATTACCATAATGAGGTAGTGTATTCTCGTAACAAAGTTTTTTTTTTTAAAATGGATCATCATTTGTGCTATTTAAAATATAATCAAAATCTTCATCTTCAAGGTCTAATGGCAACGAATTTGACAATTCCTCTTCTTCAGTACTTGCTTCATAAGTAGCATCACTAAAATCATCATCTTCATCATTCGAGTATGACTCCATTCTATAAAAGCATGCATATAATCCATAATTAAAAAACTCACTGAAATCAGATGGGATACAAGCTTAGAAGTAATATTTATGTATATGATATCTCCAGAGAAAAACTAATAAATATCATAGTAAGTAAAATCAATGTCTCGTTATCTGTTACGTTTACTTCTATCTATTGTAACATCTATTTGTATTTGTTTATTACTCACTTTGTGTCTATCGTTAACGTGGATCCACTGGCTGACTGGTTCCCGCGTCTTGGGTTGAACTAGGTATCATCACCATTAGTTAGATTCGCTCTTTGGGGCTTGAAGCACACATTGTTTCATTACCGTTGTGTCGTATTTTCACAGTTGGTTGAATGATTATTGTTATTGTTGAATTGTTATGGATGTATCTAATAATTAGTTGCATGTCAAATCATTTTGATTAAAAATAATAATATAGCAGAATGTTTTATTTGGAATATATTATTGTTCTATCCTAAGGGTTAACTCCTCCAAACAGGGCTCCATGGGATCCAACGCTATATCTACTCATGAAAAAGGGATGAGCTCCTAGGTTATATCGCTCAATAGGAAACAAGGCACTATACCTTTCTGTATAAAGGGTGAGTTCCTAAAACAATACAACTCTATGGACTCAAAGACTAGAAATATAAAACAACTCCATGAAAGAGCGTAACTACCTCACGCTAAATTTTCTTCATAGGCTAGGAGCTTATAAAAATCAGCCTATGTACAATATACCACGATGGCAAAGATAAAACGTCGACTAGAAAAGAGGTAGGACAACAACAAATTGCATCGGTTCTTTTCTAAAGAATTAAAGTCAAGTGACTGCAACATTTAGCCTCAATTTAATACATAAAGACATTGCAAGAAAGAAAGAAAATAGTCAAAGGGAAGCTAAGACATGAGCTCCCCCACATTCGGTACCAAATACAAGTTTAAAAGTCAATTAGATGCCATAAACAGAGAAAAAGAAAAACAACTCAAAAACACAAGTATGAAACATAAAGGGAAGCTATTCACCCCCAAAAGGGCAGCTTCCATCTCATCAGTAGATTAGAGTTCATACATGCTAAAAAAAGCCCTCACAAGGCACAAACAACCACAAACACCTTCAACGAAGGTTTAAATTATTCAAATTACAACCACAAAAGATAGTAAGAAAGCTAGTTAAGCTGACCCCGAGCCACTAGCACCCTCATCGAAAGCAATCTTGTTCTGGGGAAGGTCGTCGTATAAGCCCTCTGGATCATCAAGGCTTCATCATCAGCAACAAGAGGAGCCGGCTCACCCCTCACAAAGGACAATGAGGGAGCATCGATAGGAATGGACACAGAGGATACCGGTTCAGGCTCCTCGGAAACCTTCAACTTCTTTGAAGAAGGACCAGCATCTCCACCTTCCTCATCACTGGTCTCAAACAAGGCTCACTTAACAGAAGCCACATAAATCAACTATTCGCATAACTCCTTGTTAAGACCTTCCGGTTCCTAAGCTCCCAGCTCAGCAACAGGGCGGTCAACCATCTGGGACAAGGCTTCCACATACGGATAGGACAAAACCTCCATCCTCTTCATGACACTCACAAAATCAGGTAGTGAGCCAGGCTTGAAAGCAAGAAGCTTCTCTATTGCCTCCCCACAGGAAGCAACACCAACTCCTACAATAAGGCTTGTATGACGGCCGTGAGCCATTGCCTTAGTGTATATACCTGCAAGATGAACATTAAACTCTTGATAATGGAGGATGCATGTCACAAAGCGGTGAATGCCAATCCCAGTCAGCCATTTCTTTTCTTCCTTCAGCTACTCTACTTGTTGCTCAGCTCTTTCATAACTACTTCATCGGCAACCCTTTCCTTCCTATACTTGGCCCTCTCCATCCCAAACTTAGCTTTCTCCTTGGCAAGTTGATTGTTGAAATCAGATAGCTTCCTCGCATAGATTTCAACCTTCTTCATTTCCTCATTCATCTTGGCTTGGGAAGCTAGCAGTTGACCTTCAAGCTCATTCACTCTAGCCTGAAAAGCAGCCAAATCTTCTTGAGAGGTCTTGAACTCCGACTCTTTATCCTTCAAGGAGGCAGCAAGCTCATCAATCCGGCCAACAGAAGCAACCCAGCGCTCAACACTGTCAGGAAGGGAAGTGATAAGACGGGTAACTTGAGTAATAACCCGGTAGGCAGCATCTTCATCCGATAACATTGACAAGGATTCTTTCTCAGCAGGCATGGCCATTTTCTTTAGCATTTCATGACAAACAACACTACTCTTGGTAGTGTCAGAAGAACGAAACTACCACTGGGGCACAAATATGGGAGACACAGCCCCCAACAAGACCCTTCCCCTTGTCAACAATAGTTTTCTCCTTCACAACCTTCTCCACCTTCTCCTTCACCCTCTCAACCTTCTCCTTCTCCTCCACATATTTTCCATCACCCTTCACAACCTTTGCTTTCTCAACCTCACAAGAAGCCCCTTCCCCCAAGGAAGCAGGCTTAGAAGATTCCCCTTGCTTTTCTTCTTGGAAACATGTTTCGATGGCTTTAAATAGTTAACTCCCACTACCAAAGCTTGAATGGGTCTCTTAGGAACATTCCTTTTGCTTTCATTTAACTTCTTTAAAACAGTAGACATCACCAGACTAGAAGCACCACCTGCTCCGCCAAAGGCTTCCGGAATAACCTCTTTCTTCACCAACTTTATCCCAGTAACAAAAGCTATAACATTAGCATCATCATCATCACCACTATCAATAGAGATAGGGTCAGAGGATTGGGAAACATCAATAACAGAAGTAGTTCCTCTGGTTGACCTTAGAACAGGGGCATGTAGCTTCTTAACAAAGGAGCCATCCATAATCGGTTAAAGGGGAACA
Source organism: Helianthus annuus (assembly GCF_002127325.2). Classification (NCBI taxonomy): domain Eukaryota; kingdom Viridiplantae; phylum Streptophyta; class Magnoliopsida; order Asterales; family Asteraceae; genus Helianthus; species Helianthus annuus. Next base: position 53,502,807 of record NC_035440.2, on the reverse strand, counting down.
TTTTCCAAATCCCCAGCAGTTCGAACATGTTCAGTACGCCAAACTTTGGATGGACCACCCTTAGGAATCTTTCTTTGCTCAATCTCGACAGCTGATGGATCATCATGAAGGATGTAATCCAAAGCACTCATCTCTACAAAAAAAAAATACGAAAATAATAAGAATTATTGAACAATGCACAAGGACATGGGAAACATAAAAAAACATACCCTTCCGTTTAACACAAAAGATGGGTTCAAAATCAGAATCAACCCAATCCTGACTAATACCCAAAACCATGAGAATATCCTTCGGATAAGCCCTTAGCTTTGTACGGGAAGCATGAAGTTTGAGGAGCAACCCCTGCTCAAGTTCATGGACTTACAGCTCTTTTTCATTCAAACCCTCGGCAAACTTACGAGGGGTAATGGTAAAAGGAAGCAACCAGTTATAAATGAAAAAGAACTGTTTTCCAGGCATGAGTGTGACCAATAGTAGTAGAGATAAAGGCAGCCTCACACTAAGTTTTCTTAATGTTGTACCAGTCCCCAGTCCCCATTTCGAGCGAGACAGAAAAAACGACGGAATATCAACAAAGAGGGCTCATAGCTTAACTCATGACAAAGAATTTCAAAGTGCATTATACGAGCAATACCAACAGGAGCCAATTGACCTAGAGAAAGGCGGTAGTATTTCAACACTTCTAAAAAGAAATTGGTAAAAGGGTAACACAAGTTCGGTTAATCGAGATCCACACAGAATTGATCAATCTCCGACTGGGTAAGTTTCGAAAATTGGACGTGTATATCATTGGTATTAGAACCCATTTGAAATGCAAAGAAAGCAAGAGACAACTTAACAGGTTTATAAAGAGAAATCACCGAAAAATTCCACTGGAAAAACTATCGGATTGAAGAGAGAACCCAACAAAAAAGAAAAGTAAAGGAACAAATAAAGGAGACGAGCGGTTATAAAGAAGTTACAAAATACAAAATTTCAAATCCTAAACAAAAAAGGACAGGTGAAGGGTGGGGATGTAACTGCCAACAGTGGCAGCCTAGGGTAACGAAGACCTCCCCTGCGGCGCTGTCCCATCAATCACCTTAGGGCCGCCTGGACATGCAAGTGGGATTTAAATGTAAAAGCAACACATGATGAAATCAAAAAACCTTATAATAAAGGGCCAATGGTAGATTAATAGCTCCCGATGGGAATCCCATAGCCGCAAAATATATACCTCATGCTTCTAGTTCCCCCGTTTGATGATCTTTGATGATCTGAAAGTCTTTTCTTTTTAGAAAAAAACTTACAAAACATCAAACACCACAAAAAAGAAGCACGACCAAGGCAACTGATAACTTTTTGTCCAAAAGAAAGGGAATAAATAAAAACCCCTAGACTAAGAGTTATAAGCACACCGATACTTACAACATCAATACTCATGACAGGGGGGCTGATGTCATGGGTACTTAGAAATCGCTTTCAACAAAGCTAAGGTTAATAACAATCGTGCATAAGCAACAAAGAATAATAAACATAAACTGAAAATAAGAAGCTGAAAGTCGCAAGCTGAAAGCTCCCGATGAGAAGCTTACACGCCAATAGCTGGACACTCGAAGCTAAAGTTACTGTACACCATTGCAAATTGAACTCAGCAGGTTAATGTGATTAGACTTCTCCCTAAAACACATAAAGGTGACCTCGAGACACACAAATCTGAATTTTACCCAAAGAGGCAACGCTAATCATGCAAACAACGTCAAGGGAGGATAAGCTTACCAAGACAAGAAGGTGTGGACTGGCACAAGGCTCCCTTGGGCAAAGCAATCTGTGTATAAAAGGGGAGTCTTGTTCACCCTAAAGTTGGTTTACTTCTCTCGCAGTCACTCTCATTTCTTATCCTCTACAATTTCGCTAAGACTCTAAAAAACCACCGACTGATTCTCACTTTGGTGTCCAATCGCAGGAGGTCACCTCTCGCGTTAAGGCTAATGGTGTTTTTTGATTGCATATTCCGACCAAGGAGCTGTCTTTTGGAGTTGATTCTGGACTTTCCCCCTGCCATACTCTTGTTGCTTTAACACCTTACAAAATCTCCCGGTAACTTTTTGTAGGTACAACCGCAAAAGGCACTAAGTCACTTGACGAAGATACAACAGTAACGCCACTATATATGATTTATAAGAGTTTTGATAAAAATTTTGAGTTTTGAGAGATCAGAGAGTGTTTCTTGAGTGTTGTGACTCAACCGTATATTTATGCTAACACATGCCAAGGAAATGGTATAAATGGTCATCAAACGGAGATATAAATATATGTTTTTTACATGACGCAAATTCGTTTCCATACCAGTTTCAACTTTCAACCAAACTAGTTTCATTCGACGGACACAATCGGTTTAAAACAGATTTCACCAAAATCGGTTTCAATGTGCACATCTGCAAATTCATTCCAGAAAACTTCATTTGAAGCACTAGCCCCAAAATTAATCTTGATCACAAAGGAAAATGGATCCCCCTCAAACTGAGAATATCAGAACTTCACCAACATGGGTCCGGATAAGTGCTTGGAAATTTGTTGAGAAGTTTGCGACACCCAATTTGTGTATCATGGTTTTCTATAGGTAGTTCTGATTTTGTCGAGCAGCTTCTGCAAATTTCAAGTAAAACAGAGGTAAGAACTCCATTTGCCAATCTAAGATTTGCTCTTTGATCTTTTGTGTTGTTGAGTTTTCTTGCAATGTGATTTCCTTTTCTTGATTTTCAAAATCAGATTTACAATTATCACTTATGTAATTTGCCCGTAATTTGCCCAGATGATTGGAATGAAACAATTATCACTTTTCATCAATTTTTTTTTTTTTAAATGTAGATCGTTACTGCTGTTCTTGAATTTATTTTTGTAATGTTCGAATAACTGTTGTTCTTGTATTTTATAGTGGTTCTGATGTTTCTGTTGATTGTTAGTATCCTGATGACCTGATGTTGAACAATAATCGCATAGTTGTGAGCAATTTACAAAAAAAATCTGGAAGAACAATAGCCGGAGATGAGCATCGACCTGCGGTGAGAATATTAATCAGAAACTGTTGCCAGTAGAAGTTTACTCTGATATGATGTTAAGATCAAGGTATGTGTATAGTGATCTCACTGGTATCAAAATGTCATAAAATACAAAATGTAAAATGTTAATATCAAGGTATGTATATTGGAGTATATATGAAAAGGGAACATAGATGTACAACTCAAACTAATTTCTTTAACAGAAATGTACAACTAAAAATTCACTGCATAACAACTCAAAATTAACAGCTGCATACAACATAAAATATATGTAAAAGTAGAATGGTGTTTTTATCTAGTTAAACTAGACTAGTTTTGTTAACTAAACAACACCGAGGAATGAAGTAGGGTTGGGAGGCACTGGTATTTTGACGGTCCCTTCAAGCATCAACACCACTCTCTTCATTGAAGGGCGGAGAGATGGCTCCTCTTGGACACACCAGAGCCCGATTTTGACCATTTGTTCGAGTCTCCCCTTTTCTACATCCTCATCATAATCTACCAGTTTTAACAGTTGATTTGCTTCGTAGCACTCGTACACCCATTCTTCAAGAATAGCTTCATTGTCAGGAAGATTGTTGTCTACGTTCCTCCGACAGCATAAGATATTGAAAAGAACAATTCCAAAACTATAGACATCCACCTTAACTGTTATCGGTAGCCTCTTGTGCCATTCAGGGGCAACATAACCCCTTGTTCCTCTGATCATGGTGGACGTTTTGGTTTGATCATGTTCAAGTAGCTTAGCCAAGCCAAAATCAGAAATCTTCGCACATCCGAACTCGTCCATGAGGATATTTTGAGGCTTAATGTCACAGTGAATTATAGGGTGTTCGCATTCTTCATGTAGGTAAAGGATGCCATGAGCTATATCAACTGCAATTTTGATTCTTTCCGTCCAACATGGTTTTGGCTTGCTTTCTTCGGGTGCGAATAGTATATCTGCAAGTGATCCTTGGCTCATATGCTCCAAAACCAGCAGCCTTTCAGGACCTTCACAACAATAACCGAGCAGTTTTGCTAGGTTACGGTGATGTGTTCTCCCGATCACTTTCATTTCGGTTTGAAATTCCCGTTCCCCTTGTGCCAGTTCTTGTTTCAATTTCTTCACCGCCACAGGTCTCATCGAGCTCTCTATGATACCTTTGTAAACTACCCCAAATGATCCGCTACCCAATTCTTCTTTAAAACCATCGGTGATTTTCTCTAAAGCAGCATAAGAAAATGCCTTAGGTCCCATGTCCTCGAATAATTGGACATTTAGATTCTCAGATATCTTTTTGTATGCCCAAGCTTGAGCTCGATACAAAATTATTCCAGCAATTAACAAAACAATTACCGAAAATGAGACAAGTGAAACACCAATAACCATGACCTCCTTTTGTCGCACTTTCTTGAGATGAATCGCTTGATTAGTTGGATTCGTTCTATTATCTTCAGAAGATTTGTATACTTTAATCAACCCAACTTTTTGCTCGATATCAATTATTTCAATGTATCTTATTGGGAGCCTCTGAAACCTGCATTCTTGTTCGGTGAACAGTGCGACCTCGCAGTTGCAGTCAGTTAAGCAAGCCGATGAACACTCTTCTTGGGTTGAGGCTTTCGGTATGACATACGTGCTTTCGTCCCATCGAACATTATCCAAATTAGTCATCTGAATTCTGGTCTCTACATCTGGATTCTTGCAGCTTTCTATAGTGTAAGCTCTCCTGCAACCCAAACTCGAACGCTCTTCATTGATGAATTCAAAGCCCGGAATACATCGACATGTGGCAGCATCGTTCATGACCACACAATACCCATTAACGCCACAAAGACCCTTCCCTATACACTTGTTTGTCGTTTCTGCCCATTTGACAGATCCACTCTTGCTTGTGTTACTTAGATCATGATGATACAGTCGAAAAATTCCATCTAGATCAAGCTTCATGCGATAAAGTGAATCTTTTGTTGGGTATCCTTTTTGTGTAAAATTCAAGATAAAAAAAGTAGAATTTTTTAGTAGATACAGAAAACCATTGGAATCAAGATTTAGTGTCACGTTAGGACCATCTTCACCCGTGTTGGATTGCCAGTACACATTTGGGAATTGCACAAGGTTCCCATCGGTTTGCATACTGAGCTGGAACACACCAATTGACTGGTCAGTCTCCGAGACACCTGAATACAAACTTTGGCCAGGTAGGAGACGTTGTCCAGGCAAAAGAGTGTCTGTCGGGTGGTCAAAGGTTTGCCAAAGTACCGTCCCAGTGGATTCATAGAGCACAAAGTTGCCGGTGTCTTGCATGGAAGCAAAAGAAGCACCACCAGTATCAAATATATTGATTTGTTGACCCTGTGTTTGTTCGACAGTGAGCCTTCCATCAGATGTGAATCTCAAAGTAGCATTATTTGAGAGTGGAAGGTCGTTACGACTAGCCGTCCAGACGACCGTCCTTTCTGGAATTCCAGCAATATATATACCAACGGCGTATCCGTCGGTTTGTGGGTAGAAACCGAAGGCGAATAATCCCGATGGCGACAACCAAGAGGTGGTGGCACCGGTAGGCTTTAAAGAAGAACCTCTGGTTACATTGGATTGGGATTTTGCTGTACTAATGGCAAGGGAAATAGTGCACACAAAGGCAATAAAGCTCGCCATATGTGATAGGGAAGTCTCCATTATTTTATTGTGTTTGATCTTTTTTATTTATAAGCAAAAAGAAGCAAACGGAAGTCTTATATCAGTTTTTAGTATCCGTGTGGGAAGGGTTTATATCATTTCTTAGTAACCGTGTGGGGAAGGTTGGCCCGTTGGGTATGATTATTGTGTCGCGTAATTAACTTTATATTACTACATAGATATAGTTTTTCATTTTTTCAGACAATTAATTGATAGTTTCAGGTCAAATTTTCTGTTCCTATGTCACAACTTTATTTTTGTTGTTTACATAACTATAAGGATCTGCATGGTTTCATTGGTTTGGTTCCTCAACTAAACCCAAAACTGAAGTAATCGGTTAATCTATTTTCTTACAAATCTTTTTTTAGTTATTCTGTTTGGTTTATTCTCTAAGATTGATGATTTTTTGTTCGGTTTGTTTAGTTCTGGTTAATAGCCAAAACAAAACTTGAGCTAAAACTTTTGTTTAAAAATAAATGAAATTGGGGTATAAATACATGAAATTAAGTATAAATATATTAAACGGATGTATAAATAAATGAAATTGAAGTATAAATATATGAAATGTAGATATAAAATATGAAATACATGAACCAGAGGTATAAAAGTAAGAATTATATAGAAATATGAATTGTTAGTTTCATTTTAGTTAATTTTGGTTAAATGTGAGTAAAAAAACCGTTTTTTTTTGTTAATTCGGTATTTGGTTGATCGGTTTTCAGTTAATAGGTTTTCATTTAATTTAGTTTTTGGTTGATTTTGGTTCAATTCGTCTATTTTCGGTTCGGCTTTGTTAAAAGATCCAGTTATTGTCAATCTCAGACACTGTTAATCACATAATATACATTTTTTTATTAAAACAATACTATACTCAAATTAAAAATAATAAAATATCTGTTTTTTATGATGTAGTTATTTAAAACAAATTATTAACGTACGTAAAAGTTATGATCGTTTAAAAAACATGCGGGTAGTTAGTTTTTTTATAAAGGGGATTAAGTATAGCTACTAATTAGTTATCAATGATTTGGGTAAAGATGAGGGGATTAAAGTGTAATTAAGATGAAGATTAAAATGTAATTAGTGTTTTAAAGACTATTTTACCCTTGTTTTATAGGTTATACCATATGCATTAGACTAAAAAAAGTTATTAACTTTTGGGTATGTTAAAATGTCATTCCCTTATGCAATACAATATAGTATAGATTTGTAATATATACATCTTTCTGTTGCATCGTGCAAACAAATTTCCCTACATGAAAGAAGATTGTTACGAACAATGATGGAGCCGAAACTTGTTCACGATTATTAATGATCGATGTGATATGTTTGGTTTACAAAAATAATCTCCTATTTATAAATCTAATAAAGAAGAAACCTATTTGACTCAAGCTAGGATTAAAAAAAACTATCTCAAAAAATGCCGAATTTATAATTATAAACTCGGTCACTTTTTACCGAGCTTTGTAAATAGATCACTTTTAACCTGAACTTACACAATATATGCAAGATTATTCTAAAAATCACATGTTAATCTTGCAATACTAAGAATATATCCCATCTCAATAATCTTCAGCCATGGATTGGATTTTGTATGGATATCAGCCCGTTGCAAATCCTCGCTAAGATGTTCCATTTAGCTTGCTCTCGCAATAAGTTCTCGACATTCAAACGTGTATCCTAATTTGATAAACCAAGCATCCCTTTAAGTGCAAAATCAAACCATCTTGACAAGGAAACCCGCCTTGAACTAATCTGGACCTGATTCGTACCTTGTGAACCTGTTGAAGTTTTGAAAAACTGATATGTCGCAAACTGGTCGCTAAAACATATCACTGACCGGTCAGATTCTCTATCGCTAACTAGTCAGTCTGGTCACTAATTCTTGTCACAACAAAGTCTGTTTGGTCACTGTTTTCAGCCTCATCATCTTTAATCTGTAAGCAAACTAGAGATACCACCTCAATACTAATCTTATAAATGCAATTAGGTGAACGAGGTATCTTCATTAGCAAAGCTCCATCAAGCTCAAACATGCAAAGTATACTATCTTGGATTGCGATCTTGTTACCTGTCTCGTCCAATTGACTAATGTTTATAATATTATTTGGAAGTGAAGGAATATAATAAACATCGCGCAACAACTTTTGTTCCCCAGATTTTCCTTCCAAGACGACAGTACCTCGTCCTTTAATCTCCATTATGACCTGTCTCCAAATTTTATTTTCCTTTGATGTTGTGATCGAGGTTAGTGTTGAGTATGAAGCCACTTGATTAAGTGGACATCAGACAAGCTTCTCTGATTAAAGGATAAGAGAATAAGGGGCAGGGGCCATTATTCACGGATCTTGTTTTATTTTACTTCTTTCTCTTTCTTCAATCTCTATATAAGAGATTCATATGTATTGTAATTCCTTGTACCTCTCCAAGTATTATAAACTCCTAGTTACCCGTGGACGTAGGTCAGTTTAGACCGAACCACGTAAATCCTTTGTGTTCTTGATTGTGGCAGATTGTGTGAGAGCGTTTGATCCTAAAAATTGGTATCAGAGCTCAGGCTCGTGTTGTTGAACCAAACAAAAATCGAACAGAACGAACAGAAACCGAACAGAAACGAAGGTGTAGAAGAAGAAAGTACCTGAAGGTGCAGAAATATGAACTAGGGTTCCGATTTGCATCAGTTTCTACCGAATTGTTCACGTCAGCCATTTTCTATTCGAAGCTGCTGCCGCCCACACCGTCGGGTTCCGATCAGAACCGCGGCCGCCGCCATCAGAACCGCCTCCACCGCCATCAGAACTGCCTCCACCACCTTCAGAAACCGCCAGAACCACCGCCGCCTCCGTACTCTTCACCCTCGCGACTAGGGTTTGCTGACCCAGTAGTCGCCGTTACTTAGGGTTTTCAATGTTTGCTTTTTCTGGGTGTTGATTGCATCCAGAAGAGGAGAAGAAGAAGCACAATCATGCTTTATTCTTTTTTTTTGGTGGAAAATTGAAGTTTATCGATTTGACCAAGGAGGCCCCTCAACTTTAAACAAAGAAGAAAATTGGGTTTAGTTCTTTTTTATTTAATCCTTTGGCAGTAGTAGGTAAACTTTTATTTGTCAAAGAACTAAGTTTTTTTGGGGGCATCAGGCAGAAGGTTTAAAATTTCAAGATCAGTTTTTTTTTTTTTTTTTTTTGACCGGTTAAACCAGCAAATTTTCAGAGTAACGTTTCGTTGAAGATCGAAGAAAAAGAACTGTAGACCATTGCTTGTTTCGATTGTTTTAGTTTGATTTTCGGTTTATTTTTCGATTTCAGTTTCGTTTAGTCGTGTTTGAGTTATCATGGCAGAAGACGGGAAGGTGCAAATCGACAAGTTTAACGGTACATATTTTAGCTGGTGGAAGATGCAGATTGAGGCATTATTGGTTCAGAAAGATCTTGATATTGTGTTATCAAGAGTTAGACCAGAAAGGGTGGAACCAGCAGATTGGGAATCAAAAGACAGGAAAGCCAGGGCAGTTATTACATTGGCGTCATCAAAGACTGGGGCATTCAACATCATGAAGGAAACCACAACTAGTGGCATGATGTTAGCCCTATCTAACATGTACGAGAAGCCTTCGGCAGCTAATAAGGTCTTTCTGATTCGAGAGCTGGTGAATACTAGGATAAGGGAAGGCTGTTCAGTCACAGATAGGGGTGTAAACAAGCCCGGAGGCTCGAGAGCTACTCGTGATCAGCTCGTTTAAAAGCTCGAATGAGTCGAGCCTTAAAGAACCCGAGCCCGACCTGAAATAGAGCTCGTTTAGTTATCGAGCCCGAGCTCGAGCCTGAAATACAAAGCTTGTTTAGGCTCGCGAGCCCAAACGAGCCTAAACAAAATTTTAGTTTTTTTTATATATATATATATATATATATATATATATATATATAATGATGATGATAACATTGGTGAGCCGAGCTCGAGTCGAGATTTGGCTCGCTTAATCGCTGTTGAAACGAGCTTGAGCCGAGCTTTTAGCTTATTTGAGGTTGTTCTCGAAATAGCTCGAGCTGAGTCGAGCTGAGCTCGAGCTTTGGGCTTTACTCGCGAGCCGAGCTCGAGCTCAGAAAAGTAGGCTCGAACCCCGAGCCGAGCTCGAGCTCGAGCTTCATAAAAACATAACGAGCCGAGCTTGAGCCAAGTCGGGCTCAGGCTCGGCTCGGCTCGGCTATTTAGACCCCTAGTCACAGAGCACATCAACAAATTGAATTCGATTTTGGCCAGACTTGTGTCAGTGGGCATCAAATTCGAAGTTGAAGTTCAAGCTTTGCTACTGTTATCTTCTTTGCCAGACAGTTGGTCCGGAACTGTTACAGCGATTTCCAGTTCATCAGGTACCAACGGATTTACTTTTGAAGGGATTCGTGATCTTATTCTGAGCGAGGACATCAGAAGGAGAAGTTCGAGTGGATCATCGAGTGAATTACTGAATGTTGGCAGAGGAAGGAAGAATAACAGAGATAGTCGGAGCAGGAACATAAATAGGAGTCAGTCTAGGGCTCGAGGTGATGTAACCTGTTGGAACGGCAAAGAGATAGGACATTTTAGGAATCAATGTCCAAATGAGAAGAAAGAAGTTAACGCTGCAGTAGACCACTTAGATAATGATGTTTTGATCTGTAGTGTGGAGAGCAGTGTGGATTCCTGGGTTATGGATTCGGGTGCTTCATTTCACGCTACCCACAGCAGTGAAGCACTGCGAAATCTGAAAGAAGGTAATTTTAGTAAGATAAGACTGGCGAACGATGAGGTTCTTGATGTGACGAGCATGGGTGACTTAGATCTGAAGACTCCAGTCGGTTCATGGACTTTGAAGGATGTCCGGGTAATTCCAAGTCTGAAGAAACAATTGATTTCTGTTGGGCAGTTGGATGAACAGGGGCACGAAGTTAAGTTCAGGAACGAGCAGTGGAAGGTTCTAAAGGGAAATCTAGTTGTAGCTCGAGGAAAGAAACGGGGTTCGCTGTATATGGTCAGTGTACCATCTGAGGGAGTAACCGTCCAAGTTCAGAAGAAGACCAAGATCCGGTTCACAGAATCTCGTGGGTAGAATAAGGTTTGTTTTGAAGGAGACAAACCCAGAGCCACAAGTCAGATTCAGGTTGAACATGCTAGGAAAGGTTCAGAGAAACCAGTCAAGGGTTTTCATGGTAGTGGGAGCACAGGTAGTGCTTCAGTCAGAACTCCCAGACGACAGTGGGTTAAGAGAACCTGTATTCTAGCGGTGAAAGTCTCTCAAGTGAATTACCTGCTTATGATGGAGAGTGTTAGTTCTTTGGTTTTCTCAGAATCCGGCAGTTCGTGTCAGTGGGAGCCGGTGGAGTAGAGAATGGGTCAGGGGCAGACTTAGCCATAACTGATGTGTTGAAGCTAATGAAAGCTTCAACGGGCCTTCAGGATAATTGAAGAAAAGGCCGGGTAACTAGGAAGGGGCTAAGATCAAAAGGTTTTTTTTACAGAAATGCAGATGCACAGTTGAAGCACAGGTGAAGATTATCCCTTGGCTTCAAGTGGGAGATTGTTGAGTATGAAGCCACTTGATCAAGTGGACATCAGAAAAGCTTCTCTGATTACAGGATAAGAGGATAAGGGGCAGGGGCCATTATTCACGGATCTTGTTTTATTTTACTTCTTTCTCTTTCTTCAATCTCTATATAAGATTTTCATATGTATTGTAATTCCTTGTACCTCTCCAAGTATTATAAACTCCTAGTTACCCGTGGACATAGGTCAGTTTAGACCGAACCACGTAAATCCTTTGTGTTCTTGATTGTGGCAGATTATGTGAGAGCGTTCGATCTTAACAGTTAGTGAATCATTCTTTTTATCCCCGTCATGTAGTTACTCGCCCCGTTGTCAAGAAACCATGTGTTGGTTTTACTTGGGCTCGAAATATACATCCTTCAACACGTGTTAGCAAGTAAAGATGATTCAACCTTTTGAATAAGATTGTTTTCCTTGTCCTCGCCCTTTTTACGTGTAGGACCATCCGAAGAAAAATGTCCTAATTCATCACATTGGAAACACCTTATCTTAGCACTGTCTTTCTTTTGTTTTTTATCTAGTTCCTTGTCTTTATCTTGACCCCGGCTTTTCCTCGATCGTAACCTCTTTAACTGGATTCGGTCGTTCTTTTGCCTTGATCGTACCCTTCCTTTTTCCTAGCTTGCCGCTCCTCATAAGTCAGTAGTAACTAATCACTTCTGATTGGTTGTTTCTGATCTTCAAGATTGATGGTTACTGATGACTGTCGTAAGGGTCAATCAAAAACCTAATTAAACTACGTAGATAGCGTAAGTAGGGTATCGTATCCATGGGGAATTTATGGTCAGTGTAGAGGAATCTAATCAAAAACTAAACTATCTAACTGGGGGTTTGTTTGTTTAATTTTAAAGAAAACATAATTTGTCACGAAAATGTTATTAGAATGAGAAGAAGTAACCGCCACCCGTGTAGGTCCGGCTAGGGGAGGATCTAGTCGCCTAATCCTTGTTATCGAACACACCCGGTTGTGCGGAATCCAACCGCAGATGCAAACCGAGATAGAGATAAGGAAACACGAGATACTAGACACGAAGATTCAATGATTAACACCAATGTATTAATACTTGAAAAACAGTTACAACACAAGGTTTACAAATACACTCTGTAAACTCTCTCTAGTTCTCTCTAGTTCTCACACACTTGTGTCCTCTCTCTTGTCATTCTGTTCTGTCTTCAGCCTATTTATAGCCACAGCAATGACGAAACAAGAATAGGTCGGCGAAACACAAGACTCGACGAAACAAAGGAGCAGATGACGAAATGGAATCAAGGTCGACGAAACATGTATGTTTCGTCGACATCCACCTTGTTTCGTAGACTTGGGCTTTGGCCCAAACAATTGAGGCCCAAGTTTTGTTTTGTCTACTTTGTTTAGCCCAATGATGTGTTTCAGCCCACATTTGTTGTAGTTGCACACGACGGAGGAATGTCGTGGCTTAAACCGAATCACGTTGAGCCGAGTTGCATCCACAAATCATGTATCAACAAACTCCCCCTTGGACGCTACTCGTGAGATTCGTCTTCCATGTCTTCTATGAATGAAAGGATCTTCAAAGTCTTCACGTCTTGTAAGTAGAAAGTGTATCAACAAACTCCCCATTTCATTAAGAAAGTGTGTTAACAAACTCCCCCTTAACATAAGCTCTCCCTTGAGTTATGCTCGTGAATCTTTTGATCTTCAATACTTGAGATCCTTGTGGTGTTGATGATTGGTCAGCAACAACTCGATCATCTTTATCCTTTGAGTGCCTTCACGTAGTGTCTTCATTCCAAAGCTTGTCATCGACCATGTTCTCCTTGCCTTTAGAATCTGCACATGCAAGGAATCTAAACGCGTAATGAGAACAACTGCTTGGAGTGTAGTTAACATAAACAAACGACACACGTATGACCATATTTCAATCAACTACCGTCCGACAGTTTGAAAGTTTAACAAATTTATCAATTTTAGTTTTTAACTTTAAAAACTTGCAAATTTTGACCGTTTATGAAGATTTAGTCGATTTGGTTTTCAAGCAGGTTTCAGGTAACGAAGACTCGAGCTCCAACATCGTACAAACGAAAATAAGATAGAAATAAAATCTTTTTGGCTTTTAGAAAGTTTATATTAAAACACACCTAAAATCTTTTTGGAATTTTTGAATATTTCAAATGTAAAGACATAAAGCAGTAAATAAATATATACAAAGATTCTTTTTGCGAGTTTCGAGGGTAAGAGAATCATATCAGTGTACGGTCACGCCAAAACGCTCTTGTTGTTCAATTAGTTCACATTAAGATAAGCTTCCTATAACAATTATCGGTATTGTTGTCCACTTAAGCTCAACTTATCAGATGTAATCATGGCGAGGGGATACGTTAAGGTATGATTTATACTTTATCAACCGGTGTTCATCCACATCACGACACATTCCCGTATCAAGGTATGCACGAGGATTCATCTTACTGGTGAGTATACCGATTATCATCTGTTTGACCGTACATGATGTGAGAAACTCACTTATTTTGATTGAAAACAAGCCCTATGTGATAGAATCACTTATTGATGAGGAACTTGATTTTCATATGCATGAGGGCATAGAAGCAAGTCCGTGAACAGGTCAGTACTTTCGTACAGCAGAGAGATGAACTTGACTCCCGGATAAATGTGATATTTTATCACTTATTTTGATGGACATGTGATTGTTGATCACTTATTGAGGTCGTATGCAGTATGTACACGTATGTATAGTATCATGGAAGATCTAGACTTGCGTCCCCGTTATTTTTCGGTAAAAGATACAACATGATACCCAGATGATAAGCAGCATAAAGACCGAATATCTCAGAACCTCGGCAATCTCTCAAACGAAATTTCGGTACTAAGACCATATGCCAATGAATGGTTCCCACCTGGTCATCAGTCGATTTAGGTTTATATCACCCTGCACACTTTAAAATGATTGTGAGCCTACCGATACATCTTATATAGAGCTGCTTATCGTTTTTTAGTTTAGGTTTAAAGAGGTTTGGACATACCACTGATGTACTATCATTTTCTCTTTTGCTCGCCAGGAAACTCATTTTTGTTTTTCTATCGTTTTTGTGTTTTTGAAATTTTTCGATGTTTTTGGATTTTCAAATTCGGATTTACTCCCCCTATAATCAACAAACTAAGATGAATTTAGGAAAACACAAACAAATATTTACAAAAATGATTTTCCGATGTTGGTTTTACTCTTGCTTGACCTTAATGCCGCTTACCAATAATAAAAAGTCAAATCTTGATTTGTCAAATGCTTTGGTAAAAAGGTCGGCACGTTGGTCATCGGTGTGGACCTTAACAACATCGATTAGCCTTTTATCGAAGCAATCACGTATGAAGTGATATTTGATTTCGATGTGTTTGGTCTTTGAATGCTGGACAAGATTTCTAGTGATCTGTAAGGCAGCAGAATTATCAACGTAAATAGGAGTAGTTAGGAATTCAAAACCGTAGTCGCGCAATTGTTGTTGGATCCACAGGACTTGGGAGCAACAACTTGAGGCAGCAATGTATTCAGCTTCGCATGTTGATGTAGCGACACACGTCTGCTTCTTGCACTGCCATGTGACTAGGCGATTTCCCAAAAACTGACATCCGGCCGTTGTGGATTTACCGTCGATTTTGCATCCACCAAAATCAGAATCACTGAAAGCGATCAAATCAAAGTTATTATCCCTAGGGTACCATAGACCGGTGTCAGGGCAACCCTTCAAATAACGAAAAATCCTCTTTACAGCTGCAAGATGTGAGGCCTTCGGGTTGACTTGATATCTGGCAAGCAGGCACGTTGGGTACATTTTATCTGGTCTTGATGCTGTGAGGTACATAAGAGATCCGATCATCGCGCGGTAGTATGAAGGGCTAACAGCTTCACCCTTCAAGTCTGGATTAATTCCGTGATTTTGCTGCAAAGGGGTACCGATGGGCGTTGCATCAGACATCTGGAACCGGCTCAAGATGTCACCAACATATTTAGTCTGATGGATGAATATCCCAGACTCAGTTTGTTGCACTTGTAGACCCAAAAAGAAAGTCATTTCTCCCATAGCACTCATCTCGAATTTATCCTGCATAATGCGCTCGAAATTCCTACACAAAACATCATTAGTAGAACCAAATATAATATCATCCACATATACCTGTACCAGTAGAAGATCTCCATCTTGTTCTTTGATGAAAAGAGTACAATCGATAAGACCTCTGCGAAATCCATTCTCCAGCAGATAATTAGATAAGGTTGCATACCAAGCTCGTGGTGCTTGATGTAGACCATAGAGAGCTTTGTTGAGCAACCAAACCCGATCGGGATGGATAGGATCTTCAAAACCTGGAGGCTGTTCGACGTACACCTCTTCTTCAACCACACCATGTAAGAATGCACTTTTGACGTCCATCTGGTAAACCTTGAATCCTTTGAATGAGGCATAAGCCAGAAAGATCCGAATTGCTTCCAGACGTGCAACAGGTGCATACACTTCGTTATAGTCGATCCCTTCAATCTGACGAAAACCCTGAACGAATAATCTTGCTTTGTTTTGGATAACTACTCCACGGTCATCCTTTTTGCATTTGAAGACCCAACGGGTAGTAATCTTCTTGTAACCAGCAGGTTTCTCTACGAGTTTCCAGACACCAAGCTTCTGGAATTGTTGCAGTTATTCCTGCATTGCTTCAACCCAAGAGTTATCTTTCAAAGCTTCTTTCCAAGTTCTTGGCTCTTCCTGTGAGACATAACACGCGAAAGACCAATCGTTTTGTTGACCAGATTCTCGAATAGCTGCATACAAGCCTGCATTGTTGTTGTTTCGCAACATGTTTCTTGTTTGAATGCCACTCTGTACATTTCCGATGATGTTTTGTTGAGGATGGGTATTATGAATCCTTGTTTTTGGATTATCTTGAACTGGAATATTTGTACCCAGATTGTTGAGATTGAGATCAACAACCAATTCAATACCCGGAATTGACGAAGAGGAGGATGCAGTAGCTTCAGCTTTCTAGGGGCGTCCACTGGAGGTGTACCCTCTGCTGTTATTGGAGCTTCTTGATCTGCATCGAGAAATTCATCATCCTCTGAAGATTCGTTCAATTCGGTAGCATCGTGAAAATCCTCATTGTCGAGAGCATTATTGTTCACTGAAGATGGTTCTTGATTGACAATAATTGGACAAACCAACGGTGAATCTGTTGCGTTGTCACTCTCGAAAAATATCCTTGCCGCAGCATTTTCTTCAACTGCTTCAACATTGATCGAATTGAAAAAGTCCTCGTACTCAAACATCCAAGGCTGACTAGGACATTTGACTGGCAATGTGTGCCTTTGTACTCTGACTTCAGACCATTCCTCGACCCTTTTAGTCTCTAGATTCCAGACTCTTAAGTTCGGGGTGGTATACCCAAGAAAGTATCCCTCAATTGCTTTTGCCCCAAACTTTCCATTAGGATCGATTATTGTGCACGGAGCTCCAAACGGTTCAAGATATGACAAATCTGGTTTCCGTTTATGAAGAAGCTCATAGCAGGTCTTGTTGTGTCTTTTAACTGTAAGGACTCGGTATAAACGTGTAACATGCGGAGGCCACGGCTTCACTCCAGAAAGGAATGGGCAACTGCGACTCTACCAACATTGTCCTAGCAGTCTCGATCAATGTACGGTTCTTACGTTCAGCGACGCCATTCTGTTGAGGAGTGTAAGCCGCACTAAATTCGTGAAGAATACCTTTTGAAGTGCAAAACTCCGCCATGGCATGATTTTTAAATTCAGTACCATTGTCGCTGCGTATCCGTCTAACTTTCAATTTATACAAATTCTCAATCTGAATGATCAAGTTTTTGATAATACCGAAAGTTTCACTCTTGTGTGCCATGAACGCCACCCAAGAAAATCTTGAATAATCATTAGTTATCACGAGGCAATATTGATCATTCCGGATGCTTTTATGCTTGACAGGACCGAACAAATCCATGTGCAAACATTCAAGCGGAACGACCACCGTGTTGATCTTCTTAGTTGGGTGTTGACGTGCTGTCGTGGGCACAATCAAATTTAATCCCAAAAACAACTATAGATAGTGGTAAGAGGGTATCGAACTCAGGGAGTATGTGGAAAGTATGTCAAGTGTATAGCTTTGTACTTAAACTACTATTAAACTAAAATTGCAGAAATTAAAATTCAAGAGTTGATTTGTTTTGGAAAACTAAATTAATAACTAAAAGCAAATTGAAATTGGTTGTTTAACAGATTAGGGAAACAATGACCATCTTAGGATTCAGTTTCTTTAAACAGTTGTGTGTAATTCCAACTAGAAAGAGTTACATAGACATAACTCGTGTATAGATAATTGAAGTGATAAAAGGGAACAAAGTACTCGGATTATATAAACGCGAGGTTGTTTCCCGATGACCAATTAATCAATAACCAACCCTAACCCTTCCCGTGATATCTCGATTGCCAACGGCACCAAGAACGTACGATTAAGACTAGAAATTGCAATATCGATTAACAAGTTACAAGCAATTAAACATACACCATGATATTCAAGCAATGCAAGTTATCATTCTAGAAATTCAGAAATAAACACACAAAAGTTCAAGAGAAACCTTCACCTAAGATGATCACCGAAAAGTTTAGCCGGACATAGTTTGGTGAATCATCATACCAACAAATCTAATGTTCATAGGAATCATAAACACAAACCGAATGTTAGCAATTGTTCAAAACCAAGCAAGACAGCCAAAATTCGCCCCTCAAGTGTTTCACAAACGTCCAATGATGAGGAATGATGAAAAGACCCCATCAAAACTAATTAAAGTGGCAGTTACACTTTTCCCGTCAGGCTCCACCGTAAATTACGGTATCACCGTAATTTACGGTGAACTTCAAATTGCTACGGTGTGAAGAGACTGCCTTACGGTGGAAGCCAAATGATTTTCAGGTCCACCGTAAATTACGGTGGGACCGTAATTTACGGTGGAAGCCTGAGTTCAATGCTTTGTTCTTCTTTTGCTCCGCACCTCCAACCCGTTCGACTCGAGAGCTTCTAAAACTGCATTTTTCTCTCTTTAAGCCTCCAAAACCGCACCTGAAACATAGGCAACAGTAGTTATCTAATTCAAGATAATTAGACAATTAAGTGAAGGATTATTTCGTCTTTTCACATGATTAAGGGTTGTCCAACGGACCACTCGTCACATCCCCACACTTAACCGTTGCTTGTCCCAAGCAACTCATCAAATCAATTTCAAAACAAGTGATCAAATTAAACCAAGCAAAACAAGCAATCTTTATACTAACCCCTTTTTAACACCCAACCAATGCACCCCTCTCTAAATCTCTCCTCTCGGCTACAATTGAATACTAGCAAAGATAAGCTAGACACACAATAGGCAAACGGGTGGTTGCACAATCATAGGCTTGTACCTGAATCAATCCTTCTCCTATAAGTGCCAAACATGAATGCAAATCAAAGGGACTTCAAGGTTGTAACGTGGCTAGGTGTATAGGTAGGAAATGGGATATATATGAAGTAGCGAAAATTCGACCCGGTCTTTTTATTACATAAATAAACAAAATAACAACTACCGAACTAACTACTAAGTACAAGGCAACAAACATCCTTTCTTTTCATTTTTCATATTTTATATATTTTTTTTCTCTTTTTTTTTAAGCAAGCACCATGCAATAAAGCATCCCATATCTACGTTACATTACTTATAACTACTACTAAAGCTAAAAGCCCGGGTCAAATTGGGCAAATTTTTAGGTAAGTGGCTAGGGGTAACAAATGATAGGCTTTTAGGCACAAAATTGGGCAACTAAATGACCAAACCCCCGCCCCTCTCGCAACCATGCTCATATATATAACTTATGAGGTCCAACCCCCCAAATCCCACACTCGCTCACACCAACGACGAGGCTACCTAAATGCCCTTATCCTTTCTACATTCATGTCTAACTAAGGACTCAAATCGCATTCAAGCACAAGTTCTAATGCACCCCCACCCGTAGCCACTCTCATCAAAGATAAGGATTATTTATATACAAGTGTGGCTACAATTCTCACCAAGAATGAAAAAGGTATCAAGGGTTGCCGGTGCACCATTTGGGGTTAAGTTAGGGCGTTCAAATTTCCCATCATTTCGCTTGGCTCAAAATTTTCAAAAACTTCAAAAATTCCCCCCATCCCCACACTTGGGATACATTGACCCCAATGTATGGCTTTGGGAGGCTTTGATCTGTAAGTCCCCTAGATGTTATGGATCGTCACAGAATCGTCTTTCCAATCAAGAGTGCGGAATCCTCTTGATCAGAATTAGCAGAAAAGTGTAGAAACAGAAATCAGCAATCACTTTCAAATTGGGTTTTCTATTGATTATCAATCTCACGAATTACAATCAATCCAAAACCCTAACAACCCTAAATTTCGTCCAAGATCTAGTCCCTCACGAAATTGCTCTCTCAAACACTGTTTTGGCTGATTAACCTAAACCCTAATGTCTAACCTTGTTTATATAACACAAGGTTTACAAGTGGGCTAGGTTTACACTCTTGGGCTGCGAATTGGACAGGCCCAATTCGCCCCCATCACCCAATTCCTTGGGTTTAGTTAGCCCAAACATAACAACTAACTATTACAAATCTAAACCCGCTAACTGTTTATCATTTAACTAATTACAAGATATCCAAAGACCAAATCTAAGCTGTTGTCACAAACATGCACCAACAAACTCCCCCTTGACAATAGCTTCATAAAAACTTTGTCTTGAGTCAAAACATTGTCTTCGGTCTTCTTGCAATCTTTAAGTAGTCTTGCACTGTCTTTGGTCTTTGGATAGCTTCAGCTTCAACGGCTTCTGTCAGCAACAGACTGTCAGCAACAGACTCCCCCTAAGCTGATGCATCCAATCACCAAATCTTCAACACGTTAGCGTTTGAGTAAACTCCAGTTCAGCATTTGCAAAGCAATCTTCAACTCTTCAACATTGTCTGCAATATAGAAAGGAGGTTCTACCATGCAGCCAATCATAACTCTCATCTTCACACGTCACAGCAACTTCTCAGCAACAAACCGCTTCAATCTGAACACTATAAAACCAACATCTCGAGAAACCATAAGAATTTTTCAACATAAGTTAAATAAATTATTATTTTTCAAGAGATTAGGTAAACTGTGTAACAGATTAAGCTTTTTCAAAATCATCAACACGCAAAACATTTTGCTCAACACACAAGAACCTGCCTGATTGAAAATTTTGAGCTCACTTACTAACACCGTCTCCCCCTATTAGTAACAATTCCTCCAAGAATAACAGTTTTCCGTACGTTAAGAATTTTAAACAGAAAATGACACTATTTTTGGATTTTTATATTTTCTGAAAGCAAGTAAATAACAAAAACAATAAACACTCTATTTTTGTAAGAATCACTGGTAAGAAGATCATATCAGCATAAGCAAACTGTTTCACACAATCATATAATTCTTTATTTAATTTTTCGTGAAAAGCAGTTCAAGACGATTACCAGTATGTTTGTCCTCTTAAACAAAATGCATGAACATTTCAAGTACCATTACCATATGATACGTGAAGGTAATTTTATTTTCTGAAATGCGAGCGTGTCCCACAACAGGATATACCCCCACGATCAAGGTATGCACAAAGATTCATCGTAGTAGGTGAGTATACTGAATTCACCCTTTAAGATATCCTGTCTGTGTCTAGTTCTGCATTTAACCTGTTTTATCATGTTTTAATTGCTTAACTATGAACACCCAATTAAATACAAATCAAATCCTGGAAATATAAACAGCACACTCTATCATGCAAGTATCTTCCCTACCACATATTTCACAAGTCCAATCCAGATTTCTGAAATCTTAACTGGGAATAGGTTGAGAAGAGAACAGAATAGATCTTTAGTAGAGATGGTATAATATACAGATCAAATGAGATTTTCTCAGTTTGATATAGGTTTATTGGGTTTCTTTTGGGCACTTGAGGGCCTCTTTCGGGTGTATTAGATCTATAGCGCGACAACGTACAGCTAGGTCAGCATGTATCTGGATGCAGCAGAAGCTGTCGTTGCCTAGCACCTCCAGGTCAGCATATATCTGGATGCAGCAGAGGAGGTACACGACTTTTTTCAGAGAAGATTTCAGAATCAGATCAAAATTGTGTGTATCGGGAAATATACAGACATTCAAATAGAAATGAGCTAATTCCAAGTGACTATCTTTCCTGGGGTCATGTACAATTTTAGTTCTAACAGACATACAGCCAAGATATCCCTAGATAAAACAACAGTATAAAGACCCAAAACTTCAGATTTTGGCAATCTATCAACGCAAGAATTAAGGTCATTAAACCATACATCACTGATATGTTCCCCACTCATATTCAGTTCATTTAAGTTTATATCACATTGGTAAGTTGATTATTTCATGCTTTTTGCCTACTGGTACATCGTATGATGAAGCTGCTATCACACTTAAGCAATTTAATTTCAAGTTCAGTGTGACAGTCTAACTTGCTGATGTACTATCATTTCTTCTTTTCACACAGTGATAACTCATTTTTGATTTTCTATTTTTTTATGTTTTTGATTTTTCAATTTTTTTTGTTTTTGATTTTTTAAGAAAAGCAGTAAACTATTTACAAAAATTCTTATGAAAAACCAGTTATTCAGGATTCCTCATCCCGTTGAGTTCGACTAAGTGTTCAAAGCGAGCCCTGTCAAATGCTTTAGTATAAAGATCTGCCAGGTTATCCTCTGTGTCGACTCGATGTAATTCAATTAGTCTCTTTTCAGCACAATCCCGTATAAAATGATGACGTATGTCAATATGTTTTGTGCGACTGTGGTTCACGGGATTATTAGTTATTGAAATAGTGGCATTATTGTCTATCATAATAGGAGTACGAGTGAAATCCAAACCGTAATCGCGCATCTGCTGTTGAATCCAGAGAACCTGAGAGCAGCAGCTTCCAGCAGCAATATATTCAGCTTCACACGTAGAGGTAGACACACAGGATTGCTTCTTGCATTGCCAAGACACGATCCTGCCTCCTAAGAACTGACAACCACCTGTTGTAGACTTCCTGTTCGATTTGCATCCTCCAAAGTCTGAGTCAGTGTAAGCAACAAACGTCAAATCACTATCAGCTGGATACCACAACCCAAGTTTAGGTTTCCCCTTCAAGTAACGAATAATTCGCTTCACTGCTTTCATGTGTGACTCTTTAGGATTCGCCTGATATCTGGCACACAAGCATACGGCAAACATGATATCAGGTCTTGAAGCAGTCAAGTACATTAGAGAACCAATCATTGCCCTGTATTGAGTAGGATCAACGTCTTCAGTACTTTCATGATCTGGGCCAAGATTGTGATTTTCACATATGGGTGTGTTGGAAGTAGTGCAATCATTCATTTTGAACCGACTCAAAATGTCATACACATACTTTGTTTGATGAATAAACATCCCATCCGCCTTCTGTTCAACTTGTAATCCCAGAAAGTAAGACAGCTCACCCATAGCACTCATTTCGAACTTGCTCTTCATCACCTGCTCGAACTCTTTACACATGCTCTCATCAGATGACCCAAAGATGATGTCATCCACGTACACCTGTACCAGCAGAAAATCTTCCTTCTTCCTCTTGATGAACAGTGTACTGTCAATCTGACCTCGTTCAAAACCATTCTTTATCAGATGTGTAGACAGTGTCTCGTACCACGCCCTGGGAGCTTGATGTAACCCATACAAAGCCTTATCAAGTTTGTAAACTCGATCTGGATAATCTGGATCAACGAACCCATCTGGTTGTGAGACATACACCATTTCTTGGACTTTCCCGTAAAGAAACGCACTCTTCACGTCTAGTTGGAAAACTTTGAAGCCCTTGAAAGAAGCAAAAGCTAGAAACAAACGAATTGCCTCCAACCTCGCCACTGGTGCAAACACCTCATTGTAATCTATTCCTTCTTGCTGATTGAACCCTTTGACAACCAATCGAGCCTTGTTTCGCGTGACTATACCTCTTTCATCCTTCTTGCACCTAAATACCCATTTGGTGCCAATTTCTCTTTCACCTTTAGGAAGATCAACCAACTCCCAAACTTTCAACTTAGCAAACTGGGCCAATTCCTCTGGCATAGCTTCAACCCATGAATTGTCTTTAAGAGCCATATGAATGTTCTTCGGCTCCTCTTGGGAAATAAAGCAACTATACAAGCATTCGTTCACAATCCCAGTCTTCTCAATCGACACAAATAAACCAGTATTCGCTGCTATGCTTCTTCTTGTCTGAACACCTGCAGCAGGATCTCCCAGTATCATGTCAACTGGATGATCCCTATTTGCTCGTGTAGTAGCAACAGCATCGACTTCCAAATTGTCACCAAGGTTTGAGCCAACCTCCCCCTGAATATGCTGATCCGCAAACGGATTAATGAAATCCTCCCCCTGATTGGGTTCGGGTTCATCGTCACTTGAATCAGTATTAGCATCTTCTTGGGAAGGTCCCGGAGCATCTGTTGTATCAACATTCGATCTAGGCATGAACTCGCCTTCATCATCACCAATCACTGTTTGAATCAGCTGAGACTCATCTGCATTGGAAAACTCGGGAATATTAAATGATTTAAAGACACTTTCATAATCATATAATATAGCTGGTCCACTCGTTGACTGTTGAGGTTTGTAAGAAGTGATTTCAACATTAAACACAACCTCAATTTTACCAGTTTTTAGATTAAAAACCCTTTTATTCGGTGCGCCAGGTACGTAACCTAGAAAGTAGCCCTCGTCAGCCACCTCACCGAATTTTTGTTTATCTTTATTTCGCACTATGGTGCAGGGTAATCCAAATGGTTCAAAGCCTTCTAAGTTTGGTTTCTTGTTAAACATTAATTCATGACAAGTTTTGTTAAAACGTTTAACAGTCAAAACTTTGTTTAGGACATAGCAAGCTGTATTCACAGCTTCTCCCCAGAAAAGAACTGGTAGCTTAGAATCTGAAAGCATTGTCCTAGCGGCTTCAATCAACGTCCTGTTTTTCCTCTCAGCAACTCCATTCTGTTGAGGCGTATAAGGAGCAGAATATTGATGTTCAATTCCCTTGCAAAGACAGTAGAGATCCAGAATACGATTCTTGAACTCCGTGCCATTATCACTCCTTATCCTCTTGATCTTTGCATCATGGACGTTTTCCAATTTTGTAAAAAGATCTATCAACATCTCTGCTGTCTCATCTTTTGTACCTAAAAAGAAAACCCATGAATAACGTGAGTAATCATCAGTGACAACTAAACAATAGTACTTTCCACCTATGCTTCTCACGTTCACTGGACCGAATAAATCCATGTGAAGTAATTCGTAAGGGGCATCTATGGAATTTACTGTTTTAGATTTATGAGGTTTCTTGTGTTGTTTTCCCTTTTGACATGGAAGACATTTGTCTTCCACTTGAAACCTCCGCAATGGAACCCCTCTCACTAGCTCATTTTTAACAAGATAGTTCATTTTGCGATAGTGAATATGGGCCATGCGTCTGTGCCACAACATCGATTCAGCTTCAGATGCTTTTGATAGTAAACACGCCACCACTGCAGTTGGATCCTTAGCACCCATGTCCATGACATAAGTGTCATTTCTCCTTGGCGCTCGCATGACTATCCAATCGTCCGGTATCTTCAAACCTGGTTTCAACACTAATGCTTCATTCTTGGTAAAATGGACCGAGTGACCCTTGTCGCAGACTTGTGACACGCTCATAAGATTGTGTTTAAGCTGCTCAACATAGTTCACTTTGTCCAGTGTGATCTTCCCATTGGTCACCTTTCCTCGGCCTGTAATTCTACCACCTTTTGCACCCGCAAAATTCACTTGTCCTCCATCATATTCTTCAAATTCAGTCAACAGCCTCGCATCCCCCGTCATGTGCCTGGAGCAGCCACTATCAACATACCACAAGTTGATAATCCTCCTTAGCAGCTCCTGCACACACCAACCAAAAGATTAGTTAGATTGGGGGACCCAAGCCTTAATGGTCTTGGGTCGTCCAAATTCACCAACCACCGGAACATCCATCCAATATCCATTACTCCTAACTGGAGTCTTGGATCTTAGACCTGTTGGAAATTGATTTTGACTTCCACTAGGTCTTTGGTCCTGAGGGTTCCTATGTGTGTTTGGACTATTTGACCTTTGAAAATTTGGATTTTGATTCCAAGAAGCATTATAGTTATAATTTCTAAAGCCATTGTTATAAAAATTTCGACTACCATTATTTAGGTATCGATTTTGATATTGACCTTGACTTCTGAAATTATTTGTATTTTGATTGTTCATTCTTGGTGAACTGCTTCTAGGTCTCTCAAATCTGCCTGGTGGAGATCTAGGCTGAAATCTAGGTTGATTTCTTTGAAAACGAGGAACTTGTGGAGTTCCTTTTTCAGCCTTATCCTCACCAACAGCAACTGGCTCTGGTTGCTTAGGAGCAGATTTCTTAGGAGAGTTGGACTCTCTCTCCTGCTTATCACCATTTTTCTCTGGTGATTTCTCTCTTTTCCTCTCATTCACCTGTGCTTCATTATTTTTGTTAGGACAGCAGCTAGCTACATGTCCTTTGGTGTGACATTTGAAGCACGACATCCTTTTCGAAGACTTCTTATCTGAAGCCTTTGAACTAGATTCAGGCTTTGATGATGATGCCACAGAAGGATTTGGTTCAGTTTGCTTAATTTCAGAATTTTGTTTGTTTTTATTTTTTGCAAACTCTACGTTCGATTCATTTTCAATAACAGCTGTTTCGTTTTTCATGTCACTTCCTTGAACAAAACTAATCTTTTTAACAGAAGTTGAGTTTTTATTCCTAGGATGTGAAGTTTTCGTTTTCAAAACAGGTTTGCTGTTATTATCCTTCTTGGCCTCATCTCTCGCAGACTCCTCTCCTCGACTTGCTGTGGAACTACTTGGTGCTGTTGACATGAAATTTGTTAGCTCATCTTCATCAGGTAGGAATGAATAATCATGACTAAGAGGGGGTGGGACTTCATTAAAGCCTTGAAATCCCACACTAGTCTTGTCATTACTCTTCTTTAACCCACCCATCATGTGTTTCATAACAAAAGCAGAATCCCTGAATTGACCCAATTTCTTTTCAAGTTCAACAATTCTGAGTTGAGCATCTGACAACTCTTTGTTTTTATCAGAAATCTCTTTTGTTTTTTCAGCCATCATGTCATGAGCTAAGTCAATGACTTGAAGTTTTTCATTTAATTTGCAGGTTACGGCTTCAAGTTCACTTTCATAACCTTTTATTTTCTTCAAGTATGACGTTTCGTTTCTTTTAGCAAAAAAGTTTGATTCTTTAATGTTAGACATCTCACTTACCAAACTTTTGTTTTGTGCAGACAACCTGTCAACCTCACCCTGTAGTTCACGACATTTTAAACACACAGAATTAGATTTTACCTCTCCTGTTTGTTTGTCAAGGTTGGCCATTAGAGCAGCAAGCTGAGCTTCCAATTGTTTATACTTAGCATCCTTTTCCTCAGCTTCTCTTTCATATTCTGACTTTTGTTTTTCATCTTCAGCACCTGTTGTCTGATCATCTTTCTTTTCTTCAGCTCTATTCTCTACCTTCACCTCAGCATCCTCTTTCACTTCAGCATCATCTACTTTAGCTTCACCATCATCGATTGGAGTAATCTCTGCCATGAATGCTTGAGAGACATCCCCATCATTTTCTAAGTGAATGCTCCAATCATATGAACCCTCTCTTGCAGTAGAGATCAACGCCTTTGAGCTAGAGTTGTTTGATGCATTCCTGTTGTTTGAACTCTGGCTCGAATTATCTTGCTTTTGTTTCTGACATTCCCTAGCAAAGTGCCCATAACTTTGACAATTAAAGCACCTCACTTTGGTCTTGTCGAAACCAACGCTCCTTCCCACAAACTTTCTTCCTGTTCTGTTCATGAACCTTTTCACACGCCTAGAAATCATGGCCATTTGCCATTGCAAATCCATCTCTTCAAGATCATCAGGGTCAATCTGATCATAGTCTTCATCTAAAGTAGCAGGATCAGAAATCTTTCCCTGAATATAGTTTTCATAGGAAGCAACAAACGAAGCAAGTAGAGCCAGATGCTCTTCAGCAGACTTCACACTCATTGGCATTGACTTAGCACTAGTACTCTGCTTAGAAGCTGACGATTTCTTAACTCATGATGATCCTCCTGAAGCAGCAACAAAACACACATCACCATCCTGATTCACCATAACCTGCTCATTCTCACATGATAAAAACGCAGTAGCAGAGTCGCTAGAAGCGTTGTGAGATGAAGAAGATGTAAGCCCATTGTACACTGCCGGATCTTGAACCTGATCATATCCAGTATCTTTCTTCTTCATGCTGAGCTCATAAGCTCTCAACTTTCCTACAACCTCTTCAAGCTCTTTTGTTTCATAATCTGCTTCACCCTTGATCATTAAAGTGTAGATATCCCACTTAGTAGGCAAAGCATCTAGCAGCTTGTCATTTTTCTCTACGTCAGAATAGCAATCGATCTCATAATTGTCCATTTCTGACATCAGATGGTAGTAACGCGTGATGACGTCTTCAAGTGACTCATGCTTCATGTACTTGAAAACAGCAAACTGCTTCTTCAGTAGATCAATCTTGTTCTTCTTAACATCAGCATTACCAGCGTATCTTTTCTCCAAAGCATCCCACATATCCTTTGAGTTAGTGTACTTTTTGAAGGTATGTTTGATGCTATCAGGCAACGACATTTTGATTGCAGCCAAGGCTCTCTTTTCAGCCTCATACATCTTTTTATCATTTTCTTGCATGTTCACATATTCTGTTCGACGTGGTCTGCCCTCAAAGTCGTGTGTTGGATTCACGTAACCATCTTCGATGCATATCCACATGCGCGTATCCTGATATTCAATGAAGGACTGAAAACGATCCTTCCATGTCAGATAGTTTTCCACCTTCATCATCTTAGGTGGTTTGTTGGTAGTACCAACCTCATGCTCCATCTTCAACAACTCGTTCAAAGTAGACATGTTTGACATTTTAACGTTAACAGACTGAGAAAACCGTACAAAAGTCGTCCGAAAACAGTGGTTACCAAATTACACCGTTAGAATCGTCTCGAAAAGACGAATCCAATGATATATAATGTCAAAGACCGAAATCGGGATTTTTTTTTGTCCTAAAAATCACACGAGTTCAACGGTCCAAACGGTTCTGTCAAACGAGCTACGGATCAAATTCTATTTGCAAAACACTGAAATTTTTCCGACGCTTGCCAACTTAAATTCCACCCCTTAAAACCTCTCCTAATTTCGCTGGTTTTAGCTAAATTCGCTAGACAACAGTTAACTTCGCTGGACAACGAATTTAATTTTGCTGGTCAATTTCGCTGATATGTTAAATTTGCTGGTCAAATTCGCTGACAACTTCGCTCCAAATTCGTCAAATTCGCTGGTCAATTTCGCTATTACGACGACCAGTAAATTCGCCGAAAAACCGTGTTAATTTCGCTGTGGAAAATTTACACGATCACCAAAGTCGCCTTTGGATTTAGCTTCGCCGATCACCGAGATATTCAGTCACAAAATCGCTGGACAGTCACCGAAATTGATCAAAATCGCCTGTATGTTAAATTTGCTGGTCTTCAAATCAGGAAAGTTAATCTTTTCGAAAATTCTGATTATTTTCTTGATTCTCCTAACAACTTTCTGCAAAATCAAAACACCAAATCAGCAACTTAAAACCGAAAATTATGAAGAACTGATTGAATAAACACGAAGAACACGAAGAACAAATCTTCGAATCTTCAAGCCTTTTCAGCCAAAATCCTTCAAACAGTCAATCAGAAACTATCCTGAAAACCTGCAAATCAACAAACAAACAGACCAAAAGATCAAAACAGCCAACAAAAATCAAAAATCAGAATCAAAACACACAAAAATTTCGAAAATCTCAAAACCCTAATTATCAGGTTGCAAAAATTTTGAATTTTTACTCCCTGTTTCTGCAACAAACAATTCTGAACCGAGCAATCAAGAGCCTAATGCTCTGATACCAATTGTAAGTCCCCTAGATGTTATGGATCGTCACAGAATCGTCTTTCCAATCAAGAGTGCGGAATCGTCTTGATCAGAATTAGAAGAAAAGTGTAGAAACAGAAATCAGCAATCACTTTCAAATTGGGTTTTCTATTGATTATCAATCTCACGAATTACAATCAATCCAAAACCCTAACAACCCTAAATTTCGTCCAAGATCTAGTCCCTCACGAAATTGCTCTCTCAAACACTGTTTTGGCTGATTAACCTAAACCCTAATGTCTAACCTTGTTTATATAACACAAGGTTTACAAGTGGGCTAGGTTTACACTCTTGGGCTGCGAATTGGACAGGCCCAATTCGCCCCCATCACCCAATTCCTTGGGTTTAGTTAGCCCAAACATAACAACTAACTATTACAAATCTAAACCCGCTAACTGTTTATCATTTAACTAATTACAAGATATCCAAAGACCAAATCTAAGCTGTTGTCACAAACATGCACCAACATGATCACTAATTCATTCCACATCAACAAAAGCTTTTTCACTCAAACCACAAATTTCTTTTTGTATTTTTTTCATTTTATATTTTTTTTTATATTTTTTTAACACATGACACCACCAACAAGCACCAACCCAACAAAACAACATAATCATACACCACCCAACCACCCAACCATAAACAAAATAAAACTACAACTATGCACACATTATACAAAAGAGAGAATACCACCTGACTAATAGTAGCGCGGTCCTGGAGGTCCAAAAATGGATGACATCATGTCATTCCATTCTCCAAATCCAAATGCGCCGCTGCTACTCCCTCCTTGTTGTTGGGTTCCCTCTTGCTGCCTCGGGTCAATCCATTGTGAGTGGTGAAGTGGTGGAGTCGGATATGAGACACTACCATCATAAGGCGGTAATGAGGCATAATCCACATGTTGTGGATCCTCAACAACCGGCCTTCCGGCATGCCAATCTGCATGCATCCTCCTCGCTTGATCGTCGAAGTACCTATTATTCGTTTCCACCTCTCGGGAATACACCAATGTGCGGTTCCACGACTCTTGGCGATCAAAGCTATGTTTTAACGACCGCTCTATACTTGCACTATTCCTCGTGTTTTGATCATACAACGTCCTCTCCGACCCCGACCATGTATCAAAAATAGATGCCGGAGGACGTTGACTTTCAATCACTTCTTGCATTGTACCGTTATAAGCCCAACTCGGCTCATAAGACTGTTGCGCATAATCGTAAAACATACCACCATGACCTCCTTGACCCACATTCAAGTTCACCCCACCTTGCGGTTGCTCCTCATAATCTTCATCCCCGCTTGGGATCTCTGCTTCACTCTCGGGTTCATCCTCTTCACCCGGTAACAAATCTCTCGCATTCGCCTTAAGAGCTCTCCACCTTTGGCCTTCCGACTTTAACTTGTGATAACACTCCGTCTGAGTATACGTCCAAACATTCCCCAACTTATCCAACGTAAAAGGCTGGTGCCTTTTTGTTGCTCCCCGATCTTCAGATGTTATCGCCTTCTGTTGTTTCATCAATCCCGTAAGTATTCGACAATACGGGACGATGTCTCTTCCATACTTATTCCGGCAGGTCCATAAGTGGTTCACGATAAGATAACGTATCGGGAAACGTGGAGCCCCATGCATTAACGAATAAAGAACGGGTACCTCCGGAAACCTCACCTGCTCTTTGTCTCCCCTTCTTGGAATGACATTGAGAAGACAGATTGTATGCAACAATTTAGCTTCTATCTTCAAATTCTTCCGGTATAGAATACCACTGTATTTACCGGGTAAAAATATTGCTGCCAACATATTATTCCATCGAACATGTTTCTCCGGTTTAAGCAAGAGGTCATCGAGAGTGGGAACCATGTAATCACGAGCCGGGAGACTATCATACTTCCCGAGCTTCTTTAACGTGTCAAATGACATCTCCACCGGTACTCCATGCACCTCACCAATTAACTTCATCTGTGATGGCTTATTAAAATTGTGACATTTCAAAGTCGCCATCCATTCTTGTATCTCGGTCACAAACAAGTTGCTTTTGTCTTTATCGAAACATTTGAGCGCTGATTCCCATCCTAGCGCCCGAAACTTATCAAACACCCCAAACTGTTGGAACTCCACTTCCCGAACCTCTCGTTCCCAAATGAAGGCCGCTGCCTTGTTCTTCAACTTATTCATGCAGTCATGGTAGAGTGTCGGTTGCCACTCCTCTGCTTGATCATCTAATGGACCCGAATTCCATACCGGTTTATCATGTGGATCCAACTCCATTTCTTCTTCACTCCCACTCTCGCTTTCACTTATCCGACCCACATATTGCCTTTTTCGCGGTTGTTGTTCCACTTGTTTGCCTTTTCCTTTCGATGATGACGAACTGGATCCCGCTTTTTCTTTTGTCTTAACCATTTTCCTACACACATGAGAACAAACAACACAAGCAAACAAAACAAAATTAGGCTTCTTCCTCCAAAACATCCCCACACTTGCTTGTTACTATGGTTGTAGATGTTAGTGAACTACAATGTATAAGTTTTTCAAAAATTTGGGCATGGTGTCTCTACAATGTAGAAATCCCCCAAAAGTTCACTACTTTATTAGACATCCTACATCTACAACCATACTCATGTTCAAGAACAATTAGCAAGTAACACTATGAACAAGCAAGTGGGTATGAACAAACATCACAATAACCTCAATCTTCACAATGCACCATCAAAATACACAAATTAAACTTCCATACCTTGATTTGAAGATGCTAGAGTGCTTGTGAAACAAAAGCTCCCAAAACCCCCAAAATTTTTCGAATTAGGGTTTAGAATTCGGACCCAAAAACAGCGTTTTCTTGTAAATCTCTTGTCAAAATCAGAAACTACGTGAAAAATTAGTCAAGATAGACTCCGATTTCACTTGCTTTGGACAAGAATTGAAGGAGTTATGGAGGATTGAAGGTTGGGGAAGAAGAAGTTCTTGTGGGTCTTGAGAGATGAAGATGGATGGTGATAGAGAGAGGAAGATTGTGTGGTCAGGGTATACTCACGTGATTTTGTGTTTTTATTATATTTTTTTTTATATATAAGCCGGAACCCCATCGAACATGTTTCACCGTACCGTAAATTACGGTCTCACCGTAATTTACGGTGAGACCTGAACTTCAATTCTCCGCCGTAAAGCAGTAGGTTTATACCGTAAAGCTCAAACATATTTCATCACCACCGTAAATTACGGTAAAACCGTAATTTACGGTACGAACTGGGCAATTCTAACTTAAAGAAAATTGTACTTTACATGTCATTTTTTATATGTTTTTCAAATTTTTCGATTTTTTTATGTTTTTTAATTTTTTCAAAAACTTTGTAAAAATTACCCTACCCCCTCAAAAATCCCGTGTTGTCCTCAACACAATGTTAGAATAATTCGTGACCCGAACATCCCCACACTTGTTTCAAACACGGATTTCGAGGAAAAATGGCAATTATGCAAATTATACAAAACAAAACAAAACAAAACACTATTATGTACACTACCAAACCTGGGCCTCTCATGGTTGTTCCTCATCGACCGGGCGCAAGATGTAGCCCGCTTTGTCAAGCTCCAAGTTGTTGATGTCATTCCCCTCCAAGTATGGCTTCAAGCGGTGACCGTTCACCGTTTGTTGTTTCAATGTTTGCTCGTCTTGGATGTCTACATCACCAAATCTCCCAACTCTCCGAATGACATACGGACCCATCCATTTGCTTTTAAGCTTTCCCGCGAACATCTTCAATCTTGAGTTATACAACCAAACTTTTTGCCCCACTTCAAACGTTTTCTTTCTCAATTTTGCATCATGCACTTTCTTGAGTTTATCTTTATAGGCCGATGCACATTCGTACGCCTCATCCCGAATCTCTTCTATCTCGCTCAATTGCAACTTTCTCAACTTACCCGCCTCATCATAATCCGCGTTAACTGTCTTAATCGCCCAATGTGCTCTATGCGCCAACTCCATTGGCAAGTGACAGCCCTTACCATACACCATCCGGTAAGGCGTTGTGCCAATAGGAGTCTTGTAGGCCGTTCGGTATGCCCACAATGCATCATCTAGCTTGCTCGACCAATCCTTTCTATCCGTTCTTACCGTCTTCATAAGGATCTCTTTGATTTGACGGTTGGACACTTCAACTTGTCCACTTGTTTGCGGATGGTAAGGTGTGGCAACTCGGTGGTTCACGCTATACCTTTTCAATAATTTCCCGAAGTTGAAGTTCTTAAAATGCGAACCACCATCACTTATAATAACCCGCGGGATTCCAAAGCGAGAAAATATGTTGGATTGAACAAATTTACAAACAACCGAATGGTCGTTTGTTCGTGTTGCAATAGCCTCAATCCACTTCGAGACATAATCTACTGCTACCAAAATATATAGGAAGCCATTCGAATTCGGAAAGGGACCCATAAAATCTATACCCCATACATCAAATATCTCAACAACCAAGATCGGTTGTAATGGCATCTCATCCCTCTTCGATATACTACCCATTTTTTGGCAATTTATACAATTTCTAGCAAATTCACATGCATCCTTGAAAATGGTGGGCCAATAAAACCCACATGAAAGAACCCTATAGCCTGTTTTATGCCCACTAAAGTGACCCCCACATGCGGACGAATGGGCATGGGTCAAAATTTCCAACACTTCCGTTTCGGGCACACACCTTCGTATAACTTGATCCGGTCCAATCTTGAAGAGATCCGGTTCATCCCAAATGTATTGCTTTACTTGGACCATGAATTGTTGTCGACGCTTTTTGGTCCAATGACTTGGAATGGCACCCGTGGCTAAATAGTTGACATAATGAG